>NC_069782.1:11237166-11862500 GCF_027406575.1 Nycticebus coucang
GTATACCGGACCCTGTACTCAGTTGTCTGTGGAGCAAGCACATTGCCCAGCCAAGGGCAGCCTGCTGCTGCTGTCCTTAGGAAGGAGCAGGGGCTCAGAGGAGGAGACCCTCAGTGGAGGTCTCCCCAGTGGAGGGTTGCATAGAGAAAGAAAAGGGGGAGTTTGAAATGGGCCTGAAAGATGGCAGGAACGGGTAGGAGGTAAGAAGGGAGATGGACTTGGGAGGCCACTGGCTTATGTGGGCAGGTGGACGTGGTGTGTGTGTGTTCACTTGGGCCATGCACCTGCACTGTGAGAACAAAGCCTGGGAGTACTGGTCCACCCAGCCTGGTCCAGCGAAGTCTTGAAAGCAGGGATTTAGGTTTTGGTTGTAGATGGGCTGCTGCAGGTTTCTTGACAGGGGGCAGGGGCTTTGGGTAATGCAGCCAAGTGTCTGCAGAGGAGGCCATGCCCTTGTCCAGGCAGGATGGCACTGGGCTGGCCTGGGAGGGTGGAGAGGAAGAGACAGCAAGATGTCTATAGGGCATCCTGGCTGCCTGGGTGTGGGGGCAAAGGGGACAAAGCAAAGACCCTGGGATAATGATAGTGCAATTGTCCCAGACCCAAGAGTCTCATGAGAGGAGAGCTAGGCTTTCACTACGGGATCCCACAGGCCATTGGGAGGGAGGTGGAGGCTCAGGAAGGTGCTGATCTGGAGAAAGACCCTTGGGAGCTGAGGGCTGGGGCTAGTGAGAGACTCAGAGGGAGACGGGAAGGGGAGAGGGAGCCCTGGTAGGGGAGCCATGGGTAGGGGGAAAAGAGGGGCACAACGCCCAGGGGGCTTGGCCACACATGGTATCAAAGAGCAGGGGATGGGAAGGACACTGTGCCTCCTCAGCACCTCTGGACTCACCTGCTCCTCCCTCCGCCCCCCAGCTAGGGTCACCATCACTGCTTTCTGGAAGTCCCTCCTCATCTCCCAGCCTCCCTGCCCATTTTCCTGACAGAGGTCCTGGGCCCCATTATCTTCCCCAGTGACCATTTGTTCACTTTCCCCATCCCCTTCCCCTGCAGGGGTGAGGCAGTTGCACTTGACTGCTCGGTTTCCAGGGGACAGGTCAGTGGCTGAGCAGGTGTTTCCATGGCGTGGCTAGAAGACCTCTGAGAACAGTCTCCAGCAGAGACATCACTAGTCACTGGGCCTCCCTGAAGCCCACCTGGCGGGAGAGTAGTGCCTTCGCTGAAGTGGGGAGGTGGCTACCCTGACACCAGAGGCTTTGGTGGCAGACATTCTTGACTATAGCAGATCTTGGAAAATAGGGACAGGATAATAACTGGGCTGGGGGTTATAAAAGCACCCATCGGGGCCTGCGTTTAACAGACTCAGGGAAACCTTCTCAGCCTCATTCTGTGAGGGCTGGGTTTGGAATTTCCTGGGCCCACATTACAAACACTCGATCTTGACCAGGGGCTCCCTCTGACCTCCAGAAGCACAGGGCTCCCCTTATTTCTAGGCAGTGAGCTTCCAGAGCAACACAAAGCAGGGGTCAGCCTCTTCTTTAGCACTTCACACTTGAGTGTTGTTGCTAGACCTCTCGCCTGTTTGCAGCACTGCTTTCCAAGTTCACATCTTGTTACTTTCAAATAATTCCTTCCACTTCCTCAAGGGAGTGTGGTGAGCAGAGAGGGAGGGCAGCCTAGGAGCTGTCTGGAAGGCCCTCCGGCCGGCTGCCTTCAGCGCTGTCCGTATTTATTTGGTCATTCAGTATTTTGTTGTTGTTGTTGTTGCATGCTTACTATGAGCCAGGCACTCTTCTAGGAATTGGGGGACTTAATAATGAACAAAGCAAAAAAAAAAAAAAAACCCTTCCTCACCCTGCTTACATGTCTCTGTGTGTGTGAAGAGAGAGAACAGATGAATAAATAAATAGCACTGTGATGAAAAAATAAAAATACTGTTTAGAGATGGTGAGTAACAAAGGGTGGCTTTTCTTTTCTTTCTTTATTTCTTTTTTTTTGGAGACAGAGTCTCATTCCGTCACTCAGGCTAGACTGCCCTGGTATCAGCTTAGCTCACTGCAACCTCAAATTCCTGGGTTCAAGTGATCCTCCTGCCTCAGCCTCCTGAGTAGCTGGGACTATAGGCACCCACCATTTCAGCCTGCTGATTTTTCTATTTTTAGTGGAGATGGGGTCTCGCTCTTGCTCAGGCTGGTCTTAAACTCCTGAGCTTGGGCAATCCACCTGCCTCAGCCTCCCAGAGTGCAAGGATTCCAGGCGTGAGCCACCATGCCCCACCAAAGGGTGCCTTTTTTATAGACTCCTTCAGGAAGACCGCTGTAGAGAGGTGACATTTGAGTAGAAATGTGAAGGAGGGAGAGTAGGGCAGCGGGGCAGTGGAGTGTGTACTCACCTGTGCGCTCTCCACGCCTCCTCCCCCAGGGCTCCCTTCCCCAGCTGCACCCTGTGGATGTGATGGCATCCCCTGCCCTGTCCTGGTACCTGTCCCTCCTCCTCCTCCTCCTGCCCCTGGCTATCTGTTGGACGTCTGCAGCAGTGAAAGGTGAGGACCCTGGCATCTGGACAGCCGTGCTTTCCCTGGTGGAGGAGGCCAAGCCCTGCGCAGTCCCTTTGAAGGCCCCTGCTTCTTGGCAGAAGGTCCCTGAGCAGGGCAGGAGGCAGGAGAGGAGGGGAGGGCAACGGGGCCAGAGGTCAGGCCTCCACCTCCTGCCTTGCCTTGGCCTTGCCCACCCCTCCCCACTCGTACGTACGTACTCCCTATCTCTGGTCCCTGCCCTGCCTTGCCTGCCTGTGTGAACTTGCAGGCTCTGGGGCTCAGTTTCCTCCTCTCAAAAATGAGGCTCTGTCTCTACAAAAAAAAAAAAAAAAAGGGCACACTAATCCCTTCTGTCTGCCAAAGTCGCCTACCTCCTCCTCTTGCAGACAAGGGGTGCCAGGAGCAGGGGTAGTGGGTGTGTCATGGAGGGCGGGGGGGGGCACCCCGCAGCCAGCAGCTCACGCCTCACCTTGCCCGCAGACACTTCCCAACTCACGTGCTTCTACAACTCGAGAGCCAACATCTCCTGCACCTGGAGCCCAGATGGGGGTCTGCAGGGCACATCCTGTGAAATTCAAGCCAAGTCAGTCCAACGGTGAGTATGGTCCGCGGCTGCACTGCAGAATCTTAGGACAGTAGGATCTCGCAGTTACCGACTCTTAGACCCTAGCAATCCTAAATACCAGACCCCAAGGATCTGACATAGGGAACCTTGAACTAAGGGGACCCATCGACTCATAGAATCACAGGAGTTATAGAGCACATCTAGAACTGAGGCATTGTTTGAAGGAATATGGGAGTCAGATATTTAGACTCTTGGACCTGGGTGGGGTCCAGACTGCAGTGCTGGACAAGGTGGTTTGGGGACATTGGGCTGCAAGCCTGGTACACCAAGAGGGAAGAAAAGGGCTCCTTGGACTTTTGAGTGAGCTGAGATTTTGAGAGACCCACAGGCAACTGTGGGGATAGGGGCCTGGGTGGTGCGAGGAACTGGTGTGGCTCTGAGGATGATCTGCACCCAGGCAGGTTGGTGGGAGGAAGGGAGAAGGGCCCCTCCACCAGACAGGCTCCCTGGGGTCTGGGGGGAGCAGAGAGGGAGGGGAAGGGCAAAGGGGGGTCTGGATCCTTGGCTGGGTGCTGATTACATGGGTTCCCAAGGCTGAGTTAAGGATTTGGCTTCACTTGAAGCCCATGGAGCTTTAGGGCAGTATGGAAGACTTTAGGGCAGGGAGCATCCCAGACCTTGAACTGGGTTGTGTTTCCAGATCATTCTGGCTGCCACAAGGCCAGGCTGGGATGAAGGAGGGAATACTGCAGAGCAGGTGGAGGCTTGCTTATAGAGACACCCCCTACCCCAGCCCAGCCTTGCTGCCTGGGCCACCTTAGATCAGAGACACAGAAGGGCCCCTGAGGACTGGTCCCTTGGGGCAGCTCTATGGGTCCCTCCTTTTCTTCTCAAGAGTTTCTTTTGCCTTGAAAGGTCAGAGAGAACATCAGCCTGTACTCTTCTCCAAGAGACACAGACATCCTGGGCCTGTAACTTGATCTTTGGAGGACCAGAGGTGAGTAGCCCCCCCAGGGAGGGAGGAACAGCGGGGTCCTTCCACTATCAGGCTGCAATCTCTGGGTGGGCTGGATGCCAGGGGAAGAGCTGGGGTCCCGAAGCCCTATAGCAGCTGCCTGGGGCTGAGAGGTGGAGAGAGGCTGAGGCAGAGCCTGTGGGTGCCAACTTGGGCCTGACCTCTGGGCAAGGGATCCTGCTGTGAGGCACCCACCATTCTGCCTCTGTCTCCACTGTCACCCCCATGCTTTGTGGGTCCTGAGACACCGTATATTCCTTCTCAGGTGGGGGGAGCGCCCCAGGAACAATGAAAACCACCACACCTGACTCTTCCTGAGGTCTTGGAAGGCAGGGTAGTGTGGGGTTAAGAATGGAGATTATGGACATTCTAGCCCTGGTTCCACCTTATGCCTGTGATGCTGGGCAAACTCTGCTGGTTTCTCCTTCAGCAAAGTGTGGAAAATAATAGTGCCTACTTTTCTGGGTCATTCTGAGGACCAAAGGACTTCAAATGCCATCTAGAACATGTTGTCAGTGGGTCCCCACAATCCTGCAGGTGGGCACAGAAGCCTCCTTCTTACTTGTGAAGAAACTGAGGCCCAGAGAGGTGTGACCAGGGAGTAGCAGAGCTGGGACTGAACCCAGGCCTGTGGCCCAGCCTGGGTTTTTCACCAGTGCACTAGGCCTCCTCTTGCAAGGTACATGGTCATGTCTACATGGATGTGCATCAAATTATCGTCATCAAACCCTCCTGGACAGCAGCAGGCCCCAGGGATGTTCAGACCTTTTCCAACCATCATCAAGTTATATTTATTCTCAAAGGGTAGGAGAATGGGAAGATAGGGGCACACAGCACAGCTGATGGAAGCGAGGCCAGTGGAAGCAGAGGCTGTGCCATCCAGGGAGCTCTGCGGGTGGCCGAGCTTCCCATCCTGGCTCTACTGTCTCTTGGCTGTGTGACCTCAGGCAAGTCCCTAGGCCTCTCTGTGCTTAGTTTCCTCAGAGGCTGAGAGTAGTAATAGGGGCGATGCCTGAGGGTGTTGAGGGGGTTAAATGAGACAATGTCAAGGCATTATTGGCAACAGCTTTACAACAACAATAGTAATAATAATGATAATACCATTGTTCTCTGGGGAAACCTGGCCACAGTGGCAGCTGTGAGAAGGTTGAGGCAGGATCCTTGGGGTGGAGAGGGAGGACTGTTTCCCAGCTGAGCAGTTTGAGAAACTCTGATGATTCGGTTCAAAGTGTACTCACAGTAGGTCTAATGTAGGTCAGAGAGACGGTACCCAGGGTGCTGGACCTGAAACCACCGCTTGGACCCCAGATCCTATCCAAGGCCTGCTCTAGAGCTGCCCCCCTGAAAGCAGGGTTGCCACCAGCACAGTGGGAGGCCATCCCAAGCTGCTCACTCTGCAGCTCTCAGTCAGGCACCACAGGCCTGTCGCTCTGTGGGGCTGTGGATGTGGACAGCCCAGGTTTGAACCTGGGCTCTCCTGCTGACCAGTGAATGACATTTGACAAGTCCCTTGACCAGCCTGAGCCCTGGGCTTCTCACCCCACTGTGGGATGGACTGCTGTATTCATCAGCGAAATTAGTGGTACCTGAGCGAGGACTGGCCCCTGGACACACCCAATACCTGGGCATTTCCTTCCAGAAAATCAGGTGTGAGGGTGGGGAGAGCTGAGGAGAGGAGCCCTCACACTTGAAGGTATTAAACAGGTACAGTTCCAGACCTGCACCTTTTGGGGGCTCATCTGCTTGTATCCCTCTAGTGATGGGAACTTCCTTCCTCTCAAGGCAGCTCCCTTCACTTTATTTCTTTGAGACAGAGTCTCACTTTGTCACCCTTGGTAGAGTGCTGTGGCATTACAGCTCACAGCAACCTCAAACTCTTGGGCTTAAGCAATTCTCTTGCCTCAGCCTCCCAAGTAGCTGGGACTACAGGCACCTGCCTCAACGCCTGGCTATTGTTTTGCTGCAGTTGTCATTGTTATTTGGCAGGCGTGGGCTGGATTCGAACCTGCCAGCTCTGGTGTATGTGGATGGCGCCCTAGCCACTGAGCTACAGGCGCTGAGCCTCCCTTCACTTT
Source organism: Nycticebus coucang (assembly GCF_027406575.1). Classification (NCBI taxonomy): domain Eukaryota; kingdom Metazoa; phylum Chordata; class Mammalia; order Primates; family Lorisidae; genus Nycticebus; species Nycticebus coucang. The sequence goes on from NC_069782.1 coordinate 11,243,358, forward strand.
AGATCAGGGTTGGTAAAGTGGTATAGTTCATGGGCCAAATCCCACCCGCTGCCTGAGTTTGTAAATAACGTTTTATTGGAACACAGCCACACTGTTCGTTTACATGTTGTCTGTGGCTGCTTCATACTACAATGATGGAATTGAGTGGGTATGACAGAGAACACATGGCCTGCAAATAGTCACTATTTACAGAGAACATTTGCTGTCCCTGCATTGTATGGTGGCGGCATGTAGGGGCTCTTGTCCTTCCCTGTCCTCCCCAGTGGCTGCCCCCAGCTGCTGGCAGCTTCATCCCTGCCCTCCCGCCCCTGCAGTCTCAGAAGCTGACCTCATCTGACATCGTTAACCTGAGGGTGATATGCCACGAAGGGATGGTGGTGATGAGCAAAGACTTCAAACCCTTTGATAACCGTGAGTGAGGTGGGCTGGGGCAGGACTGGGCCCCTCCTTCTCTGCCTTTGCCTCTGGGATCCTCTGTGCTCTGTACCAACTTCCATACTCACGTCTGATCAGCTCACTGTGCACTTCCCTTGGCTTCTTACTCTGGCATTCAAGGCCACTCAGAATCCAGCCCTGGCCCCCATCCCTGGCAGTCCTCTTCTTCCCATCCAGCTCTCCAGATTCACCTTGCCCATGAGTGCCTCGGAGCCCTTCCACATACTGGTCCCACTGCCTGAAAGGCTCTTTTCACCTGGAAAGTTCGCACTTACCCTTCAAGGCTCAGTGAAGAGTCACCTCTTCCAGGAGACCTTCCTAGACCACCCCAGCCCTTTGTACCTCCTCTTTCAGGGAATTCATGTCCTAGGTCGTCAGTTTCTGATTGTAGGTCTGTCTCCTTCACTGGGTTGTGAAGGCAGAGTGTCTGCTATCCATGGGTTTCCTTTCTGAACAAATAACACTAGATCTGATCAGGAAATGCTCTGGGAAGGTTTGTCGAATGACTGAGTACCTCCCTCCCACCCTTGGATCTTGGGGGACATCTCTAGGCTAGGGAAGAGGCGGGAGAGAAAGTGAGATCCAGGCAGGGTTGAAAATGCAGCCTGCCTTAACTGGACATGATCTGACTGCTAGACCATTTAACATACCTGAGCCTCAGTTTCCTCATTTGCCAAATAGGGATAATCAGAGTCACCTACTGCACAGGCTTGTTCTAAGGCATCTCTGAACCCAAGCACATAAACTGCTTACCGTGTAGTCAATACTCAGTACACATTCACTTACTATTTGTGTAGCTCTACAGAGTCTCAGAATTATAGAAACTTGGATCAATTTACTTTCAGAATCATAAAGAGTTATAATCATCACATTTAAAATAAAAGTCATAATCCACATAAAACTCTTAGGTCAATTCTAAGTTCAGAGGAAGGCTGCCCTAATTCATTCAGTCAACAGATACTAGGATCAAGTACCAGGTAATGTTCCAGGCACCAAGGACAGGACAGACAGCAACGTCTCTGCCCTCAATGAACTCACAGTCTGGTGGGGGAGACAAAAAAATGAACCCAAACCATATATTTTAATATGTCAGGTGGTAAAAAGTGCTGAGAAGAAAAATAAAACAGGTGAGGGGGTTAGAGAGTGGTGGGTGGGCAGGGAAGTCTCTTCTGAACAGGTGAAGTTTGAGCAGAGCCCTGAATGAAAAGGGGGAGCGGGCCCTGAGGCTGAGTACGTGGGTAGGCACATGGGACAAGGAAGGGCAGGTGCCAACGTGGAGATAGAACATTGTGAACTGGTCACCTCTCCCTTCTTCTGTCCCAGTTCGCCTGATGGCTCCAGCATCACTCAAAGTCGTCCGTGTAGGGACCCACAGTTGCAACATAACCTGGGCCATCTCCCAGATCTCCCACTACATAGAAAGCAAGTTGGAATTTGAGGCCCGGAAACGGTCTCCAGGCCACAGCTGGGAGGTGAGTATGTGCCCAGTCCCCACCTGCCCTGATTTCTCCTTCTTGTGCTGGCCTGGGTCCTGTTCTGTCTTGTCCATCCTCATCTCAGAGAGGCACGTCAGCCCCAGGTGGACAGTGGGCACTGAGTCCGCCCTGCTCCTCTGTACTGCTCTCCATGTGCAGAGATCCAGCTGGTGGCAGATTCCAGGCTGACACAGGGGCAACTTCCTTCCTGGGAAGCCACCCCTCCCCAATTCCTATCCAGTGTGCTCCACGTTCATGGGCGTCCATTGCTAATTCATTCACGTACTCATTCCTTTATTCGCTCAATGGTTCACTCAACGGGAACTTGCTGAGCTCCTACTATGTGCTGGATGATGGGGAGGGAGTGGAGGGTGAGACTGGCAAGCATCCTACTTTGGGGAAACTCACACTTGGGGTCACACAGCGGCAGACATATCCACAGGAAGCTGTGGGATGTCGATAACTTCCATCAAGAGTATGAGATGGGATAAGGTATTCGAGAGTGACCAGGCCAGGCTACTTTGGACTAGCGGGCAGGGGAGCCTGGGAGGCTTCTCTGAGATCTGGGCATCAAGGAGCTGACCCTGCAAAGATCTAGGGAGGGTTTTCCAAGCAGAGAGACCAGGCACCGCAAAGGCTGCAGGCTTGAGAGGTGGCACCAACTCAGATCTGGGTTCAGGAGGAGAGGACAGAACGAGAGGGGTCCAGAATAGTTCTAGAGGTGGAACCAGCTGGTCAGCAGATAGTTTGGGATGTGAGGCATGAGTGAGGGGGGAAGGGTTCAGGAAAACCCCAGGGGTCAGGGAGCCTTTGGGTAGGAAGGAAGGAGTGGGTGTGGCCAGCGCAGATCAATGGGAGTGCTGCTTTACTTAGCCACCCAGCCTGGCCATGGGACATGAGGAGGGCAGTGACAGCCTTGTCTCTACCTCAGGAGGCCCCCCGGCTGGCCCTCAAGCAGAAGCAGCTGTGGATCTGTCTAGAGACACTCACCCCAGACACCCACTATGAGCTTCAGGTGCGGGTCAGGCGCCAGCCAGATGACCAGCACTCGGTGGAGCTGTGGAGCCCCTGGAGCCAGCCTGTGGATTTTAGGACAAAGCCTGAAGGTACCAGTGGGCAGCATGGGTGGGGAGGGCTCATGCAGGAGTGGGTGCTCTGGCTGTGACTTTGTGACTTGGGAGCCACTACACTGTTCCTCTCTTCTGGAGGGTGCAGCATTCACCTCCATCCTCTCTCCTTAGCTCCTGGGACCTTGTAGGGGCCCCCTTTACAGATGGGAACTGGGGCTCAGTGAGGTGATGGGACTTGCCCATGGCCTTGTGAGTTAGGGGAGTTGGGCAGAAAGGTTCTTTTCACTTTTTTCCACCCTGAAACCTCAAACTCCTGGTTTCTGCCAGGGCTGGGGGTGGCTACTTTCGCCTCTTGGCCTCCGTGAGATGGGCACCGTGACGCCAGGGCAGGGCTGCTGTGATGAAGCCATGATGCAGCAGAGGTGCTGGGTGGCCTGTCCCTGATCACACTGCAGTTCGAGTTCCAGCTCAAGCGAGCCCTGGGGTTCTCTATGTGGTGCACAGAGGAAGGGGAGTCGCTGGGGGGAGCTCAGGCTGCCAAGGGGACCCCTGGAATTGTCTGCAGCCTGAAGTGCTATTGGAATGCCTCTGTTCATTTCATTTTAGTATCAAATCTGGCTTCCCAGAGAACCCAGGCAGAACCTAAGCAGAACCCAGCCCCCAAGTCCCCAGGCACACACCTGCCTTGCAGGGCTCTGATAACGGGCAGGGCATAGCGCCAGGCTGGGGCACGGGGTGCTGAGTGACACTTCTCTAACTCTCTCCTTGCTCCTCCTCCCGCCCCTGGGCAGCCCCCAGGAAGGAGACCCCGCCCTTCCCTTGGATCCACCACATCATCGGGAGCCTCATCAGTGCCATGTGCTTCATCATCTTAGTCTGCTTGCTGGTCAACTGCAGGTCCATCGGGCCCTGGTAAGAGAGTTCTTCCCTCCCTCCCGGCTGGCGTCTCTACCCAGCACCTGGCTTCTCCCATGGAACCAGCCACAGGGCCCTACGCAGAGCACTACCCTCAGAACTTGGGGATGTGCCCACGCACACATCAGCTGTCTGTGTCTATGGTTCCTCATGGGTTCATTCCTTCCTTCCTTCCTTCCTTCATTCATTCCTTCATTTTCTGAGTGCCAGGCCCATGCCAGGCATAGCATAAGGTACTGGGAACACAGAGGCAAGCCGTAGGCATGTGGAGTGCTCAGCCCAGTGGGGAAGGGCGGATACTTACTTTTTAATCACACTTGTCTATAGAGGCCCACTGTGATTAGGCTGTGAAGGACAGCACCCGTGTACTGTTGTCCCTCAGTAGCCACAGGGACTGGCTTTCAGGACTGCCTGAGGATACCAAAAGCCAGTGAGTGCTCAAGTCCCTGACACAAAATGGTGTAGTATTTGCACATACCCAATGCACATCCTTCCATGTACTTCAAGTCATCTCTAGTTTGTTTCTAACACCTAATACAATGTAAATGCTATGTAAATGTTGTTATGCTGTATTTTTCAAGTGTGTAAAATATTTTCTTATTGTATTGCTATTTTTTTTCCATGTTCAGTGGAACCTCTGACCACCTCCCTGCATTGACCACCTCCTTAAGTTGACCTAATTTTTGTAGAATGGACATGCACCACCTGTACATATCAGTACAGCGGGCCTAGTGACCACCTCTGTATGTGACCCATTTGTTACAGTCCCTCGGGTGGTCAACTTACAGAGGGTCTACCATATTTTCCATCTGAGGTTGCCTGAATCCATGGATGCACATTCCCAGATACGGAGGGCTGACTGGATTAGAAGCAGACAACAGGGAGAGGAGCCTAGGATTGGGGGTGCCCAGGGGTACTTTTCCTGAGGAAGTGATGATTTTCTTGAAATATGAAGGAAGAGCTCACCAGGTGGTGTGGAGGGGACAGTGTGAATGTCCTAGGCAGGGAAACAGTATGTGCAAAGGGCCTGGGCAGAAAGGAGGGAAGAACATTCCAGGAACAGGATGCCGGAGGCTGGTGTGGCCAGAGACCAGAAGGGGTTGTGGGATAGACATGTGGGCTGCAGTCAGGCTGCAGTCAGGCTTTCCGGGGCCTCAAGGCCATGGTGAGACTTGGGGCTATGTGCAAGGCAGCCATGGGAGGCTTTCCACAGGAGTGGGACGTGGTCGGCTTTGTTGGCTGTGGCTTGAGTGGCCTGGCAGAGGGCAGGGTGGTGAGGAAGTATTGCCTATACCCAGGGGGACACCACTCCTCTCAGGAGGGGAGACAGCCCTTTACAGTTTGGAAAGTGTGCCACCTGTGTCATCTCCCTTGATGCCACAGCACTGGGAAAGCAGGGAGTCAGGGGCTGCCATTCCCTTTAACTGGTGCCGGGATGGGCCAGAGGAGTCGGCTGACCTGCCCAAGGTCACACAGCCGGTACTAGTGAGGCTGGGGCAGGAGTGCAACTCTTCTGCCCCCACCCCCTCCCCGTCCTGGTGTGGGGTTGTGAGCAATACTCAGGGTCCTGTTTTTCCCCTTTTCTTCCAAGAAGACAGGCATTTCTCCATCCACTCACAGTGTCCCCCAGCGCCATGCAGACCTTCCAGGGAACCTGTCTGAATGCTCCTGCTCCCAGACGGGGGAGAAATTCTGTCACCTGCATGACTACAGTAGCCTCCTGACTGCCCTCCTCACTGTCAGTCTATTCTCAATTATGGCACTCTCCTGTTTAACACTCTTCAGGGGCTGCCCCCTGCACCTGGAATATACCCTGAACCTTGAGGGCCTCATTATTGGGAACAAATCAGAAAATGGTATCCCTATCTCTAAGCAGATGCATATAGGTCCTGGGCACCCAACTTGGCAAGCAGAACATGGGCTGCAGTTCAGCCCCACAAAGCCAAACGACCTTGAGCAGTGCACAACCTGAACCACCATCCATGGCAGTTATAACCAGGTCTTTCTTCTACCTCCCACCTCCTGCTTCACACTCCTCCAGCCATCTCCATCCCTGACTGCTCTAGCTGGGTGTCCCCCTATACACTGCCACACATACTGACCCCCCACCTCCTCATCTTCTATAGCACTCTGCTCTCTGTCTCAACAGAATGAGTGGTAGTGTTGCACACTAGAGCAGGGACCTTCTCGATGGCCATTCTGTGTCCAGTGCATGGCACGGCACCCTCCCTTGGTGGCGCTCAACCAATATTGGCTGAGTAAATGAGTGAAACGTGGCAGGGCTCGACGCCCTGCCCTCGGAGCTGTGGGGAGGACGGCAGGGCCCCGTGGCCCTTCCTGTTCTCATCCTCCTCCCTCTCTCCCCTCCCCTATTCAGGCTGAAGAAGTTTCTGAAGTGTCACATCCCAGACCCCTCGGCGTTCTTTTCCCAGCTGAGCTCAGAGCATGGAGGAGATTTCCAGGTAGGAGGCTGGGGCTGGAGGACAGAGGCAGCAGCAGTGGGACTGGGGTGGGAGGTGGTGCGTGAGTAGCCAGTTTTGCACTTTGTGAGAGGAGACAAAATGCCAAAGCAGCCTTGTGGATGGGCATGGGCCCCTTCCCCAGTGCTGGAAGCTTCCACCTGAACCAGACTGCATGGCGGCTAATCCCAGTTCCACTCTTTTCTGGCTGTGTGACTTCAGGGATTATAGAACTCTCTGTGCCTCAGTTGCCTCATCTATAAATGGGGAGGAAAACTGTGCTACGTGTGTTTCCCTGAGAGCTTTGCCTGGCACATGCTAAGAGCTCAAGGGACCCTTGCTGGAACCATGCACCAGTCTGCTGGCTGAGCAGGGCCGCCTATGCAGACGGGTTCAGTAGGGTCAGTGCTTCCCCAACCTCTGTCTGAAATTCTAGGGCACAGATACTAACAAGTTTTCTAGCCACTTCAAGTCACGAAACACCGATTCATTTGAAAAGTACAGGCGCCTGGAGTAGTAACACTCTGAGCTCCACTTTGAGTTACTGTTTCCCCTCCCCCAGCCTGCTCCAGGCAGGAAGCATTAAGAGGGAAGGGAAGGGCAGTGAGGAGCTGCTTCTACCACCCTGGCCCCACTCTAGGCTCCTAAGATTGAGAGGGAGCAGAGGGATGTGAGGAGCAGTGCTGAGGGGCTGGAAGGCCACGCTAGGACAGAGGCATCAGGTGCCAACTTTGCAATTCCCCAACAGGACTAATCAATGTCCCCTTCTAGAATTCTTTGGAAAATTCCTAAGACTAAGGATCTCTTCCCTGTAGTACTCTTGATATGGGGGAAGGTATATACTTAAAATCCTTCTATTAGCCATGAAGGTAGTGAGGTCCTCATCAATAAGGGTATCCAAGCACGCCTTGGCTGACCATGTGTTGGAAACCTGGTGGGAGGGATTCTGACACTGGAACTAGTTGGAAGCTGGACCAGGTACATCATCAGATGTCTTCTATGGGCCTAGTCCAATTTGAGGTGGGGATGGGGTCCTTTCTGCAGAGCCACAAGCCATTCCATCTCTCTAAGAGGTCATCCTGGGTCTAGACGCTTGCCCCAAGCCTGGTATGAGGAGGGTATCCCGAGGAGGCCCTGGGAGGCTACATGTGTCTGGGGCTTGAAGCTGGCCTAGAGGGAGCCATCTTCTCGCACCTGGGACCCCAGTTCCAAGGCCATAGAGCCTGCCACCCTAACCAAGGGATGCAGGTGTGTGCATGCTAGTGTGAGAGTGTGGTGAATGGCCCCCGGCTTCTCCTGGGCCCCAGTCCGGGCCCTGTGGGCAGAGGCTCAGGCCCAGGAAGTGGCTGACCACATGCTTCCCTGAGGGAGTCCAGTGAGCTCCTGGGCACCAGCGCTGCCCCGCAGGCCTGGCCTCTCCCTCTTCTGTCTGCACGCTCTGCCTGCCAGCAGGCGGTGCCCTCCGCCCCCTGCTCCAGTATTGCAACCATGCTTCCCCTCTCTCCCTAGCTGGCTGGCAGTCCTTCTGCCATCATCCACACGCCCTTTCTGTCTCTGTCTTGCCCATTCTTTTGTAACATGACTCCTACTTTGGGAGGGGAAGGCAGATTTCAGGGAGCCGTGTGTGCACATGTGTGTGAGACAGCAGCTTAGATCCAGGAACTCACCCTGGACAGGGGAATCAGGGTATTTCTCTGCTGGTCCGTCAATTTTTCTGAAATATATTGACTGGGCCCTGATCAGAGAGCCAGCAGGCCTGGTCCTCATGCTGAGGGCCACAGCCCAGCTGCTGAGGGCTCCCAGGACACAGTCAGTGCTCACAAAGTCTCCCATGTGAGACACCTGACACCCCTTCCTGAGGTTTCTACCGCCCCCTGCACCTCTGTGTGTAGCCTGCATTTTACCCTGTGCAGGTGTTTCCACGTCCATTTTCTTATTTGACAGCTCCCTGGAGACCTAATAAATAATAGGGAGGAAGCCAGAAAAGAGGTGGCTAAGTGTTATGGAAATTGAGGCTCAGGGCGGCACCTGTGGCTCAGTGGGCAGGGCGCCGGCCCCTTATACCGAGGGTGGCCGGTTCAAACCCGGCCCTGGCCAATCTGCAACAAAAAATAGCCGGGTGTTGTGGCGGGCGCCTGTAGTCCCAGCTACTGGGGAGGCTGAGGCAAGAGAATCACCTAAGCCCAGGAGCTGGAGGTTGCTGTGAGCTGTGATGCCACGGCACTCTACCGAGGTCGATAAAGTGAGACTCTGTCTCTAAAAAAAAAGAAAAGAAAGTGAGAGGTGCAGTGGCCTGCCCAAGACCCACAGCTAGTGAGCGCCAGGCCCGGGGCTGGAACCTAGGTCATCCCACTCCTCACCAGGGCTCCCTACACACTTGAGCAACCAAGAAGGGCTCTGATGAAAGCTTTCCTCTCTGTGGAGGGAGAGTGTGGGAGACGGTGGTGAGCTGCAGGGCACTGGGGGAGAGAAGTGAATTGGGGGAGCAACAGCTCCCCACCAGACACATTTCCATTGCAGTGAGGGGGGACCCTGGGCCCCAGCTCTGCCACCAGCTGTGCTGTGATTGGGTCTGAGATACAACCCCTCAGTGGGTGTCCAAAGTGAGCAAGATGTGCTCTCAGGGTCCCATGCTTTGGCATGGTTGGTTGATTTACACGTTTACCTAGTCCTCACCAGACACCCCCTTGCTGTGTCCCCAGTATCTAGAATAGTGTCAGACTCACACAGTCACTTTTGCACCATTCCTGGCCATGTTCTCTGAGCTGGCAGCAGGCGTGTGGGTGGGGTATAGTCAGGGAGGGCTTCCTGGAGGGGGAAGGTCTGGGCTAATTACTGGAGGAGGAAGAGGAGTTAAGAATTTTGTTGAGTGTGAAGGAGGTGCCCTCTAACCTCAGGCCTTTATCCCTGCAGAAGTGGCTCTCGTCGCCCTTCCCCTCATCCTCCTTCAGCCCTGGCGGCCCAGCCCCTGAGATCTCCCCACTGGAAGTGCTGGAGAGGGACAGCAAGGCTGCACAGCTGCTGCTACTGCAGCAGGAGAAGGTGGCCTCGCCCTTGCCCTCCACCAGTGGCCACTCGCTCACCAGCTGCTTCACCAACCAGGGCTACTTCTTCTTCCACCTCCCGGATGCCTTGGAGATCGAGGCCTGCCAGGTGTACTTTACTTACGATCCCTGCACAGAGGAGGAGGCCGAGGAGGAGCCCGAAGAGGCTGGGCCTGGGGTGCCCACAGGGCCTCCCCTCCCGCCCCTGCATCCTCTGTCAGGGGATGATGATGCTTACTGCACCTTCCCTCCTGGGGAGGACCTGCTGCTCTTCTCCCCCAGTCTCCTCAGTGGTCCCAGACCCCCAAATACTGCCCTAGGGGGCAGTGGGGCTCATGAAGAGAGGCCGCCCCCCTCCCTGCAAGAGGGAGTCCCTGGACACTGGGATCTTCAGCCCCCGAGGCTTCCTACCCCAAGAGCTCCAGACCTGGTGGATTTCCAGTCCTTTCCGGAGCTGGCGCTAGAAGAGGCTGGGGAAGAAGTCCTTGCCCCCGGCCCTGAAGAGGAGGCTGGTTTCCCCTGGCCCAGCCGTCCTGGGGAGGGCCAGGGCAGGGCCCTTATCGCTTCCCTGAGCCCCATCACTGATGCTTACCTGTCCCTCCAAGAACTCCAGGATCAGGACCCGGCTCACTCAGTGTAGATAGATGGCCAGGGGCGGGAGGCAGGAAACTGCCTGCTGCTACCCCAGGCCTGAGGGGGGCCCAGTTGAGGTCTCTGTTCTCAAGACTTGTCCATTGCTGAAGGAACTTGGTGTCCAGCTGCCTCAGGGACATCCCCACCCAGATGGCCCCCCAGCCCTGCACACTCAGCTCATCTACTTCCAAACCTCAACTGCTGCTCTCTGGTCCTGCTGCCCAAGCCAGGAATTGTGGGGTGGGGGTTGTGGTGAAGTTGACTCCTCAACTCCCCCTTTAATCTCTGGGGCCTTGATCTCGCCAGCCCCCTTGATGTGCAGACATCAGTCCTTGTGGCTCTCCAGGGGTCTTTGCCTTGATCTCTTCCCTGGGTTTCCTGCTCCAGCCTCCCCCTTCCCTGTCTCCCCCACGCTGCATAGGGCAGCCAGAGTACACTTTCCACAACACAAACATGGCCTGCTCTCCCCTATTCAGAGCCCTGTCATGGCTCCCCACCACCCTCAGCATCACTTCTGGTTCAGGACTTGCCCCTCCAGCATCATGGCATCAGGTTGGGACATAGCCTTTCTGGAACCCTCACCACAGTCCAGAGCCACCTGGAGGTCCCTCATGCTCCCACACTTTGGCATGTGCTGTTCCCTAGGCCTCGTGTGCCCTGTCCCTTATCTAGGTGATAGGCTTCCTTTATCCTCAGGTGCCAGTTCTGCTCCTCCTGGAGGGGAGCACTGCCAAAACCTCCCGTGTCAGTGCTGGAAGGAGAAACTCCCGGGGCCCCAAGGGGGCTGGAAAGAAAGGCCCTGTCACATGTCCCTTGGGATCTCTTGGACCTCAGAGTGCTTGTCTGCTGCATCCTTAATGTTGTGACTCAAGTATGGACATAAATCTCCCCATCAAGTGGACACCTGCTGGATCTTTTCCACAGTGGCCTCACCGATTCGTAAAGGAAGTTGCTGAAAAGCAAACGCTGGAGTCTGAACAGCCCAGGCAGCAGCCCCCTCTGATGCTGCCCAGGGGAGCCCATGCTTGGGCCCCTCCCACTGCATCCTCCACAGAGGTGTCTCCTCTGCAGCCCAGGGCCTGGCACTGGAGGGCAGTTCCACAGGGCAGCACTGTATAGTATTCCTTGGATGAATTAATGAACTCTCTGGCACCACATTTCCTGAGCTCTCTGCTCTGGGCTGCCTTCATGGAGAGACAGCTCCTGCATGCCTGGTCCTGCAACAGGCTCATCTTACCTTGTAGTCCTCCTCTCTCACACAGCTGGCTCCTTCCTTCTCAATGCTCCCACTAGCCCCACCGCCCCACTTCTCTTTCCTCTGCCCCTGCATTGATCACACTGTGATGGCACGGTGACAACTGTCCCAACCTCCTGCCCCAGGAAGACATGGAGCCTGCCACGCAAACTCTGACCTGGGACTGCTCCGTGCCTGCCCTTATAGGTACTGCTCACATCTTATTGGGCACTTGAACACAAGCCCACCCACAGGCGGACCAGCATCCTATGAGGTGGCTTGGCACGAAACTCTGTCCAATTGGCAAGGCCAGACCTGAGCTAGCCGATCAGATCACCTCTCAGTCTTGGGCCGCCGAACTCAAGAAACAGGTACAAGAAGACAAGGAAAAGGTAGGGGGAGCTGAACCTCATGAACCAGGGAGCCTGGGCTCCCAGTAGAGAAAAACTCTTATGCTGAGGGGTACTGACCATTTGTCAGGATTTCTGTTCCCTCTATGCCCAAAACAAACTCCCCTTGTTTGTGGTTGTCTGCGTCTTGGGTCCTTCCGGTGGAAAGAGCTTCATTACCTGGCAGCCTCACTCTTTGCCATCTGACCTTGTATCTTCCGGGCCACAGGTCTCCTCCGTCCTCAGTATCTTCATCCGAAAAATACCATTTGCCTGCTTCACTTTGAAGAGTTCTGGGGAGGGGGAGGGTTACATGTGTCAAGTCTTGGTCATTTATGACATACATACATATATTTGTACCTTAATGATCTGCGTGTACCATCTTTGTTCTTTCTTTCTCTTTCTTTCTCTCTCTCTCTCTTTCTTTCTTGACAGAGTCTCACTATGTCGCCTTCGGTAGAGTGCTGTGGCGTCACAACTCACAGCAACTTCCAGCTCTTGGGCTTAGGCGATTCTCTTGCCTCAGCTTCCCGAGTAGCTGGGACTATAGGCCCAGCTATTTTTTTGTGGCAGATTGGCCGGGGCTGGGTTCGAACCTGCCACCCTCAGTATATGGGGCCGGTTCTCTACTCACTGAGCCACAGGCGCCACCCTGTTATGTCTTTCTTAATATTTTTCTTTAAATCAGTTCACTTTTTTGTTTAAATACATTATTTAAAGAAAAATATTTCTATTGCTTCTGTAAATGGAAAAACAGATTTTCACTGTAAGTAAAAGGTATCTGTAACAAAGCAAGTACAATATAACAAAATAATGTTGCAATGGATTGCCTGCTGGAAGTCTTGTCTCTTCGTGAAAGGGGAAATCAGGAGGTATTGGGCAGCAGTTGAAAACACACCAGAACTAAGTGTAAACTTCCTCCTTGAGAGAAAGGAAAAGGATGGTAAAGGGAATAGCTTTTTGATAAATAGGAGGAAGGTTTATCTTACTCTATTTCCAGGCATCATTTAACCTCATTTCATATTTCACAAGTCTCTGCTTAAGGAAATACTATTCTTTTTTTTTGAGACAGTTTCACTTTGTCGCCCTGGGTAGAGTGCTGTGGTGTCATTAGCTCACAGCAACCTCAAACTCTTAGGCTCAAGTGATTCACTTGCCTTAGCCTCCTGAGTAGCTGAGACTACAGGTGCCTGCCACAACACGCAGATAAGTTTTTTAGAGATGGGGTCTTGCTCTTGCTCAGGGTGGTCTTGAACTCGTGAGCTCAAGCAATCCACCTGCCTCAGCCTCCCAGAATGCTGGGATTACAGGTGTGAGCCACTGTGCCCAGCAGGAAATACTATTCTTGATGATGGATCGATCCCTCTACATACCTTCCTACCTACCAATAAAAATATTCTTTTCAGTGCCCTACCAAAAAAAAAATATAAGTGGGACCAGATCATGAATGGCAATTTCTGGCTTCATAAAGCCACATTCATGGCAAACATTTTGGATCGGTTGTCCCCACGCAGGGGAGACATTTCTTTCTTTCTTTCTTTGTTTTTTTTTTTTTTTTTTTTTTTTGAGACAGTCTCACGATGTTGCCCAGGGTAGAGTGCTATGGCGTCACAGCTCACAGCAACCTCAAACTCTTGGGCTTAAGCGATTCTCTTGCCTCAGCCTCCCGAGTAGCCGGGACTACAGGCTCCTGCCACAATGCCCGGCTATTTTTTGTTGCAGTTGTCATTGTTGTTTGGCAGGCCCAGGCTGAGTTCGAACCCTCCAGCTTCAGTGTATGTGGATGGCGCTCTAGCCGCTGAACTACAGGCACCCAGCCAGGGGAGACATTTCTCATTGACCACAGCCCTCCTCTCTGCAGAGCCTGCGTGCAGCTTTAGGTTCTCCCGTGCTGTGCTGGAGGCAGCCCCCAGTTGATCGGAGCTGACACCTGGTGACATTTCTGGACCACAGAATCTCTCAGGTTCTTTTCACGAGAGGAGTGAGTGCTTTTGTTTCTCATTCTGATTGTCCAGGCAGGGAAAACAGGAACTGAGATGAGGGTGTCTGGAAAGCTGAGAGGGACCCATGAACAGGCAAGCCCAGGGAACCCAGCTGTCCCCACTATGCCTGATGAGAGACCCGCACTGGCGGGGAGCCAGTCAGGGGCCACCTTACACCAGCTAGAGATGGAGCCATGGGCCAGAAGCCACTGTGTGTTGTGTCCAATGTGGATGAGAGTGTGGACCTTGGGAGAGGGGACAAAGGGAGAGCAGCTGGCAGGGGTGGAGGGGTGAAGGAGACACAGGCCCACCTGGATCAGATTGCAGGAGGGAGGAGCAGCACCAGGAGGTGGCCGGGGCAGATCTGGGGGATGAGAGCAAAGGCAAGAGAGAAAGGAGGCCTTCCAGCCTCTCACATTTCCTCCTTGTTGAACTGGGCCTGCTCCTTCACCTTCCTGATCCCCACCCCATGTACCTGTTTCCCCCTCCCCCCACCTCCTAGCTCCCCCGGTAAGCAACTTCTAGTGCCCACAATCCCCAAGCAAATTATGGCAGAAACCACAGGTCCAGGTCTAGGATGAATTACCCACCACTGTCCTCATTACTGATCTCCTGGCTAATTGAGGAGTTGTGTCAAGAAACACATTATGTATGTAAAAGGGGGCAAGAGAACTATTACTCATGTTCCAGACATTAGGCCAGGTATTTCCCACACATCATCTCTTATCACCTGGCAATGACCCTACAAAAGAGGTATCTTGTTCCTCATTTTCCTCATGAGGAAACTGAGGTGCAGGGAGGTTAGAAAGTGCAGCTGATGGTTGGTAGAGCCAGGATTCAAACCCAGGTACAGCTGGCTCCAGAACGTTTGGCGCTTTGCATATACAAGGCTGCACAGGAGAATATTATACTAACAGAAAAAAAAACCTAGCCAAATTCCCAGTAGTCAATTTAGAAAGAAAAATGTAGGGATGCACAATCCATGTCTGTGATTGTGGGAGAGAGTGAAAAGCTCTTTGATTAGCTCGCACGGCACATCCACGGGGCTGAGCAGCCGGGAGGAGTGGTTGAAGTTCCTGCTGTCTGCAGGCCAAGATGGTCTTGCCCTTGGCTCCTGCCTCCTCCTTCCTCCCCCTAACTGAATCCCTCCTGCTGCCTCCACCCTCTGGGCCGATCCAGTGTCCCACTGCGCTGGCATTTCACTGGCTGTCCTCATCCCCACCCCTGTAACCCTGTGCCACAGACCCAGCACCATCACCTCTGCTTGGCCCCCTCCTGGGTCCACCTGTCCCTACCACCTGCCTGGCTAATCCTTCCAGCTGCACACGACTGCCAGGCTGAGCTTGCTCAGGATCATACATCTGGCCACACCATGCACCTGCTTAAACCTTCAGCGACTTTCTGTTTCCAGAGAATGGCTGAAGTCCTTAGTGTGAATTTCCATGCCTCAGGTAGCCTTGGAGAGGTCCCATCTGCTCTTGAGCCTCATTTGCCCCATCTGTGTATTG
Source organism: Nycticebus coucang (assembly GCF_027406575.1). Classification (NCBI taxonomy): domain Eukaryota; kingdom Metazoa; phylum Chordata; class Mammalia; order Primates; family Lorisidae; genus Nycticebus; species Nycticebus coucang. The sequence continues at coordinate 11,258,502 of NC_069782.1, forward strand.
GGCAGTCAGAGAGGATGAATTCTAAGTGTTCTCCTAGCCCCGATGTTCTGTGTTTCCAGGTGACACACAGAATGTGGCTTCAGGCCTGGACTACAAGTATTTCACCTCAAAAGTTAGAGGCTGGGGGCGGGGAGTGGTGATGAGAGCAGGGACCACAACTGACTCATTTACTTTGGCACCTGCTGACCCCTCAGTTTGAAGTAGTTCTGCTGCCCAAACCCCTAGACTCCTACACGTCCCTCAGAACCCCACTCAAGCATCTCCTGTTCTGGGAGGCCCTCTGATTTGTCCCAAGTATGAGTGATTACTTCCAACTACTGTCCCCATCCTGAGATAGCTCTGTTATAACCATCTCTCATGGGCCAGACCCTGGGCTAGATTCTGGGGACATGGTTTTGATTACAATAGCCATGGAATAAAATCAGCCAGAGCCCCATTGGCACAAGCCTTTATTCAGAAAAGGCAGGATGAAGACGACTCTGAAACAGCCTTCTAATTCAGAGAAGGAGGGTAGAATAGAGCACTGGGCTCTGGCAAGGGGGGCAGCCAGAGTTCAGATAGTTTCAGATGTAGCTGGTTGAGGATGGTTTTGGAAAAGTTGGGGATTTTCCTTGCAGATCAGCCGTCACTGAGTAGGGGACAATTTGGATTTTATAAGTGGGTAGGTGGGAGGGATGGCTGTGGGGACCAGAACCCATCGGGGCCACAGTGGAATGTTTTCAGTCCTCAAGGTCTTTTCAAGGATGGCATTTATCAAGCACTTAGGTGCATCGTGCTGTTTTCTAAGAAGGTTGTGTTATAACTCACCACATCCATCCGTACAAAAATGCCACGGGGAGGTACTGTTCTTAGCCCCTTTTACAGATGGGACTGAGGCTTAGAGTGGTTCAGTCACTTGCCTAAATCACATACTAGTCTCAGGCAGTGATTAGAACTCACATGGGCACAACTTGTTAGAGCTTTTATTTTTATTTATTTATTTATTTATTTTGAGACAGTCTCACTGTGTTACCCTTGGTAGAGTGCCATGGAGTCACAGCTCACAGCAACCTCAAACTCTCGTGCTTAAGCAATTCTCTTGCCTTAGCCTCTCAAGTAGCCGGGACTACAGGGGCTTGCCACAAGGCCCCACTATTTTTAGAGATGAGGTCTCACTCTAGCTCAGGCTGGTCTCGAACTCGTGAGCTCAAGCAATTCTCTGCCTCCCAGAGTTCTGGGATTACAGACATAAGCCACCATGCCCCGCCTTCACTACAGCTTTTAGTGTGCGTACAACTAGTATTTCACACACTCTCATGGCAACCTAACAAGACAGGGATGACAACAACTCTGACGTCTGTTTTGCAGTTGAGGCCAGGAGGCCCTGCCATGTCCCAGGCCACACAATGAGTTTGGCAGAGGGGGAGGGGGTGCTGATTAAATTTGGGCTCACCACCAGCACCAGCCCTGGCCCCTGGGACAGCCTGGGGACATCCCCTTTGGTGACTTGCTTAGACATTTTCCATCACCAGGGCTATGACACACTGATGCTCCCATCATAAAGCTGGGGGGCTGTGCTACGAGGCAGGAAGCGGTGCAGGTGGGGGGTACCCAGTGTACTATTCTAGGAAGTCAGGATGCAGAGGGGAGGGGGAGCTGGCAGAAGACTCATCATCCCCCATTCTTCCAGCAGCTGGCCGCATGCCAAGCACTGGCCACAGAAAAGAGGCGGGCTACTGCCCTGTCTACAGAGTCCCCAGCCTGTGGGGGAGGGAGTGGCCATGGAGGATGCGACACAGCCCTCCCGTGGCATGGGAGAAAGTCAGTCTGGTCCCGTTAGCACTCTCTTTGTTGGGAAATGCTGCCGAGAACACCCCAGGAGGCAGAGGGGAACATTGTACAGTCTTTAGCAAGGGGGCTCAGCGGACTTCAGCTAGTTTGGGAAATGGTTGAGGACAATTCTTGGAAGAGGGAAGAATTTTTCATTCATTTAGTCATTCACTCAGCAACATTTGTGAGAGTCTGCTGTGGGCTGGGGACACAGCCTGGACAAACCTCCATCCTGCTCTTGAAGGCCTTATGTCCCCTCGGGGCAGTGTTGTTCAATGGTTATAGCCCTAACTCTGGACCTGGGCAACTGAGGTTAAATCTCCTGGTTCTGTTGCCTACCAGCTGTGACCTTGGGCAAATAGCTAAGCCCCTCTGTGCCTCAGTTTCCCCCTCTCTGCCTCAGTTTCCCCTTCTCTAAAAGAGGGAAGGCCAGGAGGATAAAGCAGTGAGTGCATGTAAAGTACTCAGGAGAGAGGAGAGGGTTGTTGAGTAGCTAGACGGTGACAGGGCTGTGACGGCAGCCCAGGGGCTGTGGATGCCACTGACTTGCCTCTCGGATATGCAGCTGCTTTCTGGGTGATGCTGCTTGGGGCAGGGCTGAGCTGGATGCCACGGCGGGGTGGGGGTCTCCGCTACTCTTGCCTACCCAGCCTCCTGTTCCTGATGGCCCAGCTCCCCCAAGCAGCCCGAGAGGTCTGGGGTGGGATAGTGCTTTGAGGTGTGGCCTGAATCCCTGATGACAAACAACTAGGAGGTGTGGAGATGCTGAGGGACAGCTCTGAAGTCTTCCTCCTCCCTCCCAAACCCGGCTGTGTTACCTGCCGCCGGCTGAGTCCAGGACAAGGGCATTATATCTCTCCCAGTTCAGTCCTACTTGGTCCCTTTGACGAAGCATCTCCTCATCTGTAAAATGGGGTGAAGGATACGAAGAGGAAGGATCTGTGTTACTTCTAAGCTCCCTTTTGGCTGAACTAGTCTGTTCTGTGGCCTCTGGAAGGATGCTGATTAAAAGGACACAGCAAATTTGTCACTGGAGTCTTTCCCCAGCTCCCATCTCAACTTTAAATGCCCTGGATGAGCTGCTGCTTGGGAGAACCTAATGTGACATGTTAGGTAGGCAACCCATTACGCAGTCATCGTGATGTGTTTGCTGAAACCCTACTATGCGTGCTGGACTATTCAAATGAGCTATTTCGATTTGAGAGACCTGAGGGTGTTTGGAATGGGCTTGGTAGTGGTGAACCCCAGTGTTTGAGTGGATGTCCCTGGCCAACAGTCCAATGATTCTTGGAACAGTTTGTGTAGAAAAGCACCTGCTAGGACGCTGGTCAGAGCAAACAGCTGGGAAAAAAATACATGCATGTTGGCAAGAGAATTCCGTTGCTTGTGAGTTTTTTTTTTTTTTTTTTTTTGATGCAGAGTCTCATTATGTCACCTGGGTAGTACTGTGGCGTCACAGCTCACAGCAACCTCAAACTCCTGGGCTTAAGCGATTCTCTCTTTTTTTTTCTTTTTTTGTTTGATTTTTGGCCGGGGCTAGGTTTGAACCCGCCACCTCCAGCATATGGGACCGGCGCCCTACTCCTTGAGCCACAGGCGCCGCTCTGCTTGTGAGTTTTGCAAATGTGAAACTATTGACGAAACTTTGCTCCTGGGATTCTAAACCCAGATGCCAGTGGGGGGTGGGGGTTAGTAATAGTAACAGTGATGCCTTAATAGGTACAGATGCAGCTCAGTTCCTCATGTAAGTTGTCTCTTTTAATTTCCAGAGCACCACTTAGGATTTTTGTCTCTATGAGGAAACAGAGACAGAACAAGATCAAATAACCTGTAGCTCAAGGTCATGTGGCTAATAAGCATGGAGCCAGGACTCAAACCCAGGCTTCTGACTCTAGTAACAGTTTGGAACCCGTCCAGTGTGACAATAGGGAATGGTGGGGTCTGTGTCAAACTGAAATTGCTCCAGGGTAGCCACCACTGATTGTTGCCATGGTAGGAGGCAGGCCAGATCTTCTGAATTTTTAAGAGAAGCAGGAAATTCTACTTTTTTATGCAGAGCATCCTTATTTTAGTTTTTTTCTTTTTTAGCATCCTTATTTTAAAATATTGGCTGCTAATTTTTTAAAAATTGAAAACAAGCCAGCCAAGTAAAATGTGTCTGCACATTAGACAGAGAAAAAGAAAGCCACCCAACTGGGTTTGTTGTAAAGGTCATTTCTTCTGTTCTGTGCCCCAGTCCCCTGCTCTCTGAATCTGGCTGTGACCCTCTCCAGGTCTTCAGCCTCATGACCCATTATCCATCACCGAATGCCAGAACCTGCCGCAGGTGGTAAACAGGAGAAAAGGAGGAAGAACAGAGGGAAGAGGACAGTTACAGGTTCTGAGTGACCATCATGGACAGAAGAAAGGACAGAAGTCACAGCATCAGGAGCCCTATCTGTATACCAAGACAACAGGGGCCTGATGACGCAGCTGATGGGGAGAAGAGAGGAATTCAGGGATACCCGAGTAAGTGCCGGGGCTTCCTATAAAAGGGCATCAGGAATGAGCCTCCATGGAGAACCCTGGGTGCCTGTGATCTTGGACAGGGATCCCTTCAAGGGTAAGAGCCAGACCTGCAAACTGGTCTGTCTGCAGCAGGGGCTGTGGGTGCAACATTGGGAAGAAAAAAAAAAGTTAAAAATTGTCATTTTATGTCTTTGGGAAATTTTTGTAAACTCTCTGCCTAAGGTCTGTATGTATGGTAATGATATTGTTCTTTTATTTTAATTTTTAGAATTGATTTTTGGACAGTGTATTGAGAAGAACATGGGACTGGGAATCAGGTCACTTTGGTGGTAAACAGGTGAAAACTTTGCCTCCAATGTGTGTGACCTTGGGTAGTCTGCACCCCCTCTCTGAGTCTCAGTCTGCCCTGTCTGTCCCAGCACTCGCTCCTGCTGGGACTCGACAGTGGAGAAGAAGGTTAGACTGAGTGACACATGCAGTTTCCATTCCGTGACCCAGATGTGGTTTGAGGTAGCACCTCTCAAACCCCAACCCCTGATTAGATTCTGCATCCCTGACCGCCTGTCCGGGGAAGCAGAAAGAGGGCAGGGGAGGGGCCTGTGAGTTTGTCCCAGTGGCACCTTTACACAGAGGCAGGATTCCAGGACACTGGGCCGGGACTGACGTAGTGGAGAGGGAAGGAGGGAGGGACGCAGAGACAGGAGAGGGTGGCACTGGGAAAGAGCCACTGGCTCTGAAGTCAGAGGGCCTGGGTTTGAATTCCAGATTCCAGTGTGTCCTGGTTACGTGACCTCGAGCTGATCACACCACTCTCTGAGCCTCCAGTTTCTCACCTGTCAAATGGGGAGAAATGACCATTTTTCTCACCTGAGTGAGGCCTGTCCTGGGCCTGGTTAGCTGTATTATAAGTCATAGCATTTTATGGTCTAGAGGACCCTTAGTGACCTTGAGTCCCTGTTCAGATGGAGGAAGGTAGGCCACCATGGTAGTGACTCCTGAAAAGTCTTACACTTGAGTCGATCACAGGCCTCTTTGATGCCTTCTTGCTTCTTAAAGCACCTAAGGGGTGTCCCTAAGTATTGCTAAGGACCCCAGAGGGCTGGGGGACAGAGGAGACCTGATGTCTGCCCCAATCTATCTCCCCAGGCTTGGCTACTTTCTTCCAGAGGAGTGACTGAGCCTTGTTGTTTTTCCTTTTCGGCATTTTTCTTATTCTTTTTGTGTGGCTGTGTTGAGATCCGACACCACTTTAATGGGTGAGCAAGCAAGTTGTGGTGCATGTGGCGTGCACTGGACAGAGGTGACAGAGTGGCCCACCGGACCCTGGCTAGGCGGCCTTGGAAAAGATGTTCCCAGTGAGCAGCTTGGCTGCATGTCCTTTCCGTCCACTGGGTACCTCATGTTCCAGAGACCTGCAGGAGGAAGGGCGTAGGTCACACCGTATTTCTGTGGCAGCAGCTCAAGTGTAGAGAGAGAAAACACTTCAGAAGTGACTCAGGGACTTGGGGTCACATGGAATCTTTAGAACACTGGCCCACATCATTGTCAACAGCCAGCCTGCTCCTGCCCCCTTGCCCTACCTATTAAGGGTTGAATTTTGTCCCCCCAAATGACATATTGAAGTCCCTGTGTGTCTGTGTCTCAGTGTGCAGTTTCCTTCCTTTTTTAGATACTAGTCATGGCTCGGTGCACGTAGCACAGTGGTTACAGCGCCAGCCACACACACCAAGGCTGGCAGGTTCAAACCCGGCCTGGGACAGCTAAACAACAATGACAACTGCAATAAAAAAAACACCTGGGAGTTGTGGTGGGCACGTGTAGTCCCAGCTACTTGGGAGGCTGAGGCAAGAGAATCGCTTAAGTCTAAGAGTTGGAGGTTGCTGTGAGCTGTGATGCCACGGCCCTCACTGAGGGTGACATAGTGAGATTCTATCTCAAAACAATTGAAGAAAAAAATAAAGACACTAGTCATATTGAATTTAGGGTTCACCCTAACCCAATATAACCTCATCTTAACTTGCTTATATCTGCAAAGACCTTATTTCCAAATAATCTCACATTCTCCTCTTCATCTTAAGTGGGGAGGGTCCAGCCCACTCTGGAGAAGCCTCTTTGCTAAGCTGCGTCTCTCTCTCTGTCTCTGAAACCCTCTGGGGAGGCCCAGGGTTTGCGGTGAGAAGGTGAGGGCGTGGGCTCTGAGCGTCCCAGCCAGACGCTGTCTAGACACTGTCTGGAAGGATGAGCTCTTTTAGGTTCCAGGATGGGTCATTAGCTTCCCAGACCTGCTGTAACCAACAAGGAGACTTAAAACAACAGATGTGTATTCTCCCTGAGTCCTGGAGGCTAGAAGTCCAAAATCAATGTGTCAGCATGGCCATGACCTCTGTCTGAAGGCTCTAAGGGAGGAACCTCCCAAGTAGTGGGGACTGCAGGCACATGCCACCATGCCCAGCTAAATTTTAAAATTCTCAGTAGAGAAGAGGTCTCCCTATGTTGCCCAGGCTGATCTTGAACTGGTGATCCTCCAGCCTCGGTCTCCCTGAAGGCCAGGGTTACAGGTGTGAGCCATTACACCCCACCCTGATGATTCTTCAACTCCTTACCCTGCCTGTCACCTAAGCTGCTATGCTAACTCCTCTAGCAATGGAAGAGAAAAGGGACTATTATTATTATTTGAGAGGGATTTTTATGTAATATATATATTTGTTCAGGTATAATTTACCTGAGTGACATTCATCCTTCTAAGGCTACATTTCTATGAATACAATCATGTCACCACTACCACGATCAAATGTAGAATCATTCCATCACCACAGGAAGTTCTGAGCTCCTTTGCAGTCAGTCCCCTTTTCCATCCCCAGCCACTGGCCATCACTGATCTGGTTTCTTCTCCTTTAGTTTTGCCACATCTAAAATGTTATACAAATGGAATCATATATTATGAAGCTTTTTGAGTCTGGCTTCTTTCACTTGGTGTAATACTTCTGAGAGTCATCTGTGCTGTTTTATGTATTAGTAATTCATCGCTTTTTATTGTGGAGTAGTTGTTTATTTATGCACATCCCACAATTTATTTATCCATTCCCCAGCTGATAAACATTTGAATTGTTTCCAACTTTTGAGAATTGTGAATAAAGTTGCCATGAACATTGGTGTGTAGAAATGAATTCGGAGGCAGGAAGAAGTCCACGTGGCAATGTGACAACGGAGGCAAAGATTGGAGGGACGCGTCTCAGAGCCAAGAATCACCAAGGACCGCCAGAACGACCAGAAGGCAGGGAGAGGCAGGGAAGGACTCTTTCCCAGAGCCTTCGGGGAAGGAACGAACCTGCCAACACTTTGATGGCAGACATCTGGTCCCAGCACTCTCAGAGAATAAATTCTTGTTATTTTAAGCTACTGGTTTGTGATAATTTGGAAACCACAACATTCCCCATCAAAGAGAGCAGGCCAGAGGCTCTGTTCTTCCTGTAGTGGCACCTGGAGCAGGTCAACATCTCCTCTCGGACCCTCAGTCTCGTCTTTTGCTGAGTGGAGACACATATTCCCACTCTAAAGCCTGGACTTGAGGCACCTATGTGATCGGCTATGTTTGTGAAGGGCTCTAAAAATCCTTCCTGCGATGTCATCAAAGGAGTTCGTAGTAACTGTCATTTGGTCACTCAACAAATATTTATTCCTCATGTGTGCCAGGCACTGTTCTAGGCTGGGATCTACCAAGGGGCAAGACAGATAAGGCCTTGACTTCATGGGGCTCACAATCTAAAGAGAGTGGGGACAGCAGGAGGGAAGGGAGTAGACCACTAAACTGGATGATTTCGGAAAACAAGTGCTGTGACTTGGTGGAGGAGAAGGGTGTTGTACCTCCAGGCTGGGTTATTGGAGGTCTTACAGCCAGGGCCGTCCTTGAGCTCAGAGAGGTGCCCTACAGCCCCAGGGTGCATGAGGTCCTATCTCATTCCACTCCATCATGTTGCCTGAAGTTCTCTGATTTTAAAAATGCAGACATCTGGTCTTCAGTCTCTCCAGTGGACAATGAGTAAATGGCTGCCGTGTGCGGGGCCCTGGGAGGAAGGTGAACACACAGACAGGCTCTGCACAGCACCAACCTGGCTCCAGTTCAGTGAGTGTTGTGTTAGTTGACCTGGGCTGCCACAAGAAAGTGCCACCAACTGGGTGGCTTAAACAGCTGGAATTTATCATCTCACAGTTCTGGAGGCTGGAAGTCCAAGATCAAGGGAGTTCCTCAGCGTCTGTGGTTTGATGGCAATCTTTGGGGTTCCTCGGCTTGTGGAAGTATCACCGCTCTCTGCCTTCACGTTCACATGGCATCCTCCCTGTGCACATGTGTGTTTCCGTCTCCAAAGGTCCCTTTTTTTAAGGACACAGTCATATTTGATTGGGGCCCACCCTGTGTCTTCCTCCCACCAACAGCTCAGCTTTATCATCCTGTGGCAACCTGGGGACATCTTTCCGGGCCACTAGTAGGATGCATTGGGGTTTCAGCCAGGTCCTGTGACTCTAAGCTGGATCTCTGGGTGTGGTGGGCAGATGCCAGCTGGTCTCTTCCTTGTCCTGCTGGGTCAAGCCTGCTGTGCCCCCCTGGCCTCCAAGCCTCACCTCAGCAGGCCTCCCGGTGGCTTCTCTGTCCCTGGGCCCCAAGGAGGCTAAGGCCCAGTATCGGCGTGACCCACAGATTCCCAGGAAACAGCAAAGCCTGTGTGTGAACTTGTCCCTTTGCTGAGGGATGAGAGCATACAGCTCCTATGCTTACCCTTGTTGACAGAGGGAAGCCCTGATGTCCCCCAACACACAGCTCCCTGGGACCCTCGGCCTAAGCTTTCAAATACTCCCTCAGCATTTTGCTGCTCCCTGGCAGGCTCCTCCCCCAGGCCAGGGCTGATCAATAGGGTCACCTCAGTACAGAGGACGCTGATTGTGCAAGATCCACTCTTCAGACCGTCCAGCTACCAGGTGGCTCCGGTCGGGGCCTGGGCCTCTTGGCCTTGCAAAGGACAAGGTGGGACACAGAGCAGGGCTCTGGGTGTCTTGGCCCCACCCCCACACATTGTCGCTGCTCCGTCCCAAGCACCAGTCCCTCAGAAAGTTTGCAAGGTGGGGGCCAGGGCCTGAGAAGAGGGGAGCTTGGAGGATGAGGGAAAATTGTAAGGGGATGAAGTGAGGGGTTTGGGGTAAGGTCACAGGTCAGGGTCAGACCCATGGGCAGGGCTGAAGAACAGGAAAAGGGGAGGAAGGCATCCCCCATCCAGGATCCTAACCAGCCCCACGGTGTGCCCCTTGCCCTGCCCAGCCTCTGTGAGGTGGAGATGCTGCTGTGCTGAGCTTGTGGGCAGATGTGGTGGGTATGGGCCTCCACACCTCAGGACACACGTGCACCCACACCCACACACGCAGGGATGCAGAAAGTACACGCCAGAGAGTGAGTGCCGAGATACTCATGAAGGGCCGCACAAAGGCATCGCTCACGCAGCCTGTCTCTGCCTGGTCTCCAGTGTACACTCTGACCTGGCCTCAATGTCCAGGGTGTCACCCCGTGACCAGAAGGGTACTCTGCTGGGCACCCCGCACAATACTGGCCCTTCACGCTCGCCTTTTCTCGTTATCAAGTAGAGCCTAATTCTCTGCATTTTCCAGATCAGGAAACAGCTCACAAGTCAGGGAACTGTCTGGGTTCCTACAATGACAACTCCACTGGCATCGCAGAGAGGGCGTGAGCCTCCCCACAGAGCGCACCCCAAACCCCAACCTGTCCCAGCCATAGGTACCCACACTCCACACACACCTCACACTCCACACACTTCACACTCCACACACGCCTCACGCTCCACACACCTCACACTCCACACACGCCTCACTCTCCACATACCTCACACTCCACACATGCCTCACGCTCCACACACCTCACACTCCACACACGCCTCACGCTCCACACACACCTCACGCTTCATACACGCCTCACGCTCCACACACCTCACACTCCACACATGCCTCACGCTCCACACACCTCACACTCCACACACGCCTCACGCTCCACACACCTCACACTCCACACACACCTCACGCTCCACACACCTCACACTCCACACACGCCTCACTCTCCACATACCTCACACTCCACACATGCTTCACGCTCCACACACCTCACACTCCACACACGCCTCACGCTCCACACACACCTCACGCTTCATACACGCCTCACGCTCCACACACCTCACACTCCACACATGCCTCACGCTCCACACACCTCACACTCCACACACACCTCACGCTCCACACACCTCACACTCCACACACGCCTCACGCTCCACACACACCTCACGCTTCACACATCCCTCACGCTCCACACACCCCTCACGCTTCATACACGCCTCACGCTCCACACACCTCACACTCCACACACGCCTCACGCTCCACACACCTCACACGCCTCACGCTCCACACACCTCACACTCCACACATGCCTCACACTCCACACACGCCTCACGCTCCACACACCTCACGCTTCACACATCCCTCACGCTCCACACACCCCTCACGCTCCACACATGCCTCACACTCCACACACCTCACACTCCATACACCTCACACTCCACACACGCCTCACACTCCACACACCTCACATTCCACACACCCCTCAGGCTCCACAAATGCCTCACATTCCACACACACCATACACCTCACACTCCACACATGCTTCATGCTCTGCATACACCTCACACTCCACACACTTCACACTCCATACTTCACACTCCATGCATGCCTCACACTTCACACATGTCTTACGCTGCACACACTCATGTTCCAGACACCTCACACTCCACATACCTCGTACTCCACACACCTCACGCTCCACGCCTGCCTCATGCTCTGTACACACCTCACGTTCCATGCATGCCTCACACTCCACACACACATACCCTCCACATTGAGCATGTACATACACGTTCATACACACACATGCACACACTACCCCACACCACATATCTTCACACACACCTCTTACACTGTGCACACCCCAACCCCCACACTGTATACACATGGGCAGTCCACACACACTCACACACTCTACCTCACTCCATACACACCTCACACACGCCACACACTCTACACCCCACACTCCCTCACACACATATCCCACCCAAACTGGAAGCCGCATGCATATGGCGCCTCTGGTGCGCTCACCACATTCTGGTCAGAACACATACTCATTGACCCCTTACTGGGACAAACACCTGTTTGCACCCCAGCAAACCCAGGTGCCCATGCTTTGGAGCACACGCAGGTCACCCATCCCTGCAGCAGCACTGCCACAGAGCAACAGTGTCAGCCACACTCGTAATGTAAATTTTCTAGTAGTCACTTAAATCCTGCAAAAAGAAGCAAGCGAAGTTAATTTTTTTTTTTTTTTTTGAGACAGAGCCTCAAGCTGTTGCCCTGGGTAGAGTGCCGTGGCATCATAGCTCACAGCAAGCCCCAGCTCCTGGGCTCAAGTGATTCTTCTGCCTCCACCTCCCAAGTAGCTGGGATTACAGGGGCCTGCCACAACGCCCAGCTATTTTTTGGTTGCAGCTGTCATTGTTGTTTGGCAGGCCCAGGCTGGATTAGAACCTGCCAGCTCAGGTGTATGTGGCTAGCACCTTAGCTGCTTGAGCCACAGGCGCCGAGCTGTGAAGTTAATTTTAATAATAAATGTTTTTTGTTTTTTTTTTTTTGTAGAGACAGAGTCTCACTGTACCGCCCTCCGGTAGAGTGCCGTGGCGTCACACGGCTCACAGCAACCTCTAACTCTTGGGCTTAGGCGATTCTCTTGCCTCAGCCTCCCAAGCAGCTGGGACTACAGGCGCCCGCCACAACACCCGGCTATTTAATAATAAATGTTATTCAACCCAAGACAGCCCAAATGTTACCATTTCGACACAGTCGATATAGAAACTTTCAGGATAATTTACATCCTTCGTTTGCACTCTGTGCTGGAAGCCTGGCGTGCATCTCACCTGTGCAGTCACATCCTGAGTGCCCGAGAGCCACAGTGGTCAGGGGCCACTGCTAAGGATCAGGAAGGAATTCAAATAATTCCCAGTTAAATTGAGAATGGCGGCAAGCCCCACCCCTGCCTCCACTTTCTCCTCTTCTGTCCCCAGGCTGCATGAACCCCCCCTCTTTTCTCTCTTGGGCCCATGGCTCCTCTGGTCTCATCTGTCCAGGTAAGTGCAGGACGTGAGTCTCTGCTCTTACCTGCGTGGGCCTCTGCACAGCCCCCAGTCCTGGCCTCCCCCACCTCATGCTCTTGGGGACCGGGGGCTGTAACCAGGCAGGAATGTCACCAGGCAACGGCCCCCGGGGAGAGCTCAGGTCTCCCGCACCTGCCCGCCAGCCTCCGGGGTGCCACGGGGCGGGCACTGCGTGTCTCCTGCCTCTGGCCTGTTTACGTGAGCTTGGTCACAGTGCTGTCCTGGATCCAGCAGGAAGCCCATGGAGCCTGGGGCCACAGGCCACAGGGGACAAGGGCCAGACACCCCGGCCATGGCTCCAGGCCATTGATCCAGGCCAGGCCGGCCAGGCGGGGGTTGGGAAACCTTGGCCTAGACAAACAGAGGCTTCTGAGGCCTGTGTGCAGGCCCTGCACCTACCTGCCACTCCCAAAGGTAAGTGGGGGGGTCTCCAGGACAGGGGACCAGGACCTATGGATGACCTAGTGACTGTGTCCACTCTGAGAGCTAGGCCTGGCCTCTGAGGACTGAGCCACCTCATCAGGTGTTCTGAAGCCAGGTCTGCAGGACCTCATCAGCCAGAGAGTGACCAGTGAGCAGAAGGTGAGGGGTCCACAGAGCTGGGCTGGGGAGGCATGGTGGAGCAAGGCCAGGTGTGTGGAGGCTGTGCTGGCTGCAGGGTGGCCTGAAATTCAGGCCGGCAGGGACAGGGGGAGGGGAGAGGCCTAATTTAGCCAGATGAGCACCCTACCCCCACCCCACAGGACTAGACATGCTGCCCTCTCCACACCCAGGTTCTCCCCTGACCTCCCGCTGTGGGAGACAGGCACAGAGCCCCCCACCGCACCCATGTACTGACCTTGGCATGGAACCCTGGGCTCACGGGCTCCAGTTGGTGTGTGTGTGTGTGCACGCACGTGTGTGTGAATGCACGTATGCATGAAGTGAAGGTGTGCATCCGTGAGTTTCTGTGTCATGAATAAATGTGTGTGTAGCCCTCGGTGTGTCTCTGCTGCCTGTGTGTGAGTCTGTGAGTGTTCATATGTGAGGAGGGGATGTCCACAGTCCTCTATTCTCTCAGAGACACCCAGTTACAGTAGCTCCTGCCAGGGCTTTGCTCTGGCTCTGATGGCCTCTCTGAAAGGTGCCCCCATGGTCCTAGATCAGAATTAGGAATAACCAGAGAATCCGTGGGCTCTGTGCAAAGCTCACATGACAGTGTGGATAAAGCACTGGGAATAGTCAAAATCATGTGCAAGTGTTGTGGCCTCTGTTCCTGAGTCCCCATGGCTCTAGGAGTCATCCCCAAACAGTTCCTCCGTGGTCCACACTCAGAGTTAAAGAGGGGTGTGTCTCCTCGGGTGGAGAGACGGGACCTGGAGCGGAGAGAGGGTGAGAGCTGGCCCACCACCTGGGTTCTCTCCAGTCTAGCCACTCTGGGCAGGTTGTGGGGGACAGCCACTGCAGACACAGGTGGCCAGCCCAGGACAAAGAGGCAGCCCTGCACTTCCTGTTTCTCACCTGTCTCTTGCCTCTTTCTCACCAGGGATGCTGTGGACACTGGGGGAGTGCGTGAGGCTTTCCTACCCATGGCAGTACATTTACCAATCCCTGGCCCCCTAAAAGCCAGTAGGGCCCATCCCACATGTAGGGCTGACTATCCTACAGCTAGAGGGTGGAGAGGACAGCCCTGCCCAGTGAGAATGCCCTGCAGTTCCTGCGCTCCTTGGATCTGTTGGAAGCCACTCAGAGGGTCCCCGTGGCTAGCTGCCAGAGAAACTTAGCTGGGAACAGTGCCAAGAGGAGCTGCAGGGAGCAGGGAGGATAGAGGAAGGCTGGGGCCCCGCACGCACATCTGGGAGGACTTTGAGCATCATGGAGGAGCCACATTTTCAGGAATAACCCAAGATGAGCCCAAAGGAAGCAACAGGTGGCATTTATGGATGTAGTAAGAGGGAGACAAGCCTCCCAGTGGTCTACCTGCTGGGTGGTAGGTGGGTGAGTGGAGGGCCTTCTCTGTGCTGTGGGCAAACTCGCCCGGAGGACAAAGACATTCAGATGTTTGTTTAGATGTGTCTGAGACAGAGCTTCAGTGCTGAGCACTGAGAAGGGTGACATTCAGTAATTATTTAATCACTAATTGTTAATTAACAGCTCATTTGCAAGAGGCATCCCAACATAGTGGAAAGAACAGGGAGTCAGGCACCTGGACTCAAACCCCACTTCCCTGCTGTGTAACCTTGGGCAAGTGGCTTAGCCTCTCTGGGCTTCAATTTTTTTCATACGTAAAATTCGGCTGGTAGTGAAGGCCAGATATTCGAATGGCATTGGGAAACTGAGGCTAGGAAAACCCTAGACTGAATTGTTGCTACAGCCCTCTGGGTCTCAGTTTCCATAGAAACTTCTAGAAGGAAGCAGAGCTTTAAATGAGATAATGAACAGAAAGTGCCCTTACAGAGTGGGCCCAAGGAAGAAAAACACACAGGATTGGTCCCCAATCCCCAGGACCTGAGGATTAAATGTGAAATGTTTCATGAAGGCATTAAACCAGTGGTTCTCAGCCTTCCTAATGCCGTGATGTATTTTCATTGTTACAAAGGGGTCGCGACCCACAGGTTGAGAACCGCTGCATTAAATGAATATTAGATTTTGTCCCCTTCCTCAGCCCCAGGAGACTTTGAGAGAGTAGTGAGGTGACAGGGATGGTAAACCTGAAGGAGGCAGTCCCTGGCCCAGCACAGTGCTGGCTCCAGGTTCTGGTAGCTAAGGACATTGGCCATGATGGTGATTGAGAGAAAGAAAAGCATTCCCTTTCTGGAAGGAAAGTGAGGGGAAGAGAAGCTGACAGACACCTACATGACTTTGTACCTCCCGTACTCCTGTGAGGTGCAGCCTCGGGACTCGATGCTCATGGATTCAGGCACTGAACCTGCCTGTCCTCTGACTGTAGAGAGCAAAGAGGGTACGAAGGGGAGCTTCTTGAGTCCAGCTCTAGTCCAGTGGCTAGTCCAGCTTAGAGAGTGCAAGCCTCTCTAAGAGGCTTTCCTCCTCTGTGAGCTGGCTCAGTGCCCACTGTCACTGCCACTGCCACCTGGGGTTGTCACCCTGCCATTCCAAAAGGCAGGGGTGCTGTCTTGCTCATGTGCACCGTTGGTGCTCAGCAAAGCCCCCTCGCAAATGCCAGGCTGTCTCCAACTCTGATCTTTCCCCGCCAGGATGCCCATGGCTGAAGCCCCCCAAGCAGCTGGTGGGCAGAGCGATGGAGGTGATGGCAAGGAAGCAGAGCCGGAGAGGGTGTTCAAGGCCCCCGAGGGCACCAAGAGAAAAGCCCAGAACTACCTCCGCCTGGCGCCCCTGTGGCTGTCCCTGGTCGTGCTGGCATCAGTGGGAGTGCTGCTCTGGTACTTCCTAGGTAATGGTGTGGGCCCCCTAGGAAAGGCACCTGGAGGGGGTTTGGGGAGGCCATGGCGGGCACAGCAGGACAGATGTGGAACCTAGGTCTGTAGTCTGTCAATGCTTAGCAACTTGCTGTGTGACCTTGGGCAAGGCTTCCTCTCTCTGAGTCTCCCTCTGTGTCCCTCAAGGTGACAATGCTGCTGGACTCTGTTCCAGGTCCTATGGCTGGGGTCTGCTCCTTGCTTGGGCCAAGTGCCCTGCAGCTCCCCACAAGCTGGAAAAGGAGGGCTTTCTTAGCACCAGTTTTTGTAAACCAATAAGCCTAAGTAGTGTGAATACTGCCCTCTCCCCTTGCTGCAGTCATTCTCGGTTGCCCTGACCCTCAGAGCCACCCCCCTCGGCTGGAGGCGGCCCAGAGGCATTGGTGATGCCTGGTGTCAGTAAGTGCCTCTGCTCACTGAATCCAACCTGGGTGCTCCTCCAGGATGGGGACTACAGCTCTATCTGCTCTGGGTCTCCAGGGCCCAGCATGAATGGGGAAGGAAGGGGAGAACTAGAGAGCAGCTGACCTTGGGAGCCTCTTCTGTGTCTCTAACCCTGGCCCGCCCTCCTGATATCATAGCCCTCAATCAGTCCCCTGGAGCCCCAGGAGAAATGGGCCCACACTGGCCTTCCATGGTGGGTTCAAATGCTCTTGGGCATCTGCTGTCTTTCTTTGAAACCAATGGAGACAGTATCTCTTTCCTTCAGCTCTTGGCAGTGGGAAGTAATAAAAAAACCACACAGACGGTGTCCGTAAAAATGCTCCCTGCACACTGTAGAAGACCCATTCATTCATTCTGTGCTGAACACCTCCTGTGTGCCGGATTCTGGGGCCAGCCCTGCCCTGGTGACTTAGATGTGGAGTTAAACAGGACAATTGTACTAACACACAGCACGTGCTAGGATAGAGGAAGCTGAGGGACTGGGAAGCCACAGCAGGGACTACCCCGCTCGCCCAAGTGAGTGAGAAGCTATTAAACATTTAACCCCACTAAACATTCTGCACAAGTTAGACAGTGATCTCACTGCCTGAATCCCCCGGTGGAATTGCAGGCCTGTTAAAAGGAACCCAGGGATCAGCCTTGGAGCAGTGGAGATAAATCTACCTAGGCACCTCTGCTCCAAAGGGGGTCAGGGTGTGGAGATCTCTGGAACCACCCTCCAGGGGTGATGCTGTTGGGAAGCCTAAGTCAGACACGGACCCACTTGCAGTGACTCGTAGAGATTCTTCTCAAAGCTGAGCAACACAGGCAGGGAGGAGATGCTGTGTGCATTTCACCACTGGTGGGAAGCCAGCGCCCCAAATAGCACAGGGCTACGGAGGCCTCCTTGGGTAGCGGGATAATTAATCTTAAGGTTAAGCACGGGGCACTGGCCTGGAAGGCCAGGAGTTCTGTGGGACTGAGGAGCCAATGAGTGAGTGCTCCCTAACCTCAGCTTGGGCAAGCCAACACCCCCCCCACACACACACCACCCCACCTCCTGGCCAGCGATCAGGGGTAGAGGAGGCATTTTGGGGAACCATCTGAACTAGCAGCTTCCCCCACTGGGACCAGGCTGTGCTCCTGCTGCTGAACTCTCACCTGCATGACTGCAGTCGCCTTCCCGCAGCCCTCCCTGCCTCGGGCCTTCGCCTCCCCAGAGCCTTGCTCTGTGTAACAGCAGAGGGACCATTTCATAAAGCAAATCTAGTCATCTAACTTTTCTGCTTAAAACTCCTGAAACTCCCATCTCACTCAGGGTAAAAGCCCAAGTCCTCCCTGCGTGGCCGCGCCCTTCCCTTCCCCTTCTCGGCTCCGCCTGCTCTCACTCCCTCTTCAAACATAGCACAAACCCCCGCCTCCGGGCCTTTGCACTTGTGAAGATAGACACTACCCCACCCTGGCCCCCACATTGCCCTCCCACCACTCCAGTCCCTGGTTTCCATGGCACTTGCCGGCTCTACCTGTACAGACTGAACATGCTTTTTTTTGTTTCTTCCTCACTGGACTAGAACTTGAGGGAGAGCAGTATTCTTCTGTCGCTGTTATTTTGATATATTTGCACATGCTTTAGACTAGTCCCTCAATAAATGTGAGTAAAAGAATAAATGAATAAATAGGGGTATAACCCAGGGCTGTGAATCTGCTGTCTTCCCATCAGTCAAAATGGTCTTGGTGAAGCAGAAATCTGATGACATCATCCCGATCTTTCGTGGTTTCCCTTGTTCATCAGATAAGGACTAAAACCTGCCTTTCTGGCGCCCCAGCCTCTCTTGTCCCTCCCCTTCTCTGATTGCTCCAGTCACACCAACTGAGAGCCCCCTGCTCACCGGGCCCCTCTGCCTCGGGCCTGCACACATTCTGACCCTTTGGCCTTAAAGGTACTTCCTCCTCCCTTGTCTTCTCCATATGGTCCCCCAGACCTCGCATCTCAGCTGGAGGGTCATTCTTGCCTGCTGGGTTTCTTCATCACATCTCCTTAATGGCACCCCGTGCTTTTCCTTGGTGGCCCTCCTCATGAATGGATCCCACATGCTGGGCGGTTACTGGAATAAGGACCAACTAGTGCACCCCACATAGTGCGTGCTTAGCTCATACTAGAAACCTGGTGAATGGAAGGCTACATAGAGATGCTGACCCACGACCTTGGCCCCCTGCCTCTGTATGGGTTTCCTGGACTTCCTGCCATTCATGTCCTGCCCTGGTCACTGTGTCAGCCTTTCACTGTGAACCTGTGAGCCACCATCATCTATGGACCTCTCTCCTCCCTGGCACCTTACAGCCAGTTTGTCATCCAAGGAACTGTGGATGGCCATGATGCAAATGCCAATGACAAAGACGATGATGGAGGCTGAGTCACTGAGGTTGGGGGTGGCAGGAGATGGCATGGGAGAAGCAGGAGCCTTTCTCACCTGCCTCCTCTGTTAACCCTGCTGTATTCTTCCTGGGCAGGGTACAAGGCAGAGGTGACAGTCAGCCAGGTGTACGCGGGCAGCCTCCGCGTGCTCAATCGCCACTTCTCTCAGGACTTCATCCACCGGGAGTCCAGTGCCTTTCGCAGTGAAACCGCCAAAGCCCAGAAGATGGTAGGAAAGGATTTTAAAGATGAGATGAAGGGAATGAGGGAGCAAGAACGGAGGGGAAGGGGTCCAATCAGGTCAAGCCAGTGGGCAGCCCATCTGGAGCACACTCCGGGAGCAGGCCTGTTCTGTGTACCAGGAAAGGGACGTGGGCTAGGGTGGCGGGAAAGTCAGTGGGCGCTTGCTGGTACCTCTCACTAGGACAGAGAATGTGTGGCCTTAGGGCAGAGCAGTTGCTGCTGTGGGAGCCCCACCTGTCCTTCCCTCACTGGGCAGCAGCAGTGCATGGGTTTGGTCTGCTGCTAGCACCTTCCACTTAGGCTGCAGGACCCCTGCCCAGCAGTGTAGGCCAGAGTGCCCAGGAGTTATTCTCAGCGGCACCCCTCAGCCACAAGAGCGGGAGTGGGTGGATAAATGCCCCAAGTTCCTTGGCCCTGGTGGGAGCCAGTTCTGAGGCTGTCCCATGCCGTTTCCCAGGGTGCCCTCTTGGGCTGAGCCTCAGATACCCAGCAGCTCAAGCCCATGTCTTAACAGCCCGTGTTGGCTGGGTGGGGCCCGTAGCCCAGTGAGTAGGGGGCGGCCACAAACACCAAGGCTGAGTTCAAACCCAGCCCAGGCCAGCTAAAACAACAATGACAACTGAAACAACAACAACAACAACAAAAATAGCTGGGTGTTCACCTATAGTCCCAGCTACTTGGGAGACTGAGGCAAGAGAATCACTTAAGCCCAAGAGTTTGAGGTTGCTGTGAGCTGTGACACTGTGGCACTCTACTGAGGGTGACAGCTTGAGACTCTGTCTCAAAAAAAAAAAAAAACAGCCCGTGTTGGTTGTCACCCTTCTTGTGCCTCTCCCTTCCCAACTAGTGTTTTTCTGAATTACCTTCAGATAAACCACTGCCTCATGTCCCTGACATAGGGTCTGCTTCTGGGGGCCCCCACCTGAGGCCCTCTGCTTCCTTTTCTATAAAGTGGGGGTAATAATAGGGCCTGGCCCTAGGGACCTTCCATGGATGGTATGAGATTGAGATAACATGGCCATAATATTTCCTTGCCATTCAAAGGGCTCAGGAGCCCCTGCCCCCCTTGGCACTGTAGTTGGAAATGTGCAAAGACTCCAACCAGCTGAGATCCCCATTGGAGCAGGAACTGTGTCCCAGGCAGCTGGGAGGAGGAGCAGAGGGGACCCAGAGTCGGGGAGTGACCTTGACAAGGGGCAAAAAGGACACTGGGGATTCTGGTGGAGGCGAGAGCCAGGTGTGGGGGAAGGAGAAAAAGGTGGGCGGGGTGTGAGGTTTGCCTCCCTGCTGGGCACGGATCACTGATTGACCATGAACAGGCCTCTCCACCTGTAGGCTCCTGTGTTAAGCAGGGCTACCACGGGAGCAAAGTTAGGGAGCTGGCGCTATCTGCCCCAGGCAGGGTCCCCAGGGGGCTCTGTCTTCCCTCTTCACAGCTCAAGGAGCTCCTTGCCAGCACCAGCTTGGGAAGTTACTACAACTCCAGCTCTGTCTATGCCTTTGGGTGAGTTGTCCCCAGCCCCTACCAGCCCATGCTAGAACCTCAGACTCAAAGAATGGGAGGGGAACCTGTGGGCTTCTGATGCCATTTTTTAAATGGGGAAATTAAGGCACAGACAAAGAAACTTGACATCCCACATGTGACCTCCCTTTACTCAGCTTGGTTTCTTCATCTGTAGAATGGGTGTGATAGGGTTATGACCGTGACTGCTAATCAAGGGCCAGGCACGCATTAGGTGGGGCCATGAGGCCACGTAGGATTGGGAAGAATTAAGAGCAAGTGGCTCCACCACTTATGGCATTGACTGTGGCATAACCCAACCTCCCGTGCCTCAGTTTCCTCACCTGTAAGATGGGAATGGTGAAAGTACCTTCCTCAGAGGTTGCACAGAAGGAGGGAGAGCACTGCCTGGGATGTAGTAAGCGCTCTGTGTACATGGGGCCGATGTTGGTTTTCCCCCTGACCGGACCTGGGGCTGGGCGGAGGCCAGACTTCAGGCTTCTTCCCTGGCCCCTCTCACTTCTGCCTGTCTTAGGGAGGGACCCCTCACCTGCTTCTTCTGGTTCATTCTCCAAATCCCCGAGCACCGCCAGCCAATGCTGGGCCCCGAGGTGGTACGGGCGCTGATAGTGGAGGAGCTGCTGTCCACGGCCAACAGCTCGGCCCCCGCCAGCTACAGGGCCGAGTATGAGGTGGACCCCGAGAGCCTGGTCATCCTGGGTCAGTACTGGGAGGGGAATGTGGGGTCAGCCTGGTAAGGCTGGGGGAGATGAAATGGGGGCAAGGCCTGGGAAAGCCACCTGCCGGGGCTGGGAGACACTCAGGGTGGGCTCCCCAGTGACCCAGAGCCAGGACTGAAGAGTGGGGTGGGGGCATCTAGGGTAAATCTCAGACAAGGTCAGCTCTGATAGTCTCCTCTATTTTTTTATTTTTTTGCATTTTATTTTTATTCATTTGTCCTTGTTTATTTGTCTGTTCATTTCCTTTTGACAGAAGCCAGCGTGAAAGATATAGTTGCACTGAATTCCACGCTGGGTATGAGACTTTTATGTTTCTCCTCATTTTCCTTTTGAGTTGGTGTTTTTCTTGGCTTGGCTGAGTGTCAGGGAGCCACATGGCTCCTATAGCGGGTGCAGGGAGCCCTGGCCTGGAGTCTCCCAGGGCGTGCCGTGGCAGGCTGGGAGACGGGTCCTGAGTGAGGCATGGGGCCTATGGGGACAGGGGAGGTGGTGCTGTGCACGTGTGTATGTGTGTGTCTTGTAGATGGGTGTGCATCTGTTGCCTGGGTGGGTGTGAGACGAGTTGCAGATTTAGTCACACATAACGTGACTCTGCTTGTCTATCACTTGATTCAACTTGCCCACAAGCCACCGTTTCCACTGATCGTAGAAAATTATCTTGCCGACTCAAGGCATATCAGTCACTTTGGGTTTAAAACTTGGTCTTTTGGAGGTAATAATTCTGTTGCATTCAAGAATACTCCCAACATGCTCCCTTCACAGCTAGGCTAATTGGCCCTCCCTTCCCACCTGGTGCCACCTTGTTAGAGTCCCTTGCCTTTCTCCAGGAGATCCCATGGTCTTCTGTTGAGCCCTGAGAAGCAAAACATCCAGCAGAGCTACCTTTCTGCACAATGCCAGGAGGCGACGTTCACATCGTAGTCTGTGGGACTGGCAATGTCTGGAGTTGCGCAGTGCACCACCTGGGCTACTGTACCCTAAGATCCAGAGAACAAGCCCCTTAATTCTCAGATTTCTCCTACACTATGTGGTCTCCCCAGATACTTTGTGAGAGTGAACACCTCAACCCCTTCTTGAGAAGGGAGTTAGAGTGTAAATCCTAATTACACTCTTTTTGACCTTTCTCTCTTCTCATCCCTCTGATCAGATGCTTACTCCCTCGGTGAGTAGAGGTGATGATGTTCATGTCAATTTTCAAAAAGTCAAAACCATGACTCTCATACAAAGATAAAGTGAGCATGTGTCAAAAATTTATTTAGTCCATTAACGAGGGAGCCAGTAGGATGGTAAAGAACACGAGAAACTGATCTATCCCCTATCTATCATCTATCTGCAGTGGATAAAAAGAATTACTGGAGTAAGATTACCAATTTAGATATGAAGCTGGCTAATGTCCTACCTACTGGCCAATGAAACTCTAAGCTTTGGTGTTATCTTTTCTAGTGAACCAAAATAATTTACAGCTTTATTAGTCTTCTAAATGTTAACTGTAACTGGAAAGTGGAAAGCTTAGTAGGTGCTCGCAGCCTGGAGATTTAGATTTAAAAAGTATAAAATTTATTTTATCTCCTTAGAAGGGGAGAGAAACTGAGAGAGTGGGGAAAGAGAAAGAAAAGAACAGGGAGACCGCCTGGCATCCCAAAGAAGGAAAAAAAATGTCAGCCCTGAGGTCAAGTGGCATGTGAATTTAAGGGGGACAAAGAGAAAAAAAGTCATTGTAGCCCAATTCATAGGATAGTATAAAAGTGCTCCATCACTCCTGTTTTCTTAGCGGCTGATGATAGGCAGCTGTCTTGCCACTGGAGACATATTTATCACTGGTTTTCTGGTCCTGAGAACTGGCACTCACATCCTATTGTTTGTCCAGGAGCTGCAATCCTGAGAAGCGGGTTCTCAAAAGTAGTGAGCTGGTGGGTGCAAAAAGAGAGACTCACATTTCCTTTCATCTGCTCTTTTCAGTGGTTTGTGAAAACAGAATCCCACAGGGTGCCTGCTAGCAAGAGAGGCCAAGGTCAGAGAGAGAGAGCGCGCGCGCTTGATTTTTAGCTTGTACTGAAAAAATTACGAGTTCATAATTTTTCTCTTATATCACTATCAAGACCAAAACCATCCTTTCATTAACATCTAACGCTATAGAGTCTGGGACTTGGAAAACAAGAGTAAGTCAGGGTTACAGCTGGCAACACCAAGTCTTGCCCATTAGTTCCTGATTTTCTATGGAACCAGGAGCTGAGAATGATTTTTACATTTTTAAATGATTGAAACAAATCCTATAGAATTTTCTTTTTTCTCTCATTAATGAAATTACCTATAAAATAGCCTCCGTTTTGCCTCTTAAATCTCAAAGCTTAAAATATTTACCGAAGTTTGCTGCCCCCTGATCCCGGGCAATGCCTCTCAAACTTTTTGTGACTCAGGACTCCTTGATCCTTCCAGAAATTGTTGAGGACTCCCAAAGAGCTTATGTGAATTGTAGGTCTCAATATTTATCTTAGAAATTAAAGCTGCAAAAATTAAAAACCAATAAATAAATTAATTAATGAATTAAATTAAAAATTTATTCATTCATTATATCTATTTTTAAAACAATAACAAGCCTTTTAATATTAACATACATTTTTTATAAAAAATAATCATTTTCCAAAAAATAAAAATATCTTTTTTTTTTTTTTTTGCAGTTTTTGGCCAGGGCTGGGTTTGAACCTGTCACCCCCAGCATATGGGGCTGGCGCCCTACCCCTTTGAGCTACAGGCACTGCCCAAAATACCTTTTGAAGACCAGCGCCATCACACATTTTCATGTGTGTCTTTGGTGCCTAGCTTACTAAGGGACAGCTGGGTGCTCACATCTGCTTCTGAATTCTGTGTGTTCTGATGCCACAGGCCCCTCAGCCTTGGAAAACTCCACTGTGTACAAAAGGCAAACAGGAACATCCCTTAGTCTTGTTGTGACAATAGTTTTGACCTTGAGTTCCCCTTGAAAGGGTCTCAGGGCCCCCTTGGGGGCACCATATTGACAACCCCTGCTCTAGCATGGGTTTGAAATGGCTCACCGTAAGTAGTCTTTATTTCTGAGTTTTGAACAATTTTTTTGGATGGCTTTTAGAACTTCAGGCCATTCCCCCTACTCTGTGGTTTATAACAGTGGTTCTCAAACGCTGGGGCTCCCAAGAACCCTATGGAAAATAAATTAAATGTAGAATCTACACTGTTCCAAAATCTACATTTCATTCTGCAGCCCCAGGAGATGGGCTGAGATTTGGGTGGGAAAGGCTGTCTTGATAGTGAAAATGGCAAGCAAGCAAACTCCCTAAGCTCTGCCCTCTCTCCCAGCTTGACTCTGGACATGCTTTATCTTCTCAAGGTCTGGCTTTCTCTGCTTTAAAATGCCTTTCCTGGAAGGTCACAGAGGAGCAAAGGCCCCTCAACCTTCAGGCTGCCCCAGGTCTAGCTATCTGCTGGGCCTCAGTGGGGGATGAGGAGGAGGGAACTGGAGAGGTCGGCCCCACACCTAGTTAGGGTGGCACCACCACTATGCTGCCCCCACCTGGCCTGGCTGGACTGCCTGAGGAATTGGTGCTACCACTGTGTCCACATGTATGTACTCATTTGCATGTGACTGCACCCTGCAAGGGTACACGTGTTACCCTGGCCTGCACCATGTGTCCGCACCCTGTGTCCCTGTGTCCCCATTGCTCTGTAACTATCAGTGTTTGGTTCGGTGCGGGTCCAGAGCCGTGCTCTCCAAGAGAAGAGTCTGAGGGGCAGAAATGACAAGTAGACATTTTGAGCACCATTTCCTCTGCGCCTGCACTAAAGATGCCGGGTGACCATGTCCTCACCCCTGCCCTCAGAGGAGTTCTGAGCCCAGAGATAGACACATAAACGGATTCTTATATTTCAAGTGCCCTTTTGAGATAAGCGGCCCCAGAGGCATTGTCCAGAGAGAATCATCTGCCATGGGGACAGAGATGGCCAGCTGGGGCTGTGATCCAAAGCAGGAACATTCCTTTACGGACTCAGCACAGTGCACTGGGAGCCAGGGATAAAGGAGTTGCTCCTGACTTGGGGATCCAGGAAGACTTCATGGAGGGGGCGGCAGACTCAGGCATGGGGGTAGGTGGGAATGTGTCAGGGTGATGAGGGAAGAGGGCGCCCTGGGCAGAGGGAATGGTTTGTGCACAGGCCTAGAGAGAACGCACCAGACATGCCCCTTCTCTTTGCCAGTGACCAGAGCTGCCAGGTCCCAGAAACATGTTTCTTTCTTTTTTCTTTTTGCTTTTGCAGTTTTTGGCTGGAGCTGGGTTTGAACTTGCTACCTCTGGTGTATGGGGCCGGCATGCTAGTCCTTTGAGCCACAGGCACCGCCCCCACAAACATATTTTGGACCAACAAGAGAGGTTAGAATATACCTCTACACTTAATTATCCTCAAAAATTTTACTAAAATAACAAGAGCAAAGCATTAGCTTGGAGCATAATTTAAAGAACATAAGCACCTAGACGCAGCCAGGACCCCTTCCCCAGCTGCTGGTGGAGGCAGGTATCAGAAGCCCTGACCCTTCCCGCAGGTATCACAGGTCTATGCCTGGGGAGGTCAGCTCCCCGCTGCAGTCAGGATGTCCAGCTGGGAATGAGCAGACCAACAGGCAGCAGCCCCAGAGCAAAGCACACTCACCCCCATTGCCTTCTGGGTCCTCAGAACCCAGAGAAGGGAGGGGACAGGGGTTATTATTATCGTGTCTGATGGGCAGTGGTGTGGGGTTATGAAACGCTGCCTGTCAGCTCCAGTTTCCTCCCCCTTAATGCCTAGGAGTCCAGCAGATGGCTAGCCCTGGGGGAAGCCCACAGGCTGACCAAGCGGACAGAAGGGACCTTTGCTTAACTGTGACCTTTCACAGAAGACATTTTAAAAGCAGAGGAAATAACTGAAAACACGGGTTTTGTAATTTGGAGTCACCAGGCTGCCTCCCACATCCCTGGTTCGTGCCTTAATCCCTACTACTTCCTGGCAGAACACCCAACCTCCCGCTTCACAGGCTTAAGGGGAGGTTTAAATGTGATACCGCGTGGGCCATGGGAGAGGATGTGTCCACTGCTGGACCCTGGTGCCAGGGTGATCAAACACTCAGCAGCCACTCCACAATAGTTAAGAATGAATGAACCCAGGATGTGGGAAGTACTGCTCGCAAGTTCTATCAGCTCATCAAAGCTCAGGGAGTAGATTGAGAGGAGGCTCCCTGGTGGTTGGTTGGGGAGATGAGGAAGGAGGCCTCGTGAGATAGCCATGAGACAGGCCAGGTCCAGGCCTCAAACAGGGTCAGTTGCAGGGTGAGCGGTCACAGGACTTTCTCCCCAGCCCCACCTCCTCCCTCTCTGACACCCATCCAAAGAGTAGTCACTGCCATGTGTGTTCCTACTGTGAGGCCCTATCCTGAGCACACGTCATCCCTAAGGCTTATGCAAGGGTGGTGCTATTGCCCCCATTCTAAGGTCTGGGAAAGATCAGGTGATGATTAGGTGAATCCAGATCTGCCCAGCCCAGGTCGTGAAAATGGGCACAATAATAGAAAGTTTCTCATGGAGCTGTCATGAGCAGGGAAATAGCGCTTGTGAAGCATTCGGCTAAGTGCCCACCATGTAGCAAATGCTTGCACAGCACAGCCTGTTTTCTTCTCAGGGTCCCATCATCATTAGCTCAAAGCACATGTCCTCCCCTGGGGCTGCGTCCCAGACCCATCCTGGGTGCACACTCATCTCTCCCCCAGAAGTGAAACACTTGTCCCTTCTCACCTTGTTCATTGCACAGCCAGTTCAGTTGTCTCCCAGCCTCCCCAGTGTTGCTCCCAGGAGTCTGTGAACAGCCAGAGCATGCCCAGCCCTACCTAACCTTCCATGGCTCCCTGTGGCCGCAGTAGAAAGTACTGTCTGTCCTGGGTGTGATCTGGGCTCTGCCTTCCTGTCTCCAGCTTGCCCTCCTGCTGCACATGTCCTGTGCTCAGAGTCCTCAAAGCTCCCCTGTTCACCTGGCGTCTTGCTCCGTGACCCTCAGGATACCCCTGACTCACAGGCTGGCTTTGGACCCCTCACTTCCTGAGCTATTTCTGCCAGTTTCTGTATCTGTCCCCGCTGTTCTCCACATTCCCAGATAGCAACTGGACCTTTATCTGGGCACTCACCTGGCAGGGAGAGCTCAGAGGGTGTTTGCTCAGTGAGTGAATGATGGAACCAATGAATGAATGAGGAGACTAGACAGGGGAAGCAGAGGGAAGGAGACAGATGGACAGAGCATGTCTGGCTGTCCCCTTGGGCTCCTCCCCTGTCCTGTCACAGCCTGGGAGGACTAAGCAGGCCTGGCTCCCCTGGACCTCTCCTTCTGGCTCACAGGAGTCAGGGGTTCTGCCCCTCTCCCCTCTCCAGGCTGTTATCGATACAGCTACGTAAGCCTGGGCCAGGTCCTCTGGCTGAAGGGTCCCGACCAACTGGCCTCCAGCTGCCTGTGGCACCTGCAGGGCCCCAAGGATCTCATGCTCAAACTCCGGCTGGAGTGGAGACTGGCTGAGTGCCGGGACCGCCTGGCAATGTTCGATGCAGCTGGGCCCCTAGAGAAGAGGCTCATCACCTCGTGAGTCCCTGGCAAGGTGGGTGGGTGATGTGGGAGATCAAAGATCACACCCAGAGTCTGAGACAGGGGCTGTGTGATCCTGGGCCTGGGTATCTGGGAGACAGGATGGGTAGAGGGCAGCTAGTCTAGAGGGATAGGGAGAGGAGGCTAGCAATGGTCATGGACTGTGGGTAGTCCCTTCCCCTCTCTGAGCCTCACATTTCCCTGTCTGTAACAAAGCAGTGGAGGTTCAGCTCTGGGAGACAAGAAGGTTTGTCGGAATGTTTCAGAGTTTGGCAGCAGCCCTGGACTTCCAATCTCCACTCTGGCTTCCTAACTGTGTGCCAGCCCAGGTCATGAAAATGGGCACAATATAGAAAGTTTTGCCTTTGACACTTTGCCTCCCTGAGTGTCAATTTTCTCACCTGTAAAATGGGTGTACAATCATGCTTCCTTTGGAGGGTTATTGGAGGCTGTAATCCAGACTCCCTGTGCCATGCTCTTCACACATAGTGGGTGCTCAGTAAATGCCACCCTTTATTATTATTACTATACATAGTCTTCCTGGGACTGGGCCACAGAAGGGATTGAGTGGCAGGAGCAATTTGATATTTGTTAAATGGGAAGCTATTGAAAGTTCTTGAGCAGACGATCAGGGCTTTAGGGCAAGATCCTAGTGTGGAGTACGGAAGTGACCAGAATCAGAGGGCAGGCAGTAAGGAGGGAGAGGAAGTGGCCTTGGCCTCCAGGAGCCTAGCCACTGCCCCCTACAGGCTGGGGGGAGGCTCTGTAGGAGGTCAGGGGGAACATGTTGGGTGGGCAGCTCTCACTTACCTTGTGCCAGGCGCCAGGCAGATGCCTCTTTTGTCTCACTGCCAGCTCCTAGGCAGATGGGGATGGGACCAGAGCGGATCACTCAGATCAAGGGTACCCTCCCCCTCCCCCAGGGCTGCTCACTCATCTGCCTCCCTCCTGCTGCCCTGCTGTGTGCTGACCTCAATCTGGGGCATGCGTGGGCTGAGTTCCTGGAGGGCTCTGGGAAGTGCAGAGAAGATGCACACCTCTGACTTCCAAGTCTGGGGAAGGCGGGGATGCTCAGGGACTTCCCCTGGGGCTTCTCTGAGTGCTCCGTGAGCCTGCTGTTAGCGAGGGGACCTGGCTGCCAGGCCCTGCTCTACCCTTGCTCACGGTGGCCTCCAGCAGCTCACTGGTCGTGGACCTCTGGAGAAGGTCTAAAATGACTGGTCAGATAAGACTGGGGGTTCCTCAAACAAGTACCCCAGAGATATGCTAGGCCGTGGGTGGGGGCATGGTGGTGATGGGAAGGCGGAGGAGGTGGGACCCTCACCTGACTTTAACTATGTGGGTAGATTCCTGGGGTACCCTGGGGGTCACCAGACAATACACCTGCTTTCTCCCTATCTCAGCCTCAAACAAGACGAGGAGTTGGGGTGTGAGCAGCTGGAGGGGGTGGACCTTACCTAATCTTCCTGCCAGGAGCGCTCAGGTCACAGGTTATTCAGAGGGGGGTAATGAGGGTGCTGTGGGACTGCAGCCAAATGCCCTAGTTGAACTGTAAGCTGCAAAAGAGGGGGTGACCTCCCACCTCTTCCACCTGAGAAGCTGTTCTGGTCCTTGGAGGGCTTTCAGTCAGTCCCCTGGGGCCCGAAAAGGGTAGACACCTGCCTGGACACACACCAGTCTGGTTGTAGACCCAGGCCTGGAATCCAGGTGCGCAGACTCCCATCCACCCTCCTCTGTCCCTCTGGCAGCCACCCTGCCACGCTCCCTGCCATGTCCCTCCCAGACCCAGACCCACCCTTGCCACACTTTTCTGTTCCGTAGGGTCTACGGCTGCAGCCGCCAGGAGCCCGTGGTGGAGGTCCTGGCATCGGGTGCCGTCATGGCGGTGGTCTGGAAGAAGGGCCTGCACAGCTACTATGACCCCTTCGTGCTCTCTGTACAGCCTGTGGCCTTCCGGGGTGAGGGGGTGGTGTTCCCGGGGTAGGGGAGGGGGGGTGGGAGAACCCCAGGGTCCTCCCCAGGGCTCACCCTTCGCCTTCTCTACCATAGTTGGAGTGGGATGGGGGAGGGGGAGGGTTCTGGCAGCTCCCTGGCTCTCCTCCCGGTACTCTGGGCCTTTTCCTCCCGCCCTTCTCACTTCCATTTCCATCTCTTCCTCTCCTTCCTCTCTTCCCTAGGCTCTTCCTCTCTCACCACTCCCTCAACCCTCACTCCTCTTTCTCCCGATTTGGGTTTCTCTTTCCTCCCGTCCTGGGCCTGCGTCCCCTCCCTGGCTCTTTTCCTGGCCTCTTCCTTCTACATCCAGGGCCAGCTGAGCCCAGAACCTGGGTCTGTTTGCAGAAGGCCTGAGAACTTGTCACATTCAGCCCCAGACAATCCTCTCATAGCCAAGGTCAGGGTGTAGGGCACTTGGGGAGGGGCAGTGACACAGTAGGAAGGGCCAAGGCCTCTGGTCTCCCTCCCCTCCCCCTTTCCCAGAAAGCCCACCCTGCCCCACACTCCAGATCAGCCCTGCCAGGGCAGGAAGGGAGGACGGCATATAAGGGCTGCTTCTCCCCCAACTCTGCTCCTTTTGCTCGGTGTCCCCTCCCTCTCCTGGGTAGTGACCTAGGCCCTCAGCCCCTTAGCCTCCCCTGTGTGACCCCAATATGTCATTCCTCTTCTCTGAAACCCATCTTGAAAAAGGGATCAAATCAGCTTGGCGCCATAGCTCAGTGAGTAGGGCACCAGCCACATACACTGAGGCTGGCAGGTTGGAGCTCGGCCTGGGCCTGCTAAATAACAATGACAGCTGCAACCAAAAAATAGCCAGGCGTTGTGGTGTGTGCCTGTAGTCCCAGCTACTCAGGAGGCTAAGGCAAGAGAATCACTTAAGCCCAAGAGTTTGAGGTTGCTATGAGCTGTGATGCCACAGTACTCTACTGAGTGAGACTCTATCTCAAAAAAAAAAAAGGGAACAATTCTGAGCCCCCATCGACCATAACTGTGAGGCTTGTGCAGTTGTGAATGCATTCCGTACTCTATTGAGTGCTGTGCCATTGTCAATAGCGAGCATGTAGTGAGCACTTACTATATGCTAGGCTATAAGCGTCGGTACTGCTATTGTGCCATTTTACAGATGAAAAAACTGAGGCCTGAGTTCACCCAGCCACACTCAACCACTGGGCCTTACTGGTAGTGGTGATAGGGAGGTGGGGTTACTAGTGGCTCTGCCGAATGGGAGGTGCAGCCTGGGTGGGGCCCTGTGTAATGGCCTCTCTCCGGCTCAGGCTGTGAGGTGAACTTGACATTGGAGGGCAGGCTGGAGCCACAGGGTGTCCTCAGCACCCCATACTTCCCCAGCTACTACTCACCCAGCACCCACTGCTCCTGGCACCTCACGGTGAGCCCCCAGCCCGCCTGCCCTTGGGCTGAAGCACCCCATGGGAGGAGAGGGTCACAGTGTCCTGCCCCTGCTGAAGCATCCACAGGCTGACCCCGGGGTACAAATCCTGCCAGGGTAGATAGTGGGTATGGCTGAAGCCTTCTTCCTCTGTGGGTCATGCAATGCCTGTTGATTGAGTGACTGACAGACCTTGGGCCCAGCAGGGGTTCTGTGTCAGTAGGCTTCCTTCCTCCTGTGTTGCCTGGGGAGTTGGACCCCCACACTGGCCACACACACGCTACAGGATGACCTGCTCCTCCCTCCTAGGTGCCCTCCCTGGACTACGGCTTGGCCCTCTGGTTTGATGCCTATGCGCTCCGGAGGCAGAAATATGACTTACCGTGTACCCAGGGCCAGTGGACAATCCAGAACAGGAGGTACCTCAGGGCCCCCATTCTCTTTTTCTTCCCCTACAGCTATCCTCTTGGGAGGCCAAGTCTCAGACTTCAAAGGGGCAGCACTAGCCCCTGTCCTGGCCCTGGTCCTAGCCTCCCCTCCACCTGCTCCAAAAGTCTCAGACAAATACTTGGTCGTCAGACACTTTGGATGTTGATCCTGCTCAGAGCAAATGGTCCCATTTCCTTGGGTGCACCCCGGATCCTTAACTGAGATGATGTGGGAGTCTTGGACTCACAGATGACTGAGTGCCTTGCCCTTAAAACCACACAGAGTATGGCAGGGGTACCTGTTCCCAACCGCTGCTCGCTGCACAGCCAGATGGCCACTTGTGCCTCCCCAGCTGCTTCTACAGGGAAGGTGGTTATCAGGGGTATGCTGCGTCCCCGCATCCCTGCAGGGCAGATGGATAGGAGATGGTGGGGACAGGCAGAGTAAAGAGACATCCTCAGGGTCAGCCATGACTGGGGTTTGGACAGTAGTATGAGGACTGTCAGATACCTTCTGGGTTGTCCTGACAGCTTCAAGGAAGGGTCATTTTTTTTTAATTTTATATATATATATATATATATATTTTTTTTTTTTTGCAGTTTTTGTCTGGGGCTGGGTTTGAACCCGCCACCTCCGGCATATGGGGCTGGCCCCCTACCCCTTTGAGCCACAGGCGCCGCCCAAGGAAGGGACATTTAAGATGGAGAAGACTCTGTGTTTAAATGCCGTGCTGGGGCTTCCCACGGGGGTGGGGGTGCAGGTGCAGGTGGCAACACCCACAGGGGAGGTCTGGGGAGAGGGGAGCAGGTACAGGGAGCAGAGAGAGCCCTGTGGCTCTATTGTTGGAGGCAGAGGTTTGGGGAGAGAGGAGGGATCTTGAAGTCAGATCTGTCTTCAGGCCAGAGAGAACTGTGCTCACTTGTAGTCCAGGATGAGAAGGGCCATTTGGATAGGCACGCTAAGACGAGATCCCACATCTAACAGCAGGTTGGGCCCCGCCCTCTCTCCCAACCCTGGATTCTGGGGACTGGGAGGCTGAATTCTGGGCTGCAACATGCTTCCTTTCTTGGCTTCAAGGTTTTGAGCATTCAAGATTCCAGCATTGGAAGATGCTAGAATTGGAAAGTTCTAAGACTATTCAGTTCTGGGGTTTCTGTTCCAATTCTCCAACACTGATAATTTGCTTGTTGGTTGATCTTATTCCAAAGGATCATCCAGACAAAAGATAACAGGGATTGACAATGCTTGCTTCATTCTTGCTCCTTCTCAAAAACTTTGAAATTTATCAAGGACTGTGGTTAAAAGGAAGGAGAAGTAGCCAAGTTATGACTTTAGGCCTGTGCTGTTGAGGGGGCATTTTGTGGCCTGGCTGCCCAGATCCCTCATTCGTTCTCTTAGGGCCCCTTGCTCTCCTCCTGGGATGGCTGGGTCCGCCCCTCAGCCTCAGCTGGGGTGACCTGAGATTAAACCATGATTCACATTTCTGTGAATGATAACAAGTGTTCCTATCACCCCTCCCCCCCATTGCAATATAGAGCTGAATTGGATATCTCGGGGAGTCCTAGGAAGGAGAGCGAGAAGTCCTGGGTCTGACACCCCCGCTTTTGCCCCACCAGAGGCCGGGCCTCAGTGCCAGGGGCACAACAGCATGGAGCTAGGTGCTCAGCATGGAGCACTCAATTCATTGGCCCCAAACCTGGGTGGTCAATTTCATTGTTTCTGTCCCAAAGAAGTGAACAAAGGCTCAGGGGGATTAGGTGGCATGAAGGTGAGTCTGCAAACAAGGTCTCTCCCATCACTATCCACAAACAGCAGGACACAGGACTGGCCACACCGTGCTCCCCAGAGGAGAGCCCTCTTCCCTTCTCTCTGATGCAGGACCGGGAGAATTTGGGCAGGGGTCTGGGTATTAGGGCACTATGGACTCCATGAGCTACCCTTGGGTAATGACAGAGGGTGTTTTATATGTGGAGCATGGATGGAGATAGTCTCAGAAGGAATGATGCCATAATGGTGGGACTTTAGGTACTATGACAATGGGTTTGGAGGGGTCTCCCTAGTGTCTCTAAGCACCATTGAGTAGAGTGTGTGGGACTGGTCACGATGCCCAACCCTCACCCATTGTACAAAAAGGGAAACTGAGGTTAGAGAGGGCTAAGGACTGGGACTCTTACCCTGTCTTTTCCACTTTTAAAAGTGGTGGGATGGTCTTTGGGATATAGCCAAGAGATGGGTGAGTGAAGCCTGATAGGACCCATTGTTCCCACCATGTCTGTGTGTCTGTGGACATGTGTCCACACATATATGTGCACGTGTGTGTGTGTGTGTACATGAGTACAGCGCTCACACTCACGTAGATTCGTCCCCCAGTCTCTGAGCAGCCATGCCAGCTGTTAACTCAGCCATTCTAACCAACCCGTCCACATCCTGGCAGGAGAAATGATGGTTTCTGTGGCTCTCCCACCAGCTCCGAGAGAAGCCTGGGCAGTCCCAGCCCTGTCATCTCAGACCTTCTTCAACAGTCTGGGGTCTCCAGGGCGATAATTGCTTTCTCTCCCTCTCCAAGACATGTCTGACGGTGGCAGGGAAGGCAGAGGTGGCAGCTGCAGGCTGTGAGCGCTGGGCCAGCCCTTTCCTCTAGACATCACCCTTTTGATAATGATCATCCTTCGTAGATACTGAGAAATTGTATGAAGGAGCATTTGTTGGAAATCTGCTTATGTGGGTGGCAAAGACTTTAGAGGTCTGGGGAAGGGTAAATTTGGGGGCATGAGGTTTTAGGAGAGAGGATCTTAACCCTTAGGTGACTGCACAGGAACCAGGAAAGGGCCTGGGTGCCTACTGCTAGCTGGGCACCCTTGGGCACATCACTCAACTCCTCTGAGCCCTTCATGCCTGTCCCCACCCTGACCTCCCTGTTTTTTACCCAGCTCCTCTCTGTGCCCACTGGACCCTGGCTGAGGCTTTATGCCCTGGAATGGTCTGGAAACTGTGGGGAGACTTGGCCTCAAGAGATCTGGCCGTCAGCTGCTCAATGTCACAGAAGCCACTCCCAGGGCACCACCGCAGCTCAGGCTTCCCCGTTTCTGGGAACCTGCCTCTCGCCAGCTTCCTCTCCTGTGACATCACTTTTCTTGTGTTCCGCCCCACCATTTCCACTCAATCCTGGCCAAAGGGGACAGGCAGAATCACAGGCTCCCTGGGCCAGCTGGAGCCTCTCTGGCCTGATCTGGCTGTGGGTTGGTCCCTGTCCTTCCAGAGGCCCTGGTGGCCAGCACTGCCTAGAGCACAGACACTCACTGGGCACTTCCAGTGCCAACCCTGTCCTGTGGCTCGCCATGTAGCAGCTGGAGCCAGGTGAGCTCACGACCTGACAGAGTCAGCCATGTGCTTCCAAAGCAGTCGTGTTCTTCTGTACGCCCTAAAACACCCTACGGGGAAGACATGATTGCCCCCATTTTGCACACCTGGAAATTGAAGCTGGCTGAGGTAAAGCCACACGCCCAGCCTCACACAGTGTATACCTGTGGCAAAGCCGGGCCTCAAACTCAGCTCTGTAACTGCAGGTCCATTTCTCTGGCCACCATGGTGGATGCTGTTCTCTCCCCTCTCTTCTGTGGCGCTTTCCTTCTCTGGTCCTTCTTCCAGTTCAACCTGTCCTTAGGAAAGAGCATTCAGGCGTGCGTCCATCCCTCCACCCACCCTTACGTCCATCTGTCCATCCATCCATTCAGTACTTTTCAGATTCCTCCAGGTGGACTTGCTAATGTGCAAGAAGGTTGACAGGGTCCCTACTTACTAACTGGGAGGGGCAAGAAAGAAATATTCCCCAAATCCAAGAGGTGGGAAAGCAAGACAGGCCACATGGTGAGAAAGTGTGCCTTCAGCCACTCGGCACTGGCAGCGGAGACAAGTGGGCGGGCATCACAGCCTTCAGATGGCTGGTTCTTCTTGGGGAGAGCTTGTGGGGAGCACTTGGTAGACGGGAGGGGTTGGAGAGTCAAAGGCTGTGCACCCTCCCCCCGAAGTCTCTGAGGCAGGAACCAGAAACTTAGATGGGGAAAGGGCCAGGCCAGCTCCACCTCCTCCCAGAGCGGCTCCATAGGGAGGGCAAGGAGGGGAAAGGCCCCATGTGCCCTGCCAGTGCCTTCAGGGCTGCTTATTTTTTAGGAAGAGCAAGAATCTAGATTATTATGTGAAATTAGCTGGAAACTAAATTAAACATAATTTTTTTTTAGCACTGCATAGACTAAACAGATCCTCTCTAAGTTGAGTGACTCAGATTGAATCAGTAGATTGCAGCTGCTGCCTTGAATTCTCGTGCGGCCCCCACAAAGCAGAGGCTTACCCCAGGAATTCCACCCGCTCCGCCCTGCCCCCAGGCCTCCAGAGAGAGAACTAAATGCTGCCCAGGCCAGACAGGTTGAGCCTTGGGGGTGGTTCTGGTGTTCTTCCCAGAGCCCAACAGAGAGAGCATCCTGTTGGCAGGTGTTGGGGCCTTAGAGTCCCTGCCCAAGGCTCAGGTGACAACGCAGCCCTGCAGGCAGTTTCTGCTAGGTCGGAGAGTTCTTCTCCCCTCTGCCCCCTCTGATCCCTTCCCTGTTTCTCCACAGTTTCTGTGACAGTGTGGGAACACCCCCAAAGTCCCTGACGCTCTGGCTCCTCATCCCCACCCCAGCCCTTCCCACCTTCCCAGCCCCAAGCCCTGGACCCACTTCCTGGGGCCAGTTCTTTGTTTGAAGTTATAGACTGTTTTCCTCAAGCAACAAACCCCACACTTCCTTAGATTTAAAGGGCAAGAGGGGCCAGGCTTGCTCTGGGGCACCCCCTGGTGGTGGCTCTCTGACCCTGGGCCTGTGGGGGCTGCAGGAATCTTGGCATGGGCAGCCATTCTATCTCAGGATGTTCTGAGTCTCTTCAAAATTACTCAGCACCCTAAAGAGTGCTTGTTTATACAGGTTATGTAGCTATATTTACAGTATTAGGAGTTAAAACAGGGAAAATTTATTTCTTGTTTTTGTTTTTCTCCTTGCAACTTTATTTTCTTTTATTTCTTATGGGTTTTTTTTTTGTTTGTTTAGAACATGGAAAATTTAAAAACATTTATTATTTTAATATACTAATAAGCCCATTACATTTTAACATAAATAACATACTATGAAAATTCATTACATTTTCCAAAACTAAAAATATTTAGTGATAAGAGTATTGTTGACTTTCTTTTTTGTGTATCTTTAATGAATATAGTCTCTGGAAGATTCCACTGTATCTTTGTGAGAGAATGAGGTCAAATGACATCTGAGTATTATTAGGAAAATGAATCTGAGGCACCCAGGGGTCCCTGGACTGCACTTTGAGACCTGCTGCTTAACATAAGGACAAGAAATTGGTCACTGTGGCCAGACAGATCTACAGCAAGACTCTAGGCTAGGCCCTGGGGCACTTGTGGGGTGTGAGGGGGCTCAGATCCCAGAGCTCCTGGTGCAGTGGCAGTTAGAGTGTCCCCCACTGAGCAGGCTGGGTGAGTTCTGTATCTGAAGGCCAGATTCTTGCCCCACCTTGGCTCATGAACTTCATCTATGAAACGTGATGGGAATGATTCCTCCCTCACTGTGTGGAGTTGCCAGATGAATCTCAGAATTCCTATGGAGTGAGGTCTTGTGAAGCTGCTGCCAATGAGAGAAGGGCCAGACCAGAGGTCAGGTCCAGCCCCACACCTTGAGTTGTCAAAACCACCTCAGGGCTCATCCTCAGTTGTTTGTTGACTAACTCATCAAACTGTTAAGTCTTTGCCATGTTCTAGATGTTCTGGAGAAGTGCCGAGTCCCAGAGAATTAGGTGGCCTGCTTTATGGGGGGCTGCACTTGTTGTGGGGGGTTTCCACCAAGATTTGGGGACATTCCAACCTGCTCTCTTGATTTCCTTCCACTTTCTCTGCTGAGGGAATTTTCACCTATCTCTGTTTCTCCATCTGCCAAGTTGTTCCTATTTCTGTGGGGTGCTCCTTTTCCTGGGGGCATTCCTATGAGCTGATGAAGCTGTCCCCATCTGTTCTGCAAGGATGTCCCACCTGAGATGGAAAGGAAGCCCCAGCTATTGTGTAGGAAAGGTCCCACTGTTCTGGGGGAGAGCTTGTACACACTCTGTGAAGGCATGCCCACCTGCTCATAGGTGAGGTGCACCCAGATCTTCTGTGGAAGGAGCCCCCGAACCCTCCACCCAGAGGTGGAATGACTTCTACCTGTTCTCAGGGTAGGAGAGAAAGGCTCTGCCTCTCTGTGGATGTTCCCCACCTGCTCTGTTTAAACAGGTGGTGTAGGGGGGCATCACCCAGCAGGGGTGTGAGGGTGCTCCCGCAATGGTACACCCGGTGTGGCCAGGCACGGAGAAGATGCTGCCTATCAGCTCTGTGCTATTGGCCCAGGAGAAGGTCCTTGCCTCAAGCCCAGTGGGTCACAGGGAGACCACCAGGGCTGTGGCGGTGTCTCAGCAGAAGGGACAGAGCCTGAATGAGAGCATTGCTGTCCGCCCCGCCCCCCATCCCACCTTGAGCACAAGAAGAATAACCTGTCTTGTCTACCGAGAGTGGGCTGATCAAAGACACTGCTGATACATGGAAACTTTTTCTCAGGTTTAAGATCAACAGAAATAATAATTTCCCCTGTTTTATGCAAGAGAAAAGTGAGGCTCGGAGAAGGCCCCTGGCCTGCTAGAATCTCACAGTTTCCTAGGTGACTGGGACTAGAATCCAGACTTTGGATTTTTATCCCATAGAAAACTGAAGGTTTTTGAGCAGGGGATTGGCATAGCCAGCCTGCTTTCTAGAAGATGACTGTGGGGATGAGCAGTCACTCAAGGGAGAAACCAAGATAGAGGAGGTGTGTGTGGGGGATGAGCCCCTTGTTCCCCTTTTGCTGCCCTGTTCTTGCCCTATCTGTGCACAAGGACCCAGGCTGTGCCTTTCCTTGGGCTGGGAGATGAGCTGGTGTGGCCCTGAGTTGTTTCTAATCACCCCCAGGCTATGTGGCCTCCGCACCCTGCAGCCCTATGCTGAAAGGATCCCTGTGGTGGCCACGGCTGGCATCACCATCAACTTCACCTCCCAGATTTCCCTCACTGGGCCTGGCGTGCAGGTGCACTACGGCTTGTACAACCAGTCAGACCGTGAGTATGAGCTGGTCGGGCACCTCCTGAACCCCTGCAGTGTCTCCCTGCCACTCGGCCATTCCTAGAACCACAGGGCTCATTGGCAGCTGCTTAAGGGGCTGGACCAAAGGAGTGTGAGAGAGAGTGTGTGTGCACATGCTAAACACACGCAGCTTTGTGTGTGAACATGTGTGCAAGGAGGTCGGCTTGCAGCTGTGTACACTCACATATGCGTATGTCTGAGTGGACTGTGTACACAGGTGCCCAGAGACAGGTATCTGCAGGTACCTGATCATGCATGTGTAAGCACACAGGTGCTGATGCCTCTTCATGCGTTTTCACGATTACACGTGTCCTAATGGTACCCTCCTTGTCTCCACTGTTGCTTGTGATTGCCCAGCCTGCCCTGGAGAGTTCCTCTGCTCTGTGAATGGACTCTGTGTTCCTGCCTGTGATGGGATCAAGGACTGCCCCAATGGCCTGGATGAGAGAAACTGCGGTGAGCAGCCCGCTTGTCCCTCCTCTGTCCTCACCTTCCCTGGGAGCTGAGCAGAGACCTGGCTCCCACATGCAGCTCCCATTATCAGCACCCAGGAAGTGGAGTCCTCTGCTGTGCTGAGATGGCACAGTAAAGCACAGAGTGGGAAAGCGGCCTGGCCAGGACCACCCTATGGGAGCAGTGGCAGGGACAAGGAAGTGCCCTGGTCTCCTGACTCCCACCTCGGGGCTTCTTCCCACCAGATTACCACCCCCTGCCTTCTATACTGTCCAGCCTTCTAGGAAGGAAGAGAGTAGAGGAGGAGGAGGGGATGGCAGGTCTGGACGGCCAAGGAGAGAATCCTTTATCTTGCTCCCTTGAATGAGGCCTTCCTCCCTCCACTGCCGGGGCTCAGACTGGGAGTTGCCAGCTCTTACTGGAGTTGTGGTCACCACTGCTCAGCCCTGGGAGAAGGAGCTCAGGGTCCCCGTGGCTCCCTAACCCAGAGCTCTCCCTCTGAATAACACTTTCCCTCTGAATCCTGGCTTCTGACCCCAGAGTCACCACTCAGACAGGAGACGTCCCCCTTCCCTGCTTGACAAAGTTTAAATCTGTGGGAAGAGAAGTGAGAGAGAAAAGAGATGTGCCTGCCCGGGAGGATCCTGCCAAGGTGCTGAGGAGGGTGCCTTGTATTTGGAAACTGTCTTGCTTCAAGTTCTGGCTCAGCCAAGTGACCTTGGAGAAGTCACTTCATCTCTGTTTCTACCAATGAAATGGGGTATCGCACAGGGCTGCCGTGATACTCAGGTGTAAAGTAGCTGAGGAAGAGATCTGTGATGGGTAGAGGGCACTAGAGTAAGCCTTCCACAGCCATCTCAGGTCCCCCTGCCTCCCCTCCTGTGTCTCCCCCACAGTTTGCAGAGCCACATTCCAGTGCCGAGAGGATAGCACGTGCATCTCACTGTCCCGGGTCTGTGATGGGTGGCCTGACTGTCTCAACGGCAGCGATGAGCAGCAGTGCCAGGAAGGTAGGTGGCCCTGCTGTGTGCCTCTTCTGCCTCTTAGGCAACCCCTCTGTGCCTGCACCTGCATACCCATCAATCACCCTGTCTCCATTGATTCATATGTCCATTCATCATTCACCTATCCATCCACCGACCCATTCAGCTGCCAATCTACCTATATATTGGTTTGACCAACTACCCGTCTGTCTGTTCATCATTCATCCAACCTTTCGTTGATCTCCCTAGCCACCTGTATGTCCACTGGTCCTTACATCCACTCATTTATCCATCCTTCTAGCTGCTTGTCAGTCTCCCTGCCAGACCATCAATCTGTCAAGGGCTGCCCAACTTCCCGCCTGGGTCCGTTGTCCTATGCACCTGTCCAAACATCCACCCTTCCATCCAACTCACTAATATAGGCAGACTACCCAGGGATAGGAAAGGCGGGCTGAGGAAGTAGGGATAGAGACACAAAGATGTGGTTCCTGCCCTCCACATGGCTCCTGTTATCAGGAAGATGTGATGGGAGACTCTCCTGAACCAGAGCCTTCTGAACATTATGTCCAGCGGTGTGGAGAGACTGGGGGGCAGGGAGGACGTCAGACCTTCCTAGAGGCGGAAGGCTTTTAACTGGGGCTTGATCACAGGTAAAATGTAAATAGGCAGGAGAAAGGAGACCAGGCAAAGACCACTCAGAAAGTTCTGATGGTAAAAGTAGAGACAAGGTAGGCAGCAGTGCAGGGCCAGAGCAGGGGCCTGTCAGGCTAAGTGGGGAGACTTAGTCAACCAAGAGACACAGCCCTGCTTTGGGGACCCTGTAAATGGAGGCCCAGTTCTGTCTTCAAGGTCCACGTAGGCTGTGGAGGCACAGATGTCAGGAGCCCCAGGCTGAGAGGGAGACGCAGCCTTGTTCTCAACACCCTGTCTAAGTAGAGGGACATGGCTGGCTTTTAGGGGACCCTTCAGTGTGATTAAGGGACCCCTCCTTGTCATCTCCTGGCCTCTTTGGCTCCATCTTTCCTTGGGGCTCAGAGACCCACCTTCTATGCCCTGCACCCCTCCACCCCAGGGGTGCCTTGTGGGACATTCACCTTCCAGTGTGAGGACCGAAGCTGTGTGAAGAAGCCTAACCCCCAGTGTGATGGGCAGCCCGTCTGCAGGGATGGCTCTGACGAGCAGCAATGTGGTGAGTGGGCCCAGCCGCCCCAGACTGCAGCCCGGGGGGAGAGAGGGGCTGCAGCGGAAGGCTGAAGGGAAATTTCAACATTTGTCCATCTGTCTCTCTCTATCTTGGCCTCTGGCTCCTTGTGGCCTTGACTGTCCCTTTCTCTTCCCTTTCCTTTGCTCTTCCTCTGTCTCTCTGTCCGTGTCTCACTGGCCTTTCTGTCCACCCCTGTCCCTACCCCAGATTGTGGCCTCCAGGGCCCCTCCAGCCGCATTGTGGGTGGGGCTGTGTCCTCTGAGGGTGAATGGCCATGGCAGGCCAGCCTCCAGGTCCGGGGTCGACACATCTGTGGGGGGGCCCTCATCGCTGACCGCTGGGTGATAACAGCTGCCCACTGCTTCCAGGAGGACAGGTGAGCAGGGCACAGGGCCTAGACTGGGAGATGTGGGCAGGGAAGGCCAGGTGGGAGGCACATCTGAGCCCTTCGCAGACAGATGAAGGGGGATGAAGAGCCCCCAGACTGCCTACCAGGACAAGGCATCTAGTCCTGGCTCCACAGTGAGTGTACCGTGCTCCTGGACACATGGCTCAACCTCTCTGTGAACTACTTTTGGTATCTTGCTTCAAGTTGGGTCAGTGATTCATTCATTTACTCATTCATTTATTCAGCAATATCTTTTGTTCTACTACACGCAAGGGGCTGCGTCAGGCGCTGGGGATACAGTGAAGGACAGAACTGCACAGCCTGGTCATGAGCAGGCTCCCCCAGGTGTGACTGAGCTGTGACAGGGGTGGTGGGCAGGGCCAGGGAAGCCCC
Organism: Nycticebus coucang; assembly: GCF_027406575.1. Taxonomy (NCBI): domain Eukaryota; kingdom Metazoa; phylum Chordata; class Mammalia; order Primates; family Lorisidae; genus Nycticebus; species Nycticebus coucang. The sequence goes on from NC_069782.1 coordinate 11,300,858, forward strand.
CAGGGGACATCTCCTCCAACTCCGTGGACATCTTCCCCATCTGGTGGGCTGAAACCTTCTTACCCCCCAGCCAAATCTGGGCTCCAGAGCCTGCCCCCCCGCAGAAGCCACCTCCCTTTCGCATCCCCTGCTAGAGGCCAAACCGCTGCATTCTATAACCCCATCCCTGGCTCCCCACTGCCCTCAGGTAAAGAAAGAACTCAAGGCCCAGGATGGCACGTCCAGACTGCTGGATCCCTCTTGTTTCTGCCCCTCACTCAGCTTCCACTCGCTCCCTATTAGAGAGCTCAGAGCAGTCCCAGCCTGTAAAGTGTACAGGGAAGAAGAAAAAAAAAAAAAAAAAAAAAAAACAGTGTTTTTCGGGCACTGTGCCAAATTTTTTACATAGGCCATCTTATTCCCAAGAACATATGAGTAGAAAATGCTACTCCCATTTCACGGATAGCAAGAGGGAGGCCTAGAGAGGACACGGATCTGAGGCGGGAGGCTGGGGTTGGACCCAGGCAGGCAGACTCCAGGGCCGACACTGAACGCTGTGCCCCCAGCTGCGGATCCTGAGGTGGGATGGGTGAGTGTGGAGGACCACGACCCAGGCAGGGAAGCTGGCAGCCGTGAGGGTCCGGGCGGGCAGAGGCAGCCGCGAGCAGGACACGGTCCTCTCGCCCCGCCCCCAGCATGGCCTCCCCGACGCTGTGGACCGTGTTCCTGGGCAAGGTGTGGCAGAGCTCGCGCTGGCCTGGCGAGGTGTCCTTCAAAGTGAGCCGCCTGCTCCTGCACCCGTACCACGAGGAGGACAGCCACGACTACGACGTGGCGCTGCTGCAGCTCGACCACCCCGTGGTGCGCTCGGCCGCCGTCCGCCCTGTCTGCCTGCCCGCTCGCTCTCACTTCTTTGAGCCTGGCCTGCACTGCTGGATCACGGGCTGGGGCGCCCTGCGGGAGGGCGGTGAGCAGGGGAATCCACCGTGGGGGGATACAGGGTGCAACATCCGGGCCTGGAGGAAGGTGGGCAGGGATCGGGGCCCTACTCCCGGCTCTCTTAGTCCTGGAATTCCACAGAGCTGGATTTCACAGAAGAAACTCTCCTTTTGGTATGGTCTGTAGGCCTCTGCCATCTATCCTCCGGGCTCTTCCCTTCCTTCTGGAAGGGCATTTAAGAATTGAGGTCACAGACATATGTGTGGGATAAACGGGCAGGCCAGGGACTCCACTACTCAAGCACAAGTTCCCACCCTCTGCTCTTTAGGCAGTGAGAATAGAAGCTCTTAACTATTTTAGCACTTTCCACATCCAGGCTGGATTTCAGGGGAACATGATTTCATATAATCTACTCAATAACCCTGGCGTGGGTATTACAGCTCCATTTTGTGGATGGAGAAACCAAGGTTTAGAGACATTTAGCAGCTCAAAGTCACACTGCCAGACAAGACTGGGACAGAGACTGGAACCCGGGGCTGCCTGCCTCCAGAGCCCCAGCTCTTTCTGCTCTAGCTCTCAGAAACAGGGGATCTCTCCTTTCCATCTTAGCTGACCAGAGCCAGCTGTCCTTGGAGGCACCTAGCTGTCCTGTGACTACAGGCCCAGATAGCATAAGTACACCCATGCCCGGCAAACTTCATGGGGTAGCTTTCAATATGTGTACAATGATTTATAGTCTTGGAGGCAGGCAGGACCATACAGGAATTTTAAAGATGGGGAAACTGAGAGGAAAGGTGATTTGTCCAAGAGAATGGCAGAGTCATGGCAAAGCAAGGGTTGGTTCACTCACTTAATTTGTTCATTCAACAACACCTACTATAGACCAGACATCGAGTTAAGCAAAGGGGATATAAAAATGACAATAGAATATTCTTGGGGGGCTTGGCGCCCATAGATCAGTGGTTAGGGTATTGGACACATACACAGGGGCTGGTGGGTTCGAACCCAGCCCGGGGCCTGCTAAACAACAATGACAACTACAACAAAAAAATAGCCTGGCATTGTGGTGGGCGCCTGTAGTCCCAGCTACTTGGGAGGCTGAGGCAAGAGAATCGCTTAAGCCCAAGAGTTAGAGGTTGCAGTGAGCTGTGACACCACAGGACTCTACCACGGGTGACACAGTGAGACTATCTCAAAAAAAAAAAAAAAGAATATTCTTGGGGGAGACAGACAGTGATAAGCGCTGACATGGATGAGGAGGTACAGGAGACAGTGGCAGCACAGAGAAGGCTCCTACCCAGGTGGGGTCAGGGAGGGTCTAAGCTGGGGCTTGGAGGATGAGTCACAGCATCCAGATGAAGGGGAAAGGTATCCCTTAGAAGGCACAGGTGTTGAGACCGGAAGACCTGAGAACATCAGCGGCCTGCAGAGGGGAGGCAGGGTAGGGGCAGGGGCACCTGGCTGAGGGACAGCAGGAAGGACAGGCAGGGCCTTGCAGGCCCCGTGGGAATCTTGGGCCAGGAGTTCTCCTTCCACCTGCACTTCAGAACCAGAGGCGGGGCTTCAAAAAGCATCCTGATGCCTGGGCTGCCTAAGATGAAAGAGGTCAGATCTCTGAGTTCAGGCAGGTGCCAGTGTGCATTAAAGCCCCCCAGAGGATTGTGATGTGCAGCCTCTCAGAGACGCACTGGGCTAGACAGTGGTCTGCTAGAGTTTTAAAGGGGCCATGAAGGGGTCAGATGTGTACTTTGGAAACATCCCCAGGAGCAGAGGGTTGTGGGAGCCCAGAGGCACTAGAGCAGGAGGGAGGGGCAAGGAGGCTGGGGGTTCTGCCACCATGAACCATGCAGAGAAGGAGCCAAGACAGGGCGACTGATGTGGAGGGGCAGGCGCTACTCCCAGTAGGTGTGGGGTGGGAAGAGCTCCTGGGTGCTCCCAGGGATCCCAGATCTTCTCACCTCTGCCCTTGACCCCATGGCAGGCCCCACCAGCAATGCGCTGCAGAAGGTGGATGTGCAGTTGATCCCGCAGGACTTGTGCAGTGAGGCCTATCGCTATCAGGTGACACCTCGCATGCTGTGTGCCGGCTACCTCAAGGGCAAGAAGGATGCTTGCCAGGTGACTTCCTCAGGGCGTGGGGGAGAGAAGGGAGAGAGGGTGAAGCTGACATCACCACGACCCAGTTCTTCACTCACATAAGCCTACTGAAGCCTCCCAGCCTCCCAGCCAGGTGGCGATGGCTGTGCCCACTTTACAAATGAGGAAACTGGACTCAGGTTGAGCTCAGAAGAGACTTCATGGTGGTCAAACCCAGTTCTGCTCCTTGCCCACCGCAAGGCCCAGGGTCACACAGCAAGGTGGATGTGGGAAGGATTGGAGGGCTGTCAGCCACAGAAGGCAGGTCGAGGTGGAGTGGGGGCGTGGGGACTCACAGCCACAGTTCTACAAGAGCCAGGACCCACTGGAGGCCAGGCAGGGCCTACTTTAGACTGTCTCCCTTAGCAGGAAAACAGCTGCAAAAGGCGATATGACTTTCTGGCATCCAGCAAATTTCCAACAGTCAGAACTTGAACCCCCATGTCCCCTTGTCCAGCAGGGGGATGCCCTTACCCTGATGCAGCCCTGTCTCTTCTCTCCCCCTTTCAGGGTGACTCAGGTGGCCCACTGGTGTGCAAGGCACCCAGTGGCCGCTGGTTCCTGGCAGGGCTGGTCAGCTGGGGCCTAGGCTGTGGCCGGCCCAACTACTTTGGCGTCTACACCCGCATCACAGGTGTGATCGGCTGGATCCAGCAGGCGCTCACCTGAGGAGCTGCTTCTGCAAAGCTGGGGCCTATCTGCTGGACTCAAGAGCCCAGGGCACATGCCAGACATGGGCAGGCAGGCCCTATGGAGGCAGGAGGTGGCATCCTGCCCTCAACCCACTCCCTGATGTCTGCCACAGTGATGGCAGGAGGAAGGAGCAAGGCCCTCCACTGGTGGTCAAAACGACCCCCTGGAACCAGGCCCACCAGGCCCAGCTGAAGGGGTTCACATCCAGCCCTTTTGTCTCCCAATTCTCTCTCCTCTGTCCCATTCCTGGTTCAGCAGCGATAATGCTGGCTTCCAGGTCCCCAGCAGGGGTGTCTGATGAGAAGCCTCTCCCCAGTGCAGAGGCTGCTGAGGCAGCCTTGGCTCCGGAGAGCAGATTCCAGCCTGTGAAACCCCAGGTCTAACTTGAGAGGTGGGGGTGGAAGGTGCTCCATAGGAGGGGCCCTCAGAGCCCTGAAGACTGCCTGGTGGGCCAGTGTCTGTAAGCCAAAGGGTGGGGAAGCCCCCGCTCCAGGGTCTTTGCCCCACCCCTTCCTGCCAGCCGGGCCTTCACTGTCCAGACCCTCCCCTGGCAGTGAGATGAGCTCAGCTGCCCTGTAAAATAAAGATGCCTGACCCAAGGCCCTGCTGCTGGGGTTTGAATGGGGAGCTGGCACCAGCCTCACGTCCTTGACTAAAGAGACCCTGCTTCTTGCTCAGCCTGTTCAATGAGGTTGAGTGGGTCAGTGGAGGCAGGTGTGGCCACTAAGACCTGGAGGCTCCAGGGCAGCTGCCCAGGTCCCAGGAGAAACCCCAAGAAGGCAATGGGACCCTCAGGTCAGAGTGAGGGACGGTCCAAGTTACAGGCTTCTTCTGGAACCTTGGGAGGAAACAGAGGCTGGGAGAGGGGCAAAGGCATTCTCACAGTGAAACTGGGGGTTGGGAGTAGAGGTGATGGGGACCTCCTGGTTCCCTCCAGTGCGACATCCACTCCCTTTGCATTCTATTGAGTAAAGCATTTCATGGGCTCCTGCTATGAACAAAGACCGTGTAGGGCCACAGAGACGAGCCCAACATGGCCCCTGCCCTCAGAAGCAGCAGGGCTGATGAGCTAGTAGATAGGGCTATGGGTAGCAGATAACCAGGAATGCCAGCAAAGGCTGCCTGGAGTGTGTGAGACCAGAGCTGGGGTTTGCAGGTGGCCAAGGAGGGGAAGGGCATTCCAGACAGGGGAAGAGCATGTGCAAAGGAGTCCCAAAAGAACGTGGCATATAAGACAACAGCAAGCCACACGTTCTTCAGAAGAGGCTGGGAGGGGAAAGACTGAAGAGGAATTCATGGCTCAGCACCCGGTGGTTACAGCGCCAGCCACATGCAACGAGGCTGGCAGGTTCAAACCCAGCCCAGGCCTGATAAACAATGACAACTACAACAAAAAAATAGCTGGTGTTGTGGTGGGCGCCTGTAGTCCCAGCTACTTGGGAGGCTGAGGCAAGAGAATCTCCTAAGAGTTTGAGGTTGCTGTGAGTTGTGATGCCACAGCACTCTACTGAGGGTGACATAGTGAGACTGTCTCAAAAAAAAAAAAAAAAAGGAAGGCTCTAGCAGAGGAGTAACACAGTGGATCCCCCATGACACCAGTGTGGAGGGAGTGCCAGGAAGGACTGCATGGGGCCTGTGCCAAGCTGTTCAGGACATAGGGTCACCAGGACTCCTGGGGGCAGTGGTAATGGAGCCAGAACAGCTGGAGCTGGGGTGTGGGAGAAGGGAGAGAGGGTGCCTCTGAGGCGGACACACACTGGAGAGGGGGGGGCCACTGTGGCTGGGTAAGGTGGAAGGGGAGGCGGGGTCCTGCCTGGAGGGAATGGGGCAGTTGGGCAGGCAGGGAGCTAAAGCATTCCAGTCCATGCAGTCCACAGGCCTCAGTGGGGTGGGCAGAACACAGCTGGATATCACCTTGGGTGCTTGGCTGAAATGTAGATTCCTAGGTCCCTTCCCAGTCTTGGCTAATCAGAATCCTGGTGGGGAGGGATAATGTATTCTTTTTTTTTTTTAGAGACAGAGTCTCACTTCATGGCCCTCGGTGGAGTGCCGTGGCGTCACACAGCTCACAGCAACCTCCAACTCTTGGGCTTAGGCGATTCTCTTGCCTCAGCCTCCTGAGTAGCTGGGACTATAGGCACCCACAACAATAGCTCAGCTATTATTTTGTTACAGTTTGGCCAGGGTCAGGTTTGAACCCGCCACCCTCAGTATATGGGGCTGGCGCCCTGCTCACTGAGCCACAGGCACCACCAGGGGTAATGTGTTCTTTGAACAAGCCTCCTGGTGACCCTTCCAAGCAAAGTTGGACACAAAGAGTGAGGTTACCTATGGGAGTGATGTGTCCTCAGAAGTGGTAAGGAAGGTGCCCTGCCCATCCATGAAGGGCCGCTACCTTTGGGGGCACTGCCTAGCAGGGATTCCCCCAGGAGCTAGGAGGGCCAGGGAGTTAAAGGAACTGGCCATGTAGGGAGGAGGGGCTGGGGTCCTGGCTGGGCAGGGAAGAGAAGGCTGAGGGTCTAGCAGACTCTATAGAACGGGGGACCTGGGTGGCACTTGGGGCAGAAGGGTAGCAGCAGCAGGGAGGCTGGAGGTGGCCCAGCAGTGTCAGAGCAGGAAGTGGAGGGGGGCATCCCAGGAGTTAGGATGCAGGTGAGGCCGCCTGGGCCTCTGCCCAGAGCTCTCACTTCCCGGCTCCCGGAGGCAACTGGGTGTTCTCAGGTGTCTGGCCACAGGGCAGAGGACCTAGAAGGTCCCCCAGCTCCCCCGTGCCATATAGGAAAGTGACAGCAGAGCAGGGTCCCTGGGCTGTAATCCATTCCTGTGGGTTGGTCTACCTCATCTTGAATTTAGCCATTATCCCCAAAGTGGCCCAGAGAGAGAGAGTGAGGCAGCCGCCAGGGCTGTTTCTTCAGGTTTTATTACATGGTGGGGTCAGATGAGAAGCCCGTGCCCATCCCAGGAGGCCAAACACAGGAGGGGGCCCTTGCTCAGCCCCATCACACCCAGCCCCTCCCCGGGCAGAGGGAGTGTCCCTTTCCCTATACAAGTTCCTGAGTCGATCCACGGCCCCTGCCCGTCTCTTCTCCCCTCCACCCCCTACTCAGACCAGGGCATTCTGCCAGAGATGGTGATGGCTGGTGGGGTGGGGGGAACAGCCAAATTGAAGGCCAAGTCACCCATCCCTCCTCTCAGAGCCAAACCCTCACAGGCTTCACCCCCACCAAGCCATGAACCTCCCCTTGCAAACCCAGTGCTCTGCCTGGAGGTTTGGCTGGGTCCTGCCCCTCCACTGGGAGGTAAAGGGACACTTTCCAGGGCTCCTGGGGGTCTTGCTCCTCTTTGTGCCCTAAGCACAACTCTGTGAGGTGGATGGGGTGAAAGGAGTCACCCCACTGGATGACTAAGGCTCAAGGAGGTGATGTGACCGGGCAGGGGGGGAGGACATCTGCCATGCAGCAGGGTGGCCTGGGGGAAGGGATATGGGGGCCTGGGAGACTCAGCTGGACAGTGCCACACTTTGGCCATGGGCAGGTGGCTCCACCCAGGGGTCCCAAGGCCCACCTCAAGCCTTCAGAGGTCCTAGTGGGCCCCCAGCCTGGCCCCGGAGGCAGGGGTACATCACAGCCCCACAGGCGCAGACAGAGGTGGCAGCGGGGAGCGTGCTTCTTCCATCTCAGGCCAGGAGCCCACCCCGTAGAACAAAAATAAAGGATTTCAGATGGGAACCCCAAGTCCCTGGAGGTGATCTGGGGCCTCACATCCGGGTGCCTCTGGCTTGTAACAGCTAGAAAATAAGAAAGAAGGGAAAGGGGCAGGAAGATGGGAGGGAACGGGCCAGTGAGGAGGGGGTGATGCAGAGAGGAGATTGAAATGGAGGGTGGGGAGAGAGGGAGAGAGAAAGGCAGGTGAGTCACAGGCTCCCTCTGAAGGAGGGAGTGGGGCTGAGGCCCAGAGAAGGTGGGTTCAGAACTGAGGAGGAGAGGAGGAAGGGTACCCCAACCAACCCGTCCAGGAGCCCTAGGCCCCATATGGAATCTGCCTAGGGATGGCCAGATTCTGCCAAGACTCTGACCAGGGGGTCAGGGCCAGGAGAGGCAGGTTACTGCTGCCCCAGACAAAAAGGAGTCACAAAGAGCAGCTGTCTGTCCCCATTTCAGAGGCAACTGTGGCCCAGAGAAGGACAGTGATTTGCCTGTCACAGCAGGCAGATATGGTTGAGTAGGGGCTTGTGGGCACCTGGCCAGGGCTTTTTCTGCCACATTGCAATCCTTAGCTGGCTCTGGCTGACTCCTCATAGGCCAAGGGTATCCAAATGTGGCCTGTCCTCCTCATCCCCACGGAACAAGGGAACTCAGGGCCAAGGGCAGTGAGGCGGGAGCTCCTGGACACGCAGGGAGGAGGCCGAGGCTTCTGGCTCCAGCTTTCCTTCCCTCCTCCCCAGCCTGGCTCCGGTGCTGACTGGTAGGTGGGAGGACAGAGTTCCCACCCCTTAACTTTCTTCTCTCAGAGCCTCGCCCCCAAGGCCAAGATCAGTTGAGAAACTTTGGTGGGTGGAGAAAATCAGCCAATAGCTCGGCTCAAATTCAAAGAACAAGAGATGAGCACCCTCCTCACTTCCGCCCCCCTCTCCAGCTCCACCAAGCTACAAACCAGGGGTGGCAGCTCTGGGGGCGGGCGAGGGGCCAGGGAGAAGCCCTCACTGCAAGCTCGGCCTCAGGTCTGAGAGGGTGCAGACGGGAACCTGCAAGGAGGAAACGTGAGGAGGCGGCGGGGCAGGATAGGGCAGGGCCTGCTGAGGCCCAGCCTCAGAGGTGCCCAGCAGGATTGGTGGGCAGAGAGGAGGTGCAGCTGCACTCCTCCTCCCCAGGCTGGGAGGCAGGAGGTGCTGGAAGGGGCACAGGAGGCGGCAGGCAAGATGCTCTGGGATGCAGGGCCAGGGGGCCTGGGTGGAGGGCACAGGAGGCTGGGACCAGGGCAGCCCCGGGAGGGAGGCGTGAGCAGGCAGAGAGAAAACCCGGACAAGGGCAGAGAGGGAAGAGGCAGGGTGCAGATGAGATCCAGGAGGAAGAGGAGGTGGATGAAGATGAGGCAGGACCTCCAGCAGGAAGCAGAGGAGGAGGAGTAGGAGGCGGTGGTGGTGGGAGGGAGAAAAGGTTAGCGGGATCCTGAGATGACTGGGCTGCAAAGAGAAAGTGAGAGAAGGGATGGTTATGCAGGTGAGGCGCCAGGCAAGTGGCTGAGCTAACCCTGGTGGGCCCGCCCCCCAGCCCCAGGGTCCCGGTCTGCAGCTGGCTCCACGGGGACTGGGTGGGAGGCTCCGGCTCTGATTAGCAATCCTTCTCCTGGGGGTTGGCTGCACCTTTCTCCTGGGTATCTGCCTCCACCTGCACCTGTGCCACCTGCACCTCCACCTCCTCCTCCTGCTGCCGCTGCTCTTCCAGCTGCTCCTCCGCGCTCTGTGACCAGCCGGCGGACCCAGGGAAGAAAGAGCGGAGACGCTAACAAGGGGGCCAGGGCCTGCTGGCTGCTGTCCCCAGAGGTCCCAATCTCAGGCAAGATGAAGGAGGGCCTCAGCAGGGGAGAGGGCTCCAGGCAAAGAAGCTGGGGCGCCTTCTCCAGTCCCCAGGGCAGTAGGGGAGGGCCCCACGGAGATGCTCAGGGATTGATCTGGCTGCAGCTACAGAGCCAGGCTGGGATGAGGGCTCACAACAGACAGGGCGGGCACTGGCACAGGACTGGGGCATCCCAGAGGGGCGCCTGGGAGGACTGATCCTGAGCAGAAATGTGGCCAAGGAATGTGGCCCCAGGGCAGACGCTAGATCTGAGATGCCAATCACAATCTGGCACCTCAGGTCTGGAGGCTTTGGCCCAGAGAGGCAAAGGGCTCACACTGCACCCTTGTAAGGCAGCGCCAGCCACTGGCACCAGTGTGGTGGGGTGGGCAGGAAAGTCACAGCAGGACAAGGAGGCAGACAGACAGACAGGAAGCCGGAGTTCCTAAGTCCACCACTTAGGGAAAAGTCCCCAGAAGGAACAGTCTTCCCAACTTGGCCTATGCCTGCACTGCTGGCCCTGTCCAAGGCCCTCAGGGTGTCTGAGCAGTTCCAGGTCCAGGATGGTGGGCAGAATCCCTGGTCAACCCCTTCCCCTCTGTAGGCACACGCTACTGAGGTGGGAGGTTCCTCACAGGCCAGGGGGCAACACAGGTCGGACTCCACAGGGCTCCTGATCACCATTGGGCAGAGCACCCAAGGGGCCTGGGAACCATTCTGCTTCCCTGAACTAGCCCAGCCCAGCTAGGGACATTCACCCACCCTGGGGAATAAATTGGCCGTTTAGGATCCCAGAAGTTCCAAGCTTGAAGGCACCAAGAGAACATGTAGTCATTCTCACGTCACGGAGAACTCAGCAAAGGTGCCAAGAGAGGGCACGCCTTGTCTACGGTCACACAGAGGATGTCACACTGCCCACGACCCCTAGTTCAGTGTACTTCCCATACCCCCTTAAGCCACAGCAACCGGTGGCCACCATGTGGCCCTCATTCAAGTGGCATCTGAATCCACACTGGGAAGGCCCTCAGGATGGTCTCATCTCATTGCCCCCCAGCCTGGGCCTGGGTAACAGCATGAGCAGACAGGACCACAGTGGCATGGGATGGATGGCATCAGCTGTGACCATGGGGTTATGCATGTGCAGCGGGAGGGAGAAAGAAGGTGGCAGGATGGTGTGGGGGTGGGGGAAGCAGGGGGTGGGGAGAGGGGGGAGCCTTCTCTAGACCAAGACTGGGGTGGGTGTGGCTCACCTTGGTTTTGCGGCTGGATTCAGAGCTAGGCCCGTTTGGGGAGCTATAGAGCTCCTTGGATACCACGCACAGGAACTCTGCCTGGTCCTCGCTACCATAGTTGTAGGAGGAGCCGATGTTCACCAGCTGGATGGGCAGAAAGTGGGGAGAAAGATGCAGGTTGGGGTTGGGGGGGCAGTGAGATGGGATGAGGTGGACCTTAGCACCCATCAGCATCAGCTCATGTCCTGACCTTGCTGCCTACAGGGACCCTGCCCTGAATTTGCAGAGTCCTCTCCCCACCCCACCTGCACCTCTGGTCTGTTCCCCAGGACCAGCCTTTCCCCACCTGGCATGTCTGGCCCAGCCCTGGAGAAGGGTGGCAGCATCCCCACCATCCCCACCCACCACCCAGCCAAGCCTCAGATCCAGGCGGCCTCTGTCCAATCCAGGCGGAGGCCTGTCATGGCAGGCTGGCCCTTATCCCAGAGGGGGCTGGTGCAGCTCCAGGATAAGATTACAGGGTGGGGTTGGCATGACAAGCCCCACAGAACACTCGCTTCACTCTTGAAAGCAGAGGAACACGGTGCCTATTTCTCAGGCTAGAGGGCAAAGGACCAGTGGCCCCTGACCCACTCAATTTGAGAGTCTATGTAACTGCTAAAGAATCCTGTAGGTTCTCTGAGTGGCCCCATCTTTGTTTTGGAGTCCCTAGAATAACCACACCTATGGGCCTTTCTGGCTAATAAAGTCCTTGCTCATGACAGGTCTCATTCAGCCTTCAGCGACCCTCATACAGCAGGCAGAAAGATGTCACTCCTTTTGGCAGAGAAGGCTTAGTGAGGTGGTGGCCTGCTGGAGTCCCATAGCAGGGGAGAGGTGGACAAGGATTGAATATGGAATCCCTTCTGAGAGTCTCACAGACTTAAACACAGCACTTCCACTCAGTGGCACTACACTAGTGCCAATGCAGGGAGTCTCACCCGGAGCGAGGGGCTTCAGGGGCTTCCTTCTAATACTTACAGCCATCCTGCAAGGGAAGGACTATTAGCCCACATCACAGATGAGGCAACTGAGGCCTAGAGAGGAGACTTGACTTGTCCAAGGTGGCAAGCCTATCAGCGGATAAGCCTAGAGGTGGATCCAGGCCTTATGCTCCTGCCCTAGGCTCCACCTTTCATACCACCAGGTCTCCCTGGAGCCCGGCCTTCTGCCTGCTTTAGTCTCCCCATGTAGGGGAGCTGTGGGCAGCTGTGGATAAAAGGTGAGGCAAACCCTTCTCCTTCTCTCAGGGCAAATTAAGACTTCAGATTCACTTTCTGGCTTTGTTCCTCCCAAACCCCAAGAGGTGAGACATCAGCTCTATCACTAGGGCAACTGCGCTTAGGACAAGTCTCCCCTGACTGGCAAACTGCATCTGGGCTAGGAGGAAGCATAGGGCACCATAAATACCGCATGGGAAGTCACTGCCTTGGGCTTCCCTGAATGTGGTAATGTTTATAACTGGGAATGTCCCTGGTGAGCCCCTGGATGTGCCTAAGCAATTGTTACAGCCATGTGGTGTTGACTCGAGAGTTACAGAGGTGTGAACTCGAGATGGACTCCACTCGTCCTGTTGATCTGGTCTCCTTGCACCTAAGCTGTCACCTAGTTTTAGGAGACTTGCACATGCTACCATGTAGATCATGGCCCAGCTGCGTGAGGTTCCAGGTGCTACCCTGTGGCAAGTGGGTCCCCCGTTCTCTCTCCTCCTTGGTCAAACTGCTGCTGAATGTGGTCTTTCCTAACCTTGTTTAGTTTGATTTAAGAAGATTCTGGTGGGGACTATGGTGGGGAATCGGAAGCTGGGACTGCAGGAAAGGAGGGGCTTGCTGTGCTGGGAATCGGGGAGGTCGTACGGTGGGCCTGTGTCCCCAGCCCACCTGCTCAAAGCGCCAGCCGTCGGACATGGTGGAGACCATCTGTGTGAGCTCCTCCTCCTGGCACTGCAGCACACGGTATACGTGCTTGGGCGGGACCTGAAGACAGAAGGGCCACATGGAGGGTACCAGCACCAGGCACCCCAGGGGGTAAACACCTACCACCCCCCAACAATATACCTAAAGAGAAGGGGGGGAACCATGTCCTGAGCACCACTATGTACCAGGCACTGGACACAATGGCCTCATGTAACCCTTCTAAGGCTCTATGGATCACGGGCTTTGTCAATGAGGTTGACCTACTTGCACAAAGTCACACAGCTCCAGGGTAGCAGAGCCAGGACTGGAACCCAGGTGATACAAGAAGGAAGGAGAGCAGTGCATGGGGGACACTCTGGGTTGCCAGTCCAGTCAGCCCTTCATGGGGACATGGGTCTCTATCTGTCCCTCAATCCTAATGTCTCCCTGAGGTAGGCAGAGAATCTCTCCACCCCCTCCCGCACACTGTTCACAGACGTCCAAGGTCCAAGTTCAGAAATGCCAGCCCCAATAGCTTGTGCTAGGTCTATTAGGGGATGGCCTGATACCATGAAATGCACAATTTACTCATCCTGTGTTGTCCCTAAAGGGCCGCTGATCCCCACCCTGACCCCTGTGAAGAACGGATGGCAGCTCTCAATACCTCTGTATCCTACAAGAGGAAATCAGGGTTCAAGAGAGAAGAGAGCGCAAATGGAGCTGAGGCAGGAACAGAACCCCAGCATGTCTCCCAGGCTGGGGCCACACTGTGCAGTCTGGAACACCAACAAGTGCCCCTTTCCTTACGGGCCAGCTCGGCCTCCTGCCCTCCCCCACCCACCCCTGTGCCCCACCTGGGTGACCGTGTAGTCCTTCTCTTCCATCCGGTCTTTGATGATGCGGATCAGCGGGCCAATGTTGTAGAATTCAGCTTCCTCCAGGACCCCTGGGAAAAACAGAGCAGCCCCACATCACTCCTACTGTCCCCACTCCCCATATCCCCTCTGCCCCCAAACCACCTCCTCCTGCACCAGCCACACCTGAGGGGTGAGCTGAGCATCTGTGTGTTCAGGGCTCAGGCCGGAGGGAGCACTTCCTCCCCTGAAACCCACACTCCCCAAGGAAAGGATGAATGCCACCACAGCCCCGGTCTCTTCCACTGTGCTGAACATGGGAAACCAAGGACACCTGCCAGGCCATAATCTAGGCTGCTTTAGGGCTATCACGAGACAGCAGACTCATTGGGACTGATCCCTAGAATGTCACCATGCGCCTTGGCCGACCCCCTAGTACATACCCTACTGATTATGTACCTGCTGAATGCCAGGCACTGTGCTAGGCACAGTCTACCCTTGATAGCATTTAATTTTCAGAGCCAGAAATAGGTATTTTTCATCATCTGCACTGAACAACTGGGGAAACTGAAGCTTTGACAGAAGAAGTAGCAAGGTAAGTGGCAAAGTAAGTACAAGTTTTTCAGACTACAAGCCCATGTTTTCCCACCAGACCCACACAGTCTCTGCATGTGCACCCCCCAGCTGCCATCCTTTAGTCTGCAAAGGCTTTCATGTGCTCATCACAAGTCCTGGGGACATGAGAAAAGCAGATATTACTGTCTCCATTTTACAATTAAATTAACCTGAGAGATTAAGCAAGTCACTCCACCAGAGAGGTGGAATAAGCTCCCAGGGGTGTGGTCCCCTAAACTCTATAGGGCAGGAGACCGTCTAGTCCTTTAAGCCTTGACTGGCCTCTGGGCTCCATGGGGACTGAATGTGTTACCCCAAAATTTACATGCTAAAAACCTATCCCCAGTGTGATAGTATTAGAAAGGAAGTGGGAGCCTTAAAGAAGTAATTAGGATATGAGGGTGGAGTCCCCAGGTTGGAATTAGTGTCCTTTTAAAAAGAGGCCAAAGAGCTAAGACTTTCTTTCTGCCACATGAGGATATAATGAGAAGTTGTCAGTTTGCAACCTAGAAGAAGATCCTCACCAGAATGGCACCATGCTTGTGCTCTGCTCTTGACCTTCCAGCCTCCAGACTGTGAGAAATAAAGAAGCCCCCCAGTCTATGGTACTGTTATAGAAGCCCAAACCGACAAGGTGGGGGCCTATTTCTGACCTGTTGTCTGTCCCAAGTGACCACAAAGGATCTTACACAAAGCAGGTGGTCAGTGAGTGTTGCTGCCTGAGTGACAGAATTCTCCCCAGTGCCCTGGGTGGAGCCCTGCAGGTGGCAGGCAACAACACTGCATCCCACAGCCTCACGGCCAGGAACTGAGCTACATATGGCTCTGTGCTAGCCCTCTGATGCTCACAGCATTTTAGTGAGGTGGATGCTACTGTCACCCCATTTCAGATTGAATGGACAGATTCCCCAGATTCCCTATGCCCCTGACCGGGGGCCCTTGCCCTGTTGAAGGTGCTGAGGGTAGCAGGGCTTTGAGAAACCCAAAACCTGTAAACAGGCGTTGGCTGTGACGTGGCTGGAGTATATTCACCTCGCCTCCCTGTGGGACTGGCTCCTGTGCCCAGGCCACACCCATGGTATCTATGCTTCCCTAAGGGTGCAGGGGGAAGCTGTGGGGCTCTGCAAAGCCACGTACATACAGCAGGCTCTGATGCCAAAGCCCTGACCTCCTGGGGAGATGCTTGGCTTCCACAGGGCTGTGGGAGAGGAGAACACAGCCTAGAGGGGGGAGCCCTGGGCTGTACTCAGTATACCACAGGCACAACTGCTAGGCATAGGCCTCATGACATCTGTGATCCCAAAGCAGGCTCTCCAAAATGCAGGTCACGGCCCCCATTTTATAGACATCATGGAGATGCAGAGAGGACAAATGACAAGTAAAAGTTAGCCTGGCTGGGTCAGCTGACCCACAGCCATATCCTGTGCCCCAAGGAAGAGTTAACTTGGCACTGGCTGTTGTCCTTGCCCTTGGCTGGTGCTTCGCTAAGTAGTCATTCTCTCAGACACGAATTCCCCATGGTCTGCTAGGCCCAGATGTGGACATCGATCTGTAAGGCCTCAGCTACCCAGGCCTGGGAAAGACCAAAATGCTGCTAGGGAGCAGACTCGCCCCTCCGCTGCCTCCACCTACGACCGGCACTGTGCTGCAGAGGCTGCCAGACTTAGGGAAGAGTCACCGCCCCACCTACCTGCTGCTGCAAGCCCTTACCAGGCAGAGTCTGAGATCCTGGATCTCCCAGAGGAAGAGAGCTACAGCTCTTCTCATGCCTGTCTCCACCTCATTCCCTTTCTCACCCCAGCCTCTGGGTGTGAGAAAGGGCAGCCCTGCCCACAGTGGAGGCTCCCTCCATCCTCTGTGTGTCTGTCCCAACAGCAACCAGTGAAAGCTCAGGCCCATCAGCTTGGCAGAGCCCCTAGGCTCAGCCCACACGGGGGCTTTGGGAGTCCGCCCTGTCTGAGACAGGAAGAGGAAGGAAACACGGGAGAAAGCAGATGTCTGTCCTGGCTTTGGGCCTCCACAGAAGGCCCTGGCAGACTGCAGAGGACAGGGCTAGCATGTGGGCTCCGGGCCAGCCCGATGGACCAACTTACCCTCCTCAGCCATGTCCTTGTCCAGCACCAGCTTGCCATGACGGAGGAAGTTCAGAATGGGCCCGAAGTAGGTGGGGTCACGGTCAATGAGGTAGGCCCCAGTCTCATCCTATGGAGGGAAGGGACAGACAGTGAAAGGAGAGTGAGGCTTCCCCTCTGCCCAGCCTGCACATAGGCCCTCACACAGGCCTAAGAAAGGACTGCAGGGAAGGAGAGTCCAGGCTGCTCTTCCTTGAAACAAAGAAACATGATGAAAAAAAGGCTCTGGAGGAGACAGACCTAGGTTCAAACCTTGCCTCTGCCTTTTCCTGGCTGTGTGATCTTGGGCCAATGGTTTGGCCTCTCTAAGCATCACCCCTCTCTCCCATAATTAGGGGTCACTGTGAGCATCCAGAGAGGAGGTCTGAGTGGCACCTGGCCCAATGCAGGATTCAGTGAATGTTCCTGTTAGAAGCTGTCCTCCTGTAGCCAGCCCCTCTGTCGCCACCAGTTCCCTAGACTTTCAGGGAATGTTTACAAATTTGCAAAGGAGCCACTATCTCATTGGACACTCACAGCCTGCAGGGAGACAGGCAGGCACCAGCACAACTCTACAGAGGGAAGGAAGACATTAAGAGGTGAAGAGGACTTGCCCAAGGTCATGGTATCAGATGGTCACCAGATATTGGGGACAGAGGACCCTAGAGTCATCTCCAGACCAGGTTACAGATGAGGAAGCTGAGCCCAAAGCATGAAGGGTCTGACCCAAGGTCATGCAGGCAGTTTGCTGCAGTCAGGATGGGAGCCCAGAAAAGGTGCCTGCCCCTGGGGCAGGGCCATCGCTGCTCCCAGAGGAAGCCCATAACAAAGGAACTTCAGGACTCCTCAGCCCACCTCCCTGCACCCCTCTTCCACCCACGCCCCAAAGTATGGGAAGAAGCAGACTCATCAGCTCCTTCCCCTTTGGGAAGGAAGGAAATGCCTACATGTCTGTTCTTCCCCATGGCCCCAGAGTAGGGGAAGAGGCCCCGATCTGGCCGTGCTCAAAAGCTTCAAATGGCCGCGGCCTGCGTTGTCCCGTTGCCACAGCAATGGGCACATCCCTCACTCTCAGACCTACTTCCCCTCCTTCCTCCCGCCAGTCCTTCCCACCTCCCGCTCCTCGGAAACTACCCCAGCCGGGTCCCCAGCCCGGCGGGCGGGCAAGGCTGGACAGCCCCGCCGCGGGAGAGCAGAGGACCCCGGCCCGACAGCCGCCCACTCCGCGGGCCTCACCCGGTCCGACTGCAGCTCCTCCCCCTGGCACAAGCGGCTGAGGAAGGACTTCTGCTCGCGGCACAGCGTCTGCCGGGTGGTCAGGAACACCGTGCCCCCCACGTTGAGCCGCACCCACTTGCCCCAGCCGCCCGCGGCGCGGCCGCCCGCCCCCACCGGCGGCGCTGCCTCCCCGGCCTCCATCCTCATCGCCCGCCGGGCGTCTGCATCCTCCGCCCGGAGCGGGGGGCGGGCAGGTGCTGCGCGCGGGGCCCGCCGGGAGCTGTAGTCCGCACCCGGCTCGGCGTGGCCGCGGGGGTCCCGCCTACGCTGCCCCTGCCCGCCCCGGCCCCGCCCTCCTCTGCCCCTCCCTCCCGCAGGCCCATATCCCGGGGCTCTTTGGCTGCGTCCTTGTGTTTGGGAAAGAAGCGGCTCCAAACACTGAGAGAACAGGGAGTGAGACCCAGATCGGCAGTCTTCCCATTCTCCCTCCTGAAATTCCCGTAGCATGTTCCTGTATCTGTTTGTCTAGTATTTTTTTTCGTTTTGCCCTTTGTGCGTGTAGGCGTGGGGTGGGGGGAGGGTAGGGGTATGAGAGCGGATTCTTTTCCCCCATAAGTTCTTTGAGGACATTTGGACTTAAGGCTGGCTGAGCACCTTCTATGTGCCAGATGTTTTTTGTATGTATTTCATTCATATAAACTCTCAGCAGCCTTGTGAGGCTGGTATTACCCATTTTACAAAAGGGGCCACAGAAGTGAAGTGACCGCCTGATTCACACAGCTAGTGGGCTCCAGGTACATGGCCACTACCAAGGTCTCTTTCCTGCTCCTCAACCATGAATTGTCAGGGATCCCTGGGAAAGGCTTCAAGGGAGAAAGAGTAGAGAGGGCACTAGATCAAAGCAGGAGAACTGAGTTTTCATTTTGGCTTTTGTAGGGTAAGATGTTAGGAGAGGTCTCAGTTTTTCCACCTGGAGATGGGGGGCGGGTGTTTCTGTGGATCCCCTTCTGAGTTATTCCCCAGATAACCTGGAGGTGGGACTGACGCCTGCCTGCATCCTGCAGGATAAAAGAGGGGACACTTCCTGGTGGGGGCTGGGACCAGGGAGGCTTGAGGGCTGAAGGGGAAGTTGTTCTTAGCGTCCTCTCCTTCTTACTGCCCTAGTCCTGGTTCTGGACGAAGGGTTAGGGGGGATCTGGGGCTTCCTTCAGGACGAAGGGGAGGGATCTGGGGCTTCCTTCATTGATCCAGAGTCACACACAGAGCAGCCTGGCCCTGTGCTGGGAGAAGCTTCCCTGTTACTCCCAAAGTCCTGCCTTCTCTGTAAAGCCTTTCCCCAGGGCAGGGAGTGAGTCAAAGTTCTGCTAGAATCCTGCTTCTAGGAATTCACGAGTGTGTTCTTGAGCAACTTCCTCTCTAAGCCTGTTTTCTTTCTTGCAAAATGGGAATTATAATAGTTGTGACCCTGGAGCATTGTGTTTAGATTAAATTATGTAATGTCTGTAAATGCCTAGCATAGTCCCTGGCATTCAGCATTTTGAATGAATGGATGAAGGTGTGCATGAGATGGGATGCCAGCTGGCCCTGACAGATCAGCAGCACTCCTAAGTACCTGGTGGGCCCTTGACCATTGTTAGCAAAAACCAAAGAGCAGGAGATACTTGTCCACTTAAAGGTTGTAGGCAGGGGAGAGACATCATCAAATTTGCAACTGCATCCTGTACTGAGGATGTCTTGGAACGTGAAGAGACCAGTCAGGCGGACACTTGCATCTAGATAAGGAGTAGGGGCAGTCCAAACCAAGGCAGTGTCACCAGGAGCAGGTGGAATCAATGGACACTTAGAAGTGGAATTGAAAGACTCAGGTTCAAGGTCTATGGAGGAGGGAGGGGAGGAGCCAGGCTCACCACCCGAGCTCCAGGCTGGAATCAAGTCAACAGTGGTTTTGATGGGCAGAGGCAGATTTGGGGAGTAAGCAGAGAGATGAGGAAGTCAGTCTGGGGACAACCTATTTTTATAGTGCCTGTGGGGAAAGTGACAATTGTCCCTCCAGATATAATACTCAAAATGACAACATGGGCTGGAGCGAACAGGTGGCACTGTCCTCACCCTCGGGAGGGGAGGAGACCCCCAAGGAGGATATGAAAGGTCTTGGGAGAAAGGTCTCAAGAGATACGTGCAGGGAAAGGTGGATCAAGCTGGGGAAGAGGAAAGAGCAAAGCTGGAGGCAGAGGAACAAGAGTGTTCCAGAGGCTGAGTATGGGCCAGTGTGAATGAAACAAGGAGTTTACTTGGGAAGTGAAAGGTGGAAAGGTCAAGTTCAACATCCTAGAGCTGTAGGACCCAGGCTTGCCTGACCCGACCTGCTCCTGTAAATGTGACAGAAGCAGGTGCAGAGGTGCAGGGTGACTAACATGGGATTAATGGGAGATGTGGGACTGCCTCCCAGTTCCTGGGGCTGCCTCACCCCAATGTTGATTGGGAACTCCACGAGACTGGTACAGCCCTGAGGTTTTAGGCACAGGAGGAATGTCTTGAATGTGGCATTTTGGGCAGCTTACCCTGGCATTGGTGTACCAGTAGAGGTAGGGAGATCCTGGAGGCAGGGAGGGAGCTGTGGGGAGGGGAGGGTAAGTGCCAGTGTTCGTGTTGTGGGGAACTTGCCCAGAGCACCATCTTCTCATCTGTTTCCCCTACTGCATAGTTAAATCCCTGAGGACAGGCACCATCCCTGAGCTGCCAGCTGCCATACTGCAAGTGCCAAAGGTGTCAAACACTGGGCCTAACTTAGTGGAGGTGAATGAGACAAAAAGCCAAACACATTGGGACTATCTTAAAGACAGGGATCAGGCCTTCGTCCTCCAGCTGAACATCTGTGTTATCTGATTTATGCTTCCTGTGTGCTGGGCACTGTTCTAAATGCACGCACCTGTGTGTTCAACAAAGACAAGTTTGCCATCTGCTACTCGTCAGACACCACATTCCAGGCCTTCTGTAACAACACATAAGTGGCAGTTGTCATGTATTAAGGGTTTGTTCTGGACCACCTAGTGCCCTTGCATTATCTCTTATAATTGTCCCCCAAAGCCCATGAGATCGATGCTGTTCCACCCTCACCATACAGATGGTAAGACCAAGACAAATGGTGAGAGGTTGTGGGCTCTTCCTAGGTTATGCTGGAGGCTGCCAAGAGCAGAGCTGGCCTCTAAGCCTGGTCTCGTTGACTCTTAAAGCCAAAGCCAATGGCCATTCTGCTCTCCTGCCTCCCATGGCATCCCACAGCACTCTTGTAGCAAGTGTTCTTAGACCACGTTATGGATGGTGAGGAAACCATATGCTCCTAGGGGCTGGTCCAATGCAGGCACATCTGTCCTTAGCACAGGGCTGTCATTGTTGTCCTGTAGGAGCTGTCCATTGGGCTAGAGTCCTGGAGGTGTCAGATGGAGGCTGGCCAGCACCTTTGACCCCAACGTGGAGGAAAAGGCTTGGGCTGAGACAGTCTCACTCCCCTGGTTTCTGCAGAGCTCCCCCTCTGGCGCCCCCAGCACTCCCTTCGGTAAGCACCTCAAATGCTCCTACTTGGGGCAACAACCTCACTGATGAGGGACACAGTCAAGAACCAGGGGAGAAGAGCCATGGCCAACAGATGTGCCATCATATCCCTGCTTGTGCCTGGGCAGGCTTTGTCTGAGGGTGGCATGTCTGAGTGGAAAAGCATGGGCTTGGGAGGGGGTGCACCCACCTCTTAAGAAGACTTTTGGCCTCCTCCCTCCTACCAACCTGAAGGGCTCACTATGTTTGTTGAGCACCAACTATATGTCAGGCACTGAAACTCAGGGATGAAGATGTCGGAAGTGTTCTCTGCCCTAAAGGAGACTTTGGTTTTGGAAAGGCAAGCTTGAGAGGTTTGGACAAAACATGACTTCCAGATAGCCCTACCTGTAATCACAGGCTGTTACTCTTCCTAGTTTTTTCCATATCCTTTCCAGTTAGAGGACAAGGGTCCTCAGATGCTTTTCAGGGCGATGCCTAAGCTGGAGTAGGGCCAGACTTCAAATTCCTGTTGGTTAGTTATACTGTCCCCTGCTGTCTGCTCTGGGAAGAGCAGCCTCACTACTTTGTAATATGGCTCTGGCTTCTGCTTCTGAAAGTGAGACAGGACCAGGTGGTCAAGGGTATAGGGCCCCAGACAAGGATACCAGCCTAGGCTTTGTGGCTTGCTATTTTGGTGACCTTGAAAAAGTCACTTAACCTCTCCAAAAGAAGGGCAAAGAGGCCACCTCAAATGACACCAGTGCAGAGTGGCTGTCATTCCTTCATGCTAAACCCCTGTGACCTAGAGTGACCTGGGAGTCTCTCTACTGCAGATAGAGCTGAACAAAGGAACACAAAATACATCCTGAAGTTCCCACCCGAGCACACCACCGAGTCCTGCTTTGAACCCTCTCACTTTAACAGCAGCACGTCCCCCTGCAGAGCGGCCCTTCATATCTACTGCCGGTTCCTTGATGTTCTTCATCCCCGCTGGGATTTTTAGATTCAGTTCTCCTCCTCCCCAAGTTCAGCATGTCAGAACATTCTGATTATCCTCCACTCCTTTTTTTGTTCTTTATGTGAAATCCAATCCTATCACTGCCTGGGGACTGACTCTGCTACTTATGCTTGGTGTGGGTGCTGATTTTGAGCCTGCACCTTTTCAGGTCACTGGAGAGAAACAGGCATATCCGATCGAAAAGAGTAAAGGGTGCATCCTGATTAGTCAGAACTATTCGTGCATAAGAACAGGCTTCTAGAAGCCTGAGGTCCAGGGTTAGAAACTCTGCTCCATGGAACCCTGGCTCACGACACCTGGTTAGTTGCTACATAGCCTCTTCAAGCCCCACTTTATACCACTGGCAATATTTACATCATAGCATTATTCATACTTAACTTCTTAGTGCTGTTGTGTGCAGTGAATATTAGCTATTATGACTGAGCATCTATTATGCACCAAGGCCTGGGCTACAAGTATCATCCTCAGAGGGGCTAGATAGTGGCCCATAGAATTGAACATTTAGAAGGTAACAAGTATGTCGCCATGCTTTTTACCTAGAACTTCCTCTGGTTGTCACATTCCCCAGCCTGCCTCAAGTGCAGGCTTTGGAATTTCAGAAGTGAATTAGCGTCTGAACTCCTGCTAGAACTCACAGAGGGTTAGGGCAAGTCGGCTGACTCCAGGGGGCGTCGTTCACGTCGCAAAAAGGCAGTCAAGGGTCAGGGGAAGGAGGTGCCTTCTCTAATTTGCACAAAGGGAGGAGCGGGGCCTGGCGGTGAGGCTGCCCTCCGGCTGGGGCTGGACTACCTTGGCCTGGGGCTTGGCTGGCTCCCCAGCCCTCCCTCACCAGGCTGGGAGTGCGGACCGTGGCGCAGCCTCACCAGCAGGGGGCGCGCCTGTCTGCCCAGGTCCTTGGGGTAGAGACTACAGAAGCAGCAGCGGGCGGCTCCCCCATTCCACAGCGGTCCTGTCCGCTGGTGTAGGTTCCCTTTTCAGAAGCTCAGCTCTGGGTCCTGAGACTCTTGCTGGGCCCCTTCCCCAGGCCCTCTTCTCCCCACTAAATGTCTCTCTGGCTTCAGTGCACGTTAATTCCACTGCTTCATCACACAGAACCAGGGATCTACTACCTGCCCCCTGGGTTCCTGCCCCTTCTGCCAAAGAACATATATGAACTTGGGAGGGGTCCAGGGGTTGTTCAGCGCTCTTTCCACCCCCAGCCTTACCCCCATGCTCCTTCCACCCTACACCACCTGGCTGGGAAGCTGGGATGGGGATAGGAGAAGGAAGGGTAGGAAAGGTGTTCCTTGTGCTGTGCCCTTGTTCACTGCTGTGGCTTTGGTCTGGCTGGAACAGATGTTGGTCCCCTGGGACACTCAAGGATCACTCTACTGAGTCCTGTTGTCCCCTCTTTGTCCCCAGCCCTCATGCACAAAGTCCCTTTGGATAGCTCCAAGCCATTTCTCTTCAGCTGGGCCCAGAAAGCCAGCAGGCATCTTTTCCTGTGACCAGGCTCATCAAAGGCAGCTGTCTCTCCTGACTGCACCCAGGAGCAGCTGGCCAGGCCAGCATCACACCTGCAGGCTTCCCAGACATGGGGCCTGCCCAACTCTGAGCCCCTCAGAATTCAGGGTGCACAGGTCACACTCTACAGATGGCCTCTTTAAAGCCCCTTTCACTCAGCCTGCAGAAAGGAGAAGCACCCCATGTACCTCCCGCCATTGGGCAGCACCCCAACAACTGCTTCTAGGGAAAGCATTCCTCTACCTTCCAGCGGCTCCCAGAAGTATCTTTCCTATCTCTGCTGTGGGCAGGAGAGGGGCTGTTTCCTAAGCTTTCTACAAGTAGGGCTTGAGTGCTTTGATATTAAGAACTGCTTCAGGGCGGTGCCTGTGGCTCAGTGAGTAGGGCGCTGGCCCCGTATACCAAGGGTGTGGGCTCAAACCTGGCCGGACCAAACTGCAAACAACCAAAAAAAAAAAAAAAAAAAAAAAAACCATGAAACTGCTTTAGATGGTTCAGCTCCTCTCTTTGTTTTAGAGTGCAGTTGCAGTGAGCGGTCCTGGCTGAAACAGAATCAGAAAAACCTGCATTAAAACAACAACAAAACATATCATTTTGAAAATAATTTCAAGGAAAAGTTGCAAAAATTATACCCCCCAAATCCCATAGAGCCTCTGCCCATATTCGCCAAATGGTAACATTTTACTTCCTTTGTTTTTTCCGCCCTCTCACCACACCTTCCTTGTTTTTCTGATCTGTTCAAGGGTAAACTGCAGTTAATGACCTTTCACTTCTAAACTCTTCTGCGTGATTTCCAAAAAACAAGGGCATTCTCTCCATAACTACAGTACAAGGGAATTAACCTTGCTATACAGTATTAACTTATTTACAGATTTCTTCAAGTGTCCTTTGTCCCACTAGTGTCCTTTACAGCTAAAGAAAAAACAATGCTAAAAAGCAGCCAGGATCTGATCTAGGACACATTGTATTCCCTTGTCATGTCTCTTTAGTTCTTTGATCTGGAAGTTTCTGTCCTTAATTTTTGAAGAATATAATTGATTTATTTTTGTAGAATGACCTTCCATGTGGGTTTTCTAGTATTTCCTCATGATTAGATTCATTGTAAGCATTTTTGCTAAGACTACCATAGAAATGATGCTGCATTCTTTCTTTCTTTCTTTCTTCTTCTTCTTCTTTTTTTTTTTTTTCTGAGACACAATTTCACTATGGTGTCCTCTGTAGAGTGCTGTTGCCTCACAGCTCACAGCAACCTCCATTCTTGGGCTTAAGTGATTCTTTTGCCTCAGCCTCCCAAGTATCTGAGACTACAGGTGCCCGCCACAACGCCCAGCTTTGTTGTTGTTGCTGCAGTTGTCATTGTTGCTTTTTTTTTTTTAGCTGGCCCAGGCCAGGCTGGAACCTACCAGCTTTGGTGTTTGTGGCACCCTACCCACTGAGCTATGGGTGCTGCCTCTTCTTTTTTTCTTTGAGACAGAGTCTCACTTTGTCCGCCTCAGTAGAGTGCTGTGGCTATAACACCCAGCTGTTTTTAGAGATGGGGTTTTGCTCTTGCTCCGGCTGGTCTCCAACTCCTGAGCTCAAGTAATCCACCCCACCTTGCCAGAGTGCTAGGATTATAGGCGTGAGCCACTGTGCCAAACCCATGCTGTTTTCTTTCAGTGCATGTTTGGAGAAATCTTACCAAAATGGTTCATTCTGACCCTTTTGTTATGGTAGCATCTGTCAGTTTCACCTTTTCTCTTCGAACTAATCAGTATCTTAGGGGAGATTCACTAAGACTATGTTAATATTCTGTTTCCCATCAAACTAATTTATTGCATCATTAATTTTCACCATTGATTATTCTTGCCTGAAGTCATTATTATTATGTGATTTTCTAATTCTCTGATTCCTTCTACATTTATTGGGGGACAGTCTATTGGAGGAAGATATTTCTCTTCTCATTCACTCATGCATTTATATCAGTATGAACTATTAGATTCTTATTTATTTGGCAGGTTACAATTTGTTAGTGATTTTAATGCTCAAATTATCTAAGATTTGGTCAATGGGAGCTCTTCCAAGTTGTACCCTATATGCTTTTAAAAAATAAGTTTTCTTTTACACTGTTGGTAGGATTGCAAACTAATACAGCCTCTTTGAAAAGAAGTATGGAAAATCCTCAACTCAAAAACGACCCTCCATTTGATTTCACAATCCCATTACTAGGTATCTACTCGGAAGAAAAAAAAATAATTTTATCATGAGAACGTTTGCCTTAGATTGCTTATCACAGCTCAATTTATAATCACCAAGATGTGGAATCAACCCAAGTGCCCATCAACCCATGAATGAATTAATAAACTGTGGTATATGTACACCATGAAATACTATTCAGCCGTACAAAAGATGGAGACATTATATCTTTTGAATTAACCTGGATAGAGTTGGAGAACATTCTCTTTTAGTAAAGTACCGCAAGAATGGAAAAACAAGTATCCAATGTATTTAATACTAATACGAAGCCAGTAAACGAACTAATACATGCCCACACAAGAGAAAATCTCAATTTAATTCAAGTTGTGGGTAGGGGGCGAGGGGAGCAGCAAGGGGGATTGGTAAGGTCTCACCTAACAGGAACAATGTGAGGGTATATGGCACACCTCCTGGGTGAGGGGCACAGCTATAACTGGGACCTTACCTAACAAATGCAAACATTGCCCCATGTACCGAGGGTGGCGGGTTCAAACCCGGCCCCGGCCAAACTGCAACCAGAAAATAGCCGGGCATTGTGGCGGGTGCCTGTGGTCCCAGCTACTCAGGAGGCTGAGGCGAGAGAATCACTTGGGCCCAGGAGTTGGAGGTTGCTGTGAGCTGTGTGATGCCACGGCACTCTACTGAGGGCCATAAAGTGAGACTCTGTCTATACCAAAAAAAAAACAAATGCAAACATTGTATTCTCATTGTTTGTAGCCTCATATTAATCTGAAAAAATTTTTTAATGTTCTTAAATAAAAACTATCTTTTTTTAAAATTGGGGTAAAAGACAGATAACATAAAATGTATTCTCTTAACCACTTTTAAATGTATAGTTCATTGGCAACAAGTACAATCACATCGTGATACTGTCACCATCATCCACTCACAAAGCTCTTTTTATCTGGCAAAACTCAAACTCTCTGCCCATTAAACAGTAACCTCCCACCCCAGCTCTGTTCCTGTACCCTTTGACATGTCCCCATTATTCCTGGAGCACCCCCTTGTTTCTTCACCCAGCAAATGATCTGGGCTTATATGGTGCTTTCCCTGCCCAGGCAGTTCCAGCTCCTTTTGTTGATTAATTGTTTCTTTTTTTTATTTTTGAGACAGGATCTTGCTCTGTTGCCAAGGATAGAGTGTAGTGCCATTATCATAGCTCACTGTAACCTCAAACTCCTGGGGCTCAAGTGATCCTTCTACCTCAGCCTCCCAAGTAGCTGGAACTACAGGCGTACAACATGACACCTGGCTGATTTTAGTAGAGATGGGGTGTCACTCTTGCTCAGGTTGCTCTCAAATGCCTGAGCTCAAGCAATCCTCCCCCCTCAGCCTCCCAGAGTGCTAGGATTACAGGGGTGAGCCACGATGCCCACCCCATTAATGGTATTTAAAACCAAGCCCTGAGCACTAGGTGGGCTCACTGCATGAGGCTGTCATCGCTTCTGGGCACTCAGGGAATAGAGCTAGAGCTAGGAATCATGCTCTCTGGCTTACACACCTGGCACACATCTGTTTCTATATCTGTCTTAGAAATCCTGAGTTCACACTGATGTCTCCAACTCCAGTCTAGCACCTCAGAGTTCATTCTAGCCTTCTTCCTTTGCAAATTTGTTTTTCTTCTCTCTGATAGGTAAAAAAAAAAAAAAAGGTTCCTAGTATCTTTACCATATTTACTTAATTGCTCCGTGCTAGTTTTATCATTGGTAACCCATCAAACTGTGAAAAACAAACCTAGTCACAGGAGTCCAATATTTGTCTTCAGAGGTTTTTGCTTTTTTGTCTTTTGTCTGAGGATATACAGTCAAAACAGCCAAAATAACGTGTTCAAGAGTTACTTGGGTGGGTGGAGGGGGACAGAAGTTATCGGGTTAATTCCTTCCTCTCTTCAGTGTAGTTGTGTCATCCCTTTGAATTAAACTTAGGTTTACTTGTTTCTGTGTGTATTACGTTTAACACCCCCCCATTTTTGTTGATTTCACATATTTGTATGCTCCAAACTATGCAAAAAGGTATATGCAAGAAAGGAAAATGATCTGTTCCGCTCTGTTCATACCCATCCTCATAGCTAATCAGTCTAATTAGTTCCTGGTTTATCCTCTGATGATTCTTTTTTTATTATTATTATTAAATCATAGCTGTGTACATTAGTGCAATCAAGGGGTACAATGTGCTGTTTCATATACAATCTGAAATAGTCTCATCAAACTGTTCAACGTAGCCTTCCTGGCATTTTCTTAGTTATTGTATGTAGACGTTTGTATTCTGCCTTTAGTAAGTTTCGCCTGTACCCAGTCTAAGATGCACGGTAGGTGTGGCCCCACCCATTACCCTCCCTCCACCCTCTTTGATGTTTCTTTTGTAGAAATTTATAGATACATGCATGTTTCAATTTCTCCTTCTCTCCTATACAAAGAATAGTGTACTATGGATACTCTTTTGAACTTTGCTTTTCTTTTTCACTTAGCAATATATCCTAGAAATCACTCCACATCATTTCACAGAGATTTTCTCCTTCTTTTTTTGGTCTGTACCGTGCTTCATTGTGTGATCGTATGATGGTCTATGCAACCATTCATGTGTATGCGTATATAGTGTAAATATTCTTGCGTATTTGATGTTTCATGTGAACATGTATCTTACAGCGTAAGTGGTTTCTATTATTTTACCAGGACAAATAATGCTGTAATAAATAATTAAGTTATGCAGAAGTATGTTCATATTGTTGGATGAAGAGTGCAGGTGGGAATACTGAAAGGGAGAATCATATCTTAATGTGCTTGCATTGCTGGCAATAATGATTTTATAAGTTTGAAACCAATATCCAATTATTAATTGTTAGTAGATTAGAAATATTATTAGGGGCTCTGTAGCACAGTGGTTATGGTGCTAGCCACATACACTGAGGCTGGTGGGTTCAAATCCAGCCTGGGCTAGCAAAACAACCATGACAACTGCAACAAAAAATAGCCGGGCGTTGTGGTGGGTGCCTGTAGTCCCAGCTACTTGGGGGGCTGAGGCACGAGAATCGCTTAAGCTTGAAAGTTGGAAGTTGCTGTGAGCTGTGACGCCATGGCACTCTACTAAGGGCGACAGCTTGAGACTCTGTCTCAAAAAAAAAAAAAAAGAAAGAAATATTATTAGGAATAGGGAACAGAGTCTGGACAAAGGAGGACAATAATGGAGAATTGATTCAGATTCAGTTTCTTGGCTTTGAGCACGAAGTGCAAGATCTTGTCATTTTAATATTCTGAAATCTGGTGTGTTGTATACGCCTCCTTCCCTCACAGTCGCTGCGCTGCAGCTGGCTGGAGGCCTTGAAGCTACCAGGACGGGGCTGTGTGCACTGGGAGAGCGCTTTCTTTAAACTTACTCCACTACAGGAAGACTTGTTCCAGACTAGATAAGGAGAAGATACATCTCTTTTCTTCTGTCACCTTAATTGGGCCAGAGGAGTCTATCTGTTTGGACAAGGCTATCAGAGTATTAAAACATCACATCTGTGGTGTGTGACTGTGGGTTGGCTGGGATTTGGTCCTTGAGTCAGTTCTGATTGGCTACCTTATCAAGATTCTGTTTGTATTAAGACCATATACCTTAAAACAGTAAAAAAGAACAAGTAAATAACATAATCAGTTATAGAGTTAGTCTAGTTAGTAGAAATGCAAGTGCGGCATGAACCTTGCCTTGCTTTCATAAGATTTATGACTGTAACACTAATATATGAAATACAGAGCTAGCCTGACACTTGGGGTGACATCCTGGAAGCCTCATGAAGAAGCGTGTGCCGCCTCCTGAACACCGCTGCTCTTTTTTTTTTTTTTATTTATTTTTTTTTTATTATTTATTTTTTTTTGTAGAGACAGAGTTTCACTTTATGGCCCTGGGTAGAGTGCCGTGGCATTACACAGCTCACAGCAACCTCCAACTCCTGGGCTTAAGCAATTCTCTTGCCTCAGCCTCCCGAGTAGCTGGGACTACAGGCGCCCGCCACAACGCCCGGCTATTTTTTGTTGTTGTTGTTGTTGCAGTTTGGCCGGGGCCGGGTCTGAACCCTCCACCCTCCATATATGGGGCCGGCGCCCTACAGACTGAGCCACAGGTGCCGCCCCCACCGCTGCTCTTAAAACTATCTCTTTGTCTGTGTATTATTTCTCTATATTAATATTCCATAACTCCTACTAATAATTTTCTGTTGCTGTCCCGCACCACCAGGCCACAAGGAAGTAAACCCAGTGTGTGTCAAGGCTGGTCTGCCACAGTTGGAGGCATACTTGCAGGGTAAATTCCTAGAAGTGGGGTTGTTGGGTTGAAAGATAAGGGCATATATGGTTTCACTAGATATTACCAAATTTTCTTCCCCAAAGGACTAAACCAGTTTGTATTCTCATTAGCAAATACAAGAGTGCCTGTTTTCATTTTCACCCTCCTGTAGTTAAAATGTATCTCACAGAAGTTTTAATATGCTTTTCTCTAACTATGAGGGGATGATGGACATCTTTTTGTATGTTTAAGGACCATATATAAAATGTCTATGTACATGGTGTGTGTGGATTGTCTGTTCATGGGTAAAAGAAGCCATTTTTAAAGTTAGATTTTTGTTGAGGCTCCATTGATTTTGAATAAACACAGAGTGTGTTTTCTCCTTCCCTAAAAATAAATAAATAAATAAATAAAGTTCGACTTTTGGTCTTTTATTACCTCCATTTTTGAGTCTTTTCTTTTTAATATTAGGGACAGTATCCCTTTGTATATGACAGATTTGCAAATATGTTCTCCAAGATTGTCAGTTTTCGGGCAGTGCCTGTGGCTCAGTGGGTAGGGCGCCAGCCCCATATACTGAGTGTGGTGGGTTCAAACCCGGCTGTAGCCAGCTAAAACAGCAGTGGCAACTGAAACAAAAATAGCCGGGCATTGTGGCAGGAGCCTGTAGTCCCAGCTAATCAGGAGGCTGAGGCAAGAGAATTGCTTAAGCCCAAGAGTTGGAGGTTGCTGTGAGCTGTGACACCACAGCACCTGACCGAGGGCTACAGAGTGAGACTCTGTCTCAAAAAAAAAAATTGTCAGTTTTCTTTTGACTTTGTTTTTTTTTTTGAGACAGAGCTTCAAGCTGTCACCCTGGGTAGAGTGCCGTGGCATCACAGCTCACAGCAACCTCCAGCTCCTAGGCTTAGATGATTCTCCTGCCTCAGCCTCCCGAACAGCTGGGACTACAGGCGCCTGCCACAATGCCTGGCTATTTTTTGTTGCAGTTTGGCTGGGGCTGGATTTGAACCCGCCACCCTCAGTATATGGGTCTGGCGCCCTACTCACTGAGCCACAGGCGCCACCCTGTTTTTGGATTTTGAGTCAGTTAGAAAACCTTTCTACATACCCAGGTTATAAAGGAATTTGCCCACATTTCCTTCCAGTACTTGGATTATTTCACCTTTTACATTTAGATCCATGATCCATTTAGACTCTGTTTACTCTTATCCATGGTGAGACCTACGGAGCCTGCCTTATCACTTCCACATGCTCACTGGTGGTCCTAGCGCCTCTGTTATATTATCAAGTCCAGCTTTGCTTCACAGTTTAAGATGCTTCGTTTATCATATAGGAAGTTCCCTGTGTACTAGGGCCTAATTCTGGACTTGCCATTCTAGTCCTCTGGTCTGTCCAGCCGTGCACAACACACACTGTTTTGATTAGAGTCTTTAGAGTATTCTTGGAGGGCCAGTCCCTTTTTGCCCTCTGTTTTCCTGCTGTTCTTGCATATTTGATTTTCCATGTGAACTTAAGTGTCAGCATTTTTAGCACCCTAAAAAAGCTCATTGGTGTTTTTATTGGGGTTGGGTCAAATATATGAATTATCTTAGAAAGAATTGACATTTTTATAACAAGGGATGTCTTCCATTTGTGCAAATCTACTTCTGGGTCTTTTAGGAGTTTATTTTAATGTTTTTCTCCACAGGCTTCGTACATTTCTTTTTAAAATCTTTTTCAGTCTTTTGCGTTGCTGTTCACACTGAGGTTATTCTACCATTATATTCTCTAACTGGCCATTGCTAGATTATATGAAGGCTATCAATTTCCATATGCTAATTTTATGGCTAATTTCTTTTACTGTTTGAGTGACTTTTATTTTATTTCTTTCATTCATTTTATTTTTTTAGACATGGGGTCCCATTATGTTTCCCAGCCTAGTCTTGAATTTTGGGTTCATATGATCCTTCCACCTCAGCCTCCAGAGTAGCTTGGGACCTTAGATGTGCCACAACACCTGGCTTGAGGAACTTTTATTAATTCCCCTGAGGCTTTTCAGGTATCACATCACCTGGAAACAAATACAGTTTTCCTCCTGCTTTTTTCAATTCTCATGCCTCTAATTGAGTTTTCTTGTCTAATTGCATTGGCTAACACCTCTAGTACAGCATTAAACAGTAGTGATGACCTGGGCATCCCCATCTTGTCTTGTTGCTGATCTTAGTGGAAATGCCTCTACTGTTTCCCTATTAAACAAAATGCTGTGGAGGGAGGAAGAGAGAGAGAGGCATTTATATTGTGTTTTATTTTATATGTACAAATCATCTCTGTAAGATACCTAAGAAACTGTAACAGTGGTTGCCTGGGATAGAGATTAGCTCAATGGGAGGTGTCCTGGGAAAGGGATGGCCTATAAATCCTTTTGAAATTTACTCAGAGTAGAGGTGTTATTTTCTCAAACGATAATTCATTTTTAAAAATCCAGCTATTGGCCAGGTGTGGAAGCTCACCCCTGTAATCCTAACACTCTGGGAGGCTGAGTTGGGTGGATTGCTTGAGCTCAGGAGTTCAACCCTGAGCAAGAGTGAGACCCCATCTCCACTAAAAATAGAAAAATCAGCTGGGCATTGTGGTGGATACCTGCAGTCCTAGCTACACAGGAAACTGAGGCAGGAGGGTCACTTGAACCCAGGAGTTTGAGGTTGCTGTGAGCTGTGATGCCATGGCACTGTACCAAGAGCAACAAAGTAAGACTTTGTCTCAAAAAAAAAAAAAAAAAAAGGGAGTGTGATGATAACTGAGCCCAGTTATTGCAACTACTATTCGGACTGTACTGTCCTTGATAGGCAAACATGTGACTTCCCCTAATGATACTCTGTCTTACTCTCTATTGCGATATCTTGCCCCAACTCTCGACCTGCCAGCCAGTCCAACACACCCATCCCCACTGTACCCAGTGGCCAGGCCAGGTGAGCTGCAGCCTCCTGGGCTTGCTGCCCCCTGCCTGCTTCCTACCTGTGCTCCAAGGCTCTGCCTCCATTCTCCTACCTGCTTTTACCCTCCATCTAACCCTCCACAAAGATGAAGGTTGTTATAATACATGGCCTACATTGAAGGACTCATTTCCCAAATCTGACTCTGGCTCTTTCTGCTCCACATAAGTTTGACAATCCTACCTTGCCTCCCACCTCAAGGGATCAAGAGTCCTGGAGAAACACATGGAAGAAAGCACATCTAGCTAGGCAAGTAAATTAGCCTCTGGCTGCCTTATTCTTCACCTGTGTCCAAAAGTGTGTGTACAAACATGTGCGTGTGTGTGCATTGTGTATGTGTGCTTGTGTTTGTAGGCGGCTTAGGAACCCCCAGGAGAAGCCTGTCCCCTCGTTTATGGTCCCCTGCACAGTTCTGTCCTGCAGCAGATGAAAGCCTGTAGTCATTTTTCCAGGATGTAAGGAAGGCCCAGCCCCAGAATCTGTCCTGTGAACTTGGGTGACTCACCTGACCCCTTTCCTGTAAATTGGAGGATAAGAACTCCTATTTCTCAGGGTTGTTAGAGTAAATGGAGGCAAAGCACTTAGCATCCTCCTGCCACATGGAAAGCACTCAGTAAATAGGAAGGATTATTAAGGCCACTGGCAGCCCTGATGATTGATGTATGCAAAACATTCATTGGCCTCTGAAGAGAAAAAGGAAAAGCTTCCCCTTCATCCTCTGAAAGTTTTCTGCAAATCAATTGACAAAAGACAGATAAACAGGAGAAAAGGCATACAAAATTTATTTTAGTGATTACGCCTGAACCTACTGGGGTACATACAAATGCTTACACAAAATGTGGCAATTGGAGGGATAATCAATGATTTTTAGGGAGAAATTAATAGGCCTAACAGTTATAACTAGTAAATAACTGTCTTTGGAAATTGAATGGGATGGAGAGCAGATGACAGTTTGGGGTGAAATCTGTCTGAGCTCTACGTGGGGTGTTTAATTTTCAGTCTCTTCCTCTGTGATTCAAGTTTTACGCTTCTCTGACTAATAACATTTCAGGGAGGGCAATCACATTCCTGTTTGGCAGGTCTGGTTTCTAGGTACATACAGGAACTTCAGAGAACAGCTTCATCCCATGCTTTGGGAGAGACAGAGGACTGAGAAACAGGAGGAGGTGGGAGATCAGAGGGACCTTGAGGCTATTTCCTATCAAGCACTGTATTTTGGGGTCTGGTTTTGAGCCTTAACACCCCGTCTATGTCACTCACTATGCTGGTGCCAGGAAGAGAAACATGCACAAGATATACTTATATTACTCCTCAAGGGCTCACCGCCCAACCAGAGGAGGCAGGAAGGGCAGGTGCAGGACAGAGTATCAGTAATAGTAATACTACAAACATTTATTTGGTGCTCACTGTGGCAGCTTCCATTCTCAGTGCCTTGTATGAGTGAATCATTTCATCTTCACAGCCATAGTGGATTACACTCATGTCGCAGGAGAGAAAACGGAGCCCCCCAAGCCAAGGAGTAGAAGTCGGGGTGCTCCAGATGCTGCACTTTGAACCTGTCTCCTACTGTGTCTCCACCTGGAGCCGGGGGGCACAGTCCAGGGAATTCATAAGAGGGACTGGCGGCCCATGTGGAGGTGCCTCTCAGACCTGGACACAGCCCCTCCACCTTCCCGGGTTCTCTGTGATTCATCTCTCAGGTCTCCCTCACACAGTGTTGCCAGGGTCTGTGTCTGCCCCTTCCCACGAGGCCAGTGCCCCCTCTCAGGGTGTCTTCATCCTCTGTGCCCCCAGATCCTGATTCCAGGCCTGTCTCTAGCAAATGCACTGGAATTGGCGTGTATCTTGGCGGGTGGGGTTTGGGTTTCTGGACCAAGGCAGTGACCAAGACAGGAAGACACAGAACTCTGCCAGTCCTGGTGCAGCCTAACTGGCTAATGGAGGCAGAGTCTCAGGTCATTGCCTGCCAGGTGTGGGTGGGGGCGGTGCACACTAAGATTGGGACATTGGCGCAGGAGCAGGTTAGGGGCCCAGCAGGCAGTGACACAGGGACCTGGTTCAGGAGAATGCAAGTTGCACAGGGGTCTGGCCGTTGGAATGGATGGCCTTATGCAGAGAGCATGAGCCCAGTGGAAGCAGAACAAAGAGGACTCTGACGGACCTGGACACTGAACTGCAAGGGCAGCCAGTGAGGACGGTTGGGAGTATCAAGGACTTGGGTACCGAAAAGTCATAATGGTTGCAGCCATTCAGCTTAGGGGCAAGCAGCCTCTGAAGGTTATCACTGTGCAAGAAGGGGATAAAACAAAGCCACTGCGAATCCAGGTATGCCCAGTACACCATGTTCCACCCCCAATAGGTTAAAGTGCTGAAAATTTTGGTGCTTAAAATGATAACACTTTCACCTAACCTGAACATTTCATCTCCGCCCAAATGACTCATTCTCCATGAGTTGAGGATAATAAAGCCCCATTGTGCGTACATAGCCAAGGTTAGTCCAGTAGGTGTGGTGCCTTACATTGAACTTTACCTTATCTGACAGCACACCCACCTGGTGTGCTGGCAGAACTGAGTTTGCTCCCATTTCTCAGATGAGAAGACTGGGGCCCCAGCAGGAAGGCAGAACTGGGCCTGGTGCAAAGCTTGCCCCAGAGCACAAGGGCCAAATCCCCACATTGATCCACTATTCAGTTCACTGTGTGAATGTGGCTTTGGACCATGGTCCCTCGAGGCAATGACCCAGAGAGTGGAAACATTCTAGAGCAGCTGGTTAGACAAGGTTGGGAAATGCACTTCCAACTGTGACAGAGGGGGTGCTTAGTAAATATTTATCTGCCAAGTGGACAAACATTTCTTCATCCTTGTTGCCCAGTGTTGCAAGTTTCTGCCTCGAACACAAGGGGTAGGTGGAGCGGGTGCTGCCAGAGGCTGGGACGCTGCAGCCAGTGGTTAATTATTCTGGGAGTTCAGGCTGGTGGGAGGCAGAATGGAGCCGGCAGGGGTAGGTGTATCTGCGTCATTCCTAGCAAACTCCTACAAAGTTAAACTGAAGATCCTATAGAGCTCCTCCTTTCTCTCACCTCTACTCAGGTCACCTTTGAACCTGTCCACACCCATCAAGGACCTTTCCAGAAGATTAAAGCCCTAGCTGGGATGAACCTTGGTTTCCTTGCTGGGAGGCTGGATTAAGGTGGGGCCAGGGAACCTAAACAAAACTCCTTGCCTCAACACGTTCATCCAAGGTTTCCCTGTGGAGCTGGGGAAATACATCTTCCACACGTGTTTGTCACATTTCTATTCTCACCTTGGTCCCCAAATCTGGAAACCCATCCCAGGCCAGATCCACGAGAAGTTCCTACTGCAAGAATTCTAACTCCAGTTAGGCTCCTCTGTCAAAAAAGCTGTGTGCCTTTAGGCAAATCGCTCAACCTCTCTCAGCTTATTTTCTCACCTGTTGTAAAATAGATCATTTCACCGTATTCCCTTCTCCCTGGAAATAGGATATGAAGGACCAGTTTCTCCTTCCTGATGTGGAAGCTTTATGAAGATAGGAACGCAATTCTCATCTGTTGCTAGAAGTACAGGTGTCACTCAACATGCTGAATGAGTAAAACGTCCTTCAGAAAATAATGGTAATAACACTACTCTGTGCTGGGCACCAAGCTGAAAAGTGTCTATGGACTCTCTCATTTAACCCTCACGCTGCTCAGGAAGGAACTGTGATGTAGTACCCATTTTAAAAATGAAGAAACTGAAGCAGCATGTCCAATGTCAAGTAGCTTTGTGTGGGGTGCTGGGACAGGAGGCCAGACCAGAACCTCACACAGAGTTTGCATACAAGTTCCTCTCCCAAAGGCAGAGAAACTCCAGGGAGGGAAAATGTGAACGGGAGTTTCTCAACTGTTAAATTCAGCTCCAGGGCAAGGGCCTCATGATAAGCCCCCTCACGTTTGGGTTCCCTGTCTACACTGTTCTGACTGCTGTGGTCAACCGTGTTATTTGCCCCTGGAGCGGTGATTCTCAACTGGGGGTGATTTTTGGCCTCCCGGGTTATCTGGCCACATCTGGAGATAGTTTTAGTTGTCGTAATTGAGCAGTGCTACTGGCATCTAGTGGGCAGAGGCCAGAAATGCTGCTTTCTCAACCCAGCAGTGCTGAGGTGGAGAAAGAAACCGTAGTCTAGAAAAATGGGACTCTGCAATGGGCTCTTGGAAAGGTTCCTGTCTGAACCCCTTCTTCTGAAGTGTATATTATACCCATTTTATAGATGAGGCTGAACCTCAGGTTGGGACTCACTTTCAAGCTCTTATTTGTAAAATCAAGATTCTGGGCTATTGTTTCCAACCACCCCCATCACCCCATCTACCTGGTGGGCTTGAGAAATGACTCAGCATCAGAGGGAAGTTGGTGGGACAGAGTCCGGTAGAAGGAGTAACTTCAGAGTCGGGAAACCTGGATCTGGTCCCGCGGCTGTGGTAAACTCAGTGTGTGTGATCATGGTCACTGCCCCTCTCTGGTTTTGTTTCCAAAAGAGGCGCCAGATAAGCTCACTTCTAGGGTTCTCCCCAGGACCGACTGACAGGACATTGCCCCTCTGCTGCTGAGATGGTGTCTGGGATCAAGAAAGATGAGGAGGGTCCTGAGGGGGCATCTGGGACCTCCTGAGGCACCTAAGTCCCCCTCCTCACAAAGGATAAATCCTGAGGGAGAAGGGTGCACCCCCAACCTTGGGAAGTGGGAAGATGTCCTCCTAAACGGAAAGCAGCAGACTCCCTGGGGCACCTACCTTGGGAAGATCCAGAGACTGTCCCCCAGTGTGAATTCCCAGAGTTAGAACCGGATTCTCCTTGAGTTCAGCCAAACCGAGCCCTTCCCCAGAGCATCCTGGCTGGGCTAGGATGGCCTCCGTTAAGCTCTGGACCCATCTCTTGAGATGAGATGTACTATCTACCTGGCGGAGGGTGCTTTAGTGGGCCCCCAGACATGTCATAGCAAAATTCACCTTAAATATAACCAGGAGCCAGAAGGGAGACACCCTCAGGATTATGGGGTGGGGAACCATTGGCTAGGGGCCATTCCAATCACAGGAAGGGGGGGGCCCTGGGCCCCCAGCATTGTTCAAAAGGCAGAGAGACAGGGTCCCCAAGACCCCTGGGCTCCCCAGGGCAACCAGTGCTGGGCATGCCAGAATCCCTGGTCCTTAGGAAAACTGAGACGCCCCACAGCTACAAGGATTTAGTACTTGGCTCTTTTATTTCCTCAAAAGAGAAGGGAGGCAGGGCTTCAGCTGAGCACTGTGCGGGGTAGTGGGGAGTTCTGTCCTCCCCCATCAGTGTCTGCTCTCTGCCTTCTCTCCCAGCTCCACCGGCAGCCCACGAGTCAACGGAATTCCTGGCCTCTGGGAGGTCACCCCAAATGGCACTTGAGTTGGATAAAGAAACACTCTGTTGATTAAAACAGAGTCCAAACAACCAGGCCTGTGTCCTGCCCAGCGTCAGTGGGTCTTTCCCCGGCCCTCAGAAATGACATCCTCAGGCTGGGCCCGCATGTACCACTCTACCCAGGAGCCATCGTAGATGGGCACATCAGGCTTGCCACAGAGGTAGGCCCCCAGGGCCACATGGCAGGCTGTGACACCAGAGCCACATGTGGCCACCAGTGGCTGGGACAGGTCCACTTTCTTCTCCTGGAACAGGCGACGGATCTCTTCAGGGCTCTTCTCCAGGCCCTCCTCAGTCAGGAAGTCTGTGAAGGGGATGTTTATGGTGCTGGGAATGTGGCCGGGTTCGATGCCTGCAGCAGGGGGCAGGAAGAAGGGAACAAGCAGAGGATGGTATGAATGGCACCCCATGTTTGTGGCACCTGTGGTAGCAAAAGCATGGTGCTAAACCCTCCATATGCACCGACTCATTTAATTCTCACAACCATAAAACTCAGGCACCATTCAGAGGCAGTCCCATTTTACAGGTGGTGATGCTGAGGCCAATGCATTTAGCAATTTGCTAGCTGAAGTTTGAACTTAAGAATCAGACTCTGCCAGAATCACACTCTGTCCCCCAGGTTTTCTAATTATGTGTTCTGGGGACAGCAAAGTAATAGACAAGCCCCCCTGCTTAGCTAGGACTTGCAACACTTGCAGGCAAGGAGTTTGATCTGGCAGAGCAGACAGACAATAACTGAGTAATTACAAGTAGAAAGGGTGATACAAAAAGGCCCTACTGGATGGCATGGGGGCATAGCATAAAAAATAACACCAGTAGCAACAACAGCGGCTGTCACTGAAGGCTC
Organism: Nycticebus coucang; assembly: GCF_027406575.1. Classification (NCBI taxonomy): domain Eukaryota; kingdom Metazoa; phylum Chordata; class Mammalia; order Primates; family Lorisidae; genus Nycticebus; species Nycticebus coucang. The sequence continues at coordinate 11,339,940 of NC_069782.1, forward strand.
ACTTGGCGCCAGGCACTGTTTAGAGCCCCTAGCTCTCCTTTAAACCAGAAGTTTATGGGAAAGAAATAATTAGCCTCTCTTTTGTACAGATGAGGAAAATGAAACATTAAGACCAACTTGCCCAAGCTGAGAGGATTTAAACCCTCAGCCTGAGCCTGGGGGTGAAGTAAGCTTCTCTGAGAAAGCCCTGACAGATGAATAGGATTCAGCCAGGTAAAAAGATCAAGGCAGCGGGGGCCTGGAGCAGCCTAGGCAGAGGAAATCTCAGGGGGCAGGGAATCACACGTTGCTGGGGTGTTGGGGAATTAATAGTCTCCATGGAGAAAGCCCGGACAGTGGGGAACCAGGTGCCCAAGAAGAAGCAGAGTAGGAGTGTGAACAACCTGACCTGGAGCGAGACTGAGGGCCTCGGACCTGACCAAGGGAAACCAGACTTTTTAAAAGATTGTTTCCATTGCGGTGGCAAAACCAGTGAACGTGAATTATGAGGATCATCACCTCAACCACATCTCTGCAAACCTCCAGGCTCCCAACACGTATTCTGTTTTCACCACCCCCATCAGCCAGGTGTTATCAATATTTCAATTTTTATGAAAGAATGGAGGTTTGCAACAAAATAAACACAGCTAATGATACAGATTTGAGCCATTCCATCTTTAGGGCTGGGCTCGGGAAGCTTCTGCCTCAGTTTCCCTCCACAGGGGGGTGAGCCTAATGGAGAGCTGCTGGCCCCTGTTAGTATCTATTTTCAAAGTGCAGTGCCCAGACAACACTCCTGGGACCAAGGAGAGGCTGGGATAGGTCCTCATCCCCACCTAACAGGTGCAGAAACTGGGCTCAGTCAGACACTACAGAGAGACCAGCCCAGAGCAAGCTCTCAAGCCAGGGTGGCATCTGTAAAGCAGGGTCAGCGCTGCGCCTTGAATACTATCAAGCAAGCATGCTTCCCTGGCTGCTACACTGACATGGCACATTACAGGTGCACTTAGCCAGGCCTCAGGATATGGATTGGGAATGATGATGACAGAGAGTGACATTCAGCACTGATTCGGCAGCACTGAACTTAGTTCATCTCTACGACAAGCCTGCTGGGTGTGTCATCATCTCCTATTTTACAGATGAATGAGCAAGACTGAGGTATGCGTCAAGCCTCTTCCATTTCTTGAGTGCAAGAATGTGTGTGCAAACTCGGAGCTAAGGCTTTACACACTTCTGCATTCTTTACATCTGTATTCCTGCTCCTGTTTTACACAGAAGAGATGAGGTGACCTGCCAAGTGTCATGTGGCCCAACAAATGGGACAGGGCTCTGGTTTGCACCAGCCAGCTGCCCTATGTTTGTCCACCCACTCGGGCTGAGCGGGGGAGGGAGGGGCAATAGGCTCAAGGTGGTGCCCTTATTAAGCTGGATGTAAGTCATTTCTGATGGTTTGAGTAATGTTAACACTGCTCTACAGGGACCTTCTGAATTCACCACACCTCTGGAGAGGGACAGTCCTTGGCCCTCAGGCCATCCAAAACTGTGGTCCACCAGTGTGAGCCCCAGAGGCTCCAGAAGCATAGAGCAAAAGCTCCAACCCCGACCTGGGGCATGAGGAGTGCCGTTCAGATAGAATGTCTAGAGGAGAGGCCAGTTCCTTGCACCCTTGAAAGTGTGAGAGAGGGTTAGGGAGTTCTGAGTTGTTCACTACGACGTTGTGAACAGGTTCCAGAGTCTGAATCTGGCCCGGCTGCTTTCTGAGACCTGGATGAGACTTCATTTGTTCGTCTGTACAATGACAGTACCTACCTCATGGGATTTTCAAAAGCGGCACACCAACATGGCCATTGACCACGCTGCCTTGTGGGGGACCCCTTGCACCATTACACAGAGCTTTCCCACAGGCTTCTTGCCTGGGGAGATCCAGACCACAGGCAAAAGGCTCTGTCCCAGCCCCGGCAGCAGCCAGCTATATTTCATGTTCCTCCACTCTCCCCTCTCTCTCACTGCCCCACCTGTCCCCTCTCCCTCACTCCACCATCTTCGGGGGCCACGGATGCATCCTTCTGGGATTGTTCCCACACTGGGGCCGGCCCCTCATCATTCCACAGTGAACTCACACACACATAGTACTGGCCGAAAGCTGTCTGGGTTTCACACTTACATAAGGTCCCCTGGGTTCCCAATGAGCTAGGAGCAGTCACCGTTCAAAAAACCGGAGGGGATGGGGCAGCGTTACCACTCTGCTTTAGGAATAAAGCCAGCGCGACCCAGAGTGCGGCGACTAGAAACCAAATCTCTTTCCCTGGGCTATGCGGGTCCTTCACAGGCAAGGGCCCACGCCGCGCCCCAGGCGCCCTCCAGCCCCTTCCACCCGGCTCCGCCTCGCGCTCTCACCGTCTCGGGGCTCCGGCTCGACGCCGCGGAACCTGCCAGCGGCGCGGGCGTCCACCACCTGGAAGCGCTGGGATTCCAGGTTCTCCTTGATGTCCTCGTACGTCTTGACGAAGGTGGGGTCGAGCTCAGCGCGGAACTCGGCGGGTGCGGTGTGGCTCTTGCCTGAGCTGAGCGGGAGGCCCTGGCGCAGCCATTGGCGGAGGCCGCCGTCGAGCAGCGACACAGCTGAGTGGCCGAAGGCGCGGAACATCCACCAGACGCGCGGGGCGGAGTAGAGGCCCTGGTCGCTGGCGTCGTAGACCACCACGTGCGTGGTCGCGCCCACGCCCAGGCGGCCAGCGTACTCGGCGAAGTGTGCGGTGCCTGGCAGCATGTGGTCGTAGGGCGATGTGCGGTCGCTACACTGGTCGATGTCGAAGAAGGCGGCGCCTGGGATGTGGCGCTCCTCGAACTCGTGGCGCGCGTCGCGGCCCAGCTTGGGCAGGTACCAGGAGGCGTCCAGCAGCTGCAAGGGCTGCCCCGCGCGCGGAGCCCGCAGCGCCTCGGCCACCCACTGCACCGACACGAGTGCGCGGAAGAGCTGCGGTGGGGCCATGGCAGTGACACTTGGGCTACAGGCCTGCACGACAAGAAGGGAGTCAGGATAGAAGCAAAGAGATGCAGCCCTGGGGCTGGAGACGCCCGCGCCGCTGGGGCAGGGCCGTGAGGAACGTGGGGGCAGGAACAGGGCAGAAGCCTCCAGCGGAAGCCAGAGACGAGCGGCGCTGAACCCAAGCACAGACGTGGGTCGACAGGGGCCTCCCCGTGCCAGGCCTTGGATAAATAAACAGCTGTCAGTGACCAAATGACCGACCGTGACGTCCTGGAGAGGACTGGGCGGTCCCTCACCTCCACTTGCTGGGTTGGGTGGGAGGAGGTGGATGGAGGTTTGCACCGAAGGCCCTGCAGGCACTTGAAGACAAACAGGGGCAAAGTCTCACCCCTCCCTAAGATGCAGCTCTGCTTCATTTGCAACCAATGAAGGTCAGGGTGGAATTCATCTACTCCTCAAGTATTTACAGGAGCTGCCTATGGGAACAGTAGCTGGAATGTCCTTGCTGAGTACCATTGCATCCTTACAATACCTGACACAGCGAACTCTCCATTATTTGTTGAATGAGTAGCCTAAAGAGGTTTGGTGGATTGTTACCATTTCATGGAAAGGGACACTGAGGATCACAGAAGTACACAACTTGACCTGGTGGCGCCAGGCTTCACAATAGACAGACTTCTCAGCTTTGAGGGCGGCACAGGTTCTGGGAGCACAGCAAGGCCAGGTTCTGCCCTCCAGCCTGCACTTTCTCTCAGTGACTTGGCATCTCTCCCCCTCCCTGCCTGCAAGCCACCAGCCCACCTCTCAGTGTAGATGACTCTCCCCTTAAGTCCTATCCTGGGCAGCACCAATCCATAAGGTACCTTTGTGCAGGTGAGAGAAATGGGCCCCTTCTGCCAGGCAGAGATGGAGTCCCCACCAGGACATACGGTGGGTATGTGGAGAGGAGGCTGCAGGTCAGCTGGATCCTGTGCAGGGAATAACCTTTCTACTTAGAGCAGCCTGTCCTGCCAGCAAGATGAAGGGGGTAGGTACAGAATACATTTGTGGGGTTCCCCTGTGGGCCAGCCCATATGTTAAGCACCATAGCCATTAAGACACCAGTTTTATGAATGGGGCAACTGGCAGTTAGAGGAGTAAGGGCCTTGCCCTTGGTCACAGAGCTGGTCCAGGGGCAGCCTCAGGATCTGAATCCAGAATTCAACTCCTGAGTCTGGAATTCCTAAGCCCCATGGGCTGTGATGACCAGGAAATAACAAGTCCATAGTGTGACACTCAGTGTCTACACCACCCCCCAAAGACTCATCACAGTTAGCTTTTAGAAAACCATTTCACCCACACAGTCTGGCCCAGTGCTGGACACTGAGGAACTCTTGACTTGAGTATCCCCACTGAGGCCCTGGGGGTAAAGACAGGCCCTAGGTCCCAAGAGCCAGTGTAATTGAGAACAGTTTAGAGTTCAGAGTGAGAACAAAGGGAACTCTGCCTAAGGCTGATATGGGAGCAGAAGGTTTGAAGGTTCCTAGAGGAGGTCAATGCCCAAACTAATTTCACCTTTTCAGGGCTCCAGGAAACCTCATCTTGACCTTCACAATAGATGAAGATGCTACCAAGGGGACTTTCTAAGGGGTGATCTCAGTATCTGTGTGTATGTCACACCTGGGTAATGCTGGGGCCTGCTAAAGCACCCCCCCCCCAAATCTTGAGAATCCATTTAAAGTGGAAAGAACCCTGGTTTGGGAGTGAGAGAGCTCCCTGAAGTCAGTGCAAATCCCATTTCTGTTTAACTGGCTGTGTGTTGTTGGGTATGTTAGGGTCCCTGGGCAGTTTCTGTTCCTTATAATGGAGGTCCCCCCCTCACCTCTTATAGAGTGGAGAGGGGCCAACATAATGCATTACATGTGGCTGGTCTTAATAATCATTAAAAATGTTTTAATACAATTCCATAATTTCTTCCATTACTGTTACAGGTAGCCCTTGAACTGACAGCAGCAAATCTAAGAACCTTAGAATTTCAGGGCGGGGTGGAACTTCAGAGGTCAGAGGTCACCATGCTCCGCCCTTCTTGCTTGACTGGCAGTTCTCACAATAGCAGGCAGCAGAGCCGGGTCTCAGACGCTGTGCTGTCTGGGAGGGGGCAGACCAGGAAATGGGACCAGGTACCTGTGTGCATGGGGGGCCAGGATCATTGTGGGAGTGTTCTGGGAGTGAAGGACCCCAGGACCCACTACCACCTCAGGGGTGTGTACACAGGTATAGCACTGAGGTCAGAGTGGACTGACCTCCTGGGGACTTTGGGCACTCCTAAGAACTTGCCCCAGCCTGGTCCCTCCAGGGACTACAGTGCAAAGCTTGGAGGATTGCTGTGAGAAGAATCAAAACAAAACCAATTTTTTAAAAAGGGGGATGAGGAAAGCACTCCAGACCAACCAGTGCGAACTCTGAGTGGGAGCAGTGGGTCCAACCAGCAGCCAATGGTTAGATTTTCAGGAATTTTGCCAACTGGTTGTTAAATAGTTATTGTTAAAAATTAAGTGATATAAATTTACGATTAAGTACATTAAATTAAAAACAAAGGCAATTTCAAAAAAGCATGAGGCTTCAGGGAGGAGCCAGGTAAACAAAGGCAGCTACTACCACTGGGCTTCAGGCTGCCCTTAGGCCCAGCCTGAACTCCAAGTGTGTTCTCCGGAAACTTGCTCTGCCACTCTCTCCAGTCTTTAAATAAGTTTCTGGCCTACCCAGCGGGGTTATTGTGGGAACTAAGTCATACCTTGTTAGTGTTCAGCAAAGTGCCACACCAGACAGGCCTAGACAATGTTAGTTTCTTTCATTCCAGCAAGTCTGTTGACAGTTTCTCTTCCTGAAACCTCTGGGTCAGTGGGGCCTGGTCGCCCTGGCCTCTCTGAAGTGCTCTATTAGTATTCTGTCCTCCTTCCTACACTCTCTGGGGGCACAAGGCCACCCTCCCTCCCAGTCTCCCCCTGCTACCTCCTTTCCTTGCCCCGCACCACTACTTCCCCACCTGCCACTGGCCACCATCTCGCCCTGCAGGCGGAGCCGCCGTCAGTCACCCTTAGGACAGACCTCTGGGCGCGCCTTCCCTCCCAGACTGCGCCCCCTTCTCCGCGCAGGCCACGCGGGGACCTCCGTGCCGCGCACCCCCAAGGGCGACCTCCCCCTCCAGAAACGCAAGCGCAACGCCGTGGCAGTTACCCGGGTGTCGGGCTCGCGGCTTCCCGGCTCCGCCATGGCCCCGGCGGTGCGACGCCCCCTCCCCGCGCCCGCAGCGGTCCCCTCCTCCTGCCACCAACCTGCGGCCGACCAAAGGGAGGAGACTGTGGCACAGCCCACCGCAGCGGCCACTCGGAGCCGCCGCTGCCCGCGCCTTCCACTGGCCGGGCCCGCGGGGGGGACGCCCGCTCGCCCCGCCCGGCCCTGAGCCGTCCCAGCGCCGCTAGGCGCCCCCCGCCGCCCCCCCGCGCGTCTAGGAGCCGCCACGCGCCTGGTGTAGCGGGAGCCGAGCGCTGCGGCACGAGGGCAGCGCGGAGTCGCAGCTGACAGCGCGGGGTCACCCCTCGAACCGTGGCGCAATGGTGCGGGCCGGCTGGGGAGCCGAGAGCCTTGGTTTTGAACCCGCCAACTTCTCCAGCGGGCCAGGGCGAGAGCCAGAGCTGCGACGAGTGAGTGTGGCGGGGCGGGGGCGGCGGCCAGGCGCCAGGGCCTCAGGGGATTGGGCCGCCAGCCGGGCCACCTGCGTCCCAGAGAAGGATCCTGGTGGCGAGAGGCTCGGGCGGGGTGACCTGGCCCAACTAGGGCAGAGAGCACCAAGCTAGGGGCCAGACTCAGGCATTCTGGAGGTGGGCGACCCGGGCCTCAGGCCATGTTGCTTTCGGGGGGGCTCCAGCCGCGCCTACCCCTATCCGCCCACCCTTCTGCATTACCAGGAGAAGGGATTCTGAGTGCAGGATGCCGTTTTCCCAACCCCTGGGCATGCTTTCTCTGCTCTTTTCCGGCAGATTCAAGTGTTGTAGCTAACCCAGCCAGGACCCCTCCGGTCCGGGCCCCTCCAGCTGGAGCCTTCGGAAACTCCTGCTCCGCCCCCTCCGCGCTGGGACCCCGGGAGGGGCGGGGCCGGTTTTCCTTGGGGAATCTGAGAACTGCTCGCCCCTGACCCGCTGGGTGGCTATAAACACGACACCCTGAGGGAGTGCGGTAGGAGAAAGAGCTCCTCTTCCCAGGTTCCATCTCACGACACGCGCAACCTTCCTCACGCTTGTCTCTCTTTCCTGGTTCCCACCCGCACCAGGTGACGCGCAGAGCTGAAACCATGGTTCATCAGGTGCTCTACCGGGCGCTGGTCTCCACCAGGTGGCTGGCGGATTCGGTCCGGACTGGCAAGCTGGGGCCTGGCCTGCGGGTGCTGGACGCATCCTGGTACTCGCCGGGCACCCGTGATGCTCGCAAGGAGTACCAGGAGCGCCATGTGCCCGGGGCCTCTTTCTTTGATATAGAGGAATGCCGGGACACAGCGTCGCCCTATGAGATGATGCTGCCCAGCGAGGCGAGCTTTGCCAACTACGTGGGCCGCTTGGGCATAAGCAACCAGACGCACGTGGTGGTGTATGATGGTGACAACCTGGGTAGCTTCTATGCTCCGCGGGTCTGGTGGATGTTCCGTGTGTTTGGCCACCGCACAGTGTCAGTGCTCAATGGTGGCTTCCGGAACTGGCTGAAGGAGGGTCACCCAGTGACATCCGAGCCCTCACATCCAGAGCAGGCCATCTTCAAAGCCACACTGGACCGTTCCCTGCTCAAGACCTATGAGCAGGTGCTGGAGAACCTCGAATCTAAGAGGTTCCAGCTGGTGGATGCACGGTCCCAAGGGCGGTACCTGGGCACCGAGCCGGAGCCGGATGCAGTAGGTAGGTGTCCAGTGGGTGAGTGCTCCCTGAGGAGTATTGCCCAGTGGAGGGATAGGGAGTAAAGATGATTGGGAACCTCTCCAGTTTTGCCCTTAGTACCCCCATATAGGCCTCAGTCTTTCTCTTCATGAAATAAGAGGATAGAGCCAAACCTCAAGGCTTCTTCAGCACTGATGCATGAAAACCCATGGCTATGTCCACATAGCCATGTGCTAACAACTGACCTAGCATCTGTGTCAAATGGCTTCAGCAGAAGTGACTGGTGACATGCCCACCCACATCCACTCCCAGACAACAGCTCCCCCACATGTCGTAGGGTGCTCCACGGATATCATGCCCATGAACCAAAGTTTGCATGGCTGTACAGAAGCCTCCCAATGACAACTTAGCTTCTTGGGGTCTCTCTAGTCTCCCAGAAACCCTGACAGGCATCAACAGTGCCTTTCTCCTAGGTCCCGTCTTGCTTCATTCAATTGTTCTGGGCTCTCCTACTGGTGTTTGCAAAAGTCAACCTGGTTGATACCCTTCCCAGGCAGCTGCAGCCAGGTGCCATTTCATGCCAGATACTGCATTAGCCCATCCAGCAAAGTTTAATAACCCCATTTTAGGGGTGGGAAGGAACTGAGATGCCTGGACATTAAGAAACTTGTTAATTAAGTGGTAGAAGCTAGCAGCAAGTCCTTTCTGCTAGACATCCCTGGAGAGATGGTTGGTGGTCCACTTCCTGTGGAAGGGGAGGCCAGAGGATTCTACACTGCTTGAGGGGTGGGGGAAGACTCAGGTGAGAGAGAGGCTCAGAAATACTGAGTTCTAGAACCTCCTAACCAGCAAGAACCCCAGAGCTCTTGCCAGGACCAGAGTCCCTGCTAGATGCCCTCCAGTGCCTGCCTGGACACCTCCAGTGGCAGGTGGCAGGGACCTCACTAGTCTCTGGGCCTCTCACTGCCCAGGCTGGCCTGAGCCTCAGGGCAGCCAGCCCCTTCTTGGTGGCTCTTTCCTCAGTCAGTGCCCTCCTCTGCAGAGTCCAAGTCATGCGCAACATTTTACTTTATTGAAAAACATCTCTTCCTGTCTGTGCCTCTGAGGGAGGGGTTGCTGGGAAAGCTCTTTCACATACTCTTTCATCAGACAGAAGGGACACTGAGGTGCACAGAAGCGGCCTCAAGGCCACACGGCTGTTAGCGGCAGAGTCAGGGGAGCACAGGGCTCTCTGCCTTCCCCAGCCAGGCTTTTTTCCTGCTCCATAAATTTCTTCCTGGCCCTGATCTCTAAAAGTCTGGCGTTGAAGATTCAAGTTCATTTGGCATGGTCCAGAACCCCCTGGCACAGAAATGCTGCAGTCTGCACCTGGCCTTGGTTCAAGAGGCCTCTTCTCCTTGGGACTTAAGCTGCCTCTGGGGGAGGTGGGGTTGGTTCTCCTGCTGCTTCCCAGGCAACCTAGAAACAAGGGGAAGGAAGACCTGGGAGATGCTGGGTCCCCCCTCCTCGCTCTCATTTTGCAGATGAGGAAACTGAGGTGCTGGTGCCTCCTGAAGGCCCAGAATTTGAAGTCCCTCTTCTCTGTGATTCTGCTCCCACCCACTCTGGTTCCCATCTGAGAACTATCCCAGGGAGCATGGATTCTCATGTTAGCTCAGCCACTCCTTTGTGGGTGACCTCAGTCCAATTGCTTGGCCTCTCTGGATTTCCTTATCATGAATTGAGAAGAGTAATATCACTGGGTATGTATTTATTTAAATGCAGCCATAGCTGGAAAGAGCTTTTGAAAGAAGTAAGGAACTGTTCCAAGGCCAGGGCCATCTAGAAAGACTTCACTTGCCTCCCGCACAAGACAAAGGCATAAGAGGCTATGCCATATTTACAGTCCCCAGTCCATGGATTCGGCAGTCCAGATATAACACATGAGGGCGTGTGGGTAGCAGGCCTGGGGAACAGGCCTTGGCCTTGAGCGTCCCCAGAAAGGGTGACCCCAGGAATAGCTGGGAGCAGGACCTTAGAAACCCAACAGCCATTTCCTGCCCTGCTTAAGCAAGCAGCTTCCCCTCTGGCCTTAGTTTTGTGTTTCCAATTGCCTTCAGTCTTTTTGTAGGGGTGCAGGGGAGGAGTCGGACAGACAGGACTTTAGACGTAGGTGTGGCATGATGTGTGGCCTCAGACAAGTCCCTTCTCCTTGAACTCCTTCATGAACCAGACTCTGCATGCCCCTTATGAGAGCTGGAGGGTGGGGGTGAGGGAAATAGAGGCAGGAGTTTATCCAGTCCAGTTTCTTTTTATAAACATAGTTTTCTACTTCCCCCCTTTTATCTGCAGAACCCTTTATATCCCACCTATTCTGGGCACCTCTAGCATCCCTGGAAGGCTAGGAAGCAGGGGTAGGCTTGGTCCCACTTCACAGGTGGGGGAAGGGAAAGAGACGTCTTTCCCCCTAATGGGATGGACAGAGTGCCCAAGACTTAACCTGGGGTCGGCGAGCATCAAAGCAGGGCTGGCTGGTCCCCAAGGCCACTGCTGTGTATGGGTAGGCCATGAGCAAAGGGACTGGGGGAAAAGGTCATAGCTCTGCAGTGTGGCTTCATGGGACCAAGGAGCCCCTCTGCTGGTGTCCTTCCCTCCCAGGGCTGAGGGAAGTGGGAGGGTGCGGGGCTGCCCGTGCCAGATTCCCTACTGTCTGTAGGAGGAAAGCCAGAAAGGCCCAAACAGGTTTTCCTGGCCTTGAAAATCCACACCGATCAGTGAACTGAGGGATAACTTGCCAACTTAACTGGCATCTTCTTAGCCAAAGTTGGAACACAAAGTCCCAGACCTCTGAACCTTTGAGGAAAGAGCATGAGAGCTTGTCCCATCCAGTCCCTGCTGTGGCCTCCTTTTCCAGACAGGCTCAGGGTTGTCAAAGATCTGAGGCTTTGGGGGCAGACCAATCTGATTTCACTTCACACACGTTTGCTGTGTGTCCTGGGCCAAGTTACCTCACCTCTCTGAGCCTGGGCTCCACATCTGTGCTGGGAGAATAATCTGCCTGGCTTTGGGAGGACTGAGGAAGATGAGGTTCTTGAGAGAAACTGCCATGTCAGGGTGCCTAGTATCAGGTGGTGAGGATGGTGGCATGCCTGCTGGGGATGGGGACAGCTGTGAGCCTGCAGCTGCAGTGGACTTGGAGGGAGCAGCAGGAGTCCCTCCTTCCACGTCCCATGCTCCTTTCCTCCAGTTGGCTGTTCTCCAAGGTTCTCTGGCCCAGGTTCACAGTGGCCCTTCCCACACATAGCCAGCCAGTTCCTGCTCATTTAAATTCCCTAGATAGGCTCTGAGCACTGATAGCAGAGATGAAAAGAAGACCCTACCCTGGAGGCTGGGAGGTCAGGCACTGCAGAAGCTCCCTGGTTTATCTCTACCCACAAGAGGCACCATTTATATAATCAGTAGAAAACAGTGAAGTTGCTTCATCAAGGATGGGGGGAAAGGAGCAAACTGCATTCAAACATTTGTGCTTTTCAATGCATTTAATGCCACCTCACTGCCTAGATGCTGGAAATCTTTAAAAGCTGGGTTTCTTGGGGAAGAATGCCTTTGAAGCCAGCTGCTCAATTATTCCTCACTGGTAGGGTTAGCTTGCATCTGATACCAGATTAAAGTTTCCCAACAAAAAAGATAAAATCAGAACGGGAAGAAATTCAGTAATCTTCTAAGTTGGGATGTCTTTTCAACTCTCGACTTGTGCTAGTGAGTGTTGAATGCTCCTTGGCCTTGGGGTGTGGAGACCGGGACATTGCTGGCATGGTTATGCAGTGCTTGGGGCCTTTACCTGCGGTAACTAAACCTTCCCATACACCTATGACGTGGGTGGGGCTCCCTCCCCATTCCACAGAGGGGAGACTGAGGCTCAGATACAGGGTCTGCCTGGGGCACATTGCTGCACGTGGCCCAAGATGTGCCTTGGCCACACGGTCAGGTCCTTTCTTCCCTCTGTTGTCACCCCGTGTCTGCCCAACTGCACAGCCCAAGTTGCATGAGGAGATGGGCTGTCAGGCCCCATTCCCAGTGAGCAAATCCACCCGGGTATGGGTGCTTGAGGAAGAGAGGAGTAGCTGGGGCATTGAGGGACTGGCCTGAGGCCTTGGCCCTGTGCATGGCACCAGCTCTGACCATGGCCCATGCCCCTGTGTCCCACTTGCTGGCTGTTCTGAAGCCAGATTTGGCAGAGGGACCTCACTGGGTGCCTGGACAGTTCTACAAAGGATCCCCAGGTCAGGCTGGACCCCCAAGCTTCTTCCATTCCAAACTTTCAGAGGTGGTATGGTGGAGAGGCCTGCGGCATCTGAGGGTGGGTGGGCAGTGCTTTCCTGTGGCCCTCCTTACAACAGCCTATACACAGGTGGATACTTTTTTTTTTTTTGGAAAGAGTCTCAAGCTGTCACCCTGGGTAGAGTCCTGTGGCATCTTAGCTCATAGCAACCTCCAACTCTTGGGCTCAAGTGATCCTCTTGCCTCAGTTTTTCTATTTTTAGTAGAGACAGGTCTCACTTTTGCTCAGGCTGGTCTCGAAACTGTGAGCTCAAGCAATCCACCTGCCTTGGCCTCTCAGAGTGCTAGGATTATAGGCATGATTCATCTTGCCTGGCCCAGGTGGATACTCTTGTTCTGGTTTTACACAGAGGAAACTGAGATTCAGAGAGTTGATACGACTTGCTTACGGTGAGATTTGACCTTATGTCTAACGAGCGCTTTCCTGCCTACCTGCTTAACAAAAAAACCTGATGTAATCCTGGGTCTGCCTTTGCCCTCCTGTGGCCTTTCACCAAGCCTCAGTGTATTCATCTGTATAAATGGAGTGACCTCCTATTGAATGAATTACATGGTTACCTGTTTAATTCATGTCTTCCTTGCTAGACTGTGAGCTCCCCCAGGGCCTATCCTTTCCTTTCACTGCTGTGTTTTCAGCAATTGGCACAGCACATAGCATTATATTAATTGTCTCACTTGCTCTTCTCCCCTGAGGTAGGCATGCGCCACTGAGCCCATTTTACAGATGAGGAAGCTGAGGTTCAGAGAAGTGAAGTGACTTGCCCAGGTAAAGGATAATGAAAAGGTTAGTAGACCTGAGACCCCTACTTCTATCCTCTAAGCAGCTATGGTTTTGGACATCCCTATTCAAGACAGCTTTTAGGGGAGAGGGTGAAGATGTCTTAAGTCATGATTGTTGATAGTAGGTAGAGCTGAGCTCCAAGAAGAGTGAAGATATTATTTGTATTTGTGAAGCTCTCTATCCTTCCAGCCACACTGAGTGAATCCACCAGGTCCCTTCCGCCATCCCCACTCCTGCCTTCCTTGACCTGTGTCCTCTGCCCCTGCCCAGGACTAGGCTCGGGACACATCCGTGGCTCACTCAACATGCCGTTCATGGACTTCCTAACCGAAGATGGCTTTGAGAAGAGCCCAGAGGATCTCCGTGCTCTGTTCCGGGACAAGAAGGTGGAGCTCTCACAGCCCCTCATTGCCACATGTCGCAAGGGGGTCACTGCCTGCCACATTGCCCTGGCAGCCTACCTCTGCGGCAAGCCTGATGTGGCCATTTATGATGGCTCCTGGTCCGAGTGGTTCCGCCGGGCTCCCCCGGAGACCCGTGTGTCCCAGGGGAAGGGTGGGAAGGCTTGAGCTGTGACCTCTCCTCTGCTCACCATAGCTCCAGCCTGTTCAGTGACCTGGCCATGACCTGCAGCTGGTTTGTACCTGTTAGATGAAGGAGATTGGCATGTTTTTAGAATTGCTGTGCGAAGTTTACCCTTTCCCTACCAGCACTGGAATAAACTTTGCCTTTTCTGAGTGGCCTGTTTGCCTGCCTCTTCCTGGGCTCTGTCCTTCCCTTCACACTTCCATGTAAAGACTCCTTAGAATCCAGCAAGGGGAGAGACGTCCACACCATCCTCCCGCTGGGGAAGCTGCGCCAAGGACATTCAGTTTTGGCAGAGGAGGCCGCCTGCTGTCTGTGTCCTGTGTGCCCTGCCCCAGAGCAGACGGGGTCCTACCTGGAAGGCCAGGAGGGAAGGGGCCCCAGGAAGCCAGATGGGTGAAACCCCTCATGCTGTAGGCCCAGTCCCCTGGGTGGGGGTGGCAGGGTGGTGGTGGTGGGGAGACAGCTGGCCTTCCAAATGAGTGTCCAAAGATGAGTCACATGGTCTTAGAGCCTCTCAGAATAGAAGATGCAAAAGGGGAGGTGGCCTCCACCTTGGGCGCCTTTCCTGCCTCTGAAAAAGACCCTCTGGGGAGTAACAGAGGGAGGGACTGTAGAAGCAGCATCAGCCCTGGGAGGAGGTCCAAGGGCTCTGGCAGTGAGGATCGGAAGCTACAGTGGAGGACAGTGACTTAATGGCCTAGTCCCATGTGGCTGGATTTGGGGTTTCCCAGAAACATGTTCTCTAAACCCTCTTTGGGGAACGCAAGGTGAATTTTAAGCCCCACCTACTGGAGATTCCTGGCTCCCCACTATTCGGCCTTTCTGGGTGAAGACAGGGCTGTAGAAGGCTGGGGACCATGGCCATCCAGGCCGGCAGGTCAGGGCAAGCCTAAAGTCTGATGACTGCAGGGTTTGAAGTGAAGGGACCAAGACAGGCTGGAGGGCTGACATTTATCCCTTCCATTTGTTGAACAAACATCTCTGCTTCCCATCTCACATGGGGGTCACATCCTACTGGGCTGGGAGGAAGCAGAAACAAATGTGGTATGTCAGGTGGGGATAAAAGGTAGGGTAAGGAGAATGGGGGTGTGGGTGAGCTAGGTTGTCTTTTAAAAAAGAGTGCTCTGGGAAGGTGAGCAGATTCCTTAAGAAGGTGAAGAAGCAAGTCATATAGATATCTGGGGATGGAAGTTGCAGCAGAGGGAGCAGCCAGTGCAAAGGCCCTGAGGCAGGACTGCTTGGTGTGTTCAAGAAACAGGAGTGGGGAGCAGCAGGGCTGGAGCAAGGGAGTGGTTGGGAGAGTGGGAGGAGCAGGCAAAGCAGAAGGCAGCTCACCAGGTAGAGTCTTACGGATAAATCGGAGAACTTCAGGTAGATACTGGAAGGTTTGGTACAGGGGTGATGCTGAGACAGGTTTTGGTAGGATCACTTGGCTGTTGCTGTGGGAAAGGACTGTGAGATGATGTGGTGGGCAGATTCCAGGTGATCCCTGTGGTATCTGCCCCTCAGGTACATGCCCTGAGGTGGTCCCTGTGGTGGTCCAGGAGGTCCCTGTGGTATCTGCCCCACAAGTACATGCCCTGAGGGATCCTCTCCCTTTTATCCTTTTATGTGAGACATGTGACTTGCTTTTTTTGTTTGTTTTGTTTTGAGTGTTGCCCTGGCTAGAGTGCAGTGGTATTATCATAGCTCACTGCAACCTCCAATTCCTGGACTCAAGTGATCCTCCTGCCTCAGCCTCCCGAGTAGTTGGGACTATAGGTATGCACCGCCATGCCCAGCTAATTTTTCTATATTTTGTAGATAGGGGATCTCACTCAGGCTGGTGTTGAACTCCTGACCTCAGGTGACCCTCCTGCCTGGGGCTCCCCAAATGCTAGGATTATAGGCCTCAGCCACCGTGCCCAGCCTGTGACTTGCTTTTACCCAACAACATATGGCAAAGGTGAGGCATGCCACGTTTGTGATTCCAGGACACAAGATTGTAACGCCCATCCTGTGAGAAGACTCTTTTCTTTGATGGCTTTGATGAAATCAGTGGCATGTTGGGGGCCCACGTAGCAAGGAAGTGAGGATGGCCTCTGACCAACAGTCATCAAATGCCAAGGCCCTCAATCCAGCCAATTGCAAGGAACTGTATCCTGCTCACATGAGCTTGAAAGCATATCCTTCCCCAGGGGAATCTCAGATGAGACTGGCCAGTACCTTGACTGTAGCCTTCTAATACTCCAAAGCAGGAAGCCCAGCTAAGCCATGTGCAGACTCCTGACCCACAGCAACTGTGCGATGATAATTGTGCATTAGGCTGCTAAGTTTATGGTAATATTATTATGCAGCAATAAGTAATTAATACAAGAGGTGAGCAAAAACAGGGAGACCAAAACCAGGCAATTGTGTTAACCTAGGCAAGCGATGAGGGAGGCTTGGACCAGGGTTGGGAGGTAGGGGGAGATATGAGGGTAAACGAAGGGATCCAAGTCTGTCAGAAGTGCGGATGGGTCTCTTAGGGAGTTAGCTTTAGAGTTACTTGAGATGTCTCTCTCTGTGCCAGGGGATGTGCTGGGCACTTCACAAAAATGATTTCACTCAACTGCCACTCTTGACCTTGAGGTGGGTTATATCTGTTTCATGTACAAGGAAAGTTCAGCTAAAGAACTTGGCCAGAGTCACTCATCTAGTAAGTGGCAGGCCCAGATTCTGGGGACCCCAGGTTTAACCACAATGCTGTCTGCCTCCTGGGGAGACCCTGAAGGATGGACCCATGCCCTGCCCTGCAGCCAGGAAAAACAAGCCAGTCCTGGCATCCACGGCTCCTGCCTCCTCCTTCTCTGAAGAAAACGTTATTCATCTCCTCTGCAGCTCTTTTGGTTCAGGGGGAGGAGAGAGGCCCCTTGCTGTCCCACCTCTGCTTTAGTTTCACCTCCTGGTCCCTGAGCATATGCTTCAGACAGCTCCAGGCTCATTTTCTCCTTGGTTCACTATTACACGCTCTTTATTTTTTAACTTGCTAAGAAATTTTTATAAAATGCAATAATATTTGTAATATTATTTAATATTAATATTATTATTATTTATTTTTTTTTTTTTTGTAGAGACAGAGTCTCACCTTATGGCCCTCGGTAGAGTGCCGTGGCCTCACACAGCTCACAGCAACCTCCAACTCCTGGGCCCAAGCGATTCTCTTGCTTCAGCCTCCCGAATAGCTGGGACCACAGGCGCCCACCACAACGCCCGGCTATTTTTGGTTGCAGTTTGGCCGGGGCCGGGTTTGAACCTGCCACTCTCGGTATATGGGGCCAGCGCCTTACTGACTGAGCCACAGGCGCCGCCCAATATTAATATTATTTAATAATATTTATTCAAGTTAATATAATATTAACTTGAATAAATGCTAAACATATTAGAAAACTAGTTTTCCAATGAAAGGAGAGTTATCACCAGTAAATTTGTAACAATTATTATTTGCTTTTTCTGTGCAAGCAAAGGCTAGGTCAATAATAGACTTTACCATAAGTAGATATAATCAAAATGTCTATTTATCAATTGATCCTGAATGGTACAATATACCCCCCAAATGCATTATAGATGAGATTTGTGAAAACCCAGAAGTAAACATTTTTCTTCTGTATTTGTTGGAGTGTTTTTCTTTACATAAACAAAAACATCTGGTAGATTAAAAGGCGCTGATGTAAAAATAAATATCCTTTCCATATTAAAAGCATTAAAATAGCTGGGCATGGTGGCTCACTCCTGTAATCCCAGCACTGTGGGAGGCTGAGGAGGGAGAATTGCTTGAGTTCAGGAGTTCGAGACTTGCCTGAGCGAGAGTGAGACCCCGACTCATGAAAAAAATGGAAAAACCCAGCTGGGCGTCTATAATCCCAGAGGCTTCCGGAAGCTGAGGCAGCAGGATGCCCACAGCTGGAGTCTGAGGTTGCAGTGAGCTATGAAGCCATTGCACTCTGCTCAGGGCATAGGGTGGGACTCTGTCTCAACAACAATAAATAAATAAATAGTGTATGGTGTCCCATGATTGCATTAATGTACACAGCTATGATTTAATAATAAAAAAAAAGAAATGCTGCTCTACCTCCATAAAAAACAAACAAACAAATAAATAAATGCATTAAAATAATGGCAGTGTGATTTGATATTTATTTTTTATTTTTTGTGACAGAACCTCAAGCTATTGACCTGGGTAGAGTGCATGGCATCACAGCTCACAGCAACCTCCAACTTTTGGGCTCAAGCAATCCTCTTGCCTCCGTTTTTCTATTTTTAGTAGAGACGGGGTCTTGGTTTTTTGGTTTTTTTTTTTTTTTTTGCTCGGGCTGGTCTTGAACTCGTGACCTCAAGCAATCCACCCACCTGGGCCTCCCAGAGGACAAGGATTACAGGCATAAGCCACCACGCCCAGCCTGATCTGATATTTCTTATAAAGCTAACATTTTTGAGAAGTTTCTTATATATTTATCACAGAGGTTAAATTTGTATTAAGATGCTTGGAAAACAATTTGGCAAAATATACCAAAAGCCTTAAAATATACTTAACTTGTAAGTAGATAATTGTGCTGTTGGAAACTTACAGAGAACATGCAGTATACTCAAGGAAAGGGAAATGGGTCTGGGGATGAGAGAAAGGCTGGTATATAAATCCACATTATGAAGTAAATTTTTTTCTTTTTATTGAGACAAGAGTATCACTGGGTTGCCCAGGCTAGAGTGCCATGGCATCAGCTTAGCTCACAGCAACCTCAAACTCCTCTGTTCAAATGATCCTCCTGCCTCAGCCTCCCAAATAGCTGGGACTATAGGTTCCCATCAAAATGGCCAGCCAATTTTTTCTATTTTTAGTAGAGATGGGGTATCCCTGTGCTCAGGCTGGTCTTTAACTCTTGAGCTCAAGGGATCCTCCTGCCTCAGTCTCCCAGAGTGCTAGGATTACAAACATGAGCCACCATGCCTGGTGGAAATTTTTAGACAGATACCTGCCCTCCTTCAGAATTAACAAGTCCCATTATTGGTTTTTTTAATATAGTCCCATTAGGTTTTATGAGTAAAACAAGTTAAAATATGCTATTCTCTTAAACACACCCATGCCTTCTAAACTGTTCAGCCCCTATACATCCTTCAAGATCCTGTTCGGATGGCCCTGCTTGTGAGCTCTGCCTCTTATTCCATAGAGAGAGTTATCCTTTCTCCCTACTTATTCTTTTGTACTGTCATGAACTTCCTTGGCACTTGGTGGCATCTGAGCCTTCTGTGCCTGGCACACACCAAGCAAATGTTCAGTGCTTGGTAGACATTTTTGAGTGGCTGAATGAAGATCCCTTCTGCCTCCTCAGGCCTGGCCTTCTCTTGGCCTCTCTTCCCCAGGGGTGGGCCTATCAGCCCTCTGAGGTAACAGAGCCCTGTGTATAGTGATCACCATGGCAACTCTAATAAACATCAGTGGGAGGGCTGCATCCTAGCAACCACCCATGGTCTTCGCCAGTAGTTCTGCTGCACAGATCTGCACTCCTGGGCTTCAGCATACACCAGTGTGGTTCCCATGCTTTCTGACGTTATGAAAGAGATTGGACAGGTGAGGCAGACTTATGAGGTGGGTCAGGACTCTTCCAGAACATGGAATTTTATCATTCTTTTCCCCATTCAGAGTTGCTCGTGAGTGAAGAGTGCCCAGACTGCAACTGGACCTACCTTCTTGCCCTCCTCAACCAACATCCCTTGGGACATTTCTCTCCAGGTTAGACACTAGAAGTGAGTTCACGCTGCTGTTTGGGCTGGTCCAGGCTGCTCTGGACTGGCAATGCCGTTGGGGCCAGGCACAGGTGACTTCTGTGGGCCTGTGGCTGGGGAGGGGCACAGGGACAGAAGATGGCTAACTTGAAAGAGCTTCAGTGAACTTGAAGATATGTGGCTTAGTTTTAGCTTCACCTTGGTGAAGTCCCATTTCTTTTCTGAGCCAAATTTTCTCCATCTGTGAAAGAGGGTAAACTAATAGTTTCTCCAAATACCTTCCTAGGCACTTCTGAAGACAGACTATACAATCTACTAGAAGTGAGACTACTTGACATAGGAGTTTGTATTAGTTATCTATTGCTGCATAACAAATCACCCCAAAACTTAGTGGTTTAAGATGATAACATTTATTATTGCACATTTTCTGCAAATGAGGAAAACAGCTGTAGCTTTGGTGGGTTTTCTGTCTCAGGGTCTCTCACAGTCTTCAATCAAAATGTTGACCCAGGGGCAGCGCCTGTGGCCCAGTCGGTAAGGCACCGGCCCCATATACCAAGGGTGGCGGGTTCAAACCCGGCCCTGGCCAAACTGCAACCAAAAAATAGCCGGGCGTTGTGGTGGGCACCTATAGTCCCAGCTACTCGGGAGGCTGAGGCAAGAGAATCGCTTAAGCCCAGGAGTTGGAGGTTGCTGTGAGCTGTGTGAGGCCACGGCACTCTACTGAGGGCCATAAAGTGAGACTCTGTCTCTACAAAAAAAAAAAAAAAAAATGTTGACCCAGACTTCAGTCTCATCCCAGGGTTCTTTCCAAGGCCACCCATGCGACAGGATTTCGTTCTTCCTAAACTGTTGGCCACAGGCCACTCTTAGTTACTTGCCATGTGGGCCTCTCCATAGGGCAGCTCATGACATGTAAACTGGCTTCTATCAGAGAAAGTAAGCTAAGGAGAGCCAGAGTGAGTGCATGAACAAGACAGAAGTCACAGTCCTTTGTAACTTCCTCTTGAAAGCAACATCCTTCACATTTGCCATATTCTATTGGTCACTACATCAAGTGCACACTCAAGGCGATGGAAGCAGGGATCACAGAGAGCCATGTCAATGGCCCACTCTGTCTGCCCTCTGGTCCCCAGTGATATGAATCCTTTGCACTGGCAAAATACATTGGTTTCTTTCCAAGATCTCCAAAAGTCTTATCCTGTAACAGCATAAGCTTAAAACCTAGAGTCTGGTCCTGCATGTCAGGTCCAGGTGGGCAGGAGGCTCCTCAGGTGGCGTTCCTTGAGTAGGACTTCTTGAGTTCGGTTCTACCCTGGTGGTAGATCTGTGAAACAAAGTTCTGTGCCCTAAACATACCCGATGTACAATTGTGGACAGGCATAGGGCATGGGATAAGAGCTTGTGACACTTGTATTCAAAAATGAGGGAAATGGAGATGTAAAAGCATAACTGGTCCATAGCAATTCTGAAATCTAGCCATACAAATGTTGAACGTTCCTTGATTACGTTTCAAGGCCCAGGACTAATTTTTCATGCCTTTCAGCTCTGCCCTATGGACTCTTCTTCTTCCATTCATTCTCTCTCTCCCCCACCACTCTCTCTCTCTCTCTCTGTTTGCTTTGTCTTGTGGTTTCATTTTATATTGTCTCTATCCCTTTCACTCTGAGCTGGCAATACTTTTGCTGATACCATTTCCTCAGAAACTGTGAGGCTTGGTGAGGCTTGGTGCCCGCGGCTCAGTGGTTAGGGCGCCGGCTACATACACCAGGGCTGGAGGGTTTGAACCCAGCCTGGGTGTGCTAAAAAAAACAACAATGCAACTACAAAAAAAAAAAAAATAATAGCCAGGTGCTATGGCAGGTGCCTGTGGTCCCAGCTACTGGGGAGGCTGAGGCAAGAGAATGGCTTAAGCCCAAGAGTTTGAGGTTGCTGTAAGCAGTGACACCACACCACTCTACCAAGGGCAACATAGTTAGACTCTGTCTCTACCAAACAAACAAACAAACTGTGAAACTCATAGAACTTCATTCCACTGGACAAAAGCTACGCTTTTTTTTTCTTTGAACCTGTGCTCCTGCCAAAGAAAAACACCCTTAAGCTTCCTAGAGAGCACGCTGTGTTCCATTAAGAGGATATATGAGGCATATCATTAATCTCTTTAAGGTACCTTTGTGTGACTTGTAAAACCCTAATCTTTCCATCTTTCATAGGTTGTACAGTCAAACTCTTGGCCACATTTTCCAGACAGTCCTCTGAAGTCATTTCTTAATTTTCACATCTTTTCGAGAGGCTGAGAATGTTCACATATTAAGTCCTGACTTCTTTTCACTTAACAGACCTTTAATTCCTCTCTCTCCTCTCACACTTCGCCACAAGCAGCAGGAAGAAACCAAGAGGCAACTTCAATGCCTTGGAAATCTCCTTAGCTGAATCTCTCAGTTTGTTAGTCACACCTTCTGCTTGCAGGTGACAGTGTCCCTGAGTTTCTGTCACTCTGTAACAAGGGCCTTGCTTCCTGTAAGTTCTGATAACATGTTCCTCAGTTCCTTTTGTACCTTCACAGGCAATTTCTTCCAAGTCCATATTTCTGCTCATTGGCTATTTAACGTGATATAGGCTTTTGCTATCATGTGTCTCAAAATCCTTCCAGGCTCTGCTTACTGCTTGATTCCAAAGTCACTCCCACATATTTAGGTATTTTTTAAGAGCAACATCTCACTTCTGGTCCCAAAATATGCATTAGGTATCTATTGTTGCATACAAGGCTTAGCATTTTTGTGCTTTTTGTTTATTATATTATATTTTATTTTATTTTTTGAGACAGAGTCACAGTTCACAGCAACCTCAAACTCCTGGGTATGATTCTCTTGCCTCAGCCTCCCAAGTAGCTGGGACTACAGGCACCCGCCACAATGCCCGGCTATTTTTTGTAGTTGTCATTGTTGTTTAGCAGGCCCAGGCCGGGTTTGAACCTGTCAGCCCCTGTGTATGTGGCTGGTGCCCTAACCACTAAGTTACAGGCACTGAGCCTGTTTATGTTCTTTTAAAGCACAAATGTATGATTTAAGGGTTTCTCTGGGTCAGGATCTTGCTTGTGGCTCAGCTGGGTTCTCTAGCTCAGGGTCTTCCAGGCTATAATTGAAGTCTCATCTGGGTTGTGTTCTCATATCAAGGCTCAACTGGGAAAAGATCTACCCCCAAGCTCATTCAGGTGGCAGGATTTATTCAGTTCTTTGAAGACTGTTGGACTAAGGGCTTCTGTCCCTTATGAGCTTTTAGCCAGAGGCCACCCTGACTTCCTTACCATATGGGCCTCTCTCCGAGTGGTCAAAGTGAGCAAACCAAGGAAAGCAAAAAAGGCGAACAAGAGAAAAGTCACTAATATAATCCTGGAAGTGACATCCCACCATTTTTGTCACATCCTTTTATTCAGAAGCAAGTCAGTAGATCCCTAACCCATACTCAGGGAGGGGATTCACAAGGTGTGAGTACCAGGGGGGTAGGATCATCAGAAGTCATATCAAAAGTTGCATAATGATCAGACATCTATTAAGTGTCAAAATCAATAAGATGCTTTGATCCGGAATTCTTCAAGAGAATAAAATCAATCAGATTCCTCCCTGCTTTGAGCTTCCCAAGAAACTGACTTGGTGGGTAACATCAGACAAATCACTCTCCAGCTCTGGGCCTCAATCCTCAAAGATCCTTGCCGGCTCTGACTCGCGTCTGTTCCTCCCTTGTGATCCATACGAAGACACTGACTTTGGAGGGTGTGGTTTTACTTTTTTATTTGTAGTATGAAATTCACAAAAACCTGGGGAAAACCAACAGGGGATAAAATAAGAGAATATATTGATAAATAAAGAAAAGATTATTTAGGGAAAAGAACACAAACGGGAAAGCTGTGGAGCCTTTGGAGGTGCCGGAGCTGCCCTCCACTTTGGCCCAAAGGCCTTTTCTCAAATTAAGACAGTGTGGGGTCTGCTCTCGACCCTCCAGGGTGGCTAAGGTTCTTCCCTCCCCTGACTGTGAACGATGAGCCAGCATGGTGGAGAAATTGTATTTGCAGAAAAGCAAGTAGTTGCCAGGATGTGGGAGCAGGAACAATGCACCCCACAGCCATGGGCCTGCTGGGGGCTCCCTAGGTGGTGCTGGTACAGGAGAGGAGGAGAGAAAGGTGTCAAGGTGTAAGAAGAGCCCAGGGTCCCAAGGCTGCTTGAGAAAGGCCTTTGAGCCAGCCGGGGTGACCAGGGCTTTCCAGAGAGGGCAGAGCCTGCTGGGGTGATGGGTGGGTGAGACAGGGGCTCTTTGGGTCTGCGCAGAGCCAGAAAGCTCTAAGAGTACCCTGGGACCTCTGGACAGATGGCCACAGGCCTCCCTGTTCAGCTCTCAGCTCATTCTCATTCACAGAGATCATGTGTCACCCGAGACGATGAAACATGTTGCTTTGTCTACAGGACCCGGCTTGGAATTACCTGTCCCAGAGCAAGAGTCGATGGAGCTGGGCCACCGAGCAGGTAGGGTGGGCTGGCCAGGGATACGCTAAAGGTACATCCAGGGCTTCTGGAGGGACTCCTCGGGGCAGCAGAGCACAGGGCCTTCCTCCTCTCCCTCAGTTTCGCCTCAGCCTCAGACACACTGCTGACCCTGACTTCTTAGGGGGACCTCTGTTTAAGGACAAAAAAGAAAAGGAGGAAAAGGAGTTACTGAGCCCTTCCCATCCTGCCACGCCTTGTGACACCAACACGGTCCCCATCCTCAACTGCTCTGAGGCTGGGCACCAGAAGGGCAGAGTTGGGGGAGAATAGCGAGGGGCCTGGCTGCATGGATGGGAGTCACCGTGGATCAGGAGTGCGCCAAGACCAGAAACTGGTGTGGCCCAAGGAGGGGAAGAGAGAGTGTTCCAGAAAGGAAAAGACCTGGAAGGGCTCCAGAGAGGGCTAGTGCTTTTGTGGGGCCTTAGGACAAGAGGAAGGATTTCAATGCAGGAGTGACTGACTGGGTCACTCAGAGGAGGGTCCCCAGGTTCTGACAGGTGGGATGGGGGTGATGACAATCCTACTGAGAGCTTTCTGCAATGACCTGAATGCTCTGGGGACCTTGTGAAATGCTCAGACTCCCAACCTTTTCTGATGCAGGAGCTCTGGGAGGGGCTCAGGAATTTGTATTTTTAATGGGTGCTAGGGAATTCTGATACCTGGCCAAGTTTCGAAAACTCTGTTGACTGATCATCTGATCCTGGTATCAGCAAGTGAAGCAGAATTTATTCCTCCCACTTTCCAGCTGAATGAATGGAATGGAGGAAGGGTGGAGTTGCAGTGAGCACCAAAAACCTTTGTTCATTCGTTAATTCATTCATTGAACAAACATTCAACTCCGGTAGAACAGGAGTTGGCCTATTCACCTCCCTATTGGGTCCCCATTGCCTGGCACAGCACCTGACACACAGCTGGTGTTTGCTCAGTCGATAAATTGTCAATATACTGGCTCTCTGAGCCAGAGGACAGAAGACACATCTTGGCCATAAAGTGCTCATAACCCCAAGGGCTGGCAGGGGGTGGGCAGCAGTTGCAACCGCAGCAGAGCACAGCCAGGGACACACAGGCAGTGCTGCTCCAGCCGTCCTGAGCCAGAATCCTGGGGGACTCCAGGAGAAGCCACCCCTGTGCTGGGCCTCAGTCTGCCCAGGAGCAGGGCGAGGGGGTATGGGTGGCCAGGTGAGTATTACCCCTGCTGTCTGCCCCCGGTCTTTTGAGAAGGGTCACCATCCCCATCCTGACAGCCTATCTGTCCAAAGAGGTAACCCCTCTACCTGGCTGCTTGCTGGTTGAGGCAGAATCAGGCCAGAAGGGAGGGAAGACAGTCTGGTTGTTTTCTCCGCCTTTTGTATAAATGACAAAGGGGTAGGGAAAAGGGGTGAAGATGAGGAAGTGGGGGAGAGCAGGAAAACCTCAGCCTTCCCTGTCTCCTACCAGCTGGGAGAAGGGTCTGCAGTCCCCCATGGGGTGGGTGAGAGGGCTGCCTAGAGTACCATCACTTGGTGACCACATGGCAGGGTCTAGTAGGAGTCAAATATAAACCCAAAGGCCAGAAAGCCCTGATGCTTACTGCATCCTTCCCTGAAAAACTAAACTGGAACAATGTGGATGTCCAGCAGAGGGGCCTCAGCTAAATCCTGCGGGGTCTGAAAGGAAAGTTGGGTCAATATCCTCTGCCTTATGTAGCTGCCCGGGCCTGATTGGTGGCTTTTAACAGTAAGTAACAAAGCAACAGTAGACTCTAATCTCATTTATAAACAAAGTAGAAACAAAACTATGTATCTTTTATGAGGACTACAGGAACCAGCTAGAACTCACCAAACACATTCATAGCTGTGACCTGAATTGAGGTTCAGTGCAGGCTATGAGGGACACTTGGCTTGACCTCTGTCTACTGCACAGAGAATCTATATGCCACTTGGGTGTTGTATGAAATGTGAGTGCTAAGCTGCCATCCGCCTGGATGTAAAATGCACTGTTACTTAAGAGTCACTAAGAGGGCGGCGCCTGTGGCTCAGTCAGTAAGGCGCCGGCCCCATATACCAAGGGCGGCGGGTTCAAACCCGGCCCCAGCTGAACTGCAAACCAAAAAATAGCCAGGCGTTGTGGCGGGCGCCTGTAGTCCCAGCTACTTGGGAGGCTGAGGCAAGAGAATCGCTTAAGCCCAGGAGTTGGAGGTTGCTGTGAGCTGTGTGAGGCCACGGCACTCTACCGAGGGCCATAAAGTGAGACTCTGTCTCTACAAAAAAAAAAGAGTCACTAAGAAACAGAATACAGTGCTGGCTTAGACCAGGAGCCACGGCCATTGTCAGCTACAGCCTGGTGTCAGAAGTGTTCAAATGGAGGGAAGGAGTGGCTTAGCATCAGTGAGATGCAGTCATGGGGTGTGACTCCCCTTTACCCCTTCTCACCCACTCATGTGCTGATGGGTTCACCTTCCCTAGATGAACAGGGCTCTCTGGTGGTGGTTCACACATGGACCCTGCCTCAATGACCTTCTCCCTCACCTAGGAGGGGAAATGAGACTGTAGCTTACAGCATGGCGGAATGGGAAGCTCAGGGTGATGAGAGCTGTGTGTGGCTATGTGTGGCTCACTGGGGACAATGCTGGGAGTTGAGAAGGAGGGAGCTGACTGAGCTCCAGCTTGGGGTAGGTGCAAGAAGAACTTCTTAGTGGGCTCTATTGGAAGAAAGAAGGGTAGGATTTTGACCTAGGGAAAAGGAGGGCTGGCCTTCCAGGTAGCAGACCAGCCTGGGCAAATCCTGGGCAGAGGGATTTTGCAGGGCGTGGGTAGGAGGAAGTGGCATTCTGTCTGTCTGGAGCCAGGGAGATGTGGTGAGAATGAGAAGGAGACGCAGCAGGCTGAGAGCAGGAGGCCCGTGGGCCTGAGGATGGGGCGGGGACCAGAGAGCCTGGGCGCTCGCTGGGGCTCCGTCAGCCCTGGAGGAGAGAGAGAAGGTGGGATACAGCCCCAAGCATGCAGCAAAGACTGGGGCTCCATCCACCTCTAGTACTTTCCAGGCACGTGACTTGGCCAACCCAAGGAATGCCTCTGCCAGCCTCCATAGCTGCTGATTGCTGTGGGGTTTCAAGGTGGGGAAAGGAACTTTCCAAATGTGGACCCAGGAGCACTAAAGCACAGAGAAGCCAAATCCCTTGCTCAGGGTCACACAGCTAAGCCTCAAGGCTGGACAGACTTGGGCTGCAGTCCCTACCGTCAAAAGCAATGTGGAAGAACCCTGACCGGGGGAGGCTCTGCAGGCGGAAACTTCTCCCTCTGTGAATCTCCTATGTCTCACCCAGGCCTCTGGCTCCTGAGATTTCTCTCTGTTCCTCTTTCTGTTTTGTGGTCTCTGGGGCTCTGTGTTTGTCTGTCCCTTGTTCTCCCTCATGTCTCCATCCCTCTTCTCTCCCTCCCACCCTCTGCATTTTTCTGTGCCTCTCCTGACCTCTGCCTCACTTTGTCCCATTCAGGTACAACCCCTCTGACCAGGGCCCCCCTGAACAACAAGGAGGGCCAGCAGGATGCAGACCCTTGGAAGACTGCCCGCAGCTCCTTAGATGCCTCCAAGTTCAAGCACCAGGTCCCACTCTCATCACAGACGCCCCCACCCGGGGGAAGCAGCAGCCAAGGCAGCCCCCTGGGGCAGAGTCACTCGGAGAGGATCCACACCCCACCCCCGAGCATTGTCAGCTCGGATTCTCTGGGGAAGGACCCACAGCCTGGGTCCTTGAAGAAGGTGGGCTCCAGGTCCTCCTTGAGAGAGAACAGGACCACCTTCCAAGGAGGGGCTCAGCCATGCCAGGGGCCAGATAAAGGCCCCAACGTGGGAGCCCAGGCCCAGAGGAGCATGCCTGCAAGCCAGAAAGGCAGCGTCATTCCCAACAACATTCGCCATAAGTTTGGAAGCAATGTGGTGGACCAGCTGGTTTCCGAGGAGCAGGTGG
This sequence comes from Nycticebus coucang, assembly GCF_027406575.1. NCBI lineage: Eukaryota > Metazoa > Chordata > Mammalia > Primates > Lorisidae > Nycticebus > Nycticebus coucang. The sequence goes on from NC_069782.1 coordinate 11,367,730, forward strand.
GTTTAAAAACAGGGTGCAGGAGGCTAAGGGCGGCAGAAAGGCTGTGCGCAGAGACTGGCAATGGGGCCACAAAAGAAACCTGCTCTTGAATATGGTGACCTGTGATAATATCACAAGAAGGCAGGATTTACTGAACAACTGCTATGTGAAGATGTGAATTCATCTTTCCAGCAGCCCCATGAGGAAGATGCTATAAAATTATCATCCCATTTTATGGAGAAGGAGCCCACAGCTTAGAGGGGTTAAGTAAGTTAACCAAATTCACCCAGCTATGTGGAGCAAAGATGCAAACTGCGTTGGCAGATTCTGGAGTCCTGGCCCTTCACAAATTTGCAGTTAAAAGTCTTTTGTTTGAAGGCCAGGCACGGTGGTTCATGCCTATAATCCTAGCACTCTGGGAGGCCAAGGTGGGCGAATTGCCTGAGCTCACAGGTTGGAGACCGGACTGAGCAAAAGTGAGACTCCGTCTCTAAAAATAGCAGGGCCTTGTGGTGGGTCTTAGCTATTCCAGAGGCTGAGATGAGGTTGCTGTGAGCTATGATGCCACTGGCACACTACCAAGGGTGACAAAGTGAGACTCTGTCTCAAAAAAAAACAACCAGTCTTTTGTTTGAATTGAATGCTGAGTCTCCTGAGGGAGATAGCAGTGAGCAGATAGGAGGCATTTATTGGGAATCAGAAGACCTGGGTTGAATCCTGACCCTTCCCCTGAATGCTGAGCGATTTTAGAAAAGTTACTTCCCCTCTCTGGGCCTCAGTAGCTACATCTGTAAAGTGAGGCAGCTGGACTAGATGAGGCTGACAAATAGGTGGCGTGCATCCACGCCTCTCCTAACCTGCACTCACGGCCCACATCACTAATCAATGCTGGCTCTCTTTCCCAGCTGATAGTCCAGTCTAGGCAGTCACTACTAATAAACTGAAATTGGAGATAAAATTCACCTGCCGTTTCTAGTCAAATGCTAAGTGTTCTTCTTGCCATGGCCTTCTGAGACATATTTTCTTTTTTTTTTGTAGAGACAGAGTCTCACTGTACCGCCCTCGGGTAGAGTGCCGTGGCATCACACGGCTCACAGCAACCTCTAACTCTTGGGCTTACGCGATTCTCTTGCCTCCTCCCAAGCAGCTGGGACTACAGGCGCCCGCCACAATGCCTGGCTATTTTTCTGTTGCAGTTTGGCCAGGGCTGGGTTTGAACCCGCCACCCTCGGCATATGGGGCCAGCGCCCTACTCACTGAGCCACAGGCGCCGCCCCCTGAGACATATTTTCAAAGCCACCATCTCAATCCTCTTAGCCACTGCATTGTGTGGCACTTACTGCACCCTTCTAAATAGATGGTAACACCAAGACCCCGTGTATGATCTGCTGGGGGTCACACTGATTAAAGTGGAAGATTCAGGATCACAAGTCTGTGAGTGAGGTGTCTCTCCTACTTTGTCACCTTAGAGTGCAGTGACCCGCCTTACCAGCAAGTCTGGGAGGTCACAGTCTAAAATGTTCTGTCCCACTAGGAGGAGGTTGTCCCGTTTTGAGGTTGACTATATGGTCACTACCTCTCACTGCCCTTTTAGGGCTTGGGACAATGTCACTTCTCACTTCAGCCACCAATGTCCTAAGCATGAATCAAGAGATCTGGTTTTTCTGCCCAGCTTGATCACAGGTGTCATCAAGCCAGCAAGTGTCAGAGCTGAAAGCTACTTCAAAGGCCACCCAGTTCCACCTTCCACCCACATTTTACAAGTAGGGAAACTGAGGCAGACCCGTAGAGGAGCAGAGGATTTAAAGTCAGCAGCTGGCATGTGGCAGAATTAGAACTCAACCCCAGGTGTCCTGCCTCTTAAGCCTGGGCTCAACTTCTCTGGGCCTCAGTTTCCCCATTGGTACAAAGAAAGAGTCAGCCTCAATGAAAGCTAAGCAGAGCTGACATGTGTGAGGCCAGTTGTAGAAGGCTAGCCCGGGCTCTGTGACTCAGCAGCTGGGTGAAGTTGGCGAATCTTTGGCCTCCTGAGGCCCAGGTTCCTCATTTATAAAATGGCAAGAATAGTGTCACCCTACAAAGACATTCTGTGCATAGCAGGTGCTCCGTGCTGGGAGGAGGTTTTATAACCATTATTATCCCTGATGCTCCTGACCCATTGTGGGAAGTGGGGGGATGGGAGGAGGCAAAGGGGGCACCTTTGATTACTCTGGGTCCCCAGCTCTGCTTTGGTTGAAGGCTGTGGGCTAAGGGTGGGGGAGGGGGTTGGGAGGGCAGGGTCTGGGGGAGGAGGAGTTAGTGGGGAGATATGGGGCTGGGCCCTGCTTTCCCATCCCTGTCTCTTCTCCCTGTCTCCCCCCTCAGGCTCGAAACATTGTCGGTGAAGTCCTTGAAGGCCAGAAGTCTTCAAGGGCAAGCTCATGGCCCAGCAGGACCCAGAGTCCTGCAGAAATCTCCTCCATCTTCGCAGACTACTATGACCTGGGCTACAACATGCGGTCAAACTTGTTTCAAGGTCAGGTCTAAGGGCAAGTGTGTAGCATCTGTGAACACCCATGGTCTAAGGCAGGGAAGGCCTTTGGGGTGTCTACCCATATGGGGTCCAGGACCCCAAGACACATCCCCATGGACCTTATTTTATGCCCACCATAGGCATCCTATCTGCAGGGCCTTGCTGAGTGAGTTCTGGGACCATCCAGCCTGCTGGCAAGTCTGTACTTGCTGCGGCCTCCCTCACACCCACCACATACCTGTGGTTTCTTAATCTGCCAGTGAGAGGCCCAGGACTCCTTGGCCCAGGCACCTTTGGTCACAGTGACGATATCAGGTTTCTTGGGTTCAAAGCTCTGCTGAGCCACTCATTAGCTGGGTGTGACCTCAGGTGAGATCATTAACTAACTCTCTGAGCCCCAGCTGCCTTCTCAGTACAAGGCACCACGGGACGATAATGACAGTATGGCTCTCACTGGGCTTTTGGCAGGACCCTATGAATTGCCGCCTCCGGTACGCAGACTACAGTGCATAGCGAGTGCTCAGTAGCTGTCGGCCATCATTTTTCTTTCCCAGAGCCTGGTAGTGGCGCCACCTGGGAAGGAAGGAAGTGTGGGGTTTACAGGGGGTTCATTTGGGTCAGCAGAGTCCTGTCTGGTGGGGAGGGAGCAGGGGGTGTCGTTAGCTGCATTTCACAGGCAGATCTGAGATCATTGGCCCAAGACCCCTTAGTAGTGTAAGGTATGTCTGGGACTCGAATCCAGCTTTTCTTTCTGCCTCTAAAGCCCCAGAGTCTTTCCTCCATACTAGGTCACCTCCCTAGTTATGGCTGCATTCCCAAGGGTTTTCTGGATTGCTCAGATGTGGTCCTCAGTCAGCACGCAGGGGCTTCTCTCAGCTGCCACGTTCCAGGTCAGCCTCACTGCAAAAGGCTCACTCTTCCTAGCCCTGCTCCTTCCTCTCTTCTCACTCTCAGGCTAGGAAAACCTCCTCCACTGGCTCAGGTCCCTGTTACCCGAGCAACTAGACACCCTTGGGAAGCCTTTCTGGGTTTTTCTTTGAGCTTGGAGAAGGGGCGGTGCTGGGGAGAGAAGTGAGAATACAGCTCAGAATGTCCCCTGCACAGGGCTCCTGGATCCTACTTTTCATGTCTCTCTTTAACAATTGTCACCACCCAGCTCTTACATACAACCTTTATGATAATGTCTATACAGATGCAAAACAACAACATTTTAAAAATATCTGTGTGCCCAGAACTCTGCGCCAAGGGTGTGCTGGGGCCAGCTCAAACCAGCTTGCACCAGCTCACAAGAGGCAATTGTTGGATTTTCCTGAATTGATTGGCACATAAATACTATCTTAAAATTGGTCAGAGCAATAGTGTCTACACTCTGGAAATTGGCAAACACTACCACCCCCTCTGTGCCCCGCCCAGGGTTAGCCTTTGCACTTGCTTGTGCACGTTGGCAAGGCTGGTGTGGCAGCATAGGAGTGAAGAAGAAATCAGACAGGGAATAGGCTAGGTTGCGAAGAACGCTGGAGGGTCTTTTCTCCGAGTGAGACGGATGGGAAGGCGAGCCAATGTTGTTAGCAGGAGAGTGGTCTTTGGTTTAAGATAAAGGATCACTCCAGTTGTTGTATTGAGAATAGATGTCAGGGGTTGGGGCAAAAATAGGAACACGAGTGAGGATGAAACTGTAAAAATACAGGTGGAACTGATGACAGTGGCTTGGTTTTGGAAGCTGGGCTAGCCCACTGCACAATTTTGGGGGCACCCTTCTGCCATGTGGTACCTCAGGGAAGTCATGCGAAGGTAGCCTGGTATAGTAGGATTCTGGGTATTTGTGTAAGATAGAGAGAGCAGATAATATGAGAGGAAGGAATTAAGGACAATTTCAAGGGTTTGAACTGAACCATTGGAAGGATGGAATTGCTGCTTACTGAGATAGAGAAGGTGCCAGGAGGAGTCAGTTGAAGAAATCCTATCTCATGCTGAGTCATGGAAGTAATCTTTTATATAGTCTTCTAAAAGATTTAGTTTTGCCTTTCACATTTACGTTTTTAATCCATCTGGAGTTGATTTCTGTTGTGTGAAGTAGGGGGTTCATTTTTAATTCCTTCTTTATGTAGATGACTGAATATCTCAGTCCCTTTTGTTGAACAGTCCCATCTTATCCCCAGTGACCTGCAGTGGCACCTCTGTTACCTATCAAGTTTCCACATGTGTGTAGATCAGTTTCCAGAATCTCTATTTGTTCATTGGTCTAAGATTACACTTTTAATTACCAATGTATTATAAGTAGTTTGATGTCTAGCCAGGCAGTACTCCCCCCTCACCACACACACCAGTTAATGTCTTGGGTTTCTAAGGCCTTTACTTGTCCATATAAATTTTACATGGAAATTTCCATGACAAACCCTGTTGGGATTTTGATTGAAAGTGTACTGAATCTACCGCTCTACTTAGGGGCAGTTATCAGTTTTATTATAATGAATTTTCCAATCTATAAATATGGTATATAGCTCAATGAATTTAAATCTTTCTTCAATACCTGCCAAAAACATTTTGTATTTTTTTCCTATATAGATCATGCCATTTTTGTTAGATTTATTTAGCAGAGACACTTTATTATTTTTGCTGTTGATTATAAATGGTATCTTCTAAAAAATTATACTTACTAACTTTGATACTGATACTGTATGCACGGATCCAATTTTTATTTTTGTATATTTATCTTATATCCAGAAACTGCTCAGTTCACCTATTAATTCCAATAATTGTTTGTCGCTTCTTTGGGGGCTTATTAGAATAATAATGGCTATATTTATGTATAGTATGTATAATGTGCTGACCACATGCTACATGCTATACATACATGTATTTTACATTTTAATTTTCACAAGAGCCATATATGGTAAATGGTATAATCCCCCTCTTTTTTTTTTTTTTAAATAACTTATTTTAATAGGCCATACAAGTTTTATTTAGTTTGTACCCAGTTTTACACAATTTTTTTTTTTTTTTTAATTTGGCCAGGGCTGGGTTTGAACCCGCCACCTCCGGCATGTGGGACCGGCGCCCTACCCGCTGAGCCACAGGCGCCGCCCTAATCCCCCTCTTTTTTTAAGATAGAAAGTATTGAGTCATGGAAAGGTTAAATAACCTACGTAAGGCCACACAGGTAGTAAAACTCAGAGTTGGGATTTAAACCCTGCCAGCCAAGGACCAAGTTCACCTGCTTAAACATCAGGCTTTTCCCACTTTCCCGTCAGTGTCTGGCTGACTTGTACTGGACCAGGGTACATATAAGCAGGAGAAACAGGTATTCTTATCTCCTTCTTGATTCTAACATTGTGCCAATAAATATAATACTTTTAAAGGAATTTTTAAAATACTTTTTATCAGATTAATATGGTCTCCCTTTGTTTCTAGCTTTTACTTTAAAAAAAATTCTGAGTGTTGAGTTTTATTATTTATACTGCAGTTAGATGATCAGATGATTTTTGTCCTTTGATCTGTTAATATGGTAAATTCTATTAATGGATTTCCTAATATTAAATCAAACTTCCATTCTTATGTTTAAACCAGTATACAAAAAATAAAATAAAAATTATATAAACTGGCTTAGTCCTTGCATTGAAAAAATTTGTGCGTAAAGAAACCATGCCACAGTTAAAGGATCACAGAGGAAGGCAGACAGAGCCAACTCCAGGCCCTCATCTGGCTTTGGCTGCCCTGAGAGTTTAGTGATCCCTGGCTAGGGAGGAGGGTATCCGTGTAGCCAGGATGTGTGGGCTGCAAGTGGACCACACAGGGTGTCCTGCAGGAATATGGTCCAGGGGAATCACCCTTTTTGTATCTTTTGCCTACAAACGTATCATGGCTTCAGCTTCAGGAGGACATCAGGGCACCATTGTGGGCTAACATGAACATTCTCTCTTCTCTCTGGAAAGGGAGAGTGTTGGCAAAATCTGGGCCCAGCTCACCTGGACGGAGCATGCACAGTGGCATAGGCGTAGCAGTAGTAAGGACAGCTCTCAACCTGTCCGATCAGGTTTCCCTGTCTCCAGGTACCCAGGGGTCTCCGAACCAGCCTCTTGAGGATTTCGTTCACCTCTCCACTGTTAGAATCCCCATTTTCCCTAGTCTGTGTCTTCTTTTTTGGTTTCTGACTTGTCTTTGTAGGAATATATCTCCTACATTGATGGCATCATCATAGCCTGTAATGATTTTAGAACTCTGAAGTTGTTGAGACTTGCTCCATACCCTAGCAGAGGGTCATGTTCTATAAATGATCTGTATATGCTTGAAAATAATCTCTTGGGCTCAGGATTTTGTCTTTGTCTAATATAATAGAGTTGTTAATTGTTTCCATACAAGTCTTCTGATTCCTTATTCATATATTTTGCTTGATTTATTAATTACTAAAACATATATCTTTAAGTTTTCCCTGATAGCAGATTTGTCAGTTTCTCCTCATAGTTCTGTCAATTTTGCTTTATCTATTTTGAGATGATTTCATTGCAGCAAGTTTAGAATTATCACATCACCTTCATGAATTGCAGTCACTTTCAGTTCTCACAGTGTCTCTGCCGTACATGTTGTTGTATTATCAGTACAGCTAGACTAGATTACTTTTCTTTAGTGTTTTCTTGGTATAGCTTTTTCTAGCTTTCCATACTTAGCCTTTGTTTGTGTCCTTTTATTAAGTGTATTTTACACGGCATATATCTGAAAAATACTTTCTGTGGTCTCACAATCCATATAGCCCATTTATTGATATTTTATTCTAGTGACTGATATATTTGGATTTATTTCCATGACCTTATTTTGTGTTTTCCATTTGTGCCGCTTTTTCTGGGCAACTTCTTTCTCCTTTCTTTCTTTCTTTCTTTTTTCAGGATTTGCACAAGCTTTTGATCTGATACTTGTCCTTCTCTATTCTACCTTCCTCAGGGTCCCGAGTAGCTCCGACTATAGGCACTGAACACAATGGCTGGCTAATTGTTTTATTTTTTTGTAGAGGTGGGGTCTTGCTATGTTGTCCAGGCCTGTCTTGAACTCCTAACCTCAAGGGATCCTCCTCTCTGGGCCTCTCAAAGTGCTAGTGTTATAGGCATGAACCATCAAGCCTACTTCCTATTCTTTTAGTGGTTATCTCTGACATTTTTATGTGCATAGTTAACAAGTTGTCAAGTTAATCCAGAAATTTAAATGTTCTGAGCATGGTAAGGACCTTAGAAGGCTTCAACTTTAATTACCCTTTTCCCTCCCCAGCTTATATGTTACTTTTTTATAGAATTTTAATTGTACATAAGGAAAGGACAAAGCTATGTAGCTTGGAACCACAGGGGCTGGGTTTGAGTCCTAAATCTTTCACTTAATTGGCTGTGTGACTTTAGACAAGTTACTTAACTCCTCTGTGCTTCAGGGATTTAAACAGCAAAATGGAGATGATCATATCTAGTCTTAAGGTTGTTGAGAAGATTCAGTGAGTAAGTTCACATGAAGCTCACCAATCTTCAGAATGGTCAGCTAACATTGTCATCATTTCACTCCATACATTAAACCCTGCTGCTGTTATGATAATGAACGTAGATTTACTCAATTTCGACTTTCTTTCCACATTCCTTCTTGTATCTCAGATCATGCTTTTTTTCCCCTGAATTATGTTTAGAATGTATTTTTTAGTGAGGTTTTGTTGTTCGTAAACTTTAGGCTCTGTCAGAACAGTTTTTATTTTGTCCTCATTCTTGGAAGACAGTTATACTATGAATGGTCTAAATTGTTGATTTCTTTTAGCATTTGGTCTGTCTTTAATGGTTAAATCAATTACTGCTGTCTTTGTAAGTAGTTTATCTTTTCTTCATGGCTACTTCTAAGATTGCTTTGTCACTGGTGTTCTAAATTTTACTTGGAGGTGCTAGGGTAGGAGTTCTTTTTTATTACCCTGATTGGGGAATTGTGATTCTTGAATCTCACAATTCACATCTTTCATCATTTCTGGAAAAAAATTCACCCATTATTTTTTCAAATATTGCCTCTACCCATTTTCTCTAGTCTCTCTTTTTGCAACTCCAATGAAATGTACGTTGGACCTTCTGATGAACTTGCATCTTAACATCTTCTAAATATTTTCCACATTGTTTCCCCCCTTTGCTGCATTCTAGTCAATGTTTTAATGTTTTAAATCTTACAGTTTACAATTTTCTCTCAGCTATACCTGATCTGCTATTTTACCCATCCATTGATTTTTAAAAAAACTTTTATGATGGCAATTTTCACATTTACAGAAAAGTAGAGAGAATAGTGAATAGATATTGCTCACCTCACCCAGCATCAATAATGATTAATACTAAACCAATCTTGGTGGTACCCGTAGTTCAGTGGGTAGGGTGCTGGCCACATATACCAAGGCTGGCGGGTTCGAATCCAGCCTGGGGCAGCTAAAACAACAATGACAACTGCAACAACGACAACAACAAAAAAACAATAGCCAGGCATGTGGCGGGCCCCTGTAGTCCTTGGGAGGCTTGGGAGGCTGAGGCAAGAGAACCCAAACTGACGCCACAGCACTCTACCCAGGGTGACAGCTTGAGACTCTGTCTCAAAAAAAAAAAAAAAAAAAATATATATGTATAAAACCAATCTTATTTCATATTTTCTCCCTACCGCTCACTTACTACTCCCAGGTTATTCCAGGTTATTTCAGAGTAAATCTAGGCATCTTATCCATTGAGCTTATTTTTTTCAATTATTATGTGTTTCACTTCTGAAATTCCATTGCTTCTTTTACTAATCTGTTATTCCTAAATAGTTTCTTACTCTTTGCTTATATTTTTATTTTCTCTTTATGGCTTCAAACATTTGATATACCTGTTTTATATTCTGTAACTGCTAATTCAAATCCCTACTAATGTGGGGGATTTGGTCTTCTGTGAAGTGTTTCTGCTGACTCGAGATCATGGTAATCTACTTCCTTGTGTGTTTTGTTGAATTTTGCACATAGAGATAAGTTTTCTCAAATTGTAGGTATTAGTTGCCACATGCCAGATGACCCAATGAAAGCCCTGTAATTTCATCTCCCTAAACTTACAAGACAATTTTATTCCTTTGTATAGATGAAGAAACTGAAGCTCAGAGAGGTTAAAAAATTGTTTGAGGCTATACTGTCCCTAAATGATGGATCTGATTGACTGACACCCTCCCACTCCCCCTTCCCTTCAACAACCCACCATCTAGAGAGGAAATTGACACCCCATTTAACCATGGAGCACCTGACCTCTGTTGACTTGTGCACTTGGGGATTCTTCATGGTGTTCCACAGGGGCCCCTGAGGAGACAAAAAGCCTCATGAAGGCTTCGTATACACCAGAAGTGATTGAGAAATCAGTGAGGGACATAGAACACTGGCATGGCAGGAAGACGGATGATCTGGGTGAGTAGGAGCTGGGGGTGTTGGGAGGTGGGCACTCTCCTCCATGGGCCGGGTGCATTGGCTCTAAGATCTAGAGGGAAACCAGGTCAGGAGACAGAGACTGGGGTGGACTGGGAAGAGGTGTGGGCCACCAATGAGGCTTGGGCACTCCGGAGTGGGTGATCTATGGTGGCTTTTCTCCTGCTCTCTGTAGGACGGTGGCACCAGAAAAATGCCTTGAACATGAACTTGCAGAAAGCATTGGATGAGAGATATGGAGAGAAGAACAAATCCAAAAACTCAAAGTACTAGATACAGCACAGAAGAGGTGCCCTTCATTCAAATAAAGTGCTAACAATAAAGAAAGAGACAAACCCAAGCCATGCTCTTCTGCTTGGTGCCTTTCTTCAGTATTGTGAAGTGTTAGAGAGACCAATTGAGGAAAGATGGAAGCCCTGAAGGCCCAAACTATCTACCAGACCCTCCTCCTATATTCACATACACACACATGCCTTCACACCTCCCCCCATTATCCCAGGAAGGGATGGGACATTTGAGTACAACTCTGTCTCAAGCCCAATGCGCCTGGCTTCTCCCTAATGTCCTGTATCTGGAGGGTCCTATAGCAGACACTGCTGGATCTTACCCTACGTACTTCCCCTAGCCAGCTCCAATTATTTCCAGGCATCCATTCCTCCCTCCGTATACAAGCCCATTTCAGAGGAATTGGCCACACACATTCCCTCTAGTCTAGTGGTGAGTTTGATTGGTCATATATATTTTTTACTTTTTTTTTTGTTTTTTTTTTTGGCTGGGGCTGGGTTTGAACCCTCCACCTCTGGCATATGGGACCGACGCCCTACTCCTTGAGCCACAGGCACCGCCCTGGTCATATATATTTTTGAGACTGGGTCTCACTCTATTGCCCTAGGTAGAGTGCCATGGCATCATATCTCACGAACTCAGACTCCTAGGTTCAAGTGATCCTCCTGCCTCAGCCTCCCCAGTAACTGGGACTACAGGTGCTCACCACCACACCTAGCTAATTTTTGTATTTTTTGTAGAGACAAAGGTCTATGTTGCCCAGACTGATCTCTACATCCTGGCCTCTAGTGTTCCACCCACAGCAGCCTCCCAAAAGGTGGGGATTTTTTTTTTTTTTTTTTGTAGAGACAGAGTCTCACTGTACCGCCCTCAGGTAGAGTGCCGTGGCGTTACACAGCTCACAGCAACCTCTAACTCTTGGGCTTACGCGATTCTCTTGCCTCAGCCTCCCGAGCAGCTGGGACTACAGGCGCCTGCCACAACGCCCAGCTATTTTTTGTTGCAGTTTGGCCGGGGCTGGGTTTGAACCCGCCACCCTCGGCATATAGGGCCGGCGCCCTACTCACCGAGCCAAAAGGTGGGGATTTTGAGGGCCTGAGCCGCCTCCTGGCCTCCCGCGAAAATTCTTAGCCCCACCCCCTACACAATGCTATTGGTTCAGGAAGGGGCATGTGAGTCAGTTTGGGCCAATGACGTGTAAGGAAAACTGTGGGTGTGTCTTATCTCTGCCAGAACACTGGGGGAGCATCCCTCTCTCTTGACGTGTAGAATGAGGAACCCTGCAGCCCAGACTGCTCCAGGCAGACACCTGTGACCATAGGAACTCCCCGGCATGCAACAGAGTCAGGGGCCTCTGTGACCTCACTGGGCTATTACACCAACTTGGCCAGAAGCCACCCACCTCTGGACTTCCTGTGATGTGAGCCTGAGCACATTCTCACTGCTTATGCAGACAAACATCCTTAGCCCATCAGGTCCCTGGTGACAGCAGGGGAGGGACCTGGGGAAGACTGTCCCAGGGAATGGGTTTCAGGGCAGACCATTATGTCTACCAGTTGATCCTGAAGCTTTTCACCTGGTTGGTCTCTAAGCCAGCAGCAGTGCATCCAACCCCAGATCACTAGCTAGCACTCTCAGAACATTCTCTACCCATGGGTTATTTATTATTGTGTTCCAAACCACACCAAAATCTATTGGCTTAAAATGACACTTATTTGCGGGTGAGTGTGCTGTTGGACAGAGCCCAGGTATGGCCCATTTCTGCTCCACCAGGCAACTGCTGTGAAGATGGCTGCGTGTCTCATATGCCTGGTGCCTCAGCTGAAGTGATTACCAGAGCTGGGGACTGGCTGGGCACTGCTCCTTCTCCCTGGGGCCCCTCCCTGTGAACAACTTGGGCTTCCTCCGGTATGGTGACTGGAGTCCAAGAAAGAGTCTGCTGAGGGGACAAGATTCAACGTGCAAGGGTTTATCAAGCCTTGCACTGGGCTGGGCTCAATGGTGCATACTTGTAATCCTAGCACTCTGAGAGGTTGAGGTAGGTGGATTGCTTAAGCCCAGGAGTTCAAGACAAGCCTGAGCAAGAGCAAGACCCCATTTCTACTAAAAATAGAAAAAATTGTCAGGCACTTTAGCATGGCCTATTGTCCCAGCTCCTCAGGAGGCTGAGGCAAGAGGATTGCTCAAGCCGAAAAGTTTGAGGTTTCTGTGAGCTATGATGCCACGGCACTCTAGCCTGGGCAACAGAGTGAGACTCTGTCTAAAAAAAAGAAAAAGAAAAACGAAGCAAAACAAAACAAAAAACTGGCTCATTCATGTCTGTGGCCAAGCCCAGATTTTGAGTGACGACTACACACAGAGCATTGGTATATACCAGAGTGGCTCCTTGGAGAGATCATCTTGCTTTGGAAAGATCGAAACAAAAAGAAGAATCAAAATCACCAGCACAAGAAGGGGAAAGCACGTCCTCACTTCTCCCCCAACTTCCCTCCTTCTCTCATAAAAGGGAATGATTTCTTTAGGATAGGATTGGATCACATGTAATACACGGAAGTGAACTTGACTTGATTTAGTGATTATTGAGTGCTGAACTGTGTGCAAAGTGGTGGGTTAAGCTCAACTTTTTCATTGGGCACCTAATTTCTGCAAGGCATTGGAAGAATCAGACTTTATCTTTATTGAGCAGCTGCTATGTGCCCATCACATGTGACACCTGAGAAAATGAGCTACGCAAAGTAGACTGTCTACTATTCTAACATAGAAATGATAATACAGCAGGTCCTATGAGGATGTTCTACATGCTTTATACAAACAACTGTATTCCATCTTTATGATTCCCTTTATGACTGGGGCTTGGAGAGGCCAGGGAAATTATACAAGGTTTTGCCACTAGGAAGCTAGGATCCAAACCCAGGCATTTCTGATCAAAGCCAATTTCTTCCTTCTCGACCAGGCAATCATACTCAGTGTCAACAAACATACTGACACCTGTTAGGCACTGTGGGGACGGCAATATGGATATAATGCAGTCCTTGCCCTCGGGGACTTTACAGTTTGTAGAGGACTGGTGTGGTATTAGCTGGCTTTCAGGGTTAGACCCTCATCTGACCAACAGGTACTCAACATCTACCTCTGCCCAGCCCTACTTGATGAGCTGGGAATGCAAAGATGAGTAGACATGGTGCCTGTCCTCCCGGAGGTCAGAGTCTGGATGGAGCTAGAACAGATCCAGCAGTAAATAGATGCTGAGTTTTCTACGTGCAGTGGGAAGTTCATACAGAGCCAGCATGAAGGAGAATGTGGTTACCTCTTCCTGGATTCTGGGATGAGGCCCTGGTCATGTGGTAGGCTTCATCTAGGAGATGGCTCTTGAGATGAGTCTTGGGACATGAGTAGGTATGTTCAGGTGCATTGGGAGGTGCAGCATTCCAGACAGAGGAAGCAGTATGCACAATCCCTGTGTGATATATTTGAGGAGCTTCAGGCAGTTCATTAACCTTGGAAGGTAGAGCTCTGAGGAGAGGCACAGAGGAGAAGTAGGAAAGGTGGAGTTTATGCCTGGATGGGGTTGCTCTGTGGAGGTCTGAAATGCAAGACCCAGCCCTTCCATCTAGGAGCTTACAGTCTGGCTGGAAAATAAAGGGTTAATTCTAACTGAAGAAGCCACAGAGAGGAGTTGAAAAAGAGGCTCATTATCCTCAACAATCAGAGATGCAAATTAATGTAATAAAGTCTTTGGCTTGGCAAAAATTAAAATGCAAGTGTAGGGGAGAATGAGGGAAGTGAAAACTCTCATATACTCCATGAATTATGAGCAAAGAACAATAAGGAAGTATTTACTAAAATTGAAATTATATTTCACAAAGCTGGAAATTTCATTTCTACATAGCCTAGAATAGAAACATTTAAATGTGCACAACAGGAAAGTCTTTGCGGTGTTGTTGGGAAACAGTAAAAAACCTAAATGTCTTTCAGCTGGAGAATGGACAAATGAGATCACCTACTGCAGGGGAAAGGCATGACCCACATGTATGTATATCAGCAGGGAAAGACCTCACAACATATCAAAGAGGATGGGAAACAACAATCTGCCCTACAGCAGACAAAAACACTGTGTTACTCATGGATGTGTTTATAAGTATATGGAAGGTGGGCTGGAAGGACGCTACAGAAACCCACCCTCACATTGCCTTTAGCTTAGCTCTTTGAAGAAGCGGCTTTATGAGAGAACTACCAAAATACCTTCTGATGAGAGGACTCCGATGCTAGAAAAAGCAGCTGAGTAACACAGTGTTGGTGAGCTGACTTAGAGTTAAGTGAGCAATTTCAATTTTGACATTAAGTGAATAAATGTAACACATTATATGACTTTGCCTCAATTAAAGATTCCATCTCAGAACATTAAGAGGAACTCTTTTAAATTAAACATTCAATATTTTAGAGAGAAAAGCTGTAATCTTGGCAAAGTAAATAAAACATGAACAGATTTTTTTTTTAAACTTAAAGGCTTTATCCTACTGATGCTGTTTCCAACAGCATTCCTATTCCTCATGCTTCCGAGTCTCCTAGAGGGTGGAACTCACAGTGATTCTTAAGTTTCAAAAGGTACAGGGACCAGGATTTAAGTGGCATTAATTCACATAGTGAAAAAAATTATTGATCCTTCAATTCACACAGGGTCTCATTTACCGGTAGTAACTCAGAACCATCTTCACAATTTCTGACACATTCATGAACCACTTCAGGGGACATCAATAAAGCAATTTAGGACACTTACCCTAAGGTGCAGTTGACCAGCCTCCCATGGCTATAATTCCTGCCAAGCCCTCCCCCTAGTGGTAGGGTTTCCAAATTGCAGGCATAGAGTTTAGGAATCATTATTTTTTTTTATTATTTTATTTTATTTATTTATTTATTTTTTTGTAGAGACAGAGTCTCACTTTCTGGCCCTTGGTAGAGCCGTGGCCTCACACAGCTCACAGCAACCTCCAACTCCTGGGCTTAAGCGATTCTCTTGCCTCAGCCTCCCGAGTAGCTGGGATTACAGGCACCCGCCACAATGCCCGGCTAGAGTTTAGGAATCATAAATCCACAATGTACATGCTGAGGAGGGAGGGAACCTACAGACCATTTAGTTGCATCTTTCTAACTATGCCTTCCCTACTCCCCACCCAGCTCCTTTTCATAGATGAGGAAACTGAGGCCCAATGGAATAAAGACATGTTTATACTGGAAATGAAAAGTCCATGTTGTCTGCTTTGCAAATCCAAACTGTCCTTAATGGCACAGAATGGGAGGTTGATCTTTTGCCTCACTCTGTCTCCCAGAATCATGACCTCTGTAATAAACAGTATTAAGCAAGAGCTTCTGCAGACTTGGAGGAAAATCTTAATGCAGGTACCCAGTCAAGAGGTAACAAGTGACTCTAGATAGGCTCAAGGCCATGGGAAGACCAGAAAGAGCCAATTATCTCTAGAGTATTAATAGAGGGCCAGTTACACTTCTTTCAGAGGCTATCATAAGGTTTACCTGAGAAAACGTATGCCTAGCACAGAGCCAGGTATAAGTGTGTAATAAATGTTTATGTTTTTCCTTCCTCTAGGCAAGATTTCCTAAATATGTTTAAAAGAACACTATGAAATGTTAGTAGATGTTAAATGAGAAACTGTCAAATGAATTTGGGTTTTGCTGATTTAAATAACACTCTACAGATTTCTCTTGTGCAAGATTTTGCAGAACCTTGAATATGCTAAAATTCATTGTGCCACTCCAAATTACTGCACATAGATTTTACTATTCCCCACTGTGCCTGGCACAGACAGCAAAAGCCATGATGACTGTGACAAGGCCTGTGATTATGACAATGATTTTATGAACATTGCAGGTTCAGAAGCCTGAGTAGAATAATCCTGATTTTTAGAGGTGGTTAGATGGCTGTTGTATAAACCAGGATGCCCATTACCAAGAATCACGGAGAAGTGTGCCTGCCAAGGGGCCTGGCTGCGTTATGGTTCTGGCCAATGCTGTGGGAATCCACTCGGGGAGCAGATAAATCATCAAAGGGGATGGGCCTAGCCTCAGGAAAACAGGGTTCCATTTCCTTCATGCTGGTACTACATGCATCGGGCTGAGAATCCCAGCCCCACCAAGTGGCTGGCTTCAGAGGTGCTGGGCAGCCTGCCAGGGCAGAAGGCAGGCTGGGGCCTCTCCTAGTCCAAATCCCTTTCCAGTGGGCCAGTATATAATGAGCACCTAGTATGTGCTGTGTTTGGCACCAAAGGGGACACAGGGATGAGTAGTCCTTGGCTCAGAGGGAGTGATAACACAGGACATAGGTGATCTTAATATGAAGGAGTGAAAGTCAGGAGGGGGAGGGGGTAGCCTGGGGCCGGAAGTCAACTGCCTGGGGCTTCCAGGGCGAGAGTTTAGAAGCTGTGAAGCTCTGTGGCAGGCCCTGGAAGGGTCCCTTATAGATTCCCTAGGTCAGGATGTTTCTAATCTCCTGGGGAAAGGGAATTGGTTAGGTTACTGTGAGCCTTTTGGAGCTCAGAGTGAAGAGTTTCTCTGCTCTCTTGCTCCCCAACTGGTCCCTACAGCACAGACCCTCTCCTCCCAAGCCCAGGTGATTATAAGATATTTCCTCCCATTTATTTTAACCTCCCATTTATTTTTTATTTTTTTTGTAGAGACAGGGTCTCACTGTGCAGCCCTCGGGTAGAGTGCCGTGGCGTCACACGGCTCACAGCAACCTCTAACTCTTGGGCTTAACGCGATTCTCTTGCCTCAGCCTCCCCAGCAGCTGGGACTACAGGCGCCCGCCACAACGCCCGGCTATTTTTTTGTTGCAGTTTGGCCGGGGCTGGGTTTGAACCCGCCACCCTCGGCATATGGGGCCGGCGCCCAACTCACTGAGCCACAGGCGCCGCCCTTAACCTCCCATTTATTTTAACTCATTTATTTTCCCCTCGGTTTTACTTTAGGTTTGGTTCAGTCTCTTTACTCCTTGGCCCCAGGGGTAACTCCCTATCCTCCAGCCTCTTTGCAATGTCTACCACAGAGGAGGTAAGTCACTAAGGAGACACTGTATTTTCTTAGTCTTAAGGGGCTTGACACACAGGGTGATCTCATTAAGAACATAACTAGCAAGGAGACAGCCTTTCATATACTTTAACTCACTTAGTCATCACAACACCCTGGGACGGGGATACCTTTATTGTCCCCATTTTACAGATACAGAAACTGAGGCAAAGAGAGGTCTAGTGACTTGCCCAACGTCACACCACTAGTGAGTGCTGAAGCTGGGATTTGAATCCAGGTGGTCTGACTCTGAAGTCCACACCCTTAACCACTCAGTTATTTTGCTCAGAGGAAGTGTAAAAATGATGTTTTTCTCAGAAATTTGGGCAGACAGGGGCAAGGCTTCCAGAATGTTTATACAAAGTGTCCAGAAGAGAAAGGTTTTTTTTTTATTATTAAATCATAGCTGTGTACATTAATGCGATCATGGGGCACCATACACTGGTTTTATAGACCATTTGACATATTTTCATCACACTGGTTAACATAGCCTTCCTGTTGTTTTCTTAGTTATTGTGTTAAGACATTTATATTCTACATCCACTAAGCTTCACATGTACCCTTACAAAATGCACCATAGGTGTAATCCCACCAATTACCCTCCCTCCGCCCATCCTCCCCCCTCCCTCCTTCCCCAACCAGAAGAGAAAGTTTATGTGGCGATTTTCATATTTGTTGCTAGCCCTTAAATTCTTCCTAACGATGAAGTGTTAGGAGTCTTTACAGCTGAGTGAAGGAGGGGGAAAGGTAAGAGTTGGGTAAAAACCAGGTAACGTCCACAGGGAAATTAGCCTGAGTCATGTTTACAGGCAGCTGTGTGCGTGGGGCATCTTGGATCGTGACCCAAGGTCATTAGACCATGGTGTGTTCCTAAGGAGGAACATGAGTGCAAAGACTTCAAGGTCTTAAGAGACCCCCCCCTTACACCTCCTTACTTAACAAATGGGGGAACTGAGGCACGTGTGGAGAAGGAAGGGAATTATCAGGGCTAGTGAGAGGAAGAACTAGAATTGAACTCAAGTCTCTCGGCATCCCTGTGGGTGACCTCCCTGCCCTGGCTAACTCTGCCCATTGTGGGCACAGCCAGCTTCTTCTTCCTCTGGATGCCAGCTCAATAGCTGTGACTGCCCAGTAAGTAACTTCAGCCTCCTCTGAACCTCAGGTGCCTCCTCTGTGAACTGGGACTAGTCAAAGTTTCTACCTCACGGGGAGGCTGTGAGAGGTCAAGGGCCTCTGAGTGTAGTGGTGGCCATAGTCCCCTGCTCAGAACAGGTGCCGGACACAGGGGAGTTAGTCTGAGCATTTGCCAGTATTCCCTTGCTACCCAGAAATTATTAAACACAAAGAAAGGAAAAAAGGAAGACACTCCCTCAGTTCGGAAGCAGGAAAGTTGGGGGGGGGGGAGGACATCTATAGGTTTGGAAATCAGACCCTGGGAGGAGTCTGGGCTATGCCCACAGGGGGCAGATACACATATTACGCCAGCTGAGAAATAAAACATATGCCCAGGTGAGAAATAAACACATCCTCAAACACCTCTGCGTGGGGACAGAGCTGTAATGACTGGGGAAGGGTAGCCTCTGAGTTTGGGTTCTCTAGCAGCAGACCCGCAGGACTGGGACAAGGATTCCCAGGCAAGGGTTTACTTGGGAGCCACAAGTAGGAGATGCAGGGAAGTGAGGGAGAAGGAAGGACGCCAGAAAATGCACATTATTAGGGAAGTTGCCATTCAGCAACTGGAAATTTTCCCAAAGGACCCTAGGAAGTTGTGTGGGCTATGTACCTAGGAGCTCTCCCACTCCAGGGGCATTGGAGAAGACTGTTCTTGGGGGTGCCACCTCCCTGGCACTTGTAGCCCTGGGACAAGTTCCACTCTAGCAGCAGCAAGCACCCAGCCACTGAGGACAGTGCAGGTGCTGGAAGTGGGAGTCAGGAGGACAGTCTGGGAATGGCACAGGTGGGAGGAAGGGCCTGGTGTCAGCGGACACAGCCGACATCAGTTCAAGTGTAAAGGCAGATTTGACGCCATGCCTCCTGACACTAGGTTTATGCAGAGGGGACCAGGTGTTTGAAAGGGAGAACAGGGAGTTAGGGGGAAAGTGGGTGCTCATGTGAGCAGGGACAAAGGGAGCTCAGCGTTGATGTGACTGGGCTGGCTGTGTCTGTGAGCTGGCACTCTAGAGGCTGGGATTCTGTCCTCCCACAGAACCTAGGAGACAGAGGCCCTTCCTTCCTAAGGGCTCCTTTCTAAAGGAATGGCTTTCAGGTCCTAAAAATAGACACTCCCTAGTGTAGAAGATGCATGAACCATGTGTGCCTCAGTTCCCCCATTTGTTAAGTAAGGAGGTGCAAGTGGGGGGGTCTCTCAAGACCTTGCAGGTTTTTCACTCATGTTTCTCCTTAGGGAGGGAGCACAATGATCTAATGTCCTTGGGTCCACTGTCCAAGATGCACCCCCCCCACCACCACAGAGCTGCCTGTAAATATTACTTAGGCTAATTTTCCTTGTGGACATTGCTTGGCTTTTACCCAAATCTTACCAAATGCATGAACATTTCAGAGGGATGGAAGAAGGAAAAAACTGTGAGCCCTTCTAAATCACTGAGAAAGGGAGCACGGGAGCCGTGGTCAGGTGCTGGTTGCAGCACTCAGCTCTCCAGGTGGTGCTGAGGGCACCCCAGGGGCACACAGCCTTACACTGCTAGGACCCTCGCTAGAATATGGTCTCCCCTTGGTGCGGAGGGGTTGTGTGTGCCAAGAGTTCTGCTGTTGTCAGTGGGTGGGTCTGACAGATCCTCTTACAGGTGGCATCAGAGAAGCCAACCCCGAGTGAGACAGGCTTCCAGGTCCTGTCCTGAAAGACAGAAGCCTGCTGGTCACACGCATTCACACAAACACACACCATACGGGAGCTCACACACAGTCACCTAAGCATGCAGGTGCGGACAGGCAAACATCAACACGATGCACACACACACTTGTGCACACATCTAGGCACAGCATACAAAAGCATCGCTAACTTACATCCAGTCCAAGCGTGCAAGCAGTCTTTATGGGCATGCAACCTATAACCTGTACAGTCCCACACTTGGTTTAATGCCCTAATGTTACTTTTGAAATTCTTACATTTTTGAGAAAATGCCCCACATTTTCGTTTTGCAGGGGCCCCGCATGCGTGAGGGCACATACAGGTGTCTACCTCATTCTGTCTTGTTTTTTCTCCTATCTTGATTTCATAGGGGAAGTTTCCATGAAGCTCCGACCTCAGCCCAGAACCTAGAGGGCTTAAACCGAAAACTGAAAACTACAGCTGGAAGGGCAGGCCCCACAGTAGAAGTAATGCCTGATGCTACCGCTAGGTGACAGCACAAGCCGAGGCAGAGACTGGGACGGGATTGGGCAGGGCGTCATCAAGTCCCTGGAGGGATCATTCTCCGGACACCACGGAGATTCCCCAAAGCAAAGGTCTCCAAGGGATTATCTATTCTGCTGTCAATTCATTTTTAATGGCTTTCTTTTTTTGGTTTGTTTCTTAAAACTTTGTGATTACAAACGCAACACTTTTATTATAGAGAAAAGCACATATGAAAATAAAAATCATCCGTAACTTGATTCTCAGCTCTTTTTTTAAAAGGATGTAAAAGGAAGTGACAGTCTGTTCAGGACACTTTGTATTGACAAATCATTGACTTAAATTAGCATCTGTAATAGCTCAGGGTCAAGTGCTTATGGCCGGCAAGACTTTGGGACACCAAGTAGCTGCTGTAATGGAGCCTTGTGGAGGAGGGATGGATTCTTAAGACACTAGACACATGGACAAAAAAAGACAAACTAAGGGACTTTAACTTTCCAGCTCAAGGCAAGGGTAAACAACCAGAGAATTTCTTGATCACTCTGAAAGAATTCTTTATTTCTTATAGTCACAGGGCTAAGAGTTCTGAAAACCAACCCCCCAGTAAAATATAATACAAATTGAATCCATGACTTTGTTAGATCTCTTATGTAAAAGTTAAGAAATTACTTGGTAAGGAGAGAGACTCTATAAATTGGAATGGGGACACAGGGTAGATTATGATGAATCTCAAAGGAGTAGGGTGCTGGCCCCATATGCCGGAGGTGGTGGGTTCAAACCCAGCCATGGCCAAAAAAAAACTGCAAAAAAAAAAAAAAAAAAGAATCTGAATATCTTGAACCCCTGAGTTTCCCTAGGATGAGTATCAGCTTTCTTCCCTCCTGAGGACATCAGCCTGAAGACTTAACTCCCCTGAGGCAATTGCCCTGAAGGGAACAGTTGATTCCACTCAAGAGCCCCTTCCTACTTTTCATGGTTTACGGACTCATAAAATCCTGCAGACCCTAGGGCAGTGCTTTTCAACCTTTTTTTTTTTTTTTAATCTCTTGACACACTTGAACTTAAACTTCTGTGCACACTTAAATTATGTTGATCAAAAAACAGTAAGAAAAAATATATATACTTACCGTGCTTTGAACTTCTTTTAAAAATAATTTAATCATCTTTACAAATTTTCGAGGCACATCTAAGATCCTCTTATGGCATATCAGTTGAAAATCACTGTCCTGGGAAGATGAAGACAAAGGCTTATCTAGAAGGAGGTACCAAACCAATTTCAAGTTCAAGATCTTTGCCAATTTATAAAGGCAGAAACTTGGGGAATAGGTGTGGGAAGGAAGTCTCAAAATGTTAGAGCAAGGCAGAAGGTAGGTTATGTTGGACAGACTGACCTGATTAATATGGAAGCACTAGCCAGAGAGTCTGGAGTCACTCTAAGATCAAGCAGCTGCCAGGGGCTCGCACTGGGTGCTCAGTGCTGCAACTTGGACCCCACAGTCCATTATGTAAGTCAGAATACAAGCATTTTCTTTGGTATGTTACAGAAGAGGAAGTCGAAAGGCTTAGGCAGATAGGAAAGTTGAAGTGCATTTGTTGTGTGCAACCTGCTCAACTTTCCCCTGGGATAGTATGGAGATGTCGCCTTCATGAAGCCTTTTAACAATACTGTGGTGTGATGAGACACACTGAGGCCTATTGAGGACAGAGAAGCCTGGTTCCCAGTCATCCTGGGGACAGAGAGCTCCACCATGGTGCAGCTGGACAGCTGCACAGAAATAGAAATATTATATAAGGAGCACGTCCGAATGTCTACTCAGGGTGAATTATTGTTAGTATAAATTCATAACAAAACATATTTTGGAACAATGTACAAGCACTTGCTGATTGCTAGATCAAATGTACCATTAACCTGTAAAATATAATTTTGGTTAACCTGCAGAATATAACTTACCAAAATCAGTTCAGAAGGAAGTAGAAATGCTAATGAAAAAGAAAAAGATGAAAATATCTTTCTTTTCTTTTCTTTCTTTCTTATTTTTTGAGATGGACCCTCATGATGTTATTCAGGCTGGTCTTGAACTCTTGTGCTCAAGCAATCCTCCTGCTTCAGCCTCCTGAGAAGCTGGGATTACAGCTGTGCATCATGGTACCTGTCTGGGTGTTCATTTTAATCTGATGCCCAACTAAATACTAAGCCACAGAAGCCCTCTAAGCAGCAGACAGGCCTAGCCTAGGAGATGCATTTGCCTTGGACACAGATTCTTCCAGGTGAATGCTGGCTGTCATCAGAAAAAGACTATTTTCAGAAAGCAACAAGTCTCCTTTTAAATGGTAAAATATCAAAAAAAGAGAATAGCTATAAAAAATTGGAAGAGCTTATTTAATAATTCATCACTTATAAATCCATCAGGCCTAGACAGTTTAATAGACAAGCTCTTTTATGTTTTTAAATTCTTATAAGGCAAGTTGCTTTTAAGTACAGGTAATTCCTGTGTTATCTGAAATGTTGCAGGACCAGCAAATTGAAACCAATAGACTCTCACCAAAGGAATTTTATTTTAGCTGGAGGAGCCACAGCAGATTAGAATCCAAAATGGCTGAGCTCCCAGATCAGCTCTGTCCTTGTTCTTTTATTGGATTCAAGTAGGCAAAGGAATTACCATATTACCTCTCATTGGAGGTGTCAAATCATGTGCAGGGTTTGCAGAAGCAGAAGCAAGCAGCAAGTGTTGGTTTCAAGGACTCATGAGGCTAAATTTTATGAATTCTTAAGGGCTGGGTTACCATGAGGAGGTCTTTGCAAGTGTGTCCTTGGGCTTCTCTGAGAAACCTTTGTTTTTTTAGACTTTACTTTTCCCGGTATCCTCCCTCAAAATACCAGAGGAATGGTAAAAATGGAAGGAAAATGGTTATTATATCCTTCAAATACAGAGTGGAAGCTGTTAGGGTAGAAAGCTCAGTAGGGGCTCTATGTGGGTTGAAAAAAGAATTTCTCTAGACCAAGATTAGGATATAAAAGTCTAAGTTTAGGCTGGGTGAGAAGGCTCATGCCTGTAATCTTAGCGCTCCGGGAGGCCAAGGTGGGTAGATTGCCTGAGCTCAGTTCAAGACCAGCCTGAACAAGAGTTGAGACCCCTATCTCTAAGAAAAATAGCCGGGCATTGTGGCAGGTGCCTGTAGTCCCAGCTACTTGGGAGGCTGAGGCAAGAGAACTGCTTAAGCCCGGGAGTTTGAGTTTGCTGTGAGCTATGATGCCACTGCACTCTACTGAGGGTGACAAAGTGAGACTCTGTTTCAAAAAAAAAAAAAAGATATAAGTTTATCTTTGAGAAGGAGAGAGGGAGTAAGGGAAGAGAAGAGACTTGAGGAAAGAGGGAGAGAGAAGAGAGCAGGGAGATGGTGTGGCTCCCAAAGAACGCCCATGGTTGAGGTCGAGCAGTTGCTGAATTTAAGGGGGACAAAGAAAAAAAAAACAGGTAATTGCAGCCAAATTCACAACATATTGTGGATGTGAATGCTGTATCCGGTTTTCCTGTGGTAAGGCTTGAAGACTGACAATTTCCCACGTGCTTCCAGTCCTGTGGCCTGATGTTCAGTATCCCATTGTTTTTCCCTATGCGGGAATAAGCTGAGGCTAACGGAGGAAAAGTCTAAAAGGCAAAGGAGCTGGTGAATGTATAAAGAAGAATTTACATTTCCTTTCGTCTGCTGGGCTCCTCCATGGGTTCTGAAAAGAGAAACAGGGAGGGCTGGTAGCAAGAGAAAGAGGAAGAAAGCAGGTAGAGAGATTGATTTTAGTCCTTACTAAAGAAAACTCAGTTAATTTTTCTCTAACCTTTCACTATATAGACTGACCATCCTTACAGAAGTGCACAAACTGCTCTTTAGAAAACCTAAGATCAGGAGGACAGGGCCTTTTTAGGATGGAGGTCAGCTGCCTGCTAACCAGAAACACCTCGCAGGTTACAGTTAAAAGCTAAGGAAAAAGCCTGAAGCCAACAGTTTTGATCTCCCCAAAGGCCACCTCCTGTCTTCCAGGAAAATAATGAGCTCTTCTGATGGTCATAAACATGATAATTGCTTGTTGTTACACATATTAAGGCTCTGAGTCATTTAGTTATTTAGTTATTTCAAATGCTTGTGAAATATTGCTCAGGCTAAATTATGGAGTTCATGAAAATTGATGATGGCTCAAAAAAAAATTATGTCAGCATACATAAATGATTCAATGGTAAGCTAAGCAGATTTCTTAAAGCAGTATGATGCTCGCAGACTACAAAACCTCCAGAGTTGATACAGAATTGAGAGAGATCTGCTCTCTTTTAATAGTGGTAGGATTTTTGAATAGATATTTGACAGCTTTTGAAATCTTGAAATCTAGGGCGGCGCCTGTGGCTCAAGGAGTAGGGCGCCGGTCCCCTAGGTTCAAACCCAGCCCCGGCCAAAAATCACAAAAAAAAAAAAAAAAAAAAAAATCTTGAAATCTAAATGTAAAGCAATGCTTTATATTATGTTTAAAATTTTCCATGTTCCCCAAATCTGAAGGTAGCATAAAAAGATTTGTAAACTAACTTTACTTATAAACCCAGACACAAAATCATCAATAAAATATTGGCAAATCAAGTCCAGCAGTGTTTTAAAAGAATTTCTAACCAAGTAGGATTCATTCCAACAATGCCAATTTAGAAATCAATCAGCGTGATACATTTTAAAATCATATTAATAAATCCCATGGCATTAGAAGGCGCCTTATAACTCAGGGAAGTTGTCCTCCTTGTGGGTTTGGGTTTCCCATCACTGAGGCTTATACAGGGTGTCCATAAAGTTCATGTGCAATTTAGATAGCCAACTCTTTTAAAATTGCACATGAACTTTTTGGACACTCTGTATGTCACCAAGCTGGGAAGTGCCAAAGCAAAAATTGCACCAAAGTTAACAGGCAAGGAAGACTTGATTCAAGGCTACTGCAATAGAAGAGAGGCCAGCACTAAATCTGAACTCCACTTGGCAGAAATGGCACATGAGAGGCTGTGTTGGCGCTGGGGTGAGAGGAAAATCACAGGCCCTTTGTGCTCACCAGTTGGCTTTACCCAAAGGAAAAATAAACTTTGGCTTGGCGCCGTAGCACAGTGGTTACAGCACCGGCCACATGCACCGAGGTGGTGGGTTCAAACTTGGCCCAGGCCTGCTAACCAACACTGCAACAACAAAAAAAATAGCTGGGCATTGTGGCAGTTGCTTACAGTCCCAGCTAGCTGGGAGGCTGAGGCAAGAGAATCACTTAAGCCCAAGAGTTTGAGGTTGCTGTGAGCTGTGACACTACAGCACTCTATTGAGGGCAACATAGTGAGACTCTGTCTCAGAAAATAAAATAAAATAAAATAAAATAAAAGAGAGAAAAGTAAACTTTCTCATAGTTTTACAACTGTCCACCAGAGTGAGGCTCTACCCATCTACGAGACTGAAGAGATGGGGCACCATCTTCCTTGGTGACTACACTTCAAAAGTATGACTGCCAGTCCTGGGTTGTAAAACTGGCAAAAGGCTTTTAAAAAGATTTGCCTACATCTCAAGGGAACAGAAATAATTTTTTAAATACAAGCCTTCTAAAGAAAATATTCTAAGATAAGGAAAATATTCTAAGGTAAGTCATGGCCTAGAGTCCACAGAAGCTTATCTGAAGTTTAGTCAACCTGAGGGGTCACTAAGGCCATTTTGGTCAGAGCCCCTGTCATCTGCCAGGGGAGCCTCCTGGGGGTGGTCTTAGTCCGAGGCTTATTTTGTTAAAATGCCTCATGTGGCTGCTTGGGGGTAGGGGAGGAAAAATATTTCCTTGGATATAGACCCTTGGAAGGTGAAAGTCTGCTGTCAAGGCTAGACTATTTTTGCTGCGATAAAGAACATTTTTCAGAATTCAGTAGGAAGTGTCTTAAGTGGTGAAGCGTTCATCACTCCCTGTATAACCCCACTGAAGACGGCTGTGTGCGCTACCAAGTATTAATACGTTACTTTGAACTGTAGTCCTAGTGCAACTGGACAGGAACAATAAGTACAATGAGAGACAAAACTTAATTTGCAAATTTTAAATGGGTAAGAAGGAAAAAAAAGTTAAAAAAAATCATAATTTGGAGAAGATATGATTGTGTGTTTAGATAGCTTATAAGATTTAAATAAGAATTAGTCAACAAATAAGGCTTAAGGAGGGAGCTGGGTATAAATTCATGATAAAATTATCAATAGCTTCCCTTTGTACTAATAGTAACTGCTGGGAATAAACGGAGCTGGGAAGATATTGGCAGAGAGAAAAATGTAGGCAGGCCAATTGGCCTTGATCTATCTTAAAAACCTGGAGATGAATCTAATAAGCACCTAGAAAGAGACTTGTAAAATTTGCTGAAGTGAAATTCCCGAATCAATGTAGATCCATAGCTACCGGTTCAAAACATCCAATATTTCAAAGTTCTCAAAACTGTCAGGTCTTCACAAACGAAGAATTAAATTTCATGCAATTCCAATAAAAATACTGAGAGGACTTTTTTATGACTTGATAAATTGATTCTTACGGTAATTTGGAAGAATAATAGCATGATACTATCCAATAAAACGTTGAAAAAGAAGAATAATGAGTGAGGATATCAAATACCAAAGCATATCGTAAGTTACGGCAACTGGGTAAGTACGGCATGGCCACTGGACGGAGATATAGCTCGGTGCAACAAAGGGAAGTTGTCCTGGTTCTCTCTCGCTCTCGTTGAACCTAAGACCTCACGCATCAGGACTTTCTTCTTGCGGAAAGAGGGAATTATTCATTTTCTTATTTGCTGTTATCCTTTTAAAAAAATTTTAAAGCAAGTTATTCTGAAGTGTTCATGTCCCTTTCAAGAAAAGCTTGCTTATCCCTAAGAAGAATTATACCATGTCTGCAAACTCTTTGTTCGAAGTTGCCTTCTAAAATTATGCTAAAAACCTCTCTGTGCTGGGAATTCCACTTGCTTGCTGTATATGTATTTTGTGTGTCTATGTATTTACAGATATATATTGTCTCTTAAGAATGAGAGAAAAATGCTTGCTTGCTCA
Organism: Nycticebus coucang; assembly: GCF_027406575.1. NCBI lineage: Eukaryota > Metazoa > Chordata > Mammalia > Primates > Lorisidae > Nycticebus > Nycticebus coucang. Next base: position 11,395,447 of record NC_069782.1, read on the forward strand.
TCCCAAGTGAGATAAAAAATAGTGAGTGGATGTCACATGGCCCTGGGAACTTCTCCATCTGGCTGTCTCAGGGGCTCTTTCGGGCCATGGCAATCTTGCTGGTGTTGCCACTATCAGAAGGAGAACTGGTGTAAAGCCAGACCCTAAAACTGCCTAGAAAGTTGAAGGACCCCACCTTCAAGCAGAGTGCTGGAGACAGTGCTGGGATGTCCGAGTTCTGCCTGGCAAAGTAATGAATAGGAAATAAAGGGGCATTCTCTTGATATTGCATAATTGCTGGCATTTCATGTGGATCAAGGGGAATTAATCTGCTCTCTGATCCAGAGAGGGGAGCCCTTTCTGACTTTGGCCGGTCCAGGGGCACACCAGGACCAGCAGAGGCCGCCTGCCTCAGCCTCTAGCCCACCCCAGGAAGAGAACATCCTGGCCACATATGTGCTCCGCCTGGCTTGGGTCACAGTGCAACAGGCCCCCATCAGAGCCTGATGCTACCCCAGACTCACTCCTCCGCTCTAAGGGTGAGTGACATCTGATACTTGTACTGAGCTGCTTCTCAGCAAGGTTTTCTGCAGAGTGAGGGATGCTGGGCCGGCTGGCTCTGCACTGTCCCATTGGCCTGTCGGACCTCTCATGACACATAAACACATTCCCGAGTTTAGTAAAGTGGAGGTGACTTTCCAGAGTCCGGACATCCCTGGGATTCTGGGAACAGATGTTCTGGGCTTGAGACACTATGGGCCAGAATCAGATCACATCTGCAAATTCACCAAGTAAACTGCCCCTTTGTGAGCCTCCTTGGGAATAATACTAACAGTGCCCATTTGCCCCCAGCTAGAGGGAGTCTGCTTCTCATGGTCAAATGCGCCAGGCCAGTAGACAGCACTGTGGCCGAGGCTGGTCCTCAAAGCCCTGGTGCAAACCAGGTTTGGTCTAGGATGGAACTTTCACTGTCATTTCATGTGAGTCCACAGAAAACAAGGGCAATGTCAAACCCAACTGCCCTTTTAAAAAAAGAACCATCCTGTAATCTAAGATTAGAATTTTTTCTACTTCTGTCTTAAAATTCCGTTTTTTTCCTGTCATCCTAGCACTCTGGGAGGCCCAACCAGGTGGATTGTTTGAGCTCAGGAGTTCAAGACAGCTTGAGCAACAAGCAAGACCCTGTCTCTACTAAAAATAAAAAAAAAAACTAGCCGAGTGTAGTGGCACATGCCGATAGTCCCAGCTACTTGGGAGGCTGAGGCAAGAAGATCACTGAAACCCAGGAGTTTGAGGTTGCTGTGAGCTATGATGCTACAGCACTCTTCTGAGGGCCATAGAGACTATCTCAAAATAAATAAGTGACATAAAATAAGATAAAATATCCTGTTTTAAAGCAGAAGATGATGTTGATAGCATGGTTTCTTTTTAATTGACTTTGATTTAAAAAGTTAGTCCTTTCCTTCACATGGTAAATTTTTGAAAAAATTTTATTTTATTTATATATTTTTTAATTCTTATTTTTTATTTATTTTTTAATCATCAAAATCAATGAAAATTTAGTCTAGAAACCATATAAGTAGAGGTATAACCATGTAAGCGAGCCTTAAGGGATGTCTCCACAAATGTTCTGATCACAATGGCAGGGAATCAGGGTGCTGAGGAGGCGCCCAGGAGGAAGGTGGGTCCAGCCAGGACCAACTCCAGGGCCACTTCCCTAGGGAAAATCATCTTCCTTTTAAGGCCTCTGCCTTGCCCAGCAGGTCATAGGACTTGTTCTAGTCTGGTTCTCCTTTGAATGCTACTAAAGGATAAATCTTAAAAGGGAAAGTCATGTAGATATACAAACACATGTTAAAGATTTAAGTCATTATTAATAAGGGAATCAATGGTTATATCTAAATCAAGGAAAGCCCAAAGAGCAGACACATTTGCATTTATAATAATCAGGAATATTGAAATGAACTCTGTGTGCGTGTGTGCGCGCGCGCCTGTGTTTATTTGCACTTCTATAGACAAGGGTTGTTTTGCATCCCTTATGCACAGTTTACAGAGTTGTGAAACGGCTCAAAGACAATAAAAGACACCATCAGACCTCCTCCCCTGCCACCTCTCCAGTGTGCTCTAAACAAAATTTAATTTCCCACTAGAGACATCCAGTAATCTTTTTTGCTTACCGCAAATTTCCTTAAGACCCAAAGAGGAATTTCTTAGTATCTGGTTAAAACTGATGTCCACTTTGCAGCAAGCCAGAGGCAGGAAATGAATTGTACTACGCTCATTATTCAAAGGCAGCTGTGTCAGGCCTTGGCATTTGCTTTGTCTCCCGGGCTCTTTAGCTTTTACTTCCAGGGTTATAAAAATAGATGCCTTGGGACCTTCAGAGCCTTGCTAGCAGTTTCTACTGCTCCAAATTTTACATTGAAGATTTTTCAGTAATGATGGCATGGTTCCTTACCTTAACCCCCATCTTAGGGTAAAGGGGACTTGTAGAGGTGCCCACAGGTTCCTTTGAGGCTTACCAGGTGTTGTAGGGAGGTTGCACACCCACTTGGGAGCTGAACCACCTTCAGCACATGTGTCAGTGAATTGCCCTAATGAAAGGGGCAAAGCAGGCTGAGCTCTTGGGGGTCAAGGGCAGCTGTGTTGTCCCTTGGAGGGCTCCAAAGTTTCCCCACTCAGCCCAACCTCAAGCTCTGGCGACCACCTTGCTCCAGTCCACTGGCCCTGCTCCCCTCCACAGCACCTCCTTCAAGGGTCCCCCACTGCATCCTCAGGGGTCTGAGGCACAAAAGCCCCTTCTCTTGACTTCTCTCCAGAGGTCCCCCAGGAAACAGTTTAAGGTCTGGTGGAAGGCTAATTATGCAACTCTCACTTAATCCTCACAATTAACTTTATGAGGAAGGTTAACAACTAGCATTGTTTCCATTTTACAGAGGATGAAACTGAGACTCAAGATGAAGTAGCTTGTTCAATGTCACACAGTTTTTAGAGCAGGCTGCATCCCCCAGCCTGGCTGCAAGGCCAGCCCTCCTTCACCACCAGGTTTCAAATCCATTTCTAAGTTTCTTGGCTTTGACTTTCCACAGAGGGGATTTCATCAGCACAGCCCCAGCATTGGAGAACAAAAGCTGCCATGTTTCTCTTCCTTCTGTTCTCGCCAGGGGCAGCTTCTGCTGTGTCATTGGACAGAATGCTGATGCAGTCTCATCTTCCTGCAACCACATTGTAGTTGCTGGCATCTCCCTTGCTCTCACGTTTGGGGAAAAAGACTTAGAGAAACTTAGACCCCAGCTCATACTTTGTATTGGCGTCAAGAGACAATGACTAGGAAAGAGGGATGTTTGGACGTTTAGCCCCGGTAATGCCAAACAGCCAAGCACTGCCTTGGGGGGCATTTCTGACACTGCATTATGTGAGAGCAACCATGTCATCCCCGAGTACACATAGAATCTAACCAGCAAACAAATGTCTGTCATTCCCTTGAGGAAAGGGATGTAAGTTTCAGGGTAGGAGATTGGGGCTTCTTCTCTAGTTCCCCATTCTTGGCTCAGTCAATCCTGCCTGTGAGTAATGACGTGTCTGTGCACTTCTCACATTCAGTTTTCTCTCTGGAACATGTAAGAGAGGGGCTCCTCTAGGCTATTTGATTTGTAGCTCTCACGTTTGGGGAAAAAACTTAGAGAAACCTATAGGAAGGAGCTGGAGCAGAGCAGGTAGGCTGGGAGAAGAATACTAAGTGCCCTGGGGACTCTAAAGCCGAAAGGCCTGGCCGAGAAGCTGAGGCCGAGAAGGGACCAGAAGGGACAGTTAGAGAGGGCAGGAGGAAGCAGAGAGCGTGGTGGGTGGCACAAAAGGGGAAAGGGTTTTAAGGTACTAGGAAGGACCAGTGTGAGGGGGCTGAGTCTGAGGTGAGTTCATCAGATCAGGTGATGGGGAGCTCCTTGGGGATGTTGGCCAGGGACAGTTTAAACTGGAGTAGGAGAGATTGGGCAGGAGCCAGAGCTGAGAAAATAGAGTGAACAGGAAGTGGGAAATGAAGACAGCTCTTTGGAGAAGCACGGCTGAGGGAGGAAAGCGGTGGCATAGAAGCTTAAGAGGGATACCTGGTTGGGTGAGAAGGCAGGGCATTTTTTTTTTTTTAAGATGAAAGTTGACTATCTTTCAGATTTGGGGAAACATACCAAAAATTTTTGAAATACAAGAAAAAGAGGGATCCATTGATGGTGGGGTGAGGGATAGGGGAGCAATAAACCCCAGCTCATACTTTGTATTGGAGTCAAGAGACAATGACTAGGAAAGAGGGATGTTTGGATGTCTAGCCCCGGTAATGCCAAACAGCCAAGCACTGCCTTGAGGGGCATTTCTGACACTGCATATGTGTGAGCAACCATGTCATCCCAGAGTACACATAGAATCTAACCAGCAAACAAATGTCTGTCATAAGAACACATGGGGCCAGGTGTAGTGGATCACACTTGTAATCCCAGTGCTTTTAGAGGATGAGGCAGGAACATCACTTGAGGCCAGGAGTTTGAGATCAGCCTGGACAATATAGCAAGACCCTTTCTTTACAAAAAGACTTTAAAAAGAATTAGGCATGGTGGTGCATGCCTATAATCCTAGCTACTCAGGAGGCTGAGATAGAAGGAGCTTGAGCTCAGGAGTTTGAGGATACAGTGAGTTATGATCATTCCACTGTACTCCAGCCTGAGTGACAGAAGATTCTGTCTAAAACAACAAAAAACAAAAAAATCCTAAAAACAAATGATCTATTGCTGCCTAACAAACCACTCCCAAGCACCATTCTGTCATTCTGTGGATTGGCTGGGCTCAGCTAAGCGGTTTTTCTGCTACACAAAGCTGACAAGGTCATTCATGTGGCTGCATTTAGCTGGGAGCTTGGCTGGGCTTTAACATAAACATCTGGCTATCATGTGGGGCAACTTTATTCCCCTACAGTGTTTATCTTTCAGTGTTTCTCTCTCTACATGGCCTCTATGGCAAGAGAGTCTTGACTATTTTACACAATGGCTGACTTCTAAGAGTGCAAAAGAAGCTGCAATGCCTCTTAAGGCTTCGTCTCAGAAATCATCCAACTTTACTTCCCTGCATTCTACGGACCAGAGCAAATCATAAGGAAGCCTAGATCTAAGGGGAAGGGAAATAGATTCCACATCTTAATAGGAAGAGCTACAAAGTCACAGTGTAAAAGGGCATGCACTTGGGAAGAGACTAGCCACCACCTTTGGAAATGACTGACCCTAGCATGTCTCAGGAGTTGTTGTTCTAGCTGAATATTTGACTCTCAGACATAGGCAAGCATTTAAAATGAACATACGTTATGTTTTAACTTTTCAGTGAATGAATTGGAAAAAATCATTTAGGCGAATATTATACTTTTATTCTTTTATCGTATAAATGCGCCTCTCCTGGGGTAAAATCATAACACAATGTTTTTCAAAAAAGAATGGCAGTCTTCTGAAATTCCACTCCCTCAAGAAAATGCACATCAGGCATATGACCCTGTAAGGCTCTTGACTTACCAACAGAAACTCAATCTATAATTCTTTCAGCCAGGATCCCTTTTGTGACAATGCTTCAAAGATACCTTGCCCTCTTTGAATACATCTTCGTGATTGAAAATCATTAAGTGGAATCGGATGTTACGGGAACAGAGGAGGATGTTACGTTCAAGCCCTAATTACTGGATGTCTCTATATGTCTGGGAATGCGTAGGCTCCGCAGATTCTCAAGGTGCTTAGGGCAGAGTGGGAGACACAGATGCATAAGAGCATTTCAATCCATTGTGGCAGGAGCTGCAGCAGCAGAGGGACACACTGGATGTCCTTTGCTGCTGCTTCTACCAGTGGGGGAAGGGGGATGGGAGGGGAGAGAAAGAACAAGTTTCTTGCATCTGCCTGAGTAGAGAGTTGATATACCAGGCAGGGCAAGAGGGAAAAACATGAACAAACGTGGGCAGATGGAATAAGAAATTTATAAGAGAACCTTTGATGCTATGTAGTGTGTCCCAGGTTTGGGGGGATTTCCAAATTGGAATTTTGTCCTTTTTAGAAACCTGTTTTATTAAATACAACACAGCTGGGGCGATTTATCTGGAAGTGCTAGCTAAGATCATCAATGAAGGTGGCTCCACAGAAGTACAGCTGTTCAATGTAGATGAAACAGCCTTCTACTGGGAGAAGATGCCATTTGGTCTTTCATAGTTAGAAGTTGATGCTCATACTTCGAAGCCTCAAAAGACTGATCAAACTCTTATTAGGGCCTAATGCCGCTGCTGACTTAAGCTGAAGCCAGTGCCCATTGACCATTCTGAAATTCCTAGGGCCCTAAAGAATTATGCTAAGTCTACTCTGCCTGTGCTCCAGAAATGAACAAAAGCTGATGATAGCACATCTAATTACAGCATGACTTACTGAATATTATAAGCCCCACTATTGAGGACAATGACTTAGAACAGCAGTTCTCAACCTGTGGGTTGTGACCCCTTTTTTCCATTTGTCACAAGGCGGCAGTTAGGAAGGTTGAGAACCACTGGCTTAGAAGAAAAGATTTCAAAATATTACTTATCAATATACCTGGTCACCCAAATGCTCTGATGGAGATGTATAAGGGGTTTAATGTTTTTCATGCCTCCTAACACAATATTCATTCTGCAAACCATGGCTCCAAGAGCAATTTATGAATTTCAAATCTACTGTTTAAGAAATACTTTACGTAAGGGCTATAGCTGTCTTACATACTAATTCTGGTGGATCGGACCAAAGTTAAAAATCTCCTGTGAAAGAATCACCATTCTAAATGCCATTAAGAATATTTGTGGGCTCAGCACCTGTAGCTCTTAGCAGCTAGGGCACCAGCCACATATAGCGGAGCTGGCGGGTTCAAACCCAGCCTGGGCCTGCCAAACAATGACAACTACAACCCCAAAATATCCGGGCCTTGTGGCGGGCACCTGTAGTCCCAGCTACTTGGGAGGCTGAGGCAAGAGAATCGCTTAAGCCCAGGAGTTTGAGGTTGCTGTGAGCTGTGACGCCATAGCACTCTACCCAGGGCGGCATAGTGAGACTGTCTCAAAAAAAAAAAAAATTTGTGATTTATGGAGATAAGTCAAAATATCAGCATTTTGGGGGATAATGGGGGATTGAAAGAAGTTGATTCCAATCCTCATGCATGACTTTGAGGGATTAAATACTTCTGAGGAGGGACCAGTAAAAGAACTAGAATTAGAACCGGAGGCTGAAGATGTGCCTGAATTGCTGTAATTTCAAGGTCAAATTTTAATGGATAAGGAGTTGTTTATTGTGTAGGAGCAAAAAAAGTTTTAAGATGGAATCTACTCCTGGTGAAGATGTTTTGAGAACATTGTTGATAAAACAAAGGATTTAGAATATCATACCCCCTTAATGGCAAGGTTTGAGAGGATTGGCTTCAACTTTGAAAGAAGTTTTGTTTAGCTCCATGCCCGTAGCATAGTGGTTACGGCACCAGCCACATACACTGAGGCTGGCTGGTTCCAACCCAGCCTGGGCCAGCTAAACAATGACAACTGTAACCAAAAATAGCTTGGTATTGTGGTGGGCGCCTGTAGTCCCAGCTACCTGGGAGGCTGAGGCAAGAGAATCGCTTAGGCCCAAGAGTTGGAGGTTGCTGTAAACTGTGCCGCCACGGCACTCTACCCAGGGTGACACAGTGAGACTGTCTCAAAAAAAAAAAAAGTTCTGCTAGGGGTAAAATGCTCTCAAACAGCATCACATGCTACAGAGGATTCATTGTGACAGGAAACACCAGACAATCCTGTGAACTCCATGTTGTCTGATTTTTAGAAATTGCCACAGCCACCCTAACTTTTGGCAGCTGTCACAGCCCACGGCTGCCACCGCTTGTCAGGGCCCGGGACTGGCCAGGTCTCTACCCAGCCTTATCTAGGTTCTGGACGAGGACCACTGAGTGACCTTGCTCGGGAACAATTACCCTTAGGGCTATTCACTCTAGCCGGAGAGAAAGTCTTAGAAGCAGTCTCAACAGAAGAATGAGTCTTAGCAGCCTTTTGCAGAGAGACACCATGCAGGATCTCTCCTGGTAGGAGATCTGCATCCCTCCCCATGCCCTTTTCACCAAGGTGTTCCATTATCGAACTACAGGTGTTTCTTATAACTCTCACTCCTCCTAGCCATAGGCTATAGGGGCTGCTAGATTTCCCCCTTTTATATACAAACAAGATAATTTCTAATATGGCAAGGGCAGTTCTTGTTCAGCCCTTTCTCTTTTGCTAGAAGAATCAGGAATTTAAGGTGATCTGGAGGCGATTTAAGTCCGAATTCCAGATAAGGGCTCTTTAAGTGGCAGAGCCCATATAGATTCCAGGTTCAGCTGCCACTAGGGAAAAGACGGTGATTATAATGTTAATTTTTTTTTTTTTTTGTAGAGACAGAGTTTCACTTTATGGCCCTCGGTAGAGTGCCATGGCATCACACAGCTCACAGCAACCTCCAACTCCTGGGCTCAAGCGATTCTCCTGCCTCAGGCTCCGGAGTAGCTGGGACTACAGGCGCCCGCCACAACACCCGGCTATTTTTTTGTTGCAGTTTGGCAGGGGCCAGGTTTGAACCTGCCACCCTCGGTATATGGGGCCGGCGCCTTACCGACTGAGCCACAGGCGCCGCCTATAATGTTAATTTCTTTAAAGGTCTTTCAAACTAAGAGAAACTTTGGCTAAGAAAATTTACAATACAAAGGCCCTGCTTCCTCACCAAGCTTTTCCTTTGCTACAAGAATTTGTAATTAACAGACGAACAAAGGGTCCCGCTTTTTCTTAATCTTTGCAAGCGAGAACCCTCCCGCCTTTCCAGAGGCCTCGCTACTCCCAGTCCTTGGTAGCATAGAGTCCTGCTGCTTGGATCAGGGATTCTGCCTTTCCAGAGGCCCCGCTACTCCCAGTCCTTGGTAGCATAGAGTCCTGCTGCTTGGATCAGGGATTCTGCCTTTCCAGAGGCCCCGCTACTCCCAGTCCTTGGTAGCATAGAGTCCTGCTGCTTGGATCAGGGATTCTGCCTTTCCAGAGGCCCCGCTACTCCCAGTCCTTGGTAGCATAGAGTCCTGCTGCTTGGATCAGGGATTCTGCCTTTCCAGAGGCCTCGCTACTCCCAGTCCTTGGTAGCATAGAGTCCTGCTGCTTGGATCAGGGATTCTGCCTTTCCAGAGGCCCCGCTACTCCCAGTCCTTGGTAGCATAGAGTCCTGCTGCTTGGATCAGGGATTCTGCCTTTCCAGAGGCCCCGCTACTCCCAGTCCTTGGTAGCATAGAGTCCTGCTGCTTGGATCAGGGATTCTGCCTTTCCAGAGGCCTCGCTACTCCCAGTCCTTGGTAGCATAGAGTCCTGCTGCTTGGATCAGGGATTCTGCCTTTCCAGAGGCCCCGCTACTCCCAGTCCTTGGTAGCATAGAGTCCTGCTGCTTGGATCAGGGATTCTGCCTTTCCAGAGGCCCCGCTACTCCCAGTCCTTGGTAGCATAGAGTCCTGCTGCTTGGATCAGGGATTCTGCCTTTCCAGAGCCTCTGCTTCTTGTGGTCTTTGGTAACGGAGATTCTATCGCTTTCTCCGCCCCTTTGCTACTTCTGCTTTTAGTAGCTGGCGACCCGAGCTATCGCCTCTTGCCACTCTCTGCCTTCAGGAGCGGGTGAACAAAGACGCTGCTCTTCTTGCAGAGTTTTTCTTTTGCTGGTTGATTCTAATGGAGTTCCCTAATTCCTTTCTAGCATGGCCGAAGGTCCTGTCTTTCTAATGCAGGCTCCCCTTCAGTTTTCCTCCTGTTTCCTACATTTCTCTAATCGAAACTTCCTCCTCCATTGTCATCCGTTGGTCTGGTTTAATTTCCCCATATTTGTCTCTGGGGCACCAAAGACGGACTTTTCAAAGTATTTTTAATCACCTTTTTTAAGGTGAAATCCTATTGCACATAGCAGACTACATTATCCAGCAATTAGTCAAATTTCTTCACCACCTACAGCCCTAAGCAGAACAGTAACGTCACTTCAATTGGGAGATGGAGTAGAGCGAACGACAAATTTTCAGTTCCTGCCAGTGAGAAAGACTTTTTTTTTTTGATACAGAGTCTTGCTCTATTGCCCAGACTAGAGTGCTGTGGTATCTGCTAGCTCATAGCAACGTCAAACTCCTGGGTTCAAGCAATCCTCCTACCTCAGAGTAGCTGGGACTACAGGCACCTATCACAACACCTGGCTAATTTTTCTATTTTTAGTAAAGACAGGGTCTTGTTCTTGCTCAGGCTGGTCTTGGATTCCTGAGCTCAAGGGATCCTCCTAGAGTGCTGGGATTACAGAGGTGAGCCACCGGGTCAGCCCACAAGCACCTTTAATGCACACATTAGGCGGATGTGCCGGTCTAAGCTGGGCACTCAAGCCCAAGATGAGCCGGGCTCATCATCAGTGGCTGGGATCTTGGGAAGCATTCAGTTTAGTTGAAACACGAAGATGATATGAGATGTGATTACAAGATGAGTGACAAAGGCAAAGAGACAAAATCAAGTGGTGGGACAGAATGTTGAGATGTGGCCTGCATGGGTGGATGTGGGGGCTTCCAAGAGTGCAAAGGGCTTCCTTGAAGGAGCTCAGACTTGAGAAAGGACCTGTGGGGTGACTTAGGGTCTCTGGCAGGTGAGAGATCACCTATGGCTCAGGACCTCCAGCTTGGATTTCAATGCTTTGGCCACACCCTCTCCCCTGGCTGCTCAGCCTTATTGACTGAGTGTCACTGTGAGCAGGCCAACCTTGGGACTGCGAAAGGCATGTGTCTAAACAAAAGAAAGCCCCCTCTGGAAGTAAACCACCTGTGGGCAATGTGTGAAAGGCTTGGGGACCCAGCTACCCAGCTGCCTGCAGCTTTGTTCCTTCCTCCTATAGTACGTTCTTCGCAGGGCGCCAACGGCTGACACCACCAGGGGCCCAGGGCCTGGCCATTTCTGTCCAAGATGGGACTCTTCCTGATAGGCAATTTTGCTTATGAGCTCTCCAGAGACAGGCAGACATCCACTCCAGATGCCCTGATGGCTTCTTCTGCCCTGTTCTGCCCCTGCCATTCCTCTCGTCCCCCAATACATTTTGTCTTCCTCCATGTCAGGGACAGCCTCCTGCAGGCCCCGCGCAGTGTCAGTTCCTCAGGAATCATGTGCTTCTGGGCTGGGTTCTCAGGGGAAGATGGTAAGGGAGAAGCAGGCCTCCAAGAAAGGCCTCCTGGGACTCCAATGTGTGAAAAAATACACCTCATTATTCAGCTCCCAGAGAGATACAAACATTTTTCACGGTCACCTCTGGTCAATCTGCTCCTGCTGCTGATAACTCAGTTTCTAGATATTTCTCTTTTGCCAAGTAACTTGGGTCATCTTGCATCCACGTGTGGATCTTTAGGGAGAGATCTTGCTTTCAAGGGCAGGCTCTGCAGGGTGAGGGTTCAAATCCTGGCTCTGCCCCTTGCCCCCTGACTTACCGGGGGCAAATTGGGGGACCTCTCTGTGCTTTAGTTCTTCAGTTACAAAAACAGTGTGATAAAAAGAGTATTTGCCTCAGATAATAATAATAATTATTATTATTTGAAACAGAGCCTCAAGCTATTGCCCTGGGTAGAGTGCTGTGGCATCACAGCTCACAGCAACCTCCAACTCCTGGGCTTAAGCGATTCTCTTGCCTCAGCCTCCCAAGTAGCTAGAACTGCCACAATGCCTGGCTAATTTTTGGCTGTAGTTGTCTTTGTTGTTGGGCAGGCCCGGGCTGGATTCTAACCTGCCAGCTCTGGAGTATGTGGCTGGCGCCTTAGCCGCTTGAGCTACAGGCACGGAGCCCATCTCATTCATTTTTAATGGAGGGTTCTCCTTTAGAATGTACTAAAATGTAATCATCAATACTGAAATTAAGTTGGTTATAAATTTCTTCAACCACAAACATTGCTGTAATGAAAAGGGATGTATGAACAAAAGTAATGAGAACACTTGCTCTGCCACTTATTAAAACATCTTAATAATAGAACAACCAAAATGGTGGGCACCATTGGGAGAACAAAGTAATAAAAATGGGAAATCTACATATCAGGATCTCCCGCATCACAGAAGTGGCATTTCATATAGAAGGACAAAAAGAGGATGATTCAACAAATACTGCAAAGACGACTCTGTTTCCCATCCATGCGTCCCAAAATAAAACTTTACATCAAAAGCTTGAAGCACAAAAAGAACCAGAAAAAATTTAAATTATGATAAATGTGACTTTGCAGTGGGGAAGGTCTTTGGAAATCTGACACCAAACGTGGAGAAAGATTTCACCATAGATCTCTTTGACAACACAGAAGCTTTAATACTTAGTAACCCCCAAAGCCTCATATATAAAATGATAAGATAAATCACAAACTCAAGGGAAAAACTTTGCACCATCCGGGAGAGGGCATATGTAAATAGCTTTAAAACTTAATCAGAAAAAGGTAGCACCCAACAGAACAAAGACCTTGATAGGCTTATCCCAGTTAAAAAATAACAATGCCTGAGATACATATAAAAAATGTGCAAACTTGATAATTATCAAATAATGCAAATCAAAGCAATTTAATGCCATTATTTTTTGTGGATCAGAAAGTCAAAGATTGAAAAGAACCATAACCAGCCATCCAGCCGGTGGGAATAGAAGCTGCACAGTCTTTCTGGAAGGGAGAAGAGCTGGGCCACTCAAATTAAAAAGCCCTTTAGTCATTTTTCTTGTTTCCTTGTAATTTTTCCCAACTTTCTATAGTAAATGTGGATTCTGGGTTCCTCTCCCTTCCCAATATTCCCCAGGTCCGGGCCTGGCCATCACTTTAGCCATTCATGGCCCAGATCAGTGACTTCTCTACATGACCTGAGGCCTTGATGTTATTTCTGTGACACTCTGCAGGAAGCTCCCAAACAGCCTCTTGCACACCCCTGACCACACTCATTTCGTGGAGTGACAATCAAGGCTGGTCTGGGTCCTCCCATCCCTGAGCCTGTGCCGCTCTTCCCTGAACTCATCCCATATGGTGCCCACCTGGTGCCTTCTGACTCTGCACCTGGGCAAGAATTGTGTCCCACATCGGTGCCTGCTGGGGACAGGCAGCCCACTCAAGTCTGTTAACACCGACACCTCTCAGTATCCAAGTAGGCGCTATTGGACCCCAACTGTACTCTAAGAATAAATTAGTGAAGAAAGAAGAAAAAATACCAAAAGCAAGGAAGGCTGCTAAGAAAGAAAATGAGGGGGATGAGGGAAGGAATATTATGGAAAGCACTAATAATTCACAATCTAAAATAAGTTAACTTGGACAGTGTGTGTTTGAGTGGGACAGCGTGAAAGAGGGGAGTGGCGTGACTTGGGGACAGCAGCAGGGCTGACTCCTTTCCTGGGTCTCTAGCTCCCTGGACAGGAGCTAGCTTCCTTCCTGTGGTTCTGCAGAGATGACTGTGGAAAGGGCGGAGGCTGGCAGGAGAGACAGTCAAGATGGAAGGGAAGGTAGGACTTGCCTGCCCAGGTCTGGAGGGTCTCAGCACACCTGCCCGGGCCTGCTGACATCCCAAGGGGGCAGTGACAGGTAGTCCTGCTGCTTCAGGGCTTTGAAGAGCTGGATGGCTGGCACCTGGGCCATGGCCTGGCCTGGGGGCTTCTTGACCTGAAAAGCCTGGTCTAGATCCATGACCTCAGGACAGGGGCCCGGGGAAGAGGGCTTACTCCGGGGTGAGAGAGACCCAGACCCCAAGCCAGGGAGGAAGCAATAGTCCCCCACCTGCTGCAGGACGAGGAGCCCCTCAGGGTGTGGGGATGCCAGCTCCTGTGGGCTCAGCACAGGGCTACTGGCCACAGGAGGGGCAGGACTGCCCAGAGGGGACTTGGGGGCCTGGACCATGGGTGGAGGGAGCTCCACGTAACCTTCAAAGCCTAGTTGCATGGGAGCTGGTGCTCCAAGGGACCCACTGGCCAGCCCAGGACAGAGGCTGGGGTTCTGGTCTGAGCAGTGGCACGGGGGAGGAGCCAGAGAGACAGATGGGGCCCCCGAGTTTGGGGTAAATAACAGGTCTGCAGAAAGGACATAACCAGAGGCCACAACAGCATCCTCAGGGTCCCCAGAACCTGTGGTCAGAGCCACTTGGCTGTCCTTTGGGCCCTGTTCATCTACCTCTGGCTCAGGCACAGGAGGGGCGGGGCCACCTCCAGGCTCTAGCAAGGGACTCCCCTCAGCCCCTGGGCTGGGTTTCTGCTCCACACCCATTACCTGGCCCTGCCCCTCCACCTGGGCCAGTGGGACCAGTTGCACCTGTCCCCCAGCGGGCAGACACAAGTACTCCAGGGACCCTGAGGGTGGCAGCTGCTGGCTCAGCCCCGTTTGTGGGGGTACAGTCTGGCCCCTTATATCAGGAAGGGAGTGGCTGCGGGGGGGCCCTAGGTAGGGGCCATTGAAGTCGAAATTGGAAAGCCGGCTCTCAGGCCTGCTGGAGGGGGCGGGGAGGCCTGGCAGGGGGCTGTGGGGCTGCTCTGTGGGACCATCTGAGGCAGCCACAGCCGATCCCAATGGTGGATCACAGACATCTTTAGAGTCCTCTGTGGTGAGAGGTAACACCTCACTGTCCTGGAAGCCTACAAGGAACGCCCTGTGGGGAGAACGTGGGCAGAGATGTTAGAACCACCTGGCAGATGATTTAGCCCATACACAGGGTCAGACGGGGTGGAGGCAGTTCTCTGGGATGCCAGAACCACCTGGGGTGCAGAGGGAGCACCTGATCAGGGCTCAGACTCCAGGGGAGCTGGCGCCCGGGAGAAGAACACTGGACACTGATTCAGACTCTCTCTGGGTCACACACTCTGTGCTTGGGTCAAGGTCTTCCTCTGCCAGGCTGGTGCCCTCTGCCTCCAACCACCCACCGTCAGTGCCAGGTTTATGGGCCACCCTGTGAGTTGTTCGCAGTTTTCTTCTTTCTACCCCCAGTGCCACCAATGCTCCCCAAGGAGATGGGGGTGAGCTGCCTACACAGGGACAGGGCCCTGAGGCATTACACCCCCAGCCACCCCATGAGGGCTCTGCAGCGTAGCACTTCCCTTTGCTCTAGTCTCCTGCCTGTGGTCAACTCCCTTATCTGTCCCTCCATAACCTGGGAAGGGGAAGTTCTTCCTGATATCCCCTGGAGTGCTTCCTGCTTTAGTGCATACCAGCCTTTTGTATCTCTTCACAGTGGACACAGAGGCCTATGGCACTCGAGCCCCTGATGTACACAACAGGCCAGCCCCCATATGGTCCCTAGAAGTCGGAAGTGACTGAGGAGCCCAGACACTCACCTCTCCAGCTCAGGGAAGTGGCTGCCCAGTGGTCTGTGGTTGGGGGCACTTGCGCTGGTGAAAGCTGACATGCTGTGTGAAAGCCACATGCCCCCACTCCCGCCCTGGAAGAGCAGAGACATTTGCATGTATGGGTGAGGGGGGCCTTAGAGGTGGGGGTGGAGGGCATAGGGCAGACTCAGGGAGCCACTGGACAGGGGAAGATTCTTCACATTGTCAGAAATGGCTATTGTGAGTTCTCTACTCTGGGTGTCCCGGCCTCTACGCTCACTCTATCCCTTCTCCACACCAGCCCCGGGGCCCCTCCGTAGGCACAGCTGGCGCTGCCTGCCCAACCAGGGCTTCTACCACCTCTGAGTCAGTGCCCATTTTGTGGTCATCTCAGCCCCCCCAAGGTCCCTCCAGCATCAGGTCCCACCCTCTCAGCCGCCTTCAAGAAGTGTCCTATCTTCACCCTCAGGGTGCCCTGGGCCTGCAGCCACCTGTCACGAACTGGACAGCTTCAAAACTCAGCTAAGATGTCCTGTTCTTGGGGAGCTGTTCTGCCTCAGGACACCCACCGATCCCAGTAGTAGTGATGGCCTTGTCCAGCCCACCCTGCTCTGAGGCATCTACACTCACTCTCTCCAGCAGGCTGGAGCTCCAGGCAGACAGGGCCAGGCTTGTATAGCTCCAGGTGCCCTGAGTAGCCCAAGGAGCAACTTCCTGGTCTGGCCCCACTCTCAGAGCTGATGAGGCCCCTCCCCAGTCCTCCTAGTCCCCACCACCAAAAGCCCACAGGGACAGGGGTGAGGAGGCAGGAGCAGAGGATCCTCAGCTCCTTTGCAGATTCTACCTGGAACAATTGGCTCTTGCTGGGGTTGGGGATGGTCTCCTTCCACTTCCTGTTCAACCTGAAGACACCGGGAGGTGACAGTCATCAGAAACCTCAGGGCCAGCTGCTCCCATGCTCATATGCATGGGATGCTGAGACCCAGGAGGTGGGTGGGAGAGGAGGGACTGGAAGGAGTTGAGCTGGGAGCCCTGGTGGTCCTGGACATCCTGAATCCCACCCCTTATCCCACAGAGTCCCCTTACCTGGACCCATAGATGCCACAGAAGCGGAGGGCCAGGAGCACGAAGAGGGTGACGCAGACTAGAGTGAGGGCTAGGACCCAGGTGGGCAGCACTGTAGTAGCCGGGAAGGACAAGGAGCATTAGTGTCCAGGAGGAAAAAGGTTGGAGGCTCAGGAGGTGGATCAGGGTGGGGTGGGGTTGGCTCAGCATCCCCACCAAGATCCTGCTGTGTGCGGGCACAGGGCTCTGAAAGCTAACTACCTTGGGGGGCTCAGAGGGGCTCAGAGGGGAACAGAGGCTAGACACCTGCTAAGAGAAGCGGGCATTGGGTTGAGCACCCTATAATGTTTAAAGTTCAGGGGAAGACATAGGAGGGTTATATCCTTTCCAGTTGCAGGAGGTGTTATGTGGAAGGCAAAGAGCACAGTCAATGACAGTCCCGGAGGACTTCCTGAAGGAGGCCGCATATAAACTGGGCCTCCAGGAAAAGGGAGGGTGAGGGGGATGGGAAAAGGCAAGCTATCAGAGGAGCCAGCTGGTGCAAAGGCCCCTCAGGAGCCCCTGACTCTCCCTGCTGCTCTACCCTGGGCCCCTCTTGGCTGGGCCCCTCTAGGATTCCCCTCTTCTCCCCCACCTTGGGCTCATTGGCCCATCCTCCTTCCTGTTTAGTTGCAGCCTCTCCCTGAGCTTCTTCCCCTGCCAAGGCTGGCTGTGGACTTGGAGCTTGTTCCCAACACCTCCTGTATCCTCTCTCTGAAGCCACCCCTTGGATGGACCTTGTCTTAATCTATATGAGTCCCCTAGTGGTTACTCTGGTAAAAGGTGAGGGGCAGTGAATGTAGCAAGTGCAAGGAGGTGGGGGAAGATTAGGAAATCAGACCCAAACTTTCCCATCCCAAGCCCTAGTCTGCAGCTCTTGAAGCCCCAGTTCATGGTAACACCTGCTAATCATCCACTAGGTAATGGCTGCCACAAAGGTTAATGAAACCAAGGGTCATATTAATAGAGGCCTAAGCCCAAGTTTGAAGGAGGAGGGATGGTGAGGCATGCTGTCTGCTCCCTCAAGTCCTCAGCTGCAGTTTGTGCTGCATGCCAGGTGTTGCCTCCCAAAGACTAGTGACACATGGAGGGAAAGAGGCCCAGGTGGAGTGGGGCCTGGAGCCTCACCTCAGCCCTGTCTCTGTCTAGCTGAGCTATCCAGGAGACATACCCCACTCCGTTTCCCAGGAGCACGCCTCACTCCACTCGCTCCAAATCCCATTGTAGCCAGGCCGGGAGGTCTTCACTCTCACCCTGGCGTGGTATTTTGTGGAGGGCTCCAGGGCCGGGAGGGGCATGCTGTGGGCATTCAAGAGGATCTCGGTCTTGCTGTCCTGTGGGTGTGCGCGTGTCAGCAAGTGTGCTGAGACTGATCCCCACCACCCACCAGGCCCACGGGCACAGCTGCATACCCCTCCCACCTTAGTGCCCAGGTGCAGCTGCAGCACAGTCTGCTCCAGCTTCACCCCCCACCCCATGGAGGGCCCACTGCAATGCCCAGCCAGGGATAGGACTCTGGTTGGAACCAGATGGCCTTCTGACACAGGAAGACACTAAGGCCCAGAACCCTGAGCAGTCACCTGGTCCCACCTTCATCTTCATTTGTTTGTTTATTTATTTACTTTATTTTTGAGACAGAGTCTCATTCTGTTGCCCAGTGGCCTCAGCCTAGCTCACAGAAACCTCAAACTCCTAGGTTCAAGTGATTTTCCTGCCTCAGCCTTCTGAGTAGCTGAGACTAAAAGCACCCACCACGTATCTACTATTTTTAGTAGAGATGGAGTCTCACTCTTGCTCAGGCTGGTCTTGAACTCCTAAGCTCAGGGAATCCTCCTGCCTCTACTACCCAGAGTGCTGGGATTACAATGTGAGCCACTGCACCCTGTCCCCACGGACTGCTTTAGACTGCTTAGCCTCCCGGTCTTTTGAAGGGACAGCCTGGACCCATATACTGGCCTCTCCAGGAACGTGGTGCAGGTTGACTGGACTTTGAACCCTGAGGTGGGAGTTCAAGATTCTGGGGCCTGCTCCCAGCTCCACCACTGACCCACCTCCAGCCTGGCCTCAGTTTCCCTGTTTCTACCTGGAGTCTGGGGCTGACTCTGTGGTTTCTGCTCTGGGCTCTGCATTCAGGCCCTGTGGCCTGCCTGGGAGTTGGGGCAGGAGAACGAGCCCTGCGCTTGGCCCCACGTGCCTCTGATTCAAATAAGAGGCCTCCGAAGAAACTTGTCTAGGATTTTCCAACTTTTGAAAACCTTCTCAGCCTTCTCTCCTCCCTCCTAGCCCTGACAGTCTATGTTCTCTTGCAATTCAAGTTCAGATGTTTATTTGGGCCAAATCACATCACCTCTTTGAACCTCAGCTATTTCACCAAAAGATGAAACAGTGACCTACTGCCGGCAGGGTTGTGATCACCTGGTCCGGGGGCCACCTCTAACTGGCCACCTGCTGGTAGGCGCCTCCTTGACTGTTTCCTTCCCCTCCCACTGTTCACCCCCTCCCTGCGCACAGGCCCTTACCTTCCACGTGGCCAAGTTTTTCGTGTACTGCACCTCAAAGGTGTGGTCTATGTGGTTGTATTGCATTTTTCCTGCTTCCCAGCGAAGGCTGTAGCTGTCTCCGTTCTTGGTCATGTTGATGGTTGGGGGGGCCATCTGGACTGGAGAGAGGGAAAATCTTATGGGTGTTCATAAAGCCTACCCTCCAATGGAACATTCCCTATGTTCCATGCTAGACATCGGAGCTGTTTCCACTGAAACAGACTCTGGGTCGGGTGCATGTTGGGGTCTTCTTGCCCCTCATTTCATGATACCATCTATTCTGTCCTAAGTAAGCATTCCCTTGGGAAATGCTGAGAGACATTTGTTTTGTAATGGGGTGAGCTAAAGTTTTGGCTGCTCCTAGTATTTGCAATAAAAATAAAACCATTTAATTGGTTCTACTCTGGAGTATTAACTATGTTCTAGGCGCTGTTGTGCAGACTTGCTTTACATGAATTATTTCACTCAATTCTAACAGCCCTACAATGGTGGGCACTATTAACCTTCATGTTTTAGAACTGAGGAAACCGAGTCATAGGATGATTAAGTAGGCTGCCCAAGGACAGGCCAGTGGAGGCAAAGCTGCAACCTTGGCAGTGGGATGTGACAGTGTTGGCTCTGTCACTCTACCCTGCTGCTTCAGGGTCTCTGAGACCTAACTCTGTCCTGCTGCTGTCCCTCGACACTCGCAGAGGTTAGGGAGATGTCTAAAAACCAGACCAGCTGACAGGTTCTCACCAGTAGAAAATGCCCAGTGCACTGGCGGTGACTGCCTTCAACCACGTGTTGGCTCTGTCACTCTACCCTGCTGCTTCAGGGTCTCTAGACCTAACTCTGTCCTGCTGCTGTCCCTCGACACTTGCAGAAGTTAGGGAGATGTCTAAAAACCAGACCAGCTCACAGGTTCTCACCACTAGAAAAATCCCCGGTGCACTGGTGGTGACTGCCTTCAACCACATCCAGCTGCTCTCTCTCCCCAACCAGATGGTGACCAAACAGAAAAGTGAAGCTCCTTGCAGACAGCACCTCTCAGCTGGCCAGCAGACCCACCAGTTGAAAGAGGCCAAGGGAAAAGAGAGAAGAAACTGACGTGGAGTCAGAAGTTCTGGATTCTAGCCTCGATTTGCCTACTAATAGCTGTGCAACTTTATGTCAGTCACTCAACCACTCTGAGCTTCAGTCTACTCATCGGGGGAAAAAAAGAATCCTTATAACCTTGATTTCTTCAAGGGCTTTTATAAAAATATAACTGATGCCTGTAACTCATTGTGGTCTCCTATGTGCCAGGCGTTATACTGAGTCCTTTATAAATTGTGTGCACTTGAACCATGGGAATTCCTTTTGCCAGTGAGGTTGGCCGAAAAAGTAAATGGTGGATTCAAGTCCAGGTGACTGAGACAAACAGGCTGCTGCTCTTGACATAACACTAAAGACTAAATGGAAGAAAGAACTTGATCATCTCAAAAGAATTTAGGAGGTTTCACTACACTGGAGTCCTTGCTGCATAACAAGGAGGGACGTAAGCTGGTAAGGATCACCAAGGAACCCACATACACACCAGCTGCAGTTAAAACATAAATCATAGATCAAGTATGTTGAAGGCTGAGAATATCAGTCAGAGGAGAATGTGGGAAAACAGAAAGAGAGAAATCCAATCAGGGAAAGCTTCAGTGAGAGGCCAGGAAGTGTAGCTTGAGGACCCATTTCCAGGGGTTCTACGTTGTATCTTCATTCACATTTGTGACCATTGTCACTTGAATCATTGTTCCCTGAGAACTTCCAAACAAGATGGGAATTACTTTTCTTCACATTTGGCTACTGGACTGCAGTTCTTTGAAAGTGATAGGCGTGAAGCCTGGGCCATATAGCACCCTGGATTTTTTCAGGTTATATAGCAAAATAGGGCTATCCTAAGACCATCGGCACAGGAGGCTGGGGAAACTCACTGTGATCTGAGCTCTTTATAAATTTCTCTTCCTTCCTTGGCCGAACAGAGACGGTGTACTGGCCACGGGTCACAGGGCTGGGCATGGGGATCTGACATCGGTGTCTGATGTAGAGGCCGCTGAGCTCCTCTGTCAGTACTGGAGAGCACTCCTCCTCCCTGAGGAACACGGCTTGGCTGAGGGCAGGGAGCAGGGAGGGATCCCAGGAGGAAGGGATGAGACCTCAGGGTGGACTGTGGCTGCTTCTTGGGTTCCAGGGACAAGAGGAGGCCTGGAGACAGCAAGGCCAAGAGGAGAGGTGGGGATGGGGGAAGAACTTGCTCACCCTGCGTCTGGACTGGGTGTGTAGAAGAGTCCAAAGGAGACTGAGGCGGCCACCTCCATCCTCACCTCCCAGGAGCATCTGAGCCCAGTGGCCCCGTCAAAGAAGCACTGCAGGTTCTGGGGCTGGGCCTGGTCCCCTGGTAGGGAGACAGTCCTTTATTCTCTCCTCTGTTCCCCCATCCCACAGCTCTCAGCAGGGGTCCACCATGGGGAGCACTGCGCAGAGGTCATGGGCTTTGGAACCCACAGACCAGGGATGAAACTTTAGCCTGAACCTGCTGGCTGTGAGCAGTGGCTCAGAGGGGGAAATCCAAGCACCTGCTTGGCCTCCGCCCCCGGGGGAGGCTGGAGACCAAGTGTCTGAATTTCAGTGTTCAGGGAATTGAACAGAATAATGTTAGTGAGCCCTGCACATATACAGTACCCATTAAAATGTAGCTACTGATACTGCTATTGTTATTATTATTTTAATTGTCATTAGAGAGGGTGCTGGAAAAAAGATACCGAGTCTGTCCGTGTAGTGGAAAGGGGATGGCCCAGGGATGTGATTCTACAGACAGCCCCAGGAGATCTGGGGACTCCACAGTTGGCCACTTGGACCTCTGCTATCCCAGGAACTCCCACTAGGCCCATTTCCCCTCGGGGCACTTCCGGGACCCCAGTTCCATTACCTGGCTGTGAGTCCCAGCGCACCTCTGGGCTCCACTCACTGGGCCGTCCAGAGAAGCCTGAGCCTGGAGCCAGACAGCTACGCACTTGGGCCACATAAGTGCTACTGGGCATGAGGTGACTAGGCCCCAGCACGACTTGGGAGGCATTGGAGCGGAGGGTGAGGGTGTCCTGTTGGGAGAGGGCAGGTGCTAGAGGAGGCGTGCTGGCTGGTCCCTTGGGGCTCAGGCAGAGGTGGCTGTGGTTCCTACCTCCCAGGAGTCCTGAAGCCGTCTGTAGACAACCTCAAACTCCAGGTCCTCTTGTGACAGCCAGTGGGGCTGGGGACCCCCAAGGGTTACATTCCAGCTCAGCAGGAAGTGTTCCCCAATTGCACTGATCTGGAGGTCCTGGGGTGCCGGGGGCTGCACTGGAGGGGAGAGCAAGTAAAGGGAGGGCACCTGAAGCTGGTGACCAGGTGGCCTTTGGTGTGGACACACAGGGCCCCAGGCCAACCTGCCCCATCTGCTGAGGGGCCCTGAGAAAGAGCCATCTGCTCTGCTGGCTCCAGCCCTCATCTGTGGCATCCTGGGGTTTGAATGTGAAAGGGGATGACAGCTGTGCAGATGGTTGTACACTACAGCACCAGCTCTGTAATGCAGACAGGAAACTCGCAGCTCAGCCTCCTGTGTGTGTCCTGAGGCTCTTCCTGTCCTTGTGGCCTTCTCCCAGCAGAAGTGCTACACTCAGACCAGGCTCCTTCCTTCTGCCCTGGGCCCCTCCTGCTAACTGGGCCAAGGGTGATGATACTCTTGCTCTAGGAGCACCCTGGGATTCTGGCCCCAGGCACATCCTTTGTTCCTGCTCTTGTCCCACTGTGGCGCCTGTAAATCCCCTGTAGACTTATGTGCTCCCATGTCTGCCTCCCCAAAGGCACGAGGAGATGGGTACAGGGGTTGGTGTTGACCCCCCTCGATCTCCAGGCTGTGGCTGAGAGTGAATCTGGAGCAAGGTGAATGGATGAATGGATGAGTACATGTCGGCAACCTTGGGGGCCTTTCATGAAGTCCTTCCAGCAACAGAGCGAGAGTACTTCTGCTGGGACCTACTGGGTTGGCCAAGAAGATGCATTTATGAATGACATGGCTCCTGGTTTCCTGAAGTTTTTATGTTTGATTGCTGAGAGGTGACTTTGAAACACAGAATAGTCACATGAATAGGATATAAATGACCCATGCTGGACACAGAACATGGCATGTTAGAGCAGGTCAGAGGCCCAGATACAGCCAGGAAAGATGCCACTCGGGGGTCACTGCATGCCTGCACTGACCCTGTCACCGAGGAGATCCTCCCACACAGCACTCTAGGAAGCTGCCACCAACTGAACAGACTGGGAGTCGAGTGGGGAACCTGGAAACTGATAAAGTGTCGTGTCCCAGATCTCTATACATGGGGGCCTCAGAGCAGATCAGATGCACATCTGGCCCCTCCCTGGCATCCTCAGCCTCAGTGACTCATCCAGTCTGCTTTAGGCTGGACCCGGCCTCCTATGCAACATGTGCCCCAGGAGCCCAAGTACCACACTCTACTCCCCATTTGTGAAGTGTTTCTGTTGCCAGCAGAAGCCTTCCCTATTTCTAGGCTGAACACTCCAATGGGCGAGGCTGGTGGCTTGAGTGTTCACTGCTCTCCTGATATAGGTAGGTGCTCAGTGACAGAACAAGTGAATGAGTGAATTGTGGCTTCATCCTAACCATGGCTTGCCTCCCCCGTGTTCCCATTCCCATCCCTCATTTCTCCCCAGGATGCAAACCTGAGCTCACGTTCCGGGCTCTAGCCTCCCTGCCACCCCTCCTCTAGCATGCTCACACCACATCTGATCATGCCATTCCCCTTCTGTGGCCCTCCACACCCAGAGGGTGGCCTCTCAACTCCTCTGCGTGGCACGGAAGCCCCTCCAAGCTTAGACCCCTGTGAATGTCTCCTGTGTCTTCCTACCACCTGATGTCCGCGCTCCCCAGACACAGTGACCAGTATCCTGTACCCTCCCCACCTCCCAGGCTTTGCACAGGCTGTTACCTACCCCGCAGATCTGGGCTAAAAGCTCTTTCTTCTGTCCTGTCTGCTAGGGCCAGGGCTCTCTGCCTACTACCTGAGGTACACGCCGGTGTCAGTAAACTCTCACGCAAAACATCAGGCATTTCCTGCCTGCAGGCTCAAGGCGGGAAGCCAAGGCCAGTTTCCAGGTCCCCTCTGACCCTTGCCAGAAGCGGCAGAGTGGTCTGGGGACTAGGACCAGAGGCCTCCACCTTTTATAGCCTCATTATAAGTAATAACTTCCTTGAATCCATGAGTTTGAAGGCTGGTTATATTTCTTTATGATATAGAATCCAACAAATACTAACTACAGGAAATGATCATCTACACCCATGCAATGCCACGGACCATTTCATGGACCACTGTGGCCTCCTGGTGCACATGGGGCCAGCAGCTCTGAGTCCAGCATGCAGAAAGCCCTAGGGAAGGCTGACCCTTCATAATCACTACTTCTCAGGGCTGGGACTCTGGGAAAGTGAAGTGACCTCCCTGGGCCGCAAAGGCTCCATCTGTATAATGGGTTGCTGTAGAAATGAATATGAGACAAGTAAGACGAAAGATTTGTAAACTGGTCATTTCTATGTGAGTCATCAGAGTGGTTTCTTGAAGGAAAGCTTTCAGAGCTGTAACCCATGGCTTGGGAGGAAGTGGGGCAGTTGGGGAGGGGTTCGGGGGTCCTTTGTCAGGGGCTTCCCATGTGGTACTGGCTCTGATGCCTTCATGTAAGGAGATCAGATCTTCATCCCTCAGGCTCCAAGCCAGTGTCCCCCTCTTGAACATTCCTTGGGCCACCCCTGATGCCACTGTCTAACAGGGACTAAGCCCTTCCGTGCCCCCCCCTCCTCACCATGCTGAGCCAGAGTCACCGTGAGCTGGACTCCCAGGGGCCGATCCGGCTGGAATGAGTAGTAGTCATTTTCAGCAAAGACGAAGAGCTTGTAGGGAATGACACATCTCCGGGCCACACAGTGGGGATATGGGCAGTTTGGCCAGCGCGTGTCCTTACTGAGTTCACAGGACACTGGCTCCGGGGGGGCCCTGTCAAGGGAGAACATGGCTTAGCCCAGAGCGAATGAGGGTCACTAGCTCAACAAGTGTCCAGGGAGTGGTGACCCTGTGCCTGTCTTTGTCCAGAATCAGGGCCTGTCAGTGACCAAAACATACACAATCCCCTGTCCGTGGCACTGCCACCCAGGGGGAAGGAGACACACATTAAATAGCTGAATAACATATGTAGTTTGTCAAATGGAGAAAATCTCATGTAGCTACAAGAGGCAGGGAAGGGAGTGTGGTCCTGATGGGACGAGGTGCACCTGGGTATCAGGGACGGCATCCAGGCTGTGTGACGCCAGGGCCACACCAGTGACTGAGCCCTGGAGTGTCCAGTACAGGGGCAGGAGCAGAGGAGATCGGAGGGCAGGAGGCAGGAGGACCACCAGGTGATGCGTGACCACCAGCCATAGGAGAGCATGACGCAAGAGGGGTGAGGTCACAGCTGGGACAGATCAAGTGTAAGAGGCTGAGGATTGACCATTAGGGTCAGCAATAGGAGGTCACTGATGAATTCCACAAGGAAACTGGCTGACAGGGTGGGGGGTGAAAGCCTGATCTCATGGATTCCAGGCAGGTCCCTAGGAAAAGTGGAGGGTGTCGCTGTCAAGGGAGCAGAGAGGCTGGGGCTGCGGGGCTGCGGGATTGGGAGCCACCTGGGGGCAGTGTCCCTGTTGGCATGTGTGAGGGGGTTGGGTATGTTCGCAGGGTGACTGGGAAGGATCCCAGCAGAGGGCACTGTTGCTGGCACAGGGAGTAAGGGCACTGGGGTGACAGGGGTGTGCGTCCTTAAGCAGCATGACCTGGTGGGACACAAGCCCGGGCCTGAGATAGGAGGTGGGATGGGTGATCCTCTGCCAGGGAGGGGAGGGCAGGTCCAGGGCCAGGACGGCAGGCAGACGTGGATGGGGTGAGAGTGAGGGGCTGGGAGCGTCTCCCCTGGGCAGCAGGAAGCGGTTCACATCCACGGGGGAGGATGAGGTGGGATTGCCGAGAGCAGAGGAAGCTGGATGGCAGTGTCTGCGAGAGCAGCAGAGGGAACAGGAGACCTGCAAGGGTGGTCCTCCCCCACCCCATCCCACCCTGGGCAGCCTCCAAGGAGATGTTGCTGCTCGCTTTGGCTTTAGCTCTTTAATCAGTTTACTTATGTCCCATTTAGTCGCTCACCAACATCCCAGAGTGATCACCGTCACCTTCCCTGTATTATGTGCCCTAGAGACCTCAGGGTGAGAAGGACAGACCCCTCCTGTGCCATTCACTACCATGTAGTCAGGGTGCGGGCCTCACCTTCACAGCCTCAGTCTCCTCACCTATGAAATGGGCCTCCTGGCCCTGCCCTGCTCTGCCTGCCTCACAGTAAGGAGGAACCAAGAGAGGTCATGTGGGGTCCTTTTGTCAATTGTGATAAAACAACCAAGATTGTCACAGCTACGTTAGCAGAGAAGCCCCATGCAGGAACCTGAGGGCAGAGGGCTGCTCGGCACGGCAGGCTGTCTAGTCCCTCCCAAGGCAGACCCGAGAAGTCCCTCTCTATACTGTGGCCCCAGGCCAAGGACAGCGGACACGGCAGCCCCGAGTGTCACTGAGCGTCACTGCAGCATCACTCACTCATCCACCCGGCGATAGAGCGTCACGTTGACAAGCCGCTGTGAGTCCTGGGTGTCTGCCCAGCTGCAGGTGATGTGGCTGGTGTAATCATTATAGCAGCTCAGGGTCTGCAGCGGGATGGTTTCTGATGGGGAGAGGCAGGAGAGGGTCACCACACTTCCCACCAGGGTCCGTTGTCACCGCCCCTCCCAGCTCTTCCTGGGCATCCAGCCCTGGGGAGGGGTCTCCCTTGTTCCTGCACGAGCATCTGGTGGCCAGGAAGAGGTTCCTTGGGGCCCAACATGGGGGCAGGGCCTGTCTGGGGTCCCACCTGTGGACCCTCCTCTCCTGAGGGAAACACAGTGCTCAAACTGGCTCTCAGCCCCCTGCCTGGGCCCCTGCTATGTGTTGCCACCTCCCACCCCTCTGTCCCTGGGTCAGAGACATGCGTTAGGCTCTGGCCCCACACTTTGGACACACTAAGCAGCCTAGGAGTAGGCACAGACCCTCCCCCAGGTTCAATGTGGCAGTGCCCTCCCCTGGGGCCTTCCGCCTGACTTCTGGGTCTCAGCCTCGGGGTCTGGTGTTTGAAGAAGGGAATGTGATGCCCACGTTTGCCCCTAAAGCTGGTTCTCTGTGGGCTCTGGGAGGCGTCACTGTGCCCCGGCAGCTCAGGACCTTCCCAGCAGGGCCTCTAGGCACAAGGAGGGTGCTAGGACTAAAGCAGGGGCAGAACCCAAGCCCAGGACCCTGCAGGACAAAGGCGTAGAGGTAGGCCCCTAGAGACGGCCAGGGAGCAGATTGGCTGCTGGGAAGGAGGGGAAGGAAAAGGGCAGAGCTGCCACCCTGAGGGCCAGAACCTGGATGGCTACACTATGAGATGTGGAAAGAGCAGCCAGACTGCCTGGGCTGGGTGTTCTGGACCAGGAAGGGATGGGGAGGGACATGTAGGAGGGGGGATTGGGAGGGCCCCAAGGCAGACAGAGAGAGGGGCAGAGGGAGGGAAGGGGATAGGAGGGGAAGACTGAGTCCTGGGGGATGCAGGGGTGGGAGTCCCCCGGGGCCCAGCATTGAGGAGAGCGCAGGGACTCACCTGCCTGTGCCAGACTGGATGCCCAGTACAGGGCCAGCAGAGCTATCGGGAATAGCCCTGAGGTCAGCACCATCTCCCTGGTCAGCTCTGGACAAGCAGGTGGGTAGGGTTGTGGGCAGGGTCGGGGTCCTCAGTGCTCCAGAATCTTGTGTTCCTGCCCATCAGGAGCCCAGCCAAGACCCATGTCATAGGCCCTCCCTCCTGGGCTCTGTCTCCTATAGGTTTACAGAAAGAGATGTCACCTGGAGCTAATCCTCCTCCTCATAGTCCTGGAGCTGCACCCAACGTTTTAAGGGGAATCCACAGTGGTGGCTTGACACCTAGGGACGGTTTCATCTTCTGGAACCTCAATCCCTTTGGGCATAATGGTTGGGACATGAGTTTTATGGCCTTAGGGGCAGTGGGTGTCCATTTGGTTCTCAATACCTACCACTAGGCCTGCCCCTGAGAGGACAGTTGAGAGAGAGCCTGGAATCTGATTTGTACCAAGCTCCCCATGGCATGCTGATCCACATCCACTTTGGTGTGTGTGTGATCACACCCCCACGCATACACTTGCAGCTCTCTGGAGCACAGGGAGCCCCCCCTCCCCTCAGTAACCCTGCACCCCACCCCATTTATTGTCACTCTCCCCCAACATCCTCTGCAGGCAGTTCCTTTTTCTTTGCTGGGGTTGGGGATTTCCTCATTTTCATTTTGTCAGCTTGGGAAGTACCCAGGAGAGTACAAGAGAAGACTATGGCTCCCTTTCTTCTGTAAGACTCTTTGAAATATCATTTAAGATATACACACAGGGCTCGGCGCCTGTGGTTCAAGCAGCTAAGGCGCCAGCCACATACACCTGACCGGGCAGGTTCGAATCCAGCCTGGGGCCCACCAAACAACAATGACAACTGCAACCAAAAAATAGCCGGGCGTTGTGGCGGGTCCCTGTAGTCCCAGCTACTTGGGAGGCGGAGGCAAGAGAATCGCTTAAGCCCAGGAGTTGGAGGTTGCTGTGAGCTGAGATGCCACAGCGCTCTACCCAGGGTGACAGCTTGAGGCTCTGTCTCAAAAAAAAAAAAAAAAGATATACACACAGGTGTGTGCACACACGTAAAATAGTCCCAAGGGCATGCTGGCCAGAAGCAAAGTCTATTTTACCCAAGAAGGGGCTATAGGAGGCAGGAGGAACCCAGAATCAATGGGAAGTGGTGGAATATTCAAGTAAAAGTGCTGAGATAATTGAATAACTACATACAAAATATCAGTCTCAATCTCCATCTCATGCTGTTCTCCAAATATCAAGTTAAAAATTTAAATGTAAAATGTTAAATCACATTAAACTCACAAACCATAGAGTGAATACCTTTGAGCTATTTAAGCCTAAAAGCAGTGGAAGAAATCAGAGAGCCGAAGACTGACAGATGAAGCACAGAAAAGCAAAATCTTTAGTATTTTATAAAATTTACTGAATTATAAACCAAAGGGCAAAGTGCAAAAAAAAAAAATAGTTTGGACCAATGTATTAATCCATTAAGGCAACTATGAGGAAATACCATAGACTGGATAGCTTATAAACAACAGACATTTATTTCCCACAGTTCTGAAGGCTGGGAAGTTGAAGATCAAGGTGCTGGTAGATTTAGTATCTGGTGGGGGCCTGTTTCTCATAGACTATAAGCTCACACGGGGGACGGGCGCTCTCTGGGCCCTTTCAGAGGTGCCAATCACTCCCCACCAAGGCCCTCCAGATATCCTCATGTTGGGAATTAAGTTTCAACGTTTGAATTTTAGGAGAATACAAAGCAATCAAAATGACAAACATAGCAATCAGAATGACAAAAGACAAGTTAGTGTCTTTCAATGTAAAATGTTAAAACAACTTAATGTCAGCAAAGAAAACCAACACAATATTCACATACACAGAGAGAATTCATGCTGGAGGCTAATATGAGGTGAGGGCAGAGACTCACCTGCCCAGTGCCAGACTCCTCAGAGGGCCATACAGATGCTGATACATCTATGTAGAAGTTACCGTGAGAACCCCCACTGTATATATGAAGAGAATGGAGGAGGGATGCTCAGTGACTGCTCCATAATTACACAGCTGGTAAGGAACCAGCTTGCCCATCTAGACTGTATCCTTAACCACGATGTGCTTGTATTTCTTTCTTTCTTTTTTTTTTTGCCAGGGCTGGGTTTGAACCCTCCACCTCTGGCATATGGGGCCAGCACCCTACTCCTCTGAGCCACAGGAGCCGCCCGGATGTGCTTGTATTTCCAGTCACCAGTACCATGTCTGTCTATTCAGGCTCTTACTGACCCAGCAGACACTTCCGCGGACAAGCACCAAGATAGCGCAAAGAAAACTCTAAAACATCTAAATCGGCATCCTTGGGGACATTTGAGAAGTCACAGCCATTTAGAAGGAGAGACTGCTATGTAAAAAAACAGTTCTTGGAATTTGAAGATCTGGGGTCCATAATTTAAAAAAATCTCAATAATGGGCCATATTAGTGTGAATGAACTTCACAGTTGGAAAAGGTAGATATGAAAGAAAGAGCAAATAGGCATAGAGATGAAAAGTGTGAGAGAAAAGTTAAGACTTAGGACAGAGATCCAAGAATTCCAACAATCAGAAGCAGAGGTCGAAGAGAACTGAGGGCAGGTAGTGCAGACAGTGTCAGTTACTTAGTTGTCCCCATTCTCCCTGCCACAAAAGCCCAGGCTTAACTGTGCTTATTGCTGCCCAGGGTAACAGGTTGTATTCTTTACACTCTCCTGCTGCTTCATCTGGTCAAGTGACTAAATGTCCGAGGAGATGTGAGTGGAAGCATTGTTCATGTCTTCCCCAAAAGCCAATTTAAAAGTAGTGAACTCAGATGGGTGAAAGGGATCCACTTTCACCCTTTTGCCTTTCCTCCTTCTTCCGGTCTGCAACTTGGAAGTGATGGCTGGAGCTCCAGTAGCCGTTTTGGGCCATAGGATTATCTTAAGGGTAAAAGCCATAAGCAAGGCTGAAACAGCAGAGAGGAAGCTGGATTCCTATTGTCACTCTGGAGCAACTCCACCAGCCTGAGACCACCCACCTCTGGACATCTTTTATGTGAGGGGAAAACGAAGCTTCTATGTTGTTAAGCCACTGTTGTTTGGAGATTTTCCATGTGCAACCAAACAGATACAATTGGAAATAGAAGAAAACTTCACAGGGCTTTCAAGGAGACAACAGTTCATTAAATGAAGAATAAGTTTCCTTTAAAAAATATTTTTAAAAAATAGTAAGAAAGACTTTATTCATGGGGGGCTACTGTAATATAGGCTTTTTATAGGAGGGGATAGAGATTGGGTTTTACTCTCAAGATTGCTTTTTAATAATGCCATACCAAATTCACACTGCTGAACTTTCAGTCTTCCAAGAATAAAAGGGTAATCCCAGAAAACCTTCCAAAAGAAAACAAACACACAGGTTACTTTCAATAGGACAAGGGTCAGGTTGGCAAGAGATTTCTTACCAGCGATCCTGAACACTAAGTAGAGGTCAAAAAAAAAAAAAGTACCAAGGGAAAAATATGTGTAAACTTAGACTCGCAAAATGCCAAGTTTCCTTTGACATTCAAGGGCAACAAAAATTTTTGGATTTGTAAAGACAAAAGTTTTTCAGATCCTTTCTGGAAAATAAAAATTACTCTAGGATAGATCTCAGAAAGAAAAAAAAAAAAAAACCCAAGAAGGAAAGATAGGATGCAATACTACAGTAAAGAAACTATTCGTAGGTAAATAAAGAAGATGGTTACTGCATAAAGTAAAAATAAATAACTACATGATAACAATATTGAACTAAAACTCAGATGATTTCAATTGTGGGAGTTGGTGGTGAGGTTGGGGTGGAGAGTGAAGGAGAAATGAAAACTTGCTAAGGATCTTGTCTTATTAAAGTGTGCTAATTAAATCCAAATGCTGGTAGAAAATATCTGTTAAATACATATGTTAAAAACGTAAGGATTAAAACTCATTCAGGTTGGTGCTCGCTTCGGCAGCACATGTACTAAAATTGGAACAATACAGAGAAGATTAGCATGGCCCCTGCGCAAGGATGACACGCAAATTCGTGAAGCGTTCCATATTTTTATAAAATACAGTGACTACCTGAAAAAAAAAAAAAGAAAAGAAAACTCATTCAGGATGAGGAAGTGAGCAAGGAGACAGAAGGATGACAGAGAAGTGGTGGAAGGAGAGAGAAAAGGGGAGGGAGGAAAGAGAAGACAAAAACCAAACACCTTCACGAACTCAAGATAAACACACATTACAAATTCCCAAGAATTTGGGAATTCCCAGAAATTTAATGATAGAAATAAAAACTGGGGGGGGGGGAGAGATAAAAACACAACACAAATTCACCCCAAACAAAAACAATTTCATAGCACAATCTGACAAAGACTTCTAAAGAAGAATGCACTATGGCCAGCTAGAGCGTATCCATATATGAAAGGTGACACCTTAAGAAATCTATTTATGATTAAAAGGAATTGATGAACAGATTTAAAGGGGGGGAAAAGGATAAGTTTATCTTGACAGAGGCTCCTAAATATTTAATAATACACAAGTCATTCCTGATTAAATGAGCAAACCCTGATAAACAAAGAGTTGGAGGAAACTGAGAGCAATGTCAAAATTAAAGAAGAATGTTCGTGCCTTCCTGTCAAAGGCACAAGGAGGAGGAGGCTCTCACTATTGTCTAAATTCAATGCAATCGAAACGAAAATCTCAAAAGATGTATAATGGGCTCGATAAACTGATTCTTAATTACAATAAACCAAAGATAAAAGACTCGCTCTAGCGCCTGTAGTCCCAGCTGCTTGGGAGGCTGAGGCAAGAGAATCGCTTAAGCCCAAGAGTTAGAGGTTGCTGTGAGCCGTGTGACGCCTCTATTAGCTGGAAAAATAATAAGGAGCAAAATGATAGATGAAAGAGAAAACAAAATGGAAAATAACCAAGTATATACAGTCCATTAGACGTAATAATGGCATTTCAAATCACTGAGGAGAGAATGGACAGCAACATTCCTAAATAACAATGTTGAGACAGATGATTATTATTTTATTGTTGTTTCTTTTCTTTTCTTTCTTGTTTTTTTTGCAGTTTTTTGGCTGGGGCTGGGTTTGAACCCGCCACCTCCGGCATATGGGGCCGGCGCCCTACTCCTTTGAGCCATAGGTGCTGCCCTGGATGATTATTATTTTAAAAAGTTAGGTTGTTACTTTATACATTCCTCACCCCTCCAACGTCTAACTGAATTAAACATCTAAAAGTCAAAGTCAAAGTAATAGAAGTATTAAAAATATTTCTGTAAATATTAACCATAAAGTAAAAAAAAAGGAGAGATTTGACTTCATAATCAAAACCTTTTTACTTGACACAAGATGCCTTAAACATGGCAAAGGAAAAAGGTAAGTGATAATCTGGGGGAATGTATTTTCAGCGTATGTAGATGAGTTATAAATACACATCATTCCAGAAGTTGAGATGAAAAAGACAGCAACTCACTGGGAGATGGACAAAGGACATCTTCATGTTCATCATAAATAAAATGCGATGGCCAATAAATGTTTGGACGATGCACAACCTCACTCACAATCAGGGAATGAAAAACATTAAACAACAATAAAATAATTTTCATTCACCACATGGACAAAATTAAAAGACCAATAATTTCCCCAAAGATAAATTGGCCTTCTTATCCACTACCTTGGGTCTGTTCAGCTACTTTGAGGATGACTTGGCAATACTTATTAAAATTTTAAATGTACAGCCTCTCACAACGTAAATTCACATCTAGGAATCTAAGCCACAGAAACACTTTCACAGATGTGGCAAATTGGAAACAACATAAGCAACTATCAATAGGAGAGCAGGCAAACTGTAGTGTACCCATGCTCATAAATGCCACATATTTCTTAAGGTCAATTAATGAGTTAAATCTATATATAATATTGTGGGAATCTGGAACTGTTATAAAATGTAATATTAAGTGAAAAAGATCCCATTTCTATAAGAAGAAAAACTATGTTCTTCTATCATGCTTAGGAAATGTTCTGGAATGACATATTGGTGAAGAGAGTAAGATGTGGAATTGGGGAATAGAGGTGAGTAGGGTCTTTGTCTTTTATGCCACATAATTCTGGATTATCATAATTTTTAATAGAGCAGACATCTATGTATTTTCTTAGTTAACACTAAACATACTCATTAAACAACTCATGAAGTATCTCATAATATTGGTTATTCTCATATTAGAAGGATATCAATATTAGATATACATAGATATTAGAAGAATATAAATAAAACCAGGGAATGAAAAAGAGTGACCGAAAGCTAAAGGGCAAGATTTACTCATTATAAAACTACTAAACAGCAGGAAAGATGGTAGCAAAATGTTAGAATCTTATTATGCAAAGTAACAGCAGGGCCTTAGAAGACTAAAATTGCACATATGCCACTTGTCTCTGGTGCCTATCTGGCAAGGTCCCACAGGTTCATGTCCAAATTCAGACCCGCTGAAACGCCTGCCCTCTCGTTCTCAGGATAGGCATATACACCTGCACACACCCCGAAGCAGACACCCCAGGCGCCCACCCAGCCAGCCAACACACTTGGGTACAGACCACAGACACCTAGGCCTGAACCCACATAAGTAATAGCGGTTCAAGGTGAGGTGTGATTGCTGGGGAGTGCCCCCTATGTCTCTGGGCGAGGGGCTGGGCCCCTTCTGCAGCTCCAAGTGAGCCTCCCGGCTGCCCCCAGCTCTGGGTCCAGGTCTCACCCTGGCCTCTCAGTCTTTTGTGCGTCTCTCCTGCATCCCAGGGAGCCGCACACACACATGTATACACACAAGCACACACACAGACATACAGAGGCACACGTGCTCTCTGTCTCTTTCTAAAACCAGCATGTCAGGGACTATCCATGCTCTCCCCATTTCGTGGATGAGGAGACAGAAGCCTAGGGTAGAGAGCAGTTGCTCTCATGGCCACCAACACCTTGGTGACAAAGCAAAACCAGACAGTATACAGGTGCCTGACTCCCAGCCTGAGCCAAGGCATCCTCCCCACCTGGACAACTGGATCCCACCAGAGAAGCTGGGGCCTTCCAAAGGCATCATAAGACATCCAAGCAGCTGGGCAGCCCTGGCTGTCTCCCTGTCCCCTGGCTGTCTGAGGAGTTTGGGTTCAGGTCTGTCTAAGCCCCAGCTACTCGGTTGAGTCTCCAGAACACAGCTACCCACACGACACCCCCCCAGCTGCTCCGTCTTTCCTACCCTGGACTCCTGCACTTCCCCCTCCCAACTCCTCCTTCAGCCTTGTTTCTGAAAGCCAGGACATACCTGTGTGTGGCCGGCTGGAGCAGGGCCAGCCTCCTTCTGGAGCCTCCAGACAGCAGTGAGCCTCACGCCCTTCCTATTTATGCTTCTGTTAGGAAACAGAGAAGCAGAAAGAGGAAGTGATGCTGGCCCAAGACCTTTTTGCACAAATGAGTTTTCATAAGCATTGCTCTGCTTCTTAGAACTGTCGATGTGACTTTGCTTTGCTGACAATGCATGTGACTTTTATTTCTGTTAGAAGGACTTCTACCCCACTGCAACCCCCTATAAACTCCTACACATGATTGAAGCCTCAGCTCACACAGAGCCTCCTTCACGCAGCCTTCCCTGCCTCCCTGTGGGGAGCAGAGACAGGTGGCAGCAATAACCACGGCCAGCGCGAGCCCAGAGCCAGCCAGATCTCGGCTGGCCTCCCAAATCCATTACATCTTACAGCGTGACCTTATGCCAATCACCTGCGAGTAAGTTCTCCAAGTCTGGGCAACTTCATTTGTTATGTTCACAGAAGTATCTCCAACCTGGAAGGACTGTGGCAGGAATCTAGTGACCTGCGGTGTGGGAAGACCTCAACTCAGAGCTGGCCGCGGGAGAAACCCCTCAAGGGGGTAACGAGGGCGCGATGAGTCCCCAGGTGTCCTCTTTTGCCTTGTCCCTCCCTTGTGTCTGTCAGTCGTGCGTGTTCATGATTGTCTTTCTCCAACACTGTCTTCAGGGCTGGCGTGTGTCTGTCTGTCCAGTACCCAGCATGTGGCCGGTGCAGAGGAGGCCCTCAGTGACTGTGTGACATGAAGGAGTGAATAAATGAATGACTGACTCCTGGGCACACTAGGGCAGAGGGGTTAAGGCAAAGGTAAGTGAGATGCGCTCTCTCTCTGGTGTAAAATTTGAGGAGGCACCCCCAAATTCAGTAATCAAATCATATTTTAATGCAACATGGTAAAAAAATCAAAATTAGTGCAAAAAGGATCCATGGTGAACTGTTAAAACTTTAACTAGAGAAGGTTCCGGTCACAGTTCCTTGCTGAGCCAGAATCTGGGCAAAAGAAGACGCCACCCTATTTGTTCTTTATGGAGAGGAGGACAGCTTCCGAGGGAAAGGTGACAGTGGCAGACCGGAACCAGGGAAGTGGAAGGTGCAAATCCGCCTAGAGGCCGCTGGACTTCTGGCCTGGCTGTTCTTTGCTGTCCTCTTGCTAGGAAAGGCAGAGCTGGCTGGGAATAGGTTGCAAGGTCCTCCCCAAGGGGAGAAAGCGCAGAGTGAAGGGCAGGGTGGTGTGACATCCCTGCCTGGTGAGGAGCAGACCTATAGGGGCTTATCCAGGGCTGGAGAGGACACGACCGAAGCAACATGCAGCCTTCTTTAGCTCCCAGGTGCCCCACTCGGCCTGTCTTCCCGAGGCGTCTCTGCTGTGCAGGCCAGTGCTCAGGACCCTCAGGGAACGGAGGATGCTGTTGGGTCGCAGAACAATGACACCAAGGCTCTGGGTCAAAACATGAAGAAGTCTTAGGAATGCCTCACCCCTTCACTTGACCTGTCCCTTTCTTTTTTAAGTAATCAGTAGGGCGGCATAGGACAAAAGTCTGCGTGTGAATAAATCTAAAAGAGCTCCCACTAAGAATGAAAGGTTTCAGTGTCAACTTGTCCCATCACTAACGGTGTTCACTACAGTCCCTTGATCAAGATGGTGCCAGCTGTGTGGCTGGAGTGACTTTGGCAGGGTTTAATTGGGCATTTTTTTCCCTCAGGGGCATATTAAATAATGTGTTTTACAATTGATGACATTATAGAGTCTAAGAAACCCAGTAAAATCTTGGTGAGAACATAAACTAATAGCACCCAGGGCTTAAGCACTTATACCGTCACCAGCCCCTGGGTTAAGGGCTTCACCATCTCTCCTGCTCCTCACAAGACAGTAACAGCAGGGAGCTGGGAGCTCTTACTACCTTCACCTTACAGGTGAAGAAATCGAGTTACAAAGTGTAAAATACCTCATCAAAAGTAACATAGCTAGTACATGGTAGCATTGTACTTTTCCCCACTTTTATGTTCCTTTTGAAGGTATTTAAAATAAAGGGAGTGTTGAGAGAGTGGTACCAAGGAATTCTCACATGTCCATCACATGGAAACCCCCTTCAAAATGGTCTTAGTAATTAACGTATTTTATGGAAAAGGATCAGCTCAGGACCCTGCATTGCCTTTGGTATTTACAGCTCTCTGGTCTCTAATTTGGAACAGTTACCTTGGTTTTCTTGACATCTTTGAAAACTGGAAGACATTTGTTTTGCAGAATGTCCCTGGATTGCAGTATGTCTGATGGTTAGGCCAAGGCTATGCATTTTTGGCCAGAATAACACAGAAGGGAGGCCGATGCTTCTCAGGGTATCCTAGCAGTTTCAATGTCAATTTTTTCACCTCTGATCACTTGGTTAAGATGGTGTCGGCCAAGTTTCTCCATTGTGAAGTTACTTTCCACAGACCCCATTGTGATTACCATGTATTTCCTCTTCTCACTTCCACTGATAATTTCAGTATGCAATGGTATTCCTTAATTAAAGTAAATATTATCCTAT
Organism: Nycticebus coucang; assembly: GCF_027406575.1. NCBI lineage: Eukaryota > Metazoa > Chordata > Mammalia > Primates > Lorisidae > Nycticebus > Nycticebus coucang. Next base: position 11,433,102 of record NC_069782.1, read on the forward strand.
GATCATTGCCAAATGGTGATTTTTAAAATTCCATCATTCCTTTTGCATTCAAAAAGAATGCTAGTAGTTGGCATGCTACTTGAGGAAGAGCTTTATTTCTTTCTCATGTTCTCATTCACTTATTTAATCAGTGTGGACTCAGATTTCTGTGCTATTATGATGTCTGACAATTAAGTTCACCAACTCATCCTAGAAAAAATGCTACAAACATCATTGCTGAATATCACTATGGTCACCTTCAAAGTACTCCCTTTGGGAAGCTCTGCACTGATGCCAGTGCCTAGTCCACCCTTCAAAGCAATTTTGGAACTCTTTTTCTGGAATGGCTGTTGGAGCTGTCATTGTCCTGAACATCATCAAAACATCTTCCTTTCAATATTTTCTTTATCTTCAGGCATAGAAAAAAATCATTGGGAGCAAGATCAAGTGAGCAGGGAAGGTATACAATACAGTTATTTGTTAACTGGCTAAAGACTCCTTCACAGACAGTGCCGTGTGAGCAGGTGCATTGTTGTGATGCAAGAGCCACACCTTGCACATGCCAAGATTTTCAGTTAAGATTTTCCTATTTCTCTATGGACCTTTACTTGGTCTGCTATGCTCCTCACAGTTAGCCAAAGATTTTGGTGCACAATTTGATGAATTTTTGCAATGTCTTCATTATTTCTGCTTGTTCCTGTATGCCCTGACCTCTCTTCATCAATGACAATTTGTCTTCCCTCAGAAAAATATTTAATCCATTGTACACTGCCATTTTCTTCATGGCATCATCCCCATAAAATTGGACTAACATGTCCTTGATTTCACTTCCCCTATTTCTAATTGGACAAGATTTTTTTTTTAAGAATTTTAATGTTTGTTCATTGCTCTCATTCATGCTCTGACACTCTCATTTGTGAGGGCATGCAAAAATATGCAAGAACGATAATGAACACCACTCAGCAAGACACCAGCACACATTGACAAGAACATAGCTATGAGACACTGGTATGCCAAGGTTCTGAAACCTTACCAAGTTGTTTGTACAGTGCTGCCAATGTAAGCACACTGTGGCAAGTTCTCGAACTTAATTGTGAGACCTCATAAATGTTTTATAGTCAGTTATAGTAATTATTTCTTTTAATGCTTAAATTGTCATAACTTTGGCAAGTAACAGCTCCTTTAGATTGGCTCTTGTGTCCTTTTGATAGCATACTTTAAGACCTTCCTGACTTTCAGGCTCCTTAAGATGCTCCAGCCTCAGCTTATACTTTTCCTGCCCCAGCCTTGGACTTGGGCATTTCTCCAAGAAGCTCTGGTTCCTCTAGATGTTGAAAGGTATTTAGAGCCAAGATCTAAGCACAAGGTGTGCTTGTTCCCTGTGGGGAGGGGTCACTGCCCTCAAGCCTTTCAGTGTACAGAGCTGGGAAATGGATGAATGAACAGGCACATTTATAGCTATGTTTATTTCTGTATCTGTTGTTCTGAGAGCTGTCAGTTCACACTGATAGTGCAATTCTAATCCTTCATGGCAGGGTTCTATCTAGCATTTGCCCTGTCTACATCTGTACCTCCCTTCTTGGCAATAAGAAACTAGACTATTGTTGTCTCTGGAATGTTAACTTAGTTGCTCCCTTCCCTCCCCCAGTCCCCTCCCAACCCCCTTGCATGTAGCCCACCTCCCTGCTGGTTGGGCCCTGCCCTGCCCTGATAGCCCCTGTTAGGAGTTGGATCATACCTCCCAAAAAGATGTGCTGAAATCCTAATCTCAGCATAGGGTCTTTGCAAAGATGATCAAGTTAAAATGAGGCCTTTAGGATGGGCCTAATCCCATGTGACCAGTGTTCTCATAGAAGGAAGAGGTTTAGACACAGATGGCTCTAAAGAGGAGGCAACAAGAGGACACACTGGGAGAAGATGGCATGGGACCAGAGTGATGTGTCTAAAGCCAAGGGTCACCAAAGATTGTCAAGGAACCATAGGAAGTTGGAAGACGCTGGGAAGGATTCTCCCTTATTGAGATCAGATAGGACCTGCTGGCCCCTTGAGTTTGGATTTCCAGCCTCCAGGACAGAGAGACAATAAATTTCTGTTGTTTCAACCCCCCGCCCCCCCACCAACATTTCTGACTCTTTGCTAGGACAGCCCTGGGAAACTGATATGGCATCCTTGTATGAGTCCTGCCTCCAGCTGGGCTGGCCCTTAGGACACTGCCTAGTGACTTTGCATGAAAGGGAAGAAAGAGAGAGAAGGCAATTAGAATCAGAATTTTAATACAGACTCATCTGTATCCAAAGTCTATGTTCTTTTTTTTTTTGTTGTTGTTGTTATTTGAAAAATGTCTTTATTTGATTTTATTTTTGAAGGATATTTTCAATATATACACAATGGCAAGATTTTTTCCCCTTTAGTAGAGCTATTCCATTGTCTTTTAGCTTCCATTGTTTCTAACAAAACACCTGTGATCACTCTTTACTCTCGGAATTTCATATTTCTTTTTTCTCTTTGACTGCTTTAAAATGTTTCTCTTTATCACTGGCTTTCAGAAATTTTACTATTATGTCCCTTGATATGGGTTTCTTCATTTTTATGCTGCTTGGGCTGATTGATACTTTTGGATTTGTGGGTTATACTTTTCATTAAAATTTGAAACATTTCAGAAGTCCCTTCCTTCCTTCCTTCCTTCCTTCCTTTCTTTTTTTCTTTCTTCCTTTCAAGACCGAGTCTCATTCTGTCACCCTGGGTAGAGTGCTATGGCATCATCATAGCTCACAACAACCTCAAACACCTGGGTTCAAGTCATCCTCTTGCCTCAGCCTTCCAGGTAGCTAGGACTACAGGTATGCGCTATCATGCCCAAAGTGTGTGTTCTTAATTATTCTGCTCTTTTTACAGACTACTAGGAAACACCAAAATAAGCCTATTAGCAAGCTGATCTTAATAGCAGGTGTTGGTACACTGTGGCCTGCAGGACCAAGATAGACTGTGGCCTGTTTTTGTTCAGTCCAGGAGCTAAAAATGTTTTGTTAATTTTTAAATGGTTGGGGAAAAAAATCAAAGGAAGAATAACATTTGTGACATGGAAATTCTGTGAAATTCAAATTTTAGTGTCTATAAAGGGTTTTACTAGAACACAGCTATGCTCATCAGTTTCTGTTCTCCACGGCTACACCAGGTTTTTTGCTACAATAGCAAAATCAAGTAGTTGAAACAGACACCAGGTGGCCCGCAAAGCCATGTTTACTATCTGTTTTTTGTTTTACAGAAAAAGAACAACCCTGTTCTAACTTAGGCATTTAAACAGCATCCTACTGGAGCACGAGAAGAAGCAAGACAACTGGTATCTGGACAGTCAAGGGATGACTTACAGGGGCTGTGACATTGGCACTGGGTTGTGAAGGAGGATATTAGACTTTGACATTCATTAATTTGTTCATCCATCCAAAGAGCTCTGAGTGCCCACTTTATCCCAGGTAATGGAGTATGAAGATGACATTGTGGAATTTACAATTTAGAGAGGTGACTGCACAAAACTCTTTTTCCTATGTACCAGAAGGACCCCTACTTACAGTGGAAACTTGTGGAAGCCAGAGACTCATCTCTGGGGAGGTGAAAGGAGTATCTACAAAGAAAATGCCCCCGGAGTTAGACTTTGAAGTTTATGGAGATTCTGCCAGGGAATGGAAAAGGAATATCCAGGTAACCTTCATGGAGGTGGTGGCTTTTGCCCTCCAACTCATTATCCCTGGGGTCCACTCATTGACCTAGGTAGCTATGGAGATCACCAGGCAGTCAAGAGGGTCTCTGGTACGACTGGTCTAAACCCTACTTCCAGGCTCACAAGTAGTGAGTGGCACCCCAACGTCACAGTCACTTCGTGGCTGAGTTGAGGCCAGCTCTACCTCTTCTGGCCTCAAGGAGGATCCGGATCTCTGGAGTAAATATGGGTCCTAAGCTTTCTGTATGTTTTCTTCCCCCACGCACTTCATCTCCTGGGACTTTGGGAAGAAAGATGATCCAGGGCGTGCTTTATATCCATAGGAAATTCAGCAAGATCCCTCCTCTGCCCTCCTCCATCCTTTGCAGACCACTAGTTCAGCACTCGCCATGCAGTACTGGCCTGACAGCCAATCAGAAGCAGGGACTGTGCCACTTATTTCTGATACATGAGGCTAAGAGTTGTAGATGCTCAATGAATGTCTGTTGAACGGGCTAGAATGTGATTGAACCAAATGCAGAGGACAGGATGGGAGTGGACCTCATCCCATCTTCGGAAAGAAAAACCCCTAAAGATGATTTCACTAGGACACACATGGCCTCCCTACATTGATGGCAAAAGCTATACACTCTTCCAGTGGTCCTTTTTGGGGTCAATATTGAATTCCCTTTATTGGTCTTGTCTGGAAACTTATCTACCATCATACTGTTTTGTTTTGTTTTCAGTTTTATAAGATCTAAGTGGACTTCCTTCTTTCTTGTGCAACTGCAACTATCAAAACCTCAATTCATTATCTCCCCAGCACAGCTGGCCCCTGTCCTGCATGTCTTTCTATAAACAAGTTAGTCAGGCTCTCAGCCCTCTTCCCATCCCACCTACTAGCACAGCTGAATTAGTGATTGTTCTGCTATGGCAAAGCCTCAGCTATCTGTCACTTTCTATCTGTTCCTCTGCCACCCACCTTAATTACAACTTGATTACATCAGGCCTTAATTATGTCTCCAAGAGTGTTCCATCAAAGAGTCCCACCTCACACCGTTCTCAGCACCTGTGTCTCCTCATAGGTTACTATGCCGCACAACTCCAGGGGCACCATTCACATGGTGTCCTATGGGATTATGAGCAGTGTCTCTTGAATTGTGCAACAAATGACCCTGAGTGGTCACCAGAGTGATCTGTTGCTCCTTTGCTCACAAACTCACCCCCCCAAGATTCCCATCACCCTGGGCATGGTCTCTTCCCCACAGCTTTTTGAGACATCCCACCAGTCCGTATCTCACCTCTTCCAGCTTCCCTCAACCAGGTCCCTTGGGTGGCCTGCCTGAAAAGCCCCATCTATGAGCACTGTCAGCATTTTTCCCTTCTCACTCCTTTACGCAGCTGCTCCACAAACCCTACATTGACAAGGTCAAGGACCTCGCTTTGCCCAATCTGGGGTCATCATTTGGTACCATTGCAGCAGAATTCAGCTCTTTTGAATACTCACTTCCTGGAACAGGTTGTGCTCCAGCCTCCATGACACCCCCCTTTTCGGTTTTCTTTGATCTCTCTAGAGCAGTGGTTCTCAACCTTCTTAACACCGTGGCCCTTTAATACAGTTCCTATGGGTCGCCACACACAGGTTGAGAACCCTGCTCTAGAGGCTCTTCTGCAGGCTCCTTTGTCATCTCTTCTTTCTTCTCCCATCCCTTAAGTGCAGGTGTTTCCAAGGCCCCATAACTGCCCTGAGTTCAATCGAGCTCTCTCCCCCAGAGGCTTCCATCCCTGCACACACTGTGGGCTCCAGCTCTGTTTGCAGCCCTAACTTCTGGAGAGATCTACAGGCTCCTTTCTGTTTCTGAAGGGCGAGGACCCCACCTCCTGCCTGTGACTTGCTCTGTATAATGAAGTCTCCAGAGGCTGGGCTGGGCGGGGGCGAGGTGGCTTGCAGAGAAGGTGGCAGGTGGTGGAGGGTTTGGGTTAGAGTCTGAGGTCTGGGATAAGAGAAGTAGGAGAAGGCGCTTGGTGGGGGAAGGAGAGCCTGGAAATATGGACACAAGGGAAGCCCAAAGAGACAGCAGCGAGAGCTCCTTGGGTGTGAGGCTTCCATTTTTGGTGGAAGCCAACAGGGCTCTGCCTATGTGGACCCAGGCCTGGAGCCAGAGTGAAGGCAGGCTGCCTAGACGCCCTCCACCTCGGCACGGGTGTCAGGAGAGAACATCTTCCTCTGTCTGTCCCTGATTCCTCTTTTCACAGCTCCAGGCAGCTGTGTTCACAGGAGGAGCAGGCACACCCACGAGGACACACAACCACACGGCTTTTTACACCGACTTGGCTGGTCACTGGGAAGAGCGATGGAACAGCCAGACCCCCAGTTTCTCTCAGCCACCAGGCTCTAGTCAACTATTTGTAGAAGACACTAGTTTTTCTGAACCCTTTCCACATAGCCATATCCTCCCTTATATAAGCCCATAATTAACAATCATTAACAGTCACCAGATCCCAAAGAAACAAGCCACCATGAGTGAGAGTAAGCAGAAACAACTAACAAAAGATGTAGACCTCCAAGAACCAAAACACTGGAGAAATCAGATCCTGGATGTGAAATACATTCCTGTTCCCAGACCCAAGAGGGAGGAACTTGATTCATTGAACCTACTCATGGTAATTCTCCTCTTGCCAGAGACTGGATTAGGAAAGGACATCTCTTTGAGGGAGAAGATGTCATTTCTACCTTGGGACACTTCTGCACATCACGCATATCCTAAGCTGTCAGAGCAGAGAGAGGGGAAAGCACCTGGGTTCTTGAAGGGGTTGAGACCCTGAGTGGCCCTGTGTGTCCCCAGACTCCATGTCCAAACAGTGACAAACCTTTTGTGCCTGGCTACTTTCAGTGGTTTTGTGGGTGCCTGCAGCTAGCAGCACCCCGTATGCACCCTCTGACAGGCTGTGTATTCAGTTCCCCTTTGTGTCCTCTTTCTTTGCTCCACAGACTCTCCCGAATCTTCCCCCCAGGTGATGTCACCCAGGCCCTTGTGACTCCGAGTGTGGTCCCAGGTCAGCAGCAGCAGTGTCTGCTGCCCTGTGAGAAACGTAGAAACTCAACCCTCACAGGTGCCCCAGTGAAGTGGACACCATCTTTTAACCAGATCCCGGGTGATGGGTGAGCGCATGACAGTTTGAGGAGCATTGAATGAAACCTTGTCTTGAACTACTGTTTCTTTCCTGTGTTTGATTTTTCTCTTTATAACAGTGACCATGGCTGGGCCCCTCAACGCCATCTGGCCCTGCTCCCCTTGGCTCTGGGGAAGGGGGTAGAAGGACAGAAGCCCAGCCAGTTTTCATTTGTTTTATAGCCTCATTTCTTGTTTCCCACTCAAAGTCTGACAGCTCTGCAGCTACATGTACCCACTTCGCAGAATGACTACTTAAACCACTGAATTGGCACAGGGAACTCCTCCACGCTTGTCTGTTCCCTCATGGCATGGATTGTCCCCTTTGACCCATACCCATTACCTGTCCCCAGCATTCAGATGCATCCAGTCCAGTGCTCAGATCTGACCCTTCCTGAAGAGCCTGAGACCTCTGGCTATTCTTCCCCCTTCCCTCACCCACCCTTGTGCAAAGGGAGCTGTGGGCATTACTCCAATGTTTTGAAATTTTTTCCTGCAACTCTCATGACATTTTTATAATCCTGGAAAGATTGTGGTATCTGAAGGTTTTTATGCATCAGCTATTTTGTATGATGTCTGGTCTAACCACCAGTAAAGGTTGCAAAGAAGTAGTAGCTGTGATTGTAATTATCTTGTAATCTAAAGTAAATTGAGAATTTTCTGTCCTGTACAGGCAGTTGAGAAGTTATCAGGAAGTAATTGTCCATCTTTGAGGAACTGGTCATCTTTTCTTTGATGAGTTACTATGTCTAACTGAGAAGGCAGAGGAGCGGGACAGTGTGATAAACCTTCCACTTAACTTTGATATGATCTCAAATGTCCACTTAAAGCCTCCATCAAGGTCAGAGCCCCAGGCTGCAAATTAGTCCTCCCCACACAGCCCAATTTTAGAAGCCAGCATGGCTGCAACCACGGCTATGTCACCCACAGGCCTGGGCAATGGTCCCAAGTTCCTATGTCTCCAGAAGCAGGTGTGAAGCAGTCTCTCTCCCTCCAAAACAGGGAAGTGAGTAGAGGCGGAAAGGTAGGGAGACACTAACCAGATGGGTCACAAGGATTTTTCCCAAGTTTTCTTGGGCTGTACTGTTTTTATAATCATTTAAAAAGCATAATAACTTACAAAAATGCCTTTGAGGAACTGGGAAGAGCTGGCATGGAGCCCAGGGAGAGGGAGAGGAGCCTGAGATGTGATGAGGACCCAGAATCCAGGGGACTTTTGGGCCATGGTAAGGATTTGGGACTTGATCCTATGGTCCCTGAGAAGCTGTGGGAGCTGTTCTGTAGGGCTTCAGACTGTGCCCCAGGTGAGAACTCAGGGCCTGAGGGACTCCAGGGAGAGGCTGGACAGACAGGCCTTACAACTCTGTGGGAGTTTCAAGCAGGGACCTTCCTGATCACATTTCCTTTTAGGAGAGGAGGCTCCGGCTGCTGTGCTGGGAACAGTCAGAGGTAGGGACCCGACAAGTGGGCAGTCACCAGAGGAAGATGATGATGCTGGCTGGGACTTTGGTGCTGATAATGGGGGAAGACTAGATGTATTTAAGAAACAAAATACCAGGATCTGGTGAATGCATTGTCTGGGCACAAAGGAGCCGGGAAGGGTGGCCACCAGGCATTTCTTTGCATAGCTGAGAGGGGACAGGGTTGGGGGTGGGTAGGAACAGGGTGGGAGAGATAGCGGCTCTGAGGATGGCTGTCATCAGCTGACACCAGGTCATGTATATGGAGAATGTTTTTTTCAGGCTTTGTGGAAGGAATTTGTTTCCTTGGGGCTGCGCGCTAGTCTGACATCCTGTTTTGTGTTTTGAGGCCTTGGGATCCCACCTGCCTGCCTCACGGCCTTCGCTGGACCATCCCCATGACTTTATCAGGAGCCACTAGCTCCTTTAAGGGCCAGAAAAGTGCCTGACATCCACCTGTGCCCCAGCAGTTGCCTCCTGAGCCAAAAATGGGGAAGTGGAGAGGAGGCTCGAACCTGTGCTCCCAAATCATCTGTAGGTTCCCCGGAGGCGGCCAAGGTGGTGAAAGAGATAGCAGGAACTGGACGGCATGGTATGGAGTCTGAAGGAAGATTGGAGCCATCAACATGGGATTTGTGCAGGCGGAACATGGCAGCTCCTCAGGGAGCAGGTGCAGGGAAATCTCTTCCCAGGAAACAAAGACTCTTGCTTCTTAGAGATGGGGCTGTTTCCCCAGGTCTCCAGGCAGGAGACTTCAGAGCTAGGGGACTTCAGTTCATCATGGCTCATCACGGCGGGCAGGCAGTACTTGCCCAAAGAAAGGGGTGTCCCCCCCAACCCCCCATGCTGATTGCAGTGAGGGAAAGCAGGGTTGTTCTCAGGGAGGGCCCTGGACTGGGCCTAGAGCCCAGGAGAAAAGGCCAGGAGGGAGCTGGGATGGGGCAGAACCAGGCGTCCCTCCCTCCTGTGTTCCTTGGCACAGGGCGCCAGTATGGGAAGGAACACAGTGACATAGCTGCCAGGTGGCAGAAGGCCCTGCCTCCCAGAAATAAGGCTGCCCCTGGAAGTGAAGACAGAGGCTCAAGGAGGACAGGGAAGCAGCTGTGGTGCTCTGAGCTCCTCCTGTTCTGGCCAGGGCTGGTCCCGGATACAGAGATGGACCTGAGCTGCCCAGTGTGGGGTGAGGGAGACCAGAGCCCAAGATGCAGGTGGGCCATACTGAGAAGGCTGTTCTGTAGGGCTGCAGACTGTGCCCCAGGTGAGAACTCAGGGCCTGAGGGACTCCAGGGAGAGGCTGGACAGACAGGTCTCGCAAGTGTGGTTGGAGGCATGGAGCTGCCTCTGGCGGGGGCGCTCTAGGGCTGGAGGTGCCATTGGAAGGGCTAGAGAGGTGGATGTGCAGTAGGGAGTCTGGCGGGGGCCCTGCACAACCATGGGAAGCCTGTGGCCTGGCCCTGGCCAGGAGGCTGGAGGAGAAGAAAGAAGGAAGCTCAGACCCACCGGCCCCTGCCCTGTCCTGAGGACTCTACCCCACTTTCACTGCAGGAGCCTGTCCAGGACTCACGGAGCACTCACGCTCTGTCCCTAATGTCAAACGCACCTTCTCTCAGGTCTCCGTGAGACTCTGCTACTCCCTTAATCTGTGGTTTTGGCCAGATCTCTAGAATGCTCTCTTTTTGTTGCATAATTTGATTCCTTCAAATTGATAGTTTCTTGGGTATGACAGAGGAATTGGTGAGCGTGTGTCTTGGGTGATTAGAATAGGCTTGGGGGAGCTAGCTGGACACGTGGGGCCATTCACATCTAGTGGACTCTCAGGCAGAGCAGGGAGCTGCTGTGACCTGGTGGGGAGGCCGATGAGGAAGGTCGGTGGATCTGGACGGCAAGGTCATCAGCCCTGGGGTCTCCCCAGTCTCTAGCTGCCCCAGGCATTCAACCCCAGCACCACCCCATCCTTCCAGCCCAGCTGATGGGGCAGGCCTTCCCGAGGGCTCTAGAAATTCTCTTCGTCACCTGCCTCCTTTTCAAGGGGCTACTCCCTCTACAGGCTCAGGGATTTCTGCTCACCCAACTGAGGCAGGATGCCTCACAGCAGCCACAAGTGTGTTCTATAGTCTTAGGATTTTTCCCCCCACCAATTACAAGAGAAAACTAGAGAAGGGGGTAAGTCTGGTTGACTGAGAGAAAGCGCAAGGTTCCAGAACTCTGCCCCTTGCCTTTACGGAGCACAGAATAGCCAGCGGCACTGAGTAAGGCTCCTGCTACGTCATGGACTCAGAGGACACTGCCTGTCCTTCTATTTCTGGGAGGATGGACGCCCCAGCCCCAGTGCTGCTTAAGAGTGGCCCCTGAGGAGGCCTTTACTTCCCACTGATACCAAATTATTAGTGGAAGAAAGGTCAGCCGTCTGGTGGCCCTGGGCCAGCTGCAACTGGCCATCGCCTCCCCTAAGAGGCCATCAGAACCAGGCCTAGCATGTTGACTTCTTGGCTTCTCCCTGTCCCTTCCAGAAGCCCAGCTTCCCAGGGCATCCCTCAGGACCCAGATCTTCATCGGAGCCCTGATTGGACCCCCGTGGGATCCCTCAGCCTTTCTACACCCTTCCCTGTATCCGAGGGACAGAATTCATGGTCTAAAACCATCACCACTATCTTGGTCTCTCCTCTGTTCTCTTCGTTCCTCTGTGGGTTGACTTGTGACTCCCTAAAATCCATATGTTGAAGCCCTAAGACCCAGTACCGCAGAATGTGCCTAATTTGAAGATAGGGCCTTTATAGAGGCTAACCCATATAGTATCCTCTTAAAGAGAAGAAATTTGGAGACAGACACACACAGAGCACCATGTCAGCTTGAATGCGGCCAGGTACAAGCCCTGAACCAGGTCTTTCCCTCACAGCCCTGCCGAGCTCCCATCTCCGACTTCCAGCCTCCAGGACCAGGATGATGTTCACAGCACAACTCACAGTGCTTTGTTCAGGCAGCCTCAGCACACACACGCCACCCTCTTGCTCCCACTCAAACCCGCCCTCCCCGAGTGCCTGTCTCCCTCTCCACTAGAGGAGCTTTTCTCCCCCATTGCTGCCCTCTACAAGCCCCAGCTCATTCACAGCTCATTCTGTGCTTCCAGAATCTATCAACTCCAATCCACACCACACCACACCAATACTGATGACTTCAGCGCCTTCCCTTTCTCTCCTCCCTCAGGCTGTCATTTTCTGCAGAGCCATTTTCTCTCTACATCACCACTAGCCCTTGGTGAAGCACACAGGCCCGGGGTTCAGCCTGCCTGGCTGGCTTCTGGCCCTGACACTGACAGCTGTGTGTCCTGGGCAAACCCTTTAACCTGCCTGGGTATCGATGTCTTTGTCTATGAAATGGAGATAATGCTAGTATCTCTTTCATGGGGTTGTTTGGAGGAATAATTGAGAAAATACAAATAAAGAATTTGTAGCACATGATAAATTTATAATAAATGCCATTATTATTATTTCCTGGAAATAAGAGCAATCTGGCAGTAGAACTTTGTGACCCAAAAGAGGGGGAGCAGTGTGAGAGAGCACCACCCAGGGGAGTGTTTACTTGGCTACTTCACACACTAGAAGTAGGATGAGGTGTGGAATGCAGGTGCAAGTCTCAGAAAGTGACAGTGCAATCAACATAATGTCCCAGATTACGAACAGTTCTTACAGGTTTGTTCTTAGGTTGAATTTGTATGACTTGTAATAACCCCTGTTCGTAAGTGTGAGTCTCACCTCAGTTGGAAGTTTGTAAGGAAGTTGGTAACTTGGGGACTGCCTATATGTTCATCATATCAGTCAAGGTCCAATCCAGAGAAAAAAATCACCCCAGTTATTTGACCACAGGGAATTTAATGTAAAGACTTGTTAGTTAGGTATAAAGTTGTTAACTAGATAACTGAAAGGTTGGGGCTGGGAAGAGAGAACTTTAAGATATGGAGGAGCTAGAGGTTAAGGACTGCAAGCGGTAATTTCCATCATTAGGGTAGAGGGAACAAATGGAAGACAATGGAATTATAATGCTGGCTTCAGCAGCACATATACTACAATTGGAGCGATACAGAGAAGATTAGTGTGGCCCCTGCACAAGGATGACACGCAGATTCGTGAAGTGTTCCGTATTTTTAACTGTGGTGTATATATATACCATGGAATATTACTCAGCCATAAAAAAGATGGAGACTTTACATCTTTTGTATTAGCCTGGATGGAGTTGGAGAGCATTCACTATTAGTAAAGTATTGCAAGAATGGGAAAGCAAGAATCCAATGTACTCAATATGAAGCCAGGGGACGATCTAATACCCACACAAGAGAAAGACTCAATTTAATTCAAGTTGTGGGGGAGGGGAGAGGAGGGCGGGGGAGAGGGGAAAGGGTGGAAGAGGGAGGGGGATTGAGGAGGTGTCACCTAATAGGCACAAAGTAAGAGTACGTGGCACACCTCCTGTGTGAGGGGCACAACTACAACAGGGACCTTAGGGAACAAATGAAAACACTGTAACCTGATTGTATCCTTGTATTAATCTGAAATTTTAAAAAACCTTAGAAGCTAAGAGGAGGCAGGTGAAATTCAGACCTCTGAGGAGGGGCCGCTGCTCAGCTGACACTGGTGTCTAGGGTGGGGGCTGGAGACGAAAGGGCATCACTCACTGAAGCTAGTTCTGCCAGTGACGGAAATGCTGCTGAAGGGGTTGAACTGTCGCCATAGGGAAGAACTGCCCACGCTGGGGAAGGAGCCTTCCAGAGCGGGGCTCCCTGGGGCAGCCGGGAGACAGAAGGGGCAAGTCCTCCCTCCCTGCAGGCCCTCGGCTTCTCTCTAGTACCCCCACTAGCAGAGTACAAAAGGGAACCAGCCCACACCACTGTGGTCAGGGGAGTCCCCCCACCGCCCACTACAACGGAGCAAAGTACAGAGGGCTGGGTTTGGCGCTGAGAGACAACAGCTTAATACGATAACTGGGTATTTATATGGGAAGAAAATAAGGAAATGGCCTGAGGGTGGACTGGGAAAGGGCTGGTTACTGAATCAACAAACGAATTCCTGGAACTCCCTGGTTTTCTCTGTTTACGAGTACTTAGACTGACAGCCTTCCAGAATTTAGAAAACAGGTTACCCCCGGAGAGCTAAACTGCAGTCACACAGCTATTCCACACCACCCTAGGAGACAGAAACCAACAACCTGAGGGCGAAAGTTTGTGAAAATAGATGCTAGCTGCAGAGTTGCTATCCTTAACATCAAGAGGGAGTTACTACCAAATGAGGAAAATACGAACATTCTGATGAACAGTATCCTTAAAGGAAGAAACGCAAATGGCCAACAAATATGGGGGAAAAAGTTTAGCCACACACACAGATAGGGTCACTGATGGCCGTCTCTGGGTTTCTTTGGGTTTCAGAAATGTTTTGTCCTTTTTGTATGAACCAGGCTTCATCCAGTCCCTGTTGCTTTTGTTGCTTTGGTATTCTCTGCCCCAATCCCCTCGCCCAGCGCGCGCGCGCGCGCGCACACACACACACACACTGCTCTTCAGAGGGTCTAGGTTCTAATAGCCCAGATTCTAAGGTTGTGAGATGTTGAGATCTGCCAGAGGTTCTTAAGGGCTCCATCTTCCAAGCAGAAAAGGCACGTGCCCCAGGCCAAAATCACCAGATGTCCCCACTTGAGTTATTTGGGTCCAGCTGTACATTATTGTCAAATGTCAAATTTACATTAAATGTCAAATGGGTGAACAAGGCCATCCTGCCCTCCGAGAAAGCTGTTGATGAATTCTCCTAAACAGCCCAAGAGAAGAAGAACCAGCTTGTGTGAGTCCACTTAATAGTCATGAGCATGTATCTGGGGGATTTTTCTTCCTTGAAGGAATTGTTATAGGGGGGCCGCGAGAACAGAAAAGCATGGTGACGATGTCTGGGATTCTCTCCACGTTCCAGCCAGTGTCCACTGTGCCCCTCTTCCCAGATACCTCGGTCACCATCTCAAATTGCTTGGAGTTTCTTGTTAAAGCCTCTTTTCAGGTGGTCTTGTTTTTATTAAGTCTGCATGTATTGAGTGGGTGCTATGTGCCAGGCAATATACAAAATATATTTCCTTATTTTCATAAAAAAAAACTCACAAAGGACATACTATTACTGCTATCCCATCTTATAGGCAGGAAAACTGAGTCTTTTACCCAAGTTATCCAGCTAGCAGAGTTGGAGATAGAATCTATGTTTTCAGCCCTGGGGCCCCACGGCCTCCTCTGCTTTCTTTCCTTCTCTTCCTTGCAGCCTCCAGTGGGTAGCTGTCTGCCTTTCTTTTTTAGCATAAACTTCCCCCTTTCTGTCCCCACTCCATACCCAGCTCCTTTGCTCTCATTCCTCACTGCCTCTAGAGATAAACCTCCACACCATGGCTACCGTAAGGGTTTACTGCACTTGTTTGCAAGGAAACAGAATATTAACCAGAACTTCAATGATGGGAAGTCCCAAAGTTTTCAGCCTGGGAAGAGAGCTCCAAGTCCCTTCCGATGACAGTGCTGGGTTTAAACTCCTGCCGTGGCCTTTCTTCCCCCAGACAGGGCTCACCAAGCCACAGCCTCTTCCCACCCTGTCTTTCAGAAAGCCCCACTTCCATCTCTGGCCAGCAAAGTAGGGAAAACATGTTAGGTCACGTTCACAGATGGCCTATGGCTGTCTTGTTCAGTACAAACCTCTCCCTCTCAGAATTACCAACATTATTCAATCATTTCAGAGAGGTGAAATGATAACCTTCATTCTTTCCATGCGCTTCTGGGGCCAGGAGAGAGAGAATTGATTAGTATCACTTAATTGTCAAAATCTGTACAAAGTGACCCATGGCAGGGAGGGAGGAAGGGAATTAATACTGATAATGAATCCACATAAAATGGAGGCAAAGTTCTGAAAACTGCAGAATGAAAGTCTTCATGGATATCAATTTTTTGGACTTTTAATGTGTAAGTCTATGATATCTTTAATGTCATATTAGATCCACACACAATCACATGGGTAACACCTATGTGAGCCAGAAAGCACAATGTAACAAGCAGCTGCGAACATCCCCCCAACCCCAAAGAGGAGAACAAATGACAGTCCCTATTGTTTGTATCCCCCTGTGACTTCCTCCCCTGAGCCTTCAATACCTCCCTCCCAGAAGTATCCACTATCCTGAATTTTTTGCTTGCTGTTTGGTCACCGTTCTTGAACTTTAGAAAAACAAAATGAAGCGCTCTTTGGTGCTTCACTTTTTAAATTCAATTATACTTCTCAGATCCATTCATTCTGTCATTGTGCTGTAATCCCTATATGTACCTACTGTTCTCTGTACAGGTGTTTAGGTTGTTTCTTTTTGTCGGGAGCTATTAAGGAGGGAGCTGCCATAGGTGTTCTTGCTTCTGTCTCCTGGTCATGGGCAATAGTTTATCGCTGAGTCATAAAGTATGGAAACGTTCAACTTTACAAAATCATTGAAAATGGGTTTCCAAAGAGATTGAGCTAATTTGCCGCCATCTTATTACTCCTGAGCATCTTTTTCTTTATCTAGTCTTTGTTTTTCTCCACTTTAGCAGAATACCTGCTCATGGTTTTGCCCAGTTTTTATATAATTGTATTTTTCTTGTTGATAGATGAGAATTCTCTCTGTCTTCTGGATACTAATCTTTCCTTAGTTGTATGTCTTGAAATGCCTTCTAGTTTTTGGCTTGTATTTCCTCTTTCTTGCAGCTTTTGATGAAGAGTGTGTTGAGCTCATGCAGTCACATTTAGCAAAACATTTATTTATTTTTGTTTGATTGAAGAAACCCTGTTCAAAGTTAGGTAGATGATACCCTAGATGTCTTCTCAAAGTATTGCTTTTACAATTTAATGCATTTATACTAAGTTGTAAAAGAGTCTTTGAGTGAGAGCTCAATCCTGTTTTGTGTTCTGTAGGGTTGAGCAGTTGCCCGTGAACCATTCTTTCATTTTGTTTCTTCTTTCCCTACTGTTGTGCGAAACTCTCTCTGTCATATAACAAACACCTCATGTGCCTGGTGCTTCTGGGCTCTCTATTCTTTCTGTTGCTAAGTTGTCAATCCCCTGGGCCAATCCACATATTACCTTGTTTTCATTTCTTTTTTTTTGGGGGGGGGGAATTATATATTTATTTATTTATTTATTTATTTTTGGCGATACACTCTCACTCCTGGGAGGAGCGGGTGGCGCCATCACAAGTCACAGCACACTCGAATTCTTGAGCTCCGGAGATGCTTTTGCTTCAGGCTCCCGAACAGGTGGGACTATGGTGGGGTGTGGGGCGGTCGTCTCCGGCCTCCACCGGCCTCGGCCTCCCAGAATGCTGGCATTAGAGCGGAGATCAACCGCCCCCGGCCCCGTAACCTCTCTGTGTGTGTATGGAGCTGTTCCGCGGAGGACACATCTGTCCTCTCAAAGCCCAGTGGGGAGGCGGTGCGGGGAAGGGCGGGGACCGATCCTGGGAGTTCTTCCCTTCAACCCCGGCTCGGGTCAGATCAGCGCCTGAGTGTTTGGCTACTTAGCTCTCCATTTCATCTCCTCTAAGTGCGTGTAGTCTGTTTCTTGACTTAATAATTACAGGAGCGAGTTTACACCCATGGCAAAGCTGCTGTCTGTTCGCGTCTCCGGTCATGCAACACACCTGACCTCCTGTGGGCCTGCAATTGGCTGCGGAGCGTTTCCGTCCTCTGTTTCTGCAGGTTGTTGACTTGCTCTGACTGCGTGGCCAAAGGCACCACTTTATGAGTTTCTTTTTTCTTCTGTTTTCCCTTCTTTTTCTTTCTCTCTTTCCACATCGCACACGTGTGCTTGAACACACGATCATGACGCTTATGAACTACTAAAGGAGATGCTGTGACACACATCCCTCCCTCCTTCCCTCATAAACACACACACACACACACATACACACATACACACATACACACATACACACATACACACATACACACACGCACCCCCATATGAATAAGAATGAGCAACCCGGGTTCTCCTGCCAGGCAGGCAGGCAGGCACGCAGGCACGCAGGCAGCTACCTTGTTTTCTTTTCTTTTTTTTTTGTAGAGACAGTCTCACTTTATGGCCCTCCGTAGAGTGCCGTGGCATCACACAGCTCACAGCAACCTCCAACTCCTGGGCTTAAGCGATTCTCTTGCCTCAGCCTCCCGAGTAGCTGGGACTACAGGCGCCCGCCACAACGCCCAGCTATTTTTTGGTTGCAGTTCAGCAGGGGCCAGGTTTGAACCCGCCACCCTCGGTATATGGGGCCGGCGCCTTACCGACTGAGCCACAGGCGCTGCCCAGCTACCTTGTTTTCATTTCCATTGCCTTATACTAAGTCTTGCTATTTAGAGGAGCAAGATTTAGGATAAGTCCCATCACTTTATTTTTCTTAAGGTGTACCTTGGTAATTTCAAGTTCTTTGCTTCTGTATAAAGCTCATAATTTAATGAAATTCCAAACACAAATAAAATTTAAAAAAGAAAAAGTTTCTTGAGATGTTTTTCCAATTGCACGAGAAATTCTAAACAAAATCAAATTAAAAAAAGAAAATGGTTATTGAGATGTTTTTCTAATTGCATGAGACCCATGGATATCTCTGGATCAGGTGGGAGAACTGAACTGTGTATGATATTATTTTTCTATGCATAAACATAGTTGTCTTTCCATTTATTTTGGTTTTCTTTAATCTTTCAGTTAGGTTTTATAATTTTATGCAGATTTTATGATAATTCAAGGAGGGTTTAATTAAGGGACTATTTACAATGACGTAGGCAGCATATGGGAAAACCACAAAGACTAACTAGTTCAATATCCCAGAGATGGGACCTTGGACCTGCTACATTCCCGGGCCCAAAGGAATAGGGGGAGGGAGTGTTTATGAAACTCAGAAGGAAAGGATGATGTCATTGTCTTCCTTGGGAGGAACAATGAGAACACGCAGTTTTCACTTGGATAAAGGGCAAAAGTGCAGTTTTCACTTGGATGAAGGGCAAAAGTGGATGACGAGGGGCAAAATGCATGGGTTGGGCCAGACGTCTTCGTTTCTCCATTCACATCAACTCCAGTTCTCCTCCCTGCTCTTTTGCCCAAGGAAGCTAACCTGGGTGGGTTGTATCAGCCTAGACCTAGGGCCATTTAGGATTGGCAGTGGGAGCCCCACCCTTGAGGAAGGAGAGGAGGAGCAAGTGGTTATTCCTCTGGCCCCACCCTGCAGGGTTACTTTGATACGACCCACCATGCCCCCAGCTATAGGTCATTGTTCCTCCCAAGGAAGACATCTACATCATCCTTTCCTTCTAAGTTTCATAAACACTCCCTCCCCCTATTCCTTTGGGCCGGGGAATGTAGCAGGTCCAAGGTCCCATCTCTGGGATATTGAACTAGTTAGTCCTTGTGGTTTTCCCATATGCTGCCTACGTCATTGTAAATAGTCCCTTTATTAAACCCTCCTTGAATTATCCTAATCGGAGGATGCCCCATTTTTCTTAGTGGACATCTGATGATAAATCAGCAATAGGGTCCTAGGGTGAGGATTCACACTGCAATCAATTTCCCTTTTTAATGACTTCTTCCAGGGTCACACCCCACTAACTTAGATTCCTACCTAAGAAGTCTGTTTCTCATCGAGTAGTTTTCCATTATCTCCTGCTCACCATTAATCACAAATTATTCACAGCCAGTAATTAGCAAATCACAAATATTCACCATATTTTCAATGGGAATCCGTGTTCCTTGTGTCGTAGTTTTTGTCATGATTACCCGTCAACCCTTATCTGTATTTATCAGCAATTTCCTCATTGTGCAAAGAATAAACAATAGATGAATCATAGTGTTCGACATTTCTTGGACACCAGTTCCTCTAAGTTAATTACGTTTTAGCTGATGAACTTTTTGTACAAGAATAAAGTTTTATGCCATCATCTCATTAGTCACAAAATTTTTTTTCAAATCTCTTAAGGGAAGGTTTGTTTGCAAACATCATTCTAGACGGTCTGTGTCAAGCATTATAGTTAATCTTGGCATAGCAGCATCATTCCAAAAACTGTCAACTGACATTCTTAAGACTGGATTCTTAGAGTCATGAAGTCTTGGCTTCTGTGAATGGAGTGTTGGGGTTCAAAACCAGTACCCTAAAAGATGGTTCTTTGACACACCAAACTGAAGAAGAGGCTTGCAGAATATGCCCCTCCACGCCCACCCCATCCCTCAATTCTCCATCTCTTCCAAAGCACAGGATTAAATTCCCTGGAGTTTCCTTATCTGTCTAAAGCAGGGGTCCTCAAACTTTTTAAACAGGGGGCCAGTTCACTGTCCCTCAGACCGTTGGAGGGCCGGACTATAGTTTAAAAAAAACAACTATGAACAAATGCCTATGCACACTGCACATATCTTATTTTGAAGTAAAAAAACAATAGGGGAACAAATACAATCACACCGCCTCATGTGGCCCGCGGGCCATAGTTTGAGGACCCCTGGTCTAAAGTCTAGTCCCACCAAAAAAGAAAACAATCACCTCTAGTTTCTCCTGTGAGTTTTCATTAACAGTGAAATTGAATTCCCCTAAATATCATTTACTACTCCCCTAAAAGCATTGAGTCTTTCCCATCTCCCTTTCTCCTAAGAAGCGGGTATAACAGTCTGTGCCCTCCCGCGTGTGGGTGGGGGTACTTGCTCCGAATTCGTCCCTCGTGTGTGTTATTTCATTGTATGCCGATGATTTTCAGTGAAACTCCAGAGGGTGAAAAGGAAGTTTTCCCTTGGCCCCTGAGGTCCCAAGCATATAGTCTGACGAACGTTTACCCAGCCTCTATAACTTCTTTATACACATATCCCAGTTGGGGGAAATAACAGCTGAAACGCTGCTTTTCACAAGGTTTTCAGGAAGGGGTGTGAATAGCAGTTCTCTGGGAACAATAACATCTAACAATTGTTTTTTCCCAGTCCAGAATCCCTGTAATAAGTTTGTTTTACAGGTCTGAGTGGTTATTTATCAGTCAGGAAACGCTGCTCAGGCTACCTATGCTGTCTTACCTGCATATTAGCATATAATACATTGAAAACACCTTACAAAGGGGGGAGATGATGGCTTTTTCTAGTTATTTCCAAATATATCCTTTGCTTACCTATAGAACTGACAACAATAGCCAACAGCACTAATCAGTGGGCCCTCATCAGCCTTTCTGCAGAGCCGTTTACTCCCACTGCCAACTGGTCTGTGCCAAGGTTGCCACCAGATCGCATCTTAGCAAATCGACTGACGCGATTTCAGCAGCCTGGTTATCAGCAAAAGCTTTTCACTTCCGATTTTGACATTTTCTTTTTTTTTTTTTTTGGTTTTTGGCCGGGGCTGGGTTTGAACCCGCCACCTCCGGCATATGGGACCGGCACCCTACTCCCTGAGCCACAGGCGCTGCCCCCGATTTTGACATTTTCTTAATTCAGTTACACATAAAGTCAAAAAATCATCTTCCCTAAAGCAACAAAATACAGGGAGATAACAGAGGCATGTGTGGCTGGTAAGCTGCACTGTTCAGCTCAGGGGCCAGGATTGCCCCAAACGAGTTGTGGTGTCCAGGTTACATATAAGTGGACTGTGAATCTCTACAGACGTCTCAGCTGTCTTTTGGTTGGTCGTTTCCAGGAATATCTTTTTTTCTACTTATACTTTTCATGTTTCCACGTTCTCTTGTCTTATGTGAAGTCTCTTATGTATATGATACCTATGTAGATTTAGGTTTTGTTCTTTTTGTCTTTTTGAGACAGTGTCTCACTCTGCCACTCTGGGTAGAGTGCTGTGGTGTCATCGTAGCTCACGGCAACCTCAAACTCTTGGGCTGAAGTGATCCTCTTGCTTCAGCCTCCCCAGTAGCTGAGACTACAGGCACTGCCCACAACACCCATCGAATTTTTCAATTTTTAGTACAAGGTCTCTTGCTTAGGCTGGTCTCAAACTCCTGAGCTCAAAGGATCCTCCCGACTTGGCCTCCCAGAATGCTAGGATTTCAGGTGTTAGCCACCGCACCTGGCCCGGATTTAATTTTTATAAATCCAATTTGACAATCTTTTAATTGGTGCATCGAATCTATGTATGTTTACAGAATTAGACTTACTGATAAATTTGGGCTTATTTTTCCAGCTTATGTTTTGTATATATTCCTTCTTTCCTTTATAAATCTGAAAATTTGCCTGGTCATTCTCTTTTGTTTCTTCATCTTGATGATTTCATTCTTTGTTTCCTTTTATTTTGGGGGGATGGGGGGTGCGGGGACAGAGTCTCATTCTGCCGCCCTGGTTGAGTGTCGTAGCATCATAACTCATGGCAACCTCAAACTCTGGGCTCAAGTGATTCTCTTGCCTCAGCCTCCCGAGTAGCTGGGACTACAGGTGCCCGCCACTCACTCTTTATGAGTGACGTTAGTCATCTAGTTCAATAATCCTCAGTCCCCGGGTCTCTGTCTCTGCTTGTTACCACTCACTGGGATCTGCTGATCTTTGACTATGATCCTTTTGTTTGGTATTAATCTTGGTGACTCTGGTCAGGCTATACTAAGGACAGTTTGCTCCAGATGAAACAGGTAAACCCTCCCCTTGACCAGAAGATTTTCTTCTACTTCTGCTTGAAACTAAAGACAGCACTTTCTTAGAGTTACCTCTGCCCTCACCCCTGTACCTGACCCCCTGCCTCATGGCCCCTCTAGGGCTCTGTATTCCAGAACAACACCCCAACCACCCCAAATTCCAGGCCCAGATTCCAGTTCTGATCGTAGTTTTCTTTCTTTTTTTTTTTTTGGTGAGGGGAGCTGTGACAGGGTCATTGCAGAGTGCTTCTACATGTTGTGAGGCTGGTGATTCTCCAAAGAGTATGCCCTAGACAGAGTTCAGGAGTTTTGCAGCAAGACCAGTCCTTGGTGAATCTGCTCAGGCAGGATTCTGGGTTTGCATAAACCATTTATCAGAGAAAAGTTGTGCCTAAGCTCCTGTAACCCCCTAGAGCGTCACCCTTCACCTTTGGCTGTGCATGCGGCCTGACGACAGCTCTCACAGTTCAGGGCCTTTCCAATTTTGCCCGACGTTGGCTCAGGAACTAATCCTCAGAGTTCCTCCAGTCACTCCTAGAGCACAGTCAGGCTTGGGCATGCACGCAGCCTTCCAGACCACCGGGAAATGAGCATGATTTTAATTTTTAAGCTTGACTTCCTAAGAATCCTCTCCGGGTCAGAGCAGCTCATTGTTCAGCTGTTGCTAGGTCAGAGGTTACACTTGAGCTCCTGGAGTCAAGGCTGTTTTGCTGAGAGATCTGTGTGTCATCCAGGGAAGGATTTCAAGTCCCTGTGCTTTCCACTCTGATTTCTCCCATGTGGGTGCAGCCTAGCGCGTGCATACAGCCTTCTGAGTCCTAGGGGATAACCACAATCCTTGAAGGCCATTCTTGCCTGGCTCTGTATCCAGTTCTCTGATACATTTCTGGCTTCACATTTTATTTGTTGCATGAATATCTTTACTGGCCCCCTCTTAATTGCTAGCCACCAAGATTTTCTTTCTTTTCTTTTCTTTTTTTTTATTAGAAGAATGTTTATTCTAAAGTAAAATGAAAAAAATTACTTAACTCATAAATATCCCCCTTGAGATATACTTGAAATCTTGTTTCACAACTGTTTCCAATTTAAGATAAACTGAAAATTGAGAACATAACTTTTTAAAATCCTCTTTAACTAAAGCAGTGGTTCTCAACCTTCCTAATGCTGCGGCCCTTTAATACAGTTCCTGTGAGTCACGACCCACAGGTTGAGAACCGATAAACTAAAGGAACTACTTATAACACAAAAATAGAAATGGCTTATATATTTTTCGAAGAATAAAAACGATCACAGCACTCAAATGCTTGTACTAAAGTTAGAGAAATTTAACAAATATTTGGACACTACTCTGTACTAGATACTAGACGCTGAGAGTGAAAAATGAAATAACTTGTCATGTTAGCACTCTGGGAGGCCGATTACCTGAGCTCAGGAGTTTGAGACCAGCCAAAGCAAGAGCAAGACCCCCATCTCAAAAAATAGCTAGGCGTTGTGGCTGGCACCTATAGTCCCAGCTACTTGGGAAGCTGAGGCAAGAGGATTGCCTGAGCCAAAGAGTTTGATGTTGCTGTGAGCTATGATGCCCTGGCATTCTACTGAGGGTGACAAAGCAAGGCTCTGTCTCAAAAAAACAAAAAAAGGAAATAACTCATGGTCTTTGACTTGAAGGTCAAAGCTGCTCATGGTGCATGGACAGGGATATGTAATTAGGTATTTATAGTAAGTTTTAAGATCAGTAATATAATGTGACTAAGAAAGCATAAAGGGACAGAAAAAGGACCAATGAACTTGGTCTTAAAAACTATACATAATTTATTCAGGCTTATACAGATAACTCCTTTTTATAACCAGTGTATCAAGATACTATAAAGTTTACCTGACACATTCTCTGAAATTCAGATAATGTGAATTATCAGGGTCAGGCAAGTTGAGTTAATGTGTGAAGTGGGCTAAGCGAGGGTACACATCTTGCCTAGAGGAAGAAGTAGATACTCAACTATAGTTGATTCCTCTATAGGAACGAGAGCCAAACGTGATTAACAGCTAAACTAACAGCTAGGTGAGGTGGCTCATGCCTGTAATCCCAGCAGTCTGGGAGGCCGAGGCAGATAGATTGCCTGAGCTCACAAGATTAGCCTGAGCCACAGCAAGACCCCATCTCTAAACATAGCTAGCCACCAAGATTTTCAATATTTTTGACAACTTCTTCAGGCTTCTTTCCAAAGAAAATCAGTCCCTTCAAGGAAAAGCTGTGGCATTTCCCTCTGTAAAGCCCGACTATCTCCCTGGGCAGAACTTCTGCACTACTGCCCTAGAACTGAGGGCAGGGAAACCAGCCTGCCTTTCCTGCAGTGATGTTCTGCTCCAGGAATGGGCAATGGTTGTCCTTTTATCTGAGGTTGCCCCTCTCAGCATAGAACCTCTGCCCTGCAAGGGATTTAGGGCCCAGGATTCCTGGCCTGCTGTACCTGAGCCCCGGCAGTGGTTGCTGAGTGGGTAAAGGGAGTACAGTGGGTTGAAATGTTATATTGAAATCAAATATGATATGCTGATGTCCTGACCCCTGGTACTTGAGAATGTGACCTTATTTGGAAAAGGGTCTTTAGAAAAGTAATCAAATTAAAATGAGGTCAATAGAGGGGGCTGTAATCTGACTGGTGTCCTTGTAAAAAGGGGGAAGTTTGGACACAGAGACAGACAGGTAGAGAGGAAAAACAAACATGCAGGCAGAAGGCTGTGCAAAGACAAAGGGACCCGCCACAAGCTGAGGGGCCCCGGAAACTGCCAGCACTACGCAAGAAGCCGGGAGGAAGCAGGGGAGCACAGCCTGTGTACCCCTAGCGTCCAGAATGGTGCAACAATAAATTCCTGTTGTGGCGCCTCCGTTCTGTGGCACTTTGTTACGGCCACCGCAGGAAACTCAGACCTTTTGGCCGTGACGGCCTGCAATAGGGCTTGTCAAGCTGTGGAGACCACAGATGCCAGCAGCTGCCCCTATTGGGTGAAACTGCAGAAGACTGGGGGCTGGAGGGTGCGGGAGCCCCATTTCCTTGGCCACATCCCTCCAGAGCCGGGTATCTGGAGTGGAGTTTCTGTCACACGGGAGCATGGGGTGGCTCAGATGCCACAGACTTGTTACTCTTCCTGAGAATAAATGTCTCTTGAATTATGAATAAATGTCTCTCTGTTTGCTATGGGCCCTTAAGATAATTCCCTGCGATTTCAAATAGTTGATTTTAAGTATTTTTGTTTTTTCTATCAATTGAACAGTTGTTTCACTGGGGAGAGGGTCCACCAAGGTCCTCCCAACACCACTGTGGAAGTGACAACTGTGTGTTTTTGAAGGATTGGGATAAAAAGATTAGAATGTACCCATCATGATGCTCCCTCCTCTTCCCCACTGGGACCAGAGTCTTCTTCCCCTTCCCCTGCTGACAATGGAGACTCCAGAACCCCATCTTTCCTTGTCCTCAGAGCAGCAGAAACAGGAAGTCTCCCAGCCCTCAGCACCCAGAAGAGGACTTGGCACTTGTGTGACCCCAGAGGGTACTGGGAGCAGACCCCTTCTGGGAGGCAGGTGGCCAATCCCAGGAAAAGGGAGGGAGGGGCAGAGGGAAGTGGGCAGCAAAAAGGGGCTTCCCCGGGCGGCGCCTGTGGCTCAGTGAGTAGGACACCGGCCCTGTATACCGAGGGTGGTGGGTTTGAACCCAGCCCCGGCTGAACTGCAACAAAAAAATAGCCGGGCCTTGTGGTGGGTGCCTATAGTCCCAGCTACTTGGGAGGCTGAGGCAAGAGAGTCGCCTAAGCCCAGGAGCTGGAGGTTGCTGTGAGCTGTGTGATGCCACGGCACTCCACCGAGGGCCATAAAGTGAGACTCTGTCTCTAAAAAAAGGGGGGGGGCTTCCCCCACCCAGGGACATGGTGAGGAAAGGGATGGCTGGGCTGGTGGCCCAGAGCCAGGGCCCCCTGCCAGATACAAATGGCTCCTAGTTGACACTCATTAGATGGTATATTATTCCCACTTTTCTCTTTCTGCAAAAAGATACCATTTTCTCCAGTCTGGCCCCTCGAGGTGAAATGGTTTATTTAATTCAGAGGTGAAGAAAAGACCCAAACAAGTACAGGCCAAGCCTGGCAGGTCCGTCAGCCTTGGAGCCAGGAAGTCCCTGTCATCCTCTCAGGCTTTTCTGGTCCTGATCTCCTCTGAGGCTCTTTGCCAGGTGCCCCTCATTGCCCCAGGGACAGGGGCAGCTCAGGGCACTGTGTTGTAGACCTTGTAGTTGTCCTTCTGGGTGACATGCAGCTTCCAGGGGAACAGGCGCTTCTGGGAGGGGAGCCCTCGAGCCTGCCGCACCATGACCCCCACGTCCTCATCTGACAGCAGCCGGACCAGATCCCCCTCAGCGTCCCGGTAATTTAGGGCGATGTCCTCCCTCTGGAACTCCCGCCTGTGTGGGAAACGTCAGGGTTAATCAAGGACCTGAGGAGAAACTCAGCGGCTTGGGCCTACGCAGGGCCAGGGAGAGGAGCAAAGAGAGCCTTAGGGCCTGGGTCTAAGAACCAGAAAAGGTCAGAGTTTGACGAAAGCCATTATCATCCGAGGAGTCCCACCTCCCAAGGTACAGACCAGAAAATTGAAGCCCAAAGGAGAGAAGGGACTTTGACAATAACTGATTGTGCTGTAGTGAGAAAGAGGACTGGCTTTGGCTCTGCCCTGGCACAGACAAGGGCAGAGGAAAGCCCTGGAGAGGAGAGCTAGGTAAGCAATGGAGCCATCTGATGTGGGGTGCGGGGAGGCGGGTGTTCTTCCAGCTGGCTGCGATGTAAAACTGGATCTGACCTTCCCAAAGGGAATCCGGCAAAATGGGCCAGAAGCCTAACAGACTCGCAAACACTTTGATCCCAAAATTCCACTTCTTGAAAATCATCACAAAGAAATAATCAGATGAGTCATCCAATAGGCAAACCAAGATGGTCATCACAATATTGTTTATAGTAGTGAAAAAGTGGGAGAAACCCTCAGAGGCCCACAGCAGGGCATGGCTCCAGCCCTCACAGCACGGCCACAGAAGGGCTGGGTGCAGGCAAAGTCATGGTTGTATGTGTCTGTGTGTGGGGGGTGTCTGGGGTGTGTGTGGTGTGTGTGTATGGGTGTGTATAGGGTATATGTGGGATGAGTGGGGCGTGTGTATGTGTATGTGATGTGTGTGTGTGTTTGTGTTGTGTGTGAGGGGTGGGGTGTGTGTACTGGAGAGATCTGAATGTACAGCAAAGAATGAGACAGATAAAAATATGAGGTGGATCTACCTTTTGTACATTCCAACATGATTACCAACATGTCTTGTTCTGCAATGTGCGAGTTTGACTTTCATAGTTAGACACATAATGATACTATCACCATTCTGTAAAATAACTGTCCACCAATCAAAGGTAATGATTTCCCTGATGGTGAAGAACCCACGTCCAAGGCTTCTAGCCAGAGAGACTTGGCTGAAGCCACAGGTCTAAATCTGGACTCATGAATTGTGTGGCCTCAGCCAATCCCTTTACCTCTCTGCAGCCCCTGCTCATCCTCAGCCCCAGCAGGTGATACCACCCTGCATCTAGTAGCTGACCGCTAATCCTTGGCCCTTCTCCCTCTGTTCAGGTCTGGGCCTGCCTCTGCAGCCCCTCACCTCATGAGCTCCAGCAGGTCTTTGAACAGTGGTGTGCTGCTGAGGTCCTCCTCCACCGCAATGTCCCTAAAGGGCAACAGGCCAGGGTGAGGGGCCTCAGGCCAGAAAGAGGGCGTGAGTGAGGCCAACCAGGCAGGGCTGGACCTTAACAGCACTGCGACAGCGCTGTGGTTTGTCTGGAAGGCAGTGGGAGCCATAGGGATCTTCAGTGTTAGGAAGGGACACACAGGTGTATGGAATGGGAGATGGTGGTGGCAGGGACTGGAAGGGTGGGCAGCCCCTCCCACCCGCAGGCCACGCACTTGATGGTGCTGATGGTGTCTTCATAGTAGTAGCAGCGCAGCCAGTTGGTGGGGTCGTCTTCCTCAGGGAAGTCCTTGAGAATCTTTACAAAGGAAAGCGGGAAGATGCCTGTGGCTCCCCGGACAGTGCCCTGAGGAGGAAGAGAAGGGATGTCTGGTGGGCTAGAGGAGAGGTGGCAGGACCACGCTTCAGAACCCCTAGCCCCTTTCCAATGACAGGGAAAGGCAGGGAGGTCTGGGTCCCCTTGCCTAGGTCCCCATCCATCTTAAGAAGACTTATATTTCACTTCTAGAATAGCTCAAGGTCTGAATTTATCATCCCTACTCAGCTGCTTTCAGCTCACTCATCCATTCATTCAATAAAGGTGTTTCCAGCACCTGCTATGTGACAGGTACTAGGCTTTCAATACAGACGGAGTCCTTGTCCTCATGGAGTTTCTGTCACAATGGAGGATGACAGGTGGTGCATGTAAACAGTGACCTCTGTGGGGAGCAGGTGTTAAAGAGGAAAATAGAACAGGGCAAGAAGAGCATGAGGAGTGGAGAAGGGCCTGCGGGTGAGCCCCACTCATTCATTCATTCCACAGATGCCACCGAGACCTTACTCTAAACCAAGTAGCCAGAAATCTCTCCCTCTAGCCCAGGCCTCTCTCCCACATGTCAGACCAAGACCCGGCCACTGCCTGGGCTTTGCACATGGTTCTCTTAACCTTCACAATGACCCTATGGAAGATAATTATGGCATGATTTACATGCCACTTTAGAGACATATAAACCAAGACTCGGCACAGCCTCCTCCCCGCCGCCTGCCCCTCCTCCAGCCTGAGGCCCAAGGCCAGCCAGCATACTGACACACAGGACTTTCCACTTTCCAAAAAACAGGAAGGCAATAAATGTTTCCTATGTCTGGAGAGTGACCCAAAGACCCCTCCGGTGGCTATAAGAGCTGCAAGTCCCTGAGACAGAGCTCCAGGATTGGGGTCAAATTGAAACTGTGAAATCAGCTAGACCAGTCATCACTTGGTCCTCTCCAGCCCGTGGACACCAGGGACCTGACTTGACCCTCAATGGTCTCAAGACCCTTGGAGACTGGCCCTGCCTCTAGTCCTGTCCCAGAATCTCCATCAGACTCCCCCTAAACCAGGAGCACAGAGTCCAAATAAGACCCGATGCAAAAGGCTGGCCTGGCCCGGAGCCTCCAGGCAGTGATTTCCTGTCTCCACTCCCTGAGTCTGAATGGAGTCCTCCTACAGGTCACCAGGGAGAAAGCGGTGACGGAGACAGGCACAGCCTTTGAAGTCTCATTTAAGTCTCCGAAGGACCCTCACACCCAGCCAGGCGCCACACATCCGGGCTCTTGGTATGTAAGCCCTGTACATCTACTGTCTCCTTTACCCCTTCCGGGAACCTGATGAAGAAACATTTACAGAAAAGGAAACCATAGGATTGCACAAGTTTCCAATAGTTCCACTGAGTTGGTTAAAAACAGCGCTAGTACGTGACCAACACAGGCTCTTCATTGCGATCTCTTACTGCTGCTGTCAAGGTGAGGTCAGCTCGTATTACAGACCAGTGGTTCTCAACCAGGGGTGACCTTGTCCCCCTCAAGCAAATATCTGGAGACCTGCATGATTGCTGCAACTGAGAGGTGCTGCTGGCATTCATGGGGAGCCCCGAGATGACCACCCTGCAATGCCCAGGACACCCCCACCACAAAGATTTATCTGGCCCCACACGTCAATAGTGCCATTGCAGAGAACCCTGTTACAGACCAAGAAACCACACTCAGTAGGTTGACTTACTTGCCAGAAGCAACCCATTTGTCAGGGTCAAAACCAAAGGCAGGTGCATGGGCTCCAGAATGTTCTGCTCCTACCACACACCTGCCTCCCCAGTGGCGGTGTTCCCGTAAGCGTCCCTACCTGCCTAGATCTTTAGGATTATCCTGAGATGGCATCTCTTCCCTGACCCCTCCTCAGTCTCTGCACCCCTACCACACCTAAAGCTAGCTCACCTCCACCCTCACCTCCATGCTCACCTCCACCTTCATCTCCACATTCACTTCCAAACTCACGTCCACCCTCATCTCCAAACTCACATCCACCCTCATCTCCAAACTCACGTCCACCCTCATCTCCAAACTCACCTCCAGCCTCATCTCCAAACTCACGTCCACTCTCATCTCCACTCTCACCTCCAAACTCAACCTCTGCCCTCATCTCCATCCTCGCCTCCAAACTCACCTCTACTCTCACCTCCAACCTCACCTCCAAACTCACCTCTACCCTCCCGTCCACACTCACCTCCACCTTCACCTTCAAACTCACCTCCAGCCAGTCTTTGTTAATCCGACTGAGAAGGAAGATCACATCTCCAGCTTTGAAATTCAGCTCCAGCTTGCTGTTCCCAGTGAAGTCAAACACGGCCTGGGGAGGAGAGTAGGGTAAGGAGGGAGGGAGGAAGCATACTGAAGTTCCTTATGTGCTCGGGGGCCCATTTTACAGATGAGGAAATAGGCTCAGGGAGAATGAGTGACTTGTCTGAGGCCATCCTATTTGTTAGCGGAGGAGCTGGGGTTTGAACCCAGGTCTCCCTGACTCCAGAATGGATGCTCTTTCCAGACCTAGTGGGATAAGCACACAGGAAAAGGGTCCAAACTCTCTGGACCAAGCACCTTCCCCAGCCCCAGGCCCCATTGCAGGCTCCAGGCCTCCGATAACCTCCAGCTGCCCTCTGCCAGGGCCCTGCCTTCACTGATTTTTAAGATGCCCATTGAGGCTTCCAGCTCCTTGAAGATAGGGCCTTGTCTGAGTCATCTCTGCTGCTTCTGTCTCCAAGGCAGGACTGGCCCAGCAGCAGCTAACGCAAGCTGGTGGGATGAGCCACAGGTAGACATGGTCTCCTTAGCTTCTATGTGCTGGTCACTTTCCCTTCCCTTGGCTGTACTGGTGGTCCCCATGTCAGAGGTAGAGGCCGCAGTACCCAGAACCATCCTAGGCTCCCAGCAGCGCCCAGCAGGAGGGGCTCAGTGGCCGACAGGTGGAGCAAGGCTGCTGCCCCAGGGGGAAGACGGGGCACCCATACCTCTGCTCTTGGAGCTGCCATGTGGTCAAAGCCAGCACCTTGTGGGGACACGCTCTTGCTGTGGAGAGAAGATTTGAGATTCTCTCTGGGCCCAGCTCCCTGCTTCTCTGCCAAAAGGTGACCCTCACCAAGGGTGGGAAAAGGTGGGGAAGGAGAGGGTGTTAGAGCAGCTACAGTTGCCCCCCTGGGCCAGCAGCTTGTCCCTGAACTCTCACATCCGCCTAGGAGGCGGGATTGCTCTCCGCTCTTTGTGGACCAGAAGGCCAAGGCTCAGAAAGGACCTGGGAAGAGGATACGCTTTAGCTCAGTGGCTTAACTTGCCAGACGTCTCACATTTGTTCTTCCTTCTACTCCCCACAAGCAACCTCTGATGCAATTGTTATTCTAATTTTTCAGCTGAGGAAACTGAGGTTTGAAGAAGTGATAGCTCCAGCTCCAGGACACACACCTGCCAAGTGGCACAGCTGGAATTCAGGCTGCACCTACCTGGTGCACTGGGAGACGCCAGGCACAGAGAGGACTCCCGGAGGTCGGGCTGGGGGAGGAGTGGGAGGAAGGTGGGGTACAGGGGCTCTGTCCTGCTTTTCCTTGGATTCTTAGCAGCAGTAACCCGGACTTTGGAATTCCGGCACGATTTTAGTAGCTTGGATTTTTGGTGATTGCCTTTTGCTTAGAAGGGGGCTAGAAGGGAGGACTGGGCTTTTTGGAATAAAAGAGCAGCAGTGTCGTGGGGAAGCCAATGTGGTACCACCAGTGCCACAGCCAGCCTCGGGGACTGCAGCAAACCAGGGAGGACGCATTCTGGAGGAGCTGGGGGACATTTGTGGATTAAGTGGCTCTTCCCTCCTCTCTGCTCCCCACTCTTTCCGGGCACCCAGAGATCTTGGCTATCCCTAGTGGTCACTGTGGCACCAAACCCTCCAGGGCTGATGTCCCAATGCCCCTCCTCCAGTCCTCACTATCCCATCAAAGCACCCACCCTCTGTCCCTCCAGCCTGAAGCTGATTGTCTAAACTCATTTAATGAAGCAAACCATCCTGGTGTGTCCAGGGATAGAATGGATCTGAGTTCCTTCTCTTTTTCTGGGGAAGAGAGATGACTTTCCAGCAGGGGCCCAGGCCTCTGGCCTGGTGAGCACAGGGGACAGTCACCTACACTTTCCGGGTACGTGGGCGGAGCCTGCGGAGCGCCTGGGGCACCTGTTCCGAGTCGTAGGGTGACTGGTAAAAGAAGATCCGGACGTCCTCGTCCATCAGCACCCAGACAGGCAGACTCAGGAGGCTCTGTGTGGGAGAGGGTGTGGGACGGGAGATGTCAGCTGAAAGACCTGAGCACCCCATCCCTGCCCCTTGGTGTTAGCCCTCCTCTTTCTATTAATGCATCCTAAGCCTGATGCCTGACAACAAAAATAGATTAAAAAAAATAAACTCAGCAGGCTGAAGGTAACACTTCACAAGCTTTGTTCCTGAGTTCAAGGTCAGGAGAAGACACTGGTTTTCGAGAAGTCCCTTTGGAAAGTTCTCCAAGAACAGCAAGGGTGAGGACAGGTAATAGGACCTGGTGGTGACTGTGCCAGGACACACATGTGTCCTTGCCCCATCTCATGATAACCTGTGAGTTAGGATTAGAGAGGTGAAGGGACCTGCCCAGGACCACACAGCTAGTGACAGAGCTGGGACGCCCAGAGCCATCTGCCTTACCGCTTAGCTCAAGGTAAGACAACTGTGTTTCCAAAGTTCACAACAGTTGGTGCCACTGCAGCCTTTAGAATGCTTCCTGGTACTTTATCTCATGTCACATTTGGAGAAACTGAGGTTTGGAGAGGGAAAGTGGCCGGTCTAGGGGCAGAGCTAGGAAATGGTCAGGACTCAAGCCCTAGTCTCCTTGTTCCATTTCGTGCTGGTTACACCCATGCAGGGCCCCTGAAGCTGTGAGGACTTGAGCACCCAGAGCCTGGTGGTGTCCCCACTATACGCTGCTCGGCTCCAGGAACTGTGGGGCTGGCTCTGCTACAGAGGGTCCCATGGCTGCAGCAGGACAGGGAAGGGCCAGGGACTCTATCCCAGAGGAGTGGGGGATGCACAGCCTGGAAAAGCCTGTCATGTGGGGAGAGGCTAGAGCCAGCCTGGCAGGTGTTTAAGGAGCCAGGTGCTCCTGGGACCCAATCCCAGCTCCACCACGCACCAGCTCTAGATGTCCATTGATGAAATGCAGGTGATAATAACAGCATCTCCCACATGGGAAATCAAGTAAGTAAATATATGCACAAAACTTAGAACAGCACCAGACATATAGTAAGTGCCTGCCTAAATTAGATATCATCACTGTTGCTGGTTTGTTTGTATTTTAATTACAACATAGCACAGTAGGTAGGAGCTCAAACCCTGGAGTCACAGAGGTGTGTGTTCAAATCCCTTCCCTCAACCTGACTGCTCTGTGACACTGAGTGATTCACCTGTCTGTGCCTCCACTTCCTTACCTATAAATGGGGAAATAGCATCTAACTCATGAGTTATTGGGGGGACTAAATAAGAATATTCATTTATCCATAAACATGTACCAAGAGCATCCTGGTTGCCAACCCAAGCACTTCGCACGGTTTCAGGCAGTTGTCATTGTCACATGATTCACATTCTTCACGAGGATGGGGTGGAGATCAGTGGGGAGAAATTACAGAGAATCGGGCTCATAGCTGCCCAACAATGGGACAAGCAGGTCAAGGCAGAGTCTGGGCAGAGTGGTAGTGAGCTCCCCATCTCTGAGGGTGTGCAAGCACAGGTTGGGGTTGCTATAGCAGAGATTTCTGCACTGACTAATCTCAGGGATGCTGGGACCCTCTGGTTGCTAAGCCTTCAGTTGTGGAGTGAAGAGCTTCAGCCCCCCATCCTCTCTCCCTACTTTGTCTTCCTCCCTCCGTCCCTCCCTTCAGAGCCCACCCCCAGAAGGACGGTGGAGCCTCAGCCACATGGGAGCAGCTGTCACTGCGCCCCCTTGAGGGTAGATGCCTTCAGTGCAGGCTTCCCTCCCTCCTCTTCTGAGCTCAGAGCCCAGATTTCCCTGCTCTCTCCTCCATCCTCCCACCTCCTGTGCCCTCCTCCCACTCCCTTCATTGAGATCAAGAACTCTCACATCTGAAAGCAGGGTCACAGTTCACAAATCACTTTCACATCCTTTTCTCAAAAGATCCCAACTTTACTCCTGTGAGACCAGAGGGCTGTAGGTGCTGTCCAATTACATAAGTGGGAAAACCAAGGCCTAGAAAGAATGTATGCTCACCCCAAATCACCCAGCCAGTCAGTGTCAGAGCCAAGACCAAAGAGCCTCCAAGTTCAGGGTTCCTCAGCCATGAGGACACCTGTTGTCTATGAGGGGGCTTGCCTCACCAGTTTTCTGTGGTCCACCCAGGTAACGGTGAGCTCACTACCTCATGAGGAGTGCTACACTTTTTCTGGATGGCTCTGATTAATGAAATCCTTTCCTGATCATTTTGACCTCTGCCTCTAAGCTGTTCCTTCCTCTGTGCTCCTATTTCATAGCGACACCAACAGTTTGCAGGTTGGAGAATACACTAGGGAGCCCAGCCAAGACTCCTGAGCTCAGGTAAAATCCATGCTGTGCTAAGGTGAGGGGTGTGTGCTGGCCCAGAGGGAGACCCTCCCTAGCTTGCACAGAGGCCCTGTATGAGTGATCTGTGGCCTCGTTGGTCATGACCTGGGTATGGAGGTGTATGCGTGTATGCGTGAATGCGTGCCTCCAAGTGCCTGTATTCCCACAGGGCAGTGGGTCCCTTGGGGACAGGTGTTGCATCAAATTCATTGCTGTACCCTAACTCCTGGCACAGACATTTGCTTTGACTTGGAACACTAAATAAAGATTTGTCAAGTCAAAGTGCAGCTCCTTGTACCTTCTCTGTTGCTCCTCCCCCAATCCCCAGAACCCAGAGCACACATCATGTTTCTCTCCCCAGGCCAGACCTTTAGGGATTGAAGATGGCCATCCAGCCAAGAGCGGGCCCCTGTGCCCAAAGCCATGCCCCAGGGGTGGTGCCTAAATCCCCACCCCAGCACTCCCCATCCTCCCAAGTGCCGAGAGGTGGCCCGGCACACTGATACCTTCATGTAGGCGTTGAGGGCAGGTATCCGCGTCTCAGCAATCTCCTGCTTCACACCAACATAGACCTTGGCTGAGGAGAGGCAAAGAGCTGTCCTAGCGACCAACCAAAAGATGTGATTCACATCTGGAGAAGGTCTTCTCCAGGAGCCTTGAGGCAGGAGCACGGATGGAGCCATTCCCCTAAGCCTGAGACCCATCTGGCCCCAATGTCCACAGGGCAGGCAGTGGTGGTATCTGGTGGTGGCAGGAGGGTCTGAGCTAGAGCTAGATATTTGGGAGTTAGTAGCAAGAAGGTGACCCCAAGCAGGGGTCAGCTTGCCCAGTTGTGTGTTTGAAAGGAGAAGACAGAGGCCTGTGTCTGTCCAGAGAACACACACCTTCCAAGGAGCAGCAGAGAAGGTAGACTCAGTAATGGGGAGGTAAGGTGGGAAGGGAATTGGGAGACACTGGTGCAAAAGAGGGATGCAGAAAACTCAAGGGAGGAAGGACCAGCGGTGTGAGGATGAGACCAGAGATGAGCCCACAGAAGCTGGAATTGGCTGGTCACACCCAACCCACCTTACCCAGAGGAACATTGTCAGCTGAGCGGCCAGAGGGAAGCCAGGCCGAGGGGTGGAGGGGAGGAGGGCGATGTGAAGGTGAGACTGTGAATGAAGATTTGTTGTCAAAGTATTAAAAAAGCCATCTCTGAGGGCTCTGGGGACACAGAGGCTCTGGGAGAGGAAAGCGGCTGTGTAGGAGCTTAGCAGGGTGGGTCATTATAGCAGGGAGAAGGCGACTATGCAAGGAAAATGAGGGGCAGATTGTCCGGGAGAGTCTGCAAATAGAGGAGGTCCCAGGTGGAGAGGTTGGCTTAGAATAGGCAAGACCTCTTGATTTCCTTGGTAGGACTAGATGAGGAAGAACATAGTCATATGCTGAGATGGGGGGTGCGGGTTAGAGGGGGATTGGGGGCAGAGGAGAGAGAGAGGGAGAGCAAGGGAGAGAGGAAGAGAGAGAGTAAGCGTACACAAGCTTGAAGAAGGGACAGTCAAAAAGAGTCCCCGAGGTTTGAGGAAGGACGATAAGGGTCCCCGTTTTCCACCTGTAGAGCATGGAGGGCCCTGCTAAGACCACCTCCTTATAACACTCCCATGATGGGAAGTTCCCTCCTGTGGGCTGAGGCTGTTGGGGCGGGAGCTGAGGTGCACTTAGGACAGAGTGGGGATTGAAGGATGGGGAGGTGTGAGGGGACCATTCCTGGCAGGATGGGAGTGGGGAGAAGGGGAGCCACAGAGACTGGTGGGAGCTCAGACTGGGGAGTGAGAGGACTCCTGGAAGGAGGCAGAGAGAGGCTGGAAGATGGTGTGTTTAAGATGCTCGGGCACCCCGTCTGCTGTGCTCCAGACTGAGGCCTCCTCAGTGGTGAATGGCAGGAGCAGGAGGCTGTAAACATCACAGAAGGCCAAGGGCTGAGCAGCTGGAGCTCTTGGGGTAGAGGCAGAGGGGCAGATGGAGCAGGGAGGGCTGGCAGAGCTATCCCTCCCCCCATGGACTAAATGCATAGTATTCACTTAGGAGCTAGAAGGAAGGGGGTCAGGGTGGGTCCTACCTGGGAGCACAGGCAGGCTGCAGGTCAGGGGGCTCTTGCTCTCTGGCCCAAAGCGCTCCTCCAGCTTGCTCTGCAAGGTGTAGAACTGGCGATAGCGGCGGTAGATGAGGTACTTGGAGCCCCCTTTTGTCTTCACCTCGATGACAAAAACCTAGGGATGACAGAAAGTAGGCAGGAGGCTCAGAGGTCAGGGGTAGAAGGCAAAAGGAAAGGGGAAAGGTCAGAGGTCAAAGGCGTAGCACAGGGCTTCTCAGCCTCAGCACTGCTTGGGGCTGGATGACCCCTTGCTGGAGGCTGTCCTATGCATATGGCAGGTGTAGCAGCAGCCTTCGCCTCTGCTCACCAGCAGCAGCCCTGTCCCCAGAGGCAATAGTCAAAAGGTCTCAGGATATTGTCAAACGTTCTCTGAAAGGTAAAATCAGCCCTGTTCAGAACATCTGAGATAGAACTTAAGAGATAAGAGAGCCAGAGATGCCGAGGTTGGAGGGTAAAAGTTGAGAGGTCAGCTGGATGGAGGTTCAGCAGGCAGAGGGTGAAGGACCAGGGGTCTCTCTTACAAAGTGGCTGGTGAAGCCTCTCTTCTCCTCAATGTCGGCGATGTTGGCTGAGATGGCAACGTCATCTGGAAGCTGTTCAAAGTCACTGAGGGAGGCCAGAAAAGAAATCCTGGTTATCACCCTGACGTGAGCCACGGGCCTCTGGGAGGGAGGTGGTGTGCGAAGCACACCGATGGTGTACCCGGCATTCCTCCTCCAGCAACCCTCCCGTGCTGGGCTCAGTCACTGACAATGATAAACACGGAGATAACAAGACGCAGATGAGGCCTTGCGAGGAAAGGCTTTGAAGCTGGGAACCACATATACACAGTCATATTATAGCCTAAAAAGCCTTTTTTGCAAGTGCATCGAATCATCCAGGAACTAGGTATCAAGCCCCTCCTCCATCCCAGGCTGTGTCCTAGGCCCTGCATCACAGTGGTAATGGGGTCAACACGCCCTGGACAGGGTACTGTGGGAGCCCCACAGAGAGAAGGACTAATTATGCCCAGGCTAGGAAAATCCTCAAAAAGAAGGTGACACGTGAGCTGGGAACCCACTGGGTAGGAAACCAGGGAGGGTCCTCTGGGCAGTGGGAGTAGCATCTCCTGAGGGGTGGGCCCGGGTCTTGTGCAATCTGAAACTGAACAGGCAGGGAGGCCAGTCTCGAGGGCCAAGTCAGGAGTTTCTACAGGCAACAGGGAGCGATGCAGGGATTTGGGAGAAAGTAAGACCCTATACAAGCCTGGTTTTAGGAGGCCAGCCCAGGAAGCCATGTGGAAAGGAAGGAGCTGTAGGGACAGGCACAAGGACCATCACCCTTGGCAAGCACTATTAGCATTTACTTGGCCCCTGCTTCTTTCTGGTGCCAATTTTCTTCAGAGTCGCGATGTGCTATGCCCCAAGGTGATAGGTCATGGTTGGTCTGACCCAAACATAATGATCTTGCTCCTGTTTCCCAGCCTCTCTTACAGTTAAGAGAAGTTCTGGCCAATAAGACACGAGAGGAAACCTGACACAGAGGCCTCGCCAGAGCATCTCCTTTCCTGATCCTGAGTGATGGACAAGAGCAGCACAGCTTCCTCCCTTGAAGGCAGCCTTGAAAGCAACTGTGACATCCGGATCTGTAGTAGCCATATTGCATCCATGAGATAAAAACATGAGGAAGACCAAAGGATTCTCTGGGGTGCTGGGCCTGAAGTCACTAAGCTGCAGATCAGCCACAGCCTACATCTGGGCTTCTTGTTATGTGAAAAAATAAGCCCAGTTTTCCTCTGTTTCCTGCAGTCTGATGCATTTCTAACAGACATATGACCCATTTGCAAGTTGTTCCTAAGTTATGACCAGCAGGCACTGGGCACTGTTTGGATGTGGGAGTGAAAGAAAGGCCAGTATCAAGAGTGACATCCATACTTCTAGGCAGTATGGGGAGCAGGGGCAGGGTTGATGGACTCAGTTTGAGACATGCTAATTTGAGAGCCTCCTGGGCATACAGGTTGGCAGGCAGGGGAAAGTCTGTACAGCTCTGGAGCTCAGGATAGGGGTCTTCAGTCTCAGCTGGACTGGGAGAGGTAAAATCCATCTATCTGCCTGAGGCTTGTGGCTAGGACTCCCAGTGAAAAGCTATCAGCAAGCTGAGAAAGGGGCTGAGAAGGACAGATAGGGGAAGAGAAAACAGATAGCCAAGGAGAGGGAGTGGGGGCAGCCAGGGGTCACTGGGTCCAGCCGCTTGTAGATGGTTAAAGAACCAAGAAGCAGTGGGGATTCTTCCAGTGTAGCAAATTAGGAAACAGGGTGAGGGCAGGGACTGCTTGTCCAAGGGCTCAGAGCTGGCTGGGACTTCAGAAGTCTACACACCCTACGGCGGGCCATGCTGGTCCCTCATGACCTGGGATCCTGTGGCTGCATCAGAACTCAGGAGGCTGCCACCCAGGGGTGACTCAGGGCAGCAGTGGGCGGGCAGAGGAAATCCCCACAGCCCAGCTCCAAAAGCTCAGTAGCTGCTGGCCACCTCCCCACTCACTTTCCCCACGTGCATGGTGACACCCCTGGGAGAAGCTTCCTCCTGCACTTTCTCCCCTGAGGTTGTAAATGTCATGGGTAGCTTCCTCTGCAGTGTGATTGGCGGAGGAGGGTAGGAAGGAACCTGGGGGGGAAGAAATGCCCCAGGCAGGGAGTCAGGCAGGTTGGGTAATAGGAACTATGCACCAGGGGCTCTTCTAAGACAAGGTCATAAGGCACAGATGAGGGTCGGAGAGGTCAACTAACTTGCCCAAGTTAAGTTGGGAGGCTGGGATTTGAACCCCAGCAGCCTGGCTCCAGAATTTTGCTTCCTAACACTGGCTTCTAGCAGAAACTGTAGCAAACCCGCATGTATCACAGACATTATTCCCAGCCCATCAGGACACATGTACTTCTTGGATCTCATGGGAGAAGAGGCGCAGGACACGGAACAAACAACTACATCATTTAAATGGTCACAGAGCTATGAAGGAAAATTACATGGCATTTGAGCTTCAAGAGGAGTTTGGCCCTTGTTACAGTCCCTCCAAGAATCAATATTGCAGCAAAAGGAGAGGCAGGGAGCTGACACGTGTGCAGCAGAGGCCCATGTGTCTTTAGAGGAGAGCAGGGCATCCTCAGGCTGAGGGCAGTCAGGGAGGTGCCAGTGGTCAGTCACAAAGAATAGTCAGCCACAGATGGTGGGAAACCCTCTCGGGCAGGGGGACGGCAGGTGCAAAGCCCATTGCCACACATGAAGGCACATTCCTGAGGACACGTTTATGAGGATACATTCGAGGACCCGTGGGAACTGGGCTCGCTCAAGCATGGTGCATGGGGTGGAAAGTGACCAGAAGTGAACCTCAGAGAGGTAGAGCCCATGCAGGAGACCCTCTGTGCCTCATGGAGGGGCTGAGTCTCTCTAAGGTGGGGGTGCCAAGAAAGGGGGTTGAACAGGGTCATCGCCAGCAGATGGTCTAGGGACAGGTAAAGAAAGGTCTAGAAAGGGAAGGGCTGGATTCCCCTGGGAAGATTCTTCTCTGTGTGCTGGCTCCTCCCCGCTTCCAAAAAATGGGGACAATATGTTTTTGGGTGGTCATGAGGTCCCTAAAATCCCCATGAGGGCAGGGACTCTGCTCATGCTGCGTCCCCAGTGCCCAGAACAGGGCCTGAAAACACAGTAGGCGCTCACCATGTGGCTGTTGTCCCCATTTATGTTTAGTGAGGCCTCTGGTAGGTAGTGTAAGAGGGCCCAGGTGGCCAGCAGGGGTGGGCAGGGAGGCTGCTGCACAGGGATGGGGGAGGGGGTGCAGGAAACCCAGCTTGCAGTCACATGGAGTAG
Source organism: Nycticebus coucang (assembly GCF_027406575.1). NCBI lineage: Eukaryota > Metazoa > Chordata > Mammalia > Primates > Lorisidae > Nycticebus > Nycticebus coucang. The sequence continues at coordinate 11,473,664 of NC_069782.1, forward strand.
CCCCTTCCTCGGAGACTGCGCCCAGGCCTGCTGGGGGTTGCCTGGGCCCAGTGCACATTTGGCTGTTCATGTAAAGTCCACTTTGGAGTCGAGACCGAGGCCGGCAGCTGTAAGGGCCCTTGGAGAGCAGCTAGTTCTACTTTCACAGCACCTTGCGCATAGTAGGTGCTCAAAACAGGCCTGTTAGAACCGAACTTGCCACCCTCTGGCAGCCCTCTACATCACTGGATGTCTCAGGGTGCCAGAAAGTCCTATCGTGTGAATCTGCTCCCTCTCATCATGCCCTGTGCTTTGGCCTCAAGCAGAGCACTCCAGGCCTGCTGTCAGGGAGGCACTTGGGGTGTAGGAGTCCACCGGCCCCAGGATCTGGCTCAAAAGCCCCACCAAGGGGTGGCTCTGCCCCCTCTGGGGTCAAGACTGCTGCTCATCAGAGACAGGAGTGGGAGGGAGGGAACACAGTCCTGCTGGCCAGACCTTGACATCATCTCCTGAACCCTCTAAACCCAAAGCAGGAAGTGCCCCCAAGCCTCAAACAGCTGCTGTTGCAGGAAGATTGGAGTTTGCGTGTCAGGCCTGGTTATGAGAACTTGTGGAAGAGAGTCTTACCAAACTCATCTGGCCCCCAGCACCACCCTCTGTGGCTCAGGAGGGCCATTCTGACCCCCTAAGTATTTGCTTCTGCTGCTTCTCCTCACCTCTACACACAGTCAAGACTGCACTCTGACCTTCAGCCTCTGGAGATTCCACCGCGGGTTCTACCTCCAGCCCCCAGCTCCACCACAGGCCCTCTGCTGCCCACTTAAGGCCTAAACCAGCCTGACCCAGCTCTCTCTGCTGGCTTCCACAGAGTGAATAGAGGCACCCACTGCCAGATGTCAACTGCTGTTCCAGTCCAGCGGGGTAGGAGCCATGCTCTGTCCCTGAGGCCCCTGCAGCTCAGAACACAGACCTGATTGCTGAGGAAAGTCTAAAACGTCTTTGCTGAGAGATGAGGCTAGGCCCCGCCTTGTAGTCACTCCAAGTGACCCTGAGTGAGCCCTTTATCTTCCCTAGGCCTCAGTTTCTCCATCTGTGCAATGTCAAGGTTGGACTAGAGGAATATAGGGCATTTTTTCCAGCTCAAAAATCCATTCACTCATTCATTCATTCCTTCAGGAACACGTATTAGGCACTGACCCTGTTCTACATCCCACGGATATAGCAGTGATCAAAAAAAACAAAAGCCTTCATGGAGTCAAGGATAGAGAAAAATAAAAAAATTGAGTAATAAAATTATGCCAGTAATAAGAGGACTATGTATAAAATGGAAACAGGGTGAGAGATCACAGAGCAATGAGGTAAGAGCTGTCAGGGAAGGCTTCCTGGAGGAGGTGGCATTTGAACCAAACCTGAATAAACAGGGAGAACAATCCAGATTCTGTGATTCAGTTTGAACAGAAGATGGAAAGCCATTATTGACCATAATGTGGGTCCAAGAGCTCCAGCCTCGGACTTACAACACTTGTGTTCCCATCCAGACTCTGTCGCCCACTTGGTGTGTGGCCCTGAGTATGTCACTCCCCTCTTTGAGCCTTGGTGTTCTCATTTGTGTCTCTGGGTGGTAAGCCACAACTCGAAGGTTCCTTAAAGCAGTTCTGAGAGTCTGCATTTCTGAGTATTTGGATTCTGACTCAACCCCAACCTCTGTTGATGATAAGGGGCTGCAGAAAGGCTGAGAAGGCTGGGAGCATGGCAGGGGCCCAGGGAGACTACAGCCCGGCACTCACCTCTCGGCCCGTAGCTGCTGGGCCAGGGCCATGGTGGGAAAGGGTCCAGGGGTGCAGGTAGAGGGTCTCACCCAGGCAGGTCCAGGCTGAGTTCACCTCTCACTTCCTCCAGGCACCCTGCCCTGCGTCCTTTCTCAACTTGTGGTCCTGGGAGTCCCCAGGAGCTGCCTTGAGGGAGGCTCACCCTGCCTTCTCCATTCTAGAAGAGGCTCCTCCTCCAGCCCCTGTGTCTGGCCTGTGGCCCACACTTCCTCTTTCCCCACCTCCCAGCTGCACAGCAATTGAGGAAGTGCCCACCCTCAGGCACCAGGTCTGCCGGAGTTCACTTCCTTGATGCCCATCCTTGCAGCAGAAGGAGAGGCAGGGAGCTGGCGCGTGTGCAGCAGAGGCCCACGTGCCCTTAGAGGGGAGCAGGGCATCCTCAGGCTGAGGGCAGTCAGGGAGGTGCCAGTGGTCAACTCCCAACAGTGCCAACCCTCAACTGGGCATCAGAAGCTCCCACTCCATCAGAGGTGGAGTTCCACTGCTGACTCAGCCACCAAGGGGCCTTGTGACCAGGGGAGTCACTACTCATCCTCCGGCCCATCCAACCCAACCCTCACTCCCTCACTGCCACACCTTTGCCCAAGCTCTTCCCTAGGCCTGGAAAGCTGGCTTTCATCTTGCCTGTCATCCCTGAGGCCAAGTGCAAATGCCACCCCCTCCAAGAAGCCCCCCTGGCTTCCCTGCTCTCTGTTGTAGTAGTGTGCGAAGGTTGGTTCGTGCTCCCATCTTACCCTTCCCCTGGCACTCTGGGCTGACATTTTCTCATCCCTAGACCCCCGCACCCAGCCAGCCCTCTCTGTGGGGCTGCCACCTGATAACATTCTCCTGCTTAAACTCTTCAACTCTTCATCCTGCACACAGGAGAAAGTCCGAACGCCTCGTCCTGTCTGCCTCCGAAGCCCCTGAAGCCCCACAGTCTTCCCCTGGCCTCTTTTCCATTTCTAGAATGCTCCAAGATGCCTAACCCTCAGGGTCTTTGTGCATGGGTCCCTTCTGCTGGAATGCCCTCCGCCCTGACCCCTCACCCTAAACGAAGGCCCTCCCTACCATCTCTCACAGGTCCCTGCGCTGTCACTGCAGAGCTCTGGTAGCTTCCTACTTGTTTGTGTATTTACACACCGAGCGGCACCTGGTGGCTCTGCGGCTCCTCCTAACACCAGGGCTATTTGATTCTGAGCTCTCCCAGAGGAAGTCCACAGGAGGAAAGGGCACGGCCACCCCAGGAACTCCCAACAGGGCACACACGCACTCACAGGCTCGTATTCGCGTCACGGGCTCGTATTCCTACATCACAGACGCAGAGAAAGACCTCAAAGTGTGAGATGAGGAAGCAGCCGTGCCTTAGGCGTTGATGCACGGGCCTTTCTGACAGGCAGGCGCTTCTGCTCCCTCTGCTCCAAACCCAGGCCATATTAGCAGCCCCAGAACTAGGACCGGGGTCTGTGGAGCAAATCCTGGAGCCAGGGTCTCTCACTTCTCAGACAAAAGGACCAAAACAGGAGCTATTCTCAGGGTGCCCAGAGCTGCCTCTCTCCAGGAATGGAGAGCAGCTGGAAGCTTCATGCTCTCCTTTGAACCTTGTCCCTGCTCTACCCAGCCACCGACGGGACCTGCTGCCCCAAATTGAACTGAGGGTGGAGCCAGAGTCCCCAGGATGGAACGTGCTCTGGGCCCAGTTGCGCAGCCCTGGTGCGGCAAGCATCTCCTTCATTTCATCCAGCCAGGCCAGGGACAGGGGCTCTTCTGAAACCAGGATCCTTTAAGGGTTCTTAGGATGAAGAGACAAGTCAGAGAAAGAGGAAGGGACAGAAAAAGAAACCTGGAGAGATAATCGCAAATTCTTCCTTGAACAAGGCATTTAGAAGACAGATGTAAATCAAGGAGGCAGGGTGAACAGAAGGTGAAATTTCCCATCCTACTCCAAACATGAAAAAAAAATGCTGGATGACATGTTTGTTTGTTTGTTTTATTATTATTATTTTTGGCCAGGGCTGGGTTTGAACCCGCCACCTCCGGCATATGGGACTGGCGCCCTACTCCTTGAGCCACAGGCGCCACCTTGGATGACATGTTTTTTTAAGTATTTTAAACATCCAAATCCCAACTCAAAAAAAAAAGTACCATTTGTAAGGTTCTAAGACAGGGACCAGGGACCAATTCTAGAGAAAGGGGCTTGTAGCCCAGTGTCCATGGGGAAGCCGAGAATGGATATACAGGGCCGGGACTAAGATTTTAAGGCCGAATTTGGGACCGGGTCCAGGCTATAGGACCTGCTGTGGGTGGAAAGTCAAATCTGAGCTCCCAGTGTGAAGTTGGGGTCAGAACTGATTAAGGGAACAGAGTTCTCAGCCGTCAGCCTGGCGTCACAGTAGGAGAAAAGGGCCCACCCAGGCTGTGAGTGGACCGAGGGGCGTGTGGAGCAGATTAGAGCCGTAAGCCATGAACTAGTGTGAGGCCTGGATATGAGCTCCCCGTGCGGTGCGCAAAGCCTAAGCTGAGGCATTACCTAAAAAAGGTGTTGAGGGGGTGGTGCCTGTGGCTCAAAGGAGTAGGGTGCTGGCCCCATATGCCTTCTGGAGGTGGCAGGTTCAAATCCAGCCCCGGCCAAAACTGCAAAAAAAAGGTTTGAAGGTAGGAGTCTGCTGGGCTGCTCTGTGAGCTCACAAACCAAAATTCCAAATCCTTCAGAGGACATTTAGGCTGTCAAACAAGGTTCACAGATTCTTCAGACGCCCAAGAATTTATACCAGAAGAACTAGAAATAACGCAACAAGGAATCAGGCGAGTCACTGCTGTCTCAGAGCTTCCTATAAAAGGGATGATTAAATGAGAAACAGCTGGACAGGCTTATTCGTGGCAGGTGACTGTAAGTACCAAGAGACGCAAGCCGCTAGCTACGAGGAACAAGGCATTGGCCTACAGTTGGTCAGAGAAGACAGGAAATGGCAAAACAGTTTTAGCAAGAAAGCGTGATCCGGAACCAGAGGGTGATTGTGTAAATAGTATGGGTAGCCCAAGTGTATGATTGAAAGCCTAGGCAAGTGTGTGTTTGTGCCTTAAAAAGAGCATAGCATGTGTATAGCAGTGGTACCGTACGGCAGAGTGTACTTAGATGCTTGAATCTAGGCAGGCACAGAATGAGGCGAGCTGGTGTGGCCTCTCAGACCCTTTGTTTACTCATCTGTAAAATAGGCTTACTTAATGGGATTATGGTAATAGTTAATGAGAAAAGTGCCCAGACATATGGGCATTTCTTGTTCTTTTTCATAGTTTTCCATGTGGGTATCTGTACACGTGTGTGTGTGTGCGTTTCATGTGAGACATGTAAGCCCTCAAGTTCAACTTTGCAGAGTTCTTCAGGTCTATCTACCCATATCCCCGTCCTCAAACCAAGAAATTGGCCCTGGTTCAGCCACCAGGCAGCCACCTCTGCAATGGGGGGACAACAGTGTCAAGGGAAGAGCCTGGAGCCTGCCTGTGGGGGGGCCAGCTCTTCCCCTCCCCTACTCTCTCCCTTCTGTTCTGCTGAACATGGCTATTTCTCTAGCTTCTTAGACATAGGACATTGCTGCTAATTTTATGCCCGAGCTCTGATATGGTGTAATTTGAGGCCAGACACTCTGTCAGCAAAGGGCTCCCATCCTGCTGCAGCTGCGGGTCCTGTGTCTTCTTTCCCAGGTTGGGGCTCCTGCTACTGCTGCTGCTGGGCGTGGGGGGCGCAGAGGAATAGCCTAGAAGAGGAGCCAAGCTCTTCACACATTCCATTAAGCAAGTGTTTACTGAGCCCAGAAATGGGTAGGTACAGAGAAATATCTGAAGCCCCACAGCCTGTGAATGAACAACAAAAAAAGCCATCGAATGATCAGAATTGGTAGCTTGAAGTCCAGGCATGGATGCTGGAGTATTTTATTTATAGAAAAAAAACACCTCTGCCCTCCTCCTGCACCAGGTTCCTTTGAGAGCACACCCGTACCTGACAACTCAGAGCTCAGAAGCAGCCAGTTGGGAGGAGGAAGAAAGCTGCTAGAAGTATCCGAAGGAAAAGAGTTAAGTGCCAGCCTGACAATGATGAAGAGGATGGAATGCTGATAAAAACGGATTCAAGAATTCAAAAACAAATAGCAGAGGCTATTCAGAGAAGGGGTGTCACTACATTACATCAGCTACCAAAGTCCATTCATAACCATGTCTCCAAGAAAAGATTTAATACTCTGAGATCATACCTCAGGGGGAGAGGTGTTGCCAGAGCTCAGTGGGGACTAAATATGCAAATCATAAAAATGCATAGTACCTTCTGCATGCACGTGCTGGGATAAACAATGTAAGATACCACCCCCTTTCTGGAGATAAGGAAGTCTTTCTCTGAGCAGCAAGGGTCAGAACTGAGAGCTTCAGCCTCCCAAACTTCATCCCAGTGGAGGCAAGCATTTTTTTCAGGACCAGGAGACACCCCTAGGAGCTCATTCTGGGCACTCAGCAAATGCCCACTGCCTGCATAGCTACTGTCCTGGAGAAGAGAAGGAGAACCCCTGACTGGACTAAGCAAGATTCCTAGGGATCCCTCATACACTGAATGCCCCAATCCTGACTCACATGTGTCTCCTTAAATAATTTATGAGAAGAGCTTCACGGGACCTCCTACCTGAGCCATAAATAGCCATTCCTGGCAGCCCCCTCTCCCCTGCAGTATTGGAAGACAGGAGTGGTGTAGATGTGGCCAATTAGACAGCCAGCTCCCTGAAGGCAGAGGGCTCCCCTTACCTGAGAAGTCCTGGCACACAGCAGAGCTGGGTCTGGAACTCATGCGCCCTGGCTGTCAAGGACTAGCTGTACAGCTTCTCCAACCATCAGTTTTATTGTTTATTTTTCTAAATGAGGATAATAGTATTTGTTCCATAGGATTACTGTATTATTAATTCATTCAAAATGTGTGCCAGACACCTACTGTGTACCAAGCTCTAAATGAAACATTGTTCTTGTGACTCTACAGGTGTGTTAAATAAGGCAATGAATGTCAAGTGCTTAGGACAATGGCTGGCACATAGTTGGTAGTCAGTAAATTTCAGGTGTTAATGTTATTGTTGATGATCATTTCCTTGATATGGCTTGTTCCCTTTCCCGCCTTTCTCTATCTCCCTCTGCTCTTTTCTGTCTTACACCTTACATGAAATTGTAACTTTTTTCCAAGTCTGTCATCCCTTCTCACCACGTGGGGGCACGATGACTGCTCACTCCACTCACGCAACCTGCTCTTTGCTTCATCATAATGTTGATGGGAACGGACCACCAGGGGACGCCGCGACTCTGCCGCTGAGTTCCCACTCTGCAGCGCCACTTAGAGGACGAATGTCATAAGCCGCGCTTATGGTGAATAGAGGGCGGAGTTGCAGCTGGCAGGGCAGAGAGCTTGCCTGCTGGATCCCACCAACCTCTCCAGACGGCCCCATCAGTCAGAATGCGAGCTGCACACAGGAGAAGAGATTCCCTCAGGGGCTAAGAATCCCTTCTCTCCATTCCATGGATCATAAATACAGTAACAGCCAAGACACGTTGAGAGTTTACTGTGTAACCACCCCTACACCCTGCCAGGGGAGCATAAGTTAACATTTGCAAAGCCCTTGCCCTGTGCGGTGCCTGGCCTACCATCTAGCTTTGCACATGTTGGCTCTGATTATTGTTACTTAATCCTCACACCATCTCCCATAAAATAAGCAATATTCTCAGCCCCATTCTGGAGATAAGGAAACTGAGGCTCCAAGGGATTAGAATAAACAGTGGCTAACTCAGTAAGATCTGGACCTCAAATCAGGTTGCTCCAAAACCCACACTGGTAATATCCCTGCTATACTGGCCTTCATTCATTCATTTATTCACTCCACAGCATTTATTCAGCATGCACTCTGTACCAAGGCATAAAGGATGTGGAAATGAGTCCAACACAACTGCTGCCTTCTAGCAGCTCACACTGCTTCTGAGGTACACAAATAAACACACATACACAACACAAAAGCACATACACACATGTACCTAAATGCTTACCCTACCCAAATTCATACATACACACATGCTCACACAAGTACACAGAAATACATACACGACCACATACTATTTGGGGAGAAACCAGGAGATACATGTTTAGCATCCGGTTCCCCTGATTGCATCTCCAATGCCATCGTCGATCCCTAGGGGTTGCAAACACCAGTGTGCACGAGGGTCTGGCATGTAGCTTGAAGTTTCTCTGGAGCAGAGGTGGAAAGACAAGGAGACTAGGATGTGGCCTAGGGTCTGCCTCCCTGTGACATCACCTTCTGGCATAGAATCCAAGGAGTCCAAGATTTCTAAATTTGAGTACAGGTTTCCAGTTTGTCACAAAAGTCTATTTGTCAAGGTAAGAAGATAGAATTCGCCTATTAGCAGTTGATGGCTTGATTTATAACCACACATATTTAGAATCATAGTACATAGGCACCCTTGCTCCGGACCCTGTGAATCTTGGGGTCAGGAAGCAGGACAGATGGCCTGGTAGGCCACAGGGATTCTCTGAATTTCATTCCAAGAGGAAGGAGAAACCACTCCAGCATTCAAATAAGAAGCGATATAATTGGATTTACATTTTTATAAGATCTCTTGGTCTGCTGCATGAAGAAGGGCTCATAGGAGGGTAGCATCAAAAGTAAGTGGAGAAAGTGCCACTTCCAACAGTGTTCTAACTCAGTTTTTGAAAATCAGATTTATCAAGGCATAATTTGCGTACAATAAGATTTACAAACTTAAAATATACAATCCCACAGGTTTTGACAATTGTGTAACTAACACCATAGTTACATTTCTATTATCTCAAAAGGTCCCTCAAGACCCTTTGCATCTATCTTTTCACCCTCCCTGCAGGCCCTGGCAACTACCGATCTGCTTTCTGTCACACTATTTTGCCACTTAAGAAATTTAGGACAAATGGAATCATAGAGTATGTAAACTTTTGTGACTATTTTTTCCCCACATAATATTATTCCATCAAAATCCATCATTGTTAGTGTGTATATCAGTAATTTATTCTTTCTATTGCCAAGTAGTACCATGTATTTTATTGTGTGGATATACCACAATTTGTTTTCCCTTCACAAGGGCACAAGCATCAGGGTTGTTTCCAGTTTGACAATATCAAAGAAAAGCTACCACAAACGTTCAAAGAAATGTTTGACCACACCTACAGTGCATCTTACAAGGGTACATGTGAAATTTACTAAATGTAGAATATAAATGTCTTAACATAATAACTAAGAAAATACCATGAAGGCTATCTTAACCAGTTAGATGAAAATATTTTAAATTGTATATAAAACCAGCACATTGTACCCCACGATTGCATTAATGTACACAACTATGATTTAATAATATAAAAATTAAAAAAAAAAACAAATGTTTGTGTGGGCATGTACTTTAATTTTGGGGGGTAAATATTTGGGGGATAAGAATGAGATGCTGGGGTTATATGGTAGGTGAATATTTAACTTGAGAAAACTGTTTTCTAAAGTGCTTACACCATTTTGCATTCCTACCAGCCAACTTGTCAGAATACAGATGCTCCAAGGCACAGGTCTGCATTGACTTGGAGACAGCAGTTCCAGGTCTTAACAGGGTAGGGGTCTAAAGACCATCATCTTTGCCAGCTAATTGTTGCTAGTCTTTGCCAATAGGGGCACTAGCAGGGCGCAGGATGGGAAGGGGGAGGGCCTTGGTCCTTTATATTGCTGGCTGGTTCCAGGAGCAGTCTACTCTGGTTTCTAGTTTTTTTCCACATTCCCAGAAGCAGTCTCACCCCAAGTTCTCAGTGGTCTGAGGTTCTAAGTCCCCTCCACTAGGCTTGGAGGCTGTGACAACTTCTTCCTTCTGTTCCCACAGTAGGGGCAATGGCTGCCTTCCAGAGTTTCTATCTCTGCTTACCTTAGTGTTCCCTTTCGTCTTTTTAGTCTTCCAAAAATCTGTTCAATCAATTTCCTGTATTAAATTCTCACTGTTAAAATAACTGATACTCTTTCAGTTTTCCCAAACCCAGCCAGCCTAGTAGGCAACAAGGCCCAGTTCCCTGCTATGTCCCAAGGGAAGCAAGGCAGTCAGGCAGGAAGAGCTGGCCAGGGGCAGAAGGCCCTCTCACTCACTGGCCATGAACCCTTGGAGAATGTACACAACCACCCCCAGCATCAGCTCATTTTCTTATACAAGGGGCCCAACTAGAGCCTGATACAATCGAGGGTTCAATAAATGTTTGAGGAAGGAAGTGGAGGAGGGAGGCATTTTATATTAGTTATTGACACCTACTTTATTTGGGCATGTTACAAATTTTATTCCAATACCCTACAGCCAATGCAAAATCCTTCCCCTCCTCTCTGTACCTTTGTTCTTCTTGATTAGATGTCACAGAGAGTGCTAATATCCCCTATATACCCTCTCTCCTTTTTCCTTTAGTAACAAAATCCACAAGTTGCAGGTGAACTCACACTGCCCAGCTAAAGATGACATTTCCCAATCTACCTTGCAGCTACTTGTGACTTTGTGACCAAGTAAGTAGTGCTGGCCAGTGGAACAGGAGTGGAAGCCGTGGACACAATTTGACTGAGCCCTTCAATCTAGCAGTCTCCAGTTCAGGGAAATTTTCTTGAATTGTTTCTTTGAAAATTATTTCAATTTTTTTCCACTCTCTTTTCCTCTTTTTTCATTTCCTTTTCTTTTAATTCTTCTAAGTCAAATGTTGGACCTCCTGGGGTTTAGTTCTGCTTTTCCCCATCACATTTTCTATCCCCTATTCTCCCTGAATACTTTTGAAGATATTTCTATGGCTTATATTTCAAATCTTCTATTGAAATTCCTGTGTGGGCTATTATATTAAATTTCCAACGTCTCTCTCATTCCCAGATTGTTCTGTTGTCATAGCATCCTGTTCTTGTTTTATGTAGTCAATCAGTTGACTTTTGCTGTGTAACAACCAACTGCAAAAATATCTCAGTGGTACAAAACAATGAACCCTTTAAATGTGCTCATGTCTCTGTGCTTGGACTAGTTGTTCTGAACCAAATGACTCATTCTTGAGTCCAATTTAGAGGAACAATGTCTTTCCCAGTTTGTTTTTTTATCACTTTAGTTTGGTGTCTCTGTTTCACACTGGAGACTTCTTCCCTCGTGTATCTGATGACCCTTAGTTCTTCACTAGTATTTCGGACAATGGTTCTATTAGGGCTGATAGGACACTCTGCAGGTGGGTGAGGGCTTGTGAATTGGAAAGTGTCTGTTTGGGTGTTTGGGCTGGCAGGCAGCTGTTTTGGAGAACCCCCACAAATGAAAGCATGTGTAAGTTTTCTTCTTTATAAATTTTCCAGTAATTTTCCTGGCTGTGCACATACGATGTCTGGAATATAGGAACAGAATAGGGTGTACTGAGGGTTGGAGGATGTTCTGATTAGCTCAATGCAGACTTCCAGCCAATACTGTTTTCAGCCCTGTGTCTCATCCCTGCACTCTACTGGTGCCCCGGTTGTCCTGAGAATCTCCTGTCTGCCATCTTCAGAGAATAAACCTGAGGAAGCTCAAGGGCAAGCCCTTGGCTGCTGGCTCTCAACACACCTGTTGTGCTCTTCAGCTGCTCCCTTTAAGGCTCAGACCTTTGGGGACTCTGGGCTCGCTCATTCTCTTTTCCCTGGCATGTCCCCCTGTGGATTATGTGTTCTTCTGCTCTTCCCCCACAAGAATCCCTCCCATGGTTACAGCGTGTTGCAATTGCTCGTCTGTTGATGCTTTTTCTATTTTCTTTGTCCTCGAGGAATTATAAGTAGTAGTTTTTTTAACTTTCCCTTCTATGTCAGCAAGTGTTCAGGAGGGAGGAGAGACTGATGCCTGTACCTTTTTCTACAAACTAGTTCATCACTCTTTGTGTATGTAAATATCTTTTATCCAGACAATGACTAGGAAGCCTCCCAATTTTAGAAAAATAAAAGCTTCATCAAGATGCTTTCCTGAACTAGGAAGTTATCTTCTCCCCTCTGCCAAGAATGCACCAGAGCAGACATTTCACTGTTGAAAATTTGCAACGGGTGGGTGGGGCCTTGGTGTGTGCCACACCTTCTGGGGGCAAGACACGATGGCAAGAGGCGCTTTACCTAACAAATGCAATCAGTGTAACCTGGCTTATTGTACCCTCAATGAATCCCCAACAATAAAAAATAAATAAAATTAATTAATTAATAAAATAAAATAAAATAAAAAAGAAATTTTAACTTTATTTTTACTTCTAGTAACTTCATGAGGCTTCACTACTACTTAATATAAACCATTAAAATGACAGTTTACCCTGAGGAAACTCTTTAATTTCTTCACCTTGATGCAGGGCGAGTGGCGCCCCAGCCAGCACTGCCCCAGTTGAGGGGAGGACCAGCTGTGTCCGCCCTGGGTATGTTGGTGGGACAGCGGCTGGTAAAGGAACCAATGGGTTGGAATGTGCGTTTGTGTGTGTGGGTGGGGGAGGGTGTGCAGGAGGCTCCAGTAGCCAGCTGCTGAGGAGACACCAGCGTCTCAGTGTCTCTGGCCTGGCCTCTGTCTCCCCGCCCCTGCACTTGTTGCTGAACAGGGAACACCTTATTTCCCAAGGCTGGTCAATTTCATGTACCTTTCCCAGACCCGGGAACAAAAGGGATTGTATCCGTTCATTTATTGGGCTATATATATATACCCCTAGACAAAGGACCCAGAGAGGACATTTTTTCTGACTTGAGTTTTTCCCTCAGCCAGAAGGCCTGGTGCTTTCTCTGTATTTTTTTTTTTTCTGTAAAATAAATCCTGTCTTACCACTGACCTGTGGTCCATGGATTAATTCTTCAAATCTCGAGACCAAGGACCAACTGAAGAAGAAATTCCAGTATCAATCTCAAAATCCTCACTCCTCTATGCCATAAACCTAAATTATTAAATAATTATTATCACTTAATCTTAATCTCCTTAGATGTAATCCACATTAAATCAGACTTTGAAATCTCAATAAATACCTCAATATAACCCCTCCTTCTCTGTGGTGTTCCTTAGCCTCTATTGCAGAGAAATAATCTTATTTGTAAACAGATCGGCTGATGTTTTAGGAGTTCTGTACTTAGCAGTAAGATTGAAAAATAACTGTCAAATGTGTCTGGGTCTCTGTATTTTGCCAACCATGTGCTTCAAATAACAAGAGAGAGGGGAAAAAATTAGATATGCTTAAATATTATATTTATTTTTTATTTTTATTTTTTTATTAATTTTTTTATTGTTAAATCATAGCTGTGTACATTAGTGCAATCAAGGGGTACAATGTGTGGGTTTCATATACAATCTGAAATATTCTCATCAAACTGTTCAACATAGCCTTCATGGCATTTTCTTAGTTACTGTATGTAGGCATTTGTATTCTGCATTTAGTAAGTTTTGCCTGTACCCATTCTAAGATGCACCGTAGATGTGGCCCCACCCATTACCCTCCCTTCACCAAAACCGCCCGCCTCCCTTCCTAAATATTATATTTAGACTGTGATTTAATGACTTGAAAATTTATTTAAAGTATAATACACAAATAGCATATAAAAGAGAAAATAAAATTATATTTAAATTAAAAAAAAGAAAAGAAAATTTGCAGTGTCTTTTTTTTTCTTTTCTTTCCATATTCCTTTCACAGATAAGGAAACTGCAGCTTGCCCGGGGTCACAGAGGTGGGCTGGGGCTTGAGTTGGTTCTCATTTCTGAACACCTACCACTTCCCTACATCAGGTGGCCTGTGGGCACCCACAAGAGCGCCACCTGGTGGGGAATCCAGGCGCAGGGACAGGGATGGACAGGTGTGCACCTGTGCTCAACCAGTACGGCTGGTCACAACAGCTCCCATTTTATACACAGGGAAACTGAGGCTAGGAGCTGCCAAGTGACACTAACACACTCTTGCAGGGTGATTCCCCCATGGAAGGCTCACCTCAACCGTTTACTGGTGCTTCCTTGGCAGACATTTCAAACTTTGTCCCGTATTCATAGATGGCTTTCCACGGACTCCTTGGGCATCCAACAAGCTACCCCATAGGGCTTCATGAAAAACATGAAGTGACAGATACACGGGAGAGGGGCCTACCCGTTTGGAGACTGTCATCCTACCTGACTGATAAGGCCCCAGAGGCCCCAAGAGGCTGGGTACCCAGAGCAAGATCACCTGCTCCCATCAGTCCAAGGACTCCCAGTTCTCACCACCTGAGAGACAACATCCTTCGTTTTTTAAATGTGGCTCCTAAACTATTGTCTCAAGGGCTCTCAGCCAATTTGTAAGCCTATTTGGAAGAAGGTCACGGGAAGTGAATCACTGCTTTGCATGCAGCCCCATGTGGGGGAAAGAAGAGCAGAGCAGGTTCTGAGCTCCATGTTCCCAACCTGAGGCTGGGGGTCCTGAGGGTGAGAGATCTTTAGGCGAAAGAACCAGGCCAGATGGGCGGCCACAGGGTCATGTGGTGAGGGAGGCTCTCCAAGCCCTGTGGACAAACTCAGAAAAACGGGTCATCTGAGCCCTGCACAGCTTTCAAAATAAAAGCCTCCCAAGAGTGATGGGCTGGGGGTGGGCTGCCGAGCTACAGGGCAAGGCCTGGGGAAGCTGGGGTCGGGGGTGGAGGTGAGAAACAGGACCAAGGGAGAACAAGAGATTTCCAGAAAAAAGGCTAAGCTGTACCAATTGTCAAAACACCGAGATGCCTCTATTCCACTTGGTCACAGCACTGAACCCCAGAGCCTATACCACTTCACCCCCAGAACCCCCATTACCTTCTCAAGTCCAGCAACTAAGAGGTTAATGCCTGGCACATCAGGAGGCCTCCGGGACAGAGCTCTCCTGCTCAGACAATCATTTTGAATATGACCCCTAGAAAAAATAATGACATGAACTGACCCTGATGCCACAGTGGGTTACAGAACACTCACTTCTACACGTTATCCCGTCAGAGCACACAGCAACCAGGGTTTTCAGAGCCCCTGCTGGGTACCAGGCATGGCGCTAGGGCCTGGGGAATTGGACACGAGGCAAGTACAGCTCAGGAGAAGCTCAGAGACCTGGGAGTTGGTTTGTTTGGCTGAAAGTGGAGCAGGAGGAGGGGAGAGGCAGGAGAGGAGAGGCGGGGAGGCCGGCAGGGGACAGAGCAAGCAGGTCCTTACGAGTCAGGTTGTGGAGCCTGAACTTCGTCATGCAGACCAGGAGAAGCAGAAGGGACTGGAGCAGAGGCAGGTTCTGTGGGATTTGTGTTTTACAAGAGCACTGCAGAGGCTAAGAAGAAGGTTTTGGACAGCAAGATGAGAAACTGCTATTGGGGTGCCCACCCTGGTATGAACTCAGGATGGGCTGGATAGGGTCTGAGGAGGGGCAGTGTAGATGGACAGACAGAAAGCAGGACCACAGATCGGTGGCTCTGTCCACACATCCACACCATGAACCTAGCAAGGTCCAGTAGTGATCCCCATCTGAAAGACTGGGGAGGTTAAGGCTGCAGAATGTGTGCTCAGCACTGCTCCGGAGGCTTTGTGAGTAAAGTACCCAGTGAGGTACACATTCCTTTAATTTCCATTTTAAGGATGAGGAAACTGAGGCAAAGAATGGGTAAGTAACTGGTCCAAGGGCACTCTGGTAGTAGACGAATTCAGGCAGTGTGAGAAGAGACTTAGGTGACTTTGAAGAAAAGGAGATTTATTCTGTGTGTTTTTAAAAGGAACAGAAATAGAAGCAACTAGAAAGGACATGCGAGCTCAATGTAAAGCATTTTATAACAATCGGTTTTGTTTTTTTAAGCGACAAGTTCATGGTTAATGGAAGAGGCTGTGCCTTGCAGAGGGAACCACCAGGAGAACAGGGATGTCCCCAAGAGAGAAGCAAGAGGTGTAAGAGGGAGGCTCTGATCCAGATTAAGTTCTGGATCCAGACTGAGTTCACAACCCAGTATGCTACTTGGCAGCTGAGTGGCTTTAGGAAAGTTACTTAGCCTCTCTGTGGCTCAGTTTTGTCATCTGTAAAATGGGGCTAAGAATATTGTCTATCTCATATGGTGGCTAAATGAGTTAGTAAATGAATAAACTCACCATTACCAGCATTCTTTTCACTAAAAGGATCGGAAAATCAAGCGGACACCCCTGGGAGTAGGTGGCAAATGGCACTGGTCTCCAGGAAGCAGCCTAAGAGCTAGTCGGTGGGGGACTCGGGAGAGCAAGCCGCCTTCTATGGATTTTCTTGAAGCACAGGCAGGCTGCAAGCAGGTTCTGAGCACTGAGTGGTAAGCTGAGCATGATTTGCCTAAATTCATGCCCTTTGCAATTACTTCTTAGTTGTTTTTCCGTGGAGTTTAGTAGTCTTTTAACACCTTCAGTCTGATTCTGATATTCTAAGAAAAAAATACAGGAAGGAGTTTGTGGCCCTGAATTGGCCAGAATACTAAAGCGAGGGCAGGGCCCTGGAGGCCAGAGGAGAAGTGCTGAAAGGGCCCAAATCCACACTGCAGACAGGGGCTCTGTCCGTTGCCCCCTGGGATATTGGGCTTCATCTCACTGCGCTCACATACTTGCCTCTCAGAAACCAAAAACTAAGAGAGAGAGCTGGGTAAGTCATGTGAGAAAATCCATTTCATTTTGTTTCTAGTCCTTATCTTAAACATTATTATTGTTATTAAATTTTAAGCCTCTTTAATTTTGTGAAGGCAAAAAACAGAAACCTAACAAACACATATGTAAAAATTTTTAAAAAATTTAAAAAAAAAGAAAATCCATTTCATTTCTTCACAGCCAAGCCTTATTTTTTATGCAAAATGGTGTAAGCCTGATTTTCTCTTTTCTTTCCCCCAAGATTGAGGTATGAAGGATGATCATCGTCCAAAATCAATTGACCCTGTGGGTCAGTTGGGGTCCAGTCAAAGAACAGAAGGCACGTATGCCGGTGACTTTCCTAGAGGGAGTTTATCTAGGGAATTGCTGACACAGATCCCAGAGGGCTGAAGAGGCAACAAGGACACTGAGAGGACCAGAGACAGCAACTTCAGGAAGGAGCAGGGGGAGAGGTGGTGGTGAACAGAGTCCCAATGTTCAGAGAAGGGGCCCACAGGGCTGGGGTCTGAATGGCTGAGCAGGGGACACTGTCCAGCTGGCCCTGAGATCTTGAGGGAGTGTGATAGAGCTGGCTTTGGTGGTGGGGCAGGTACTGGAAATAACTGGGCCACAGCTGGGGTCAAAACATGAGGTTGGAAGGATACCCGAGGATCTGTAGGCCACGCCCAAGGGAAAGCTCAAGATTCCGCCTGCCCTCCAGCCTTGCAGTCTCCCTTTAGTGCCTACTAGTGGCAGAGCCTAACCGGAGGCAGCTGGAGGTGCAGAATGGATTAGCAGAGTCCCAATCCCTGGCCATGGGAGCTGAACATGGAAGAGTAGATTGGGGTCTTGTGTGAGATGACAGTTTAATAACCAGCATACTCCTGGGGCCTGGGGTTGAGCACTACTAGGTACTAAGCACATCCTGGACACTATGAGAAGGCTTAGAACCAGAAAGAAATCTTCAGAGCTGAATGTTCAAATGGTGGCTCTACTATTACTTGCTGGGTAACCTCAGACAAGTCACAATATTGACCTCTACTTTCTCAATCATAAACATCAGATGTGTGGCTACTGTATGTTGCATGGCATAGTTAGAAGAATTGAATGAGTGGATGAGAGTAAAGTGCCTGGCATACAGTGGTTTCTAGTTGGTCTTTCCTTTTTCTCCTCCTTTTCATTCTTGTCTTTATCTTGGTCCTTCCTCTGCTCCTGGTCTTTTTCCTCCTCTTCTATGACCATCACCATCACCATCACCACCACCATCATCATCACCACCATCATCACCACCACCATCACCACCATCATCACCACCACCATCATCACCATCACCACCACTGTCATCATCATTGCCACTACATCACCACCATCATCACCATCACCATCATCATCACCACCATCATCACCACCACCATCATCACCATCACCATAATCATCACCACCACCATCATCACCACCACCATCATCACCATCACCACCACCATCATCATCATTGCCACCACATCACCACCATCATCACCATCACCATCATCATCACCACCATCATCACCACCACCATCATCACCACCACCATAATCATCACCACCACCATCATCACCACCACCACCATCACCATCACCACCACCACCATCATCACCACCACCATCATCACCATCACCATCACCATAATCATCGCCACCACCATCACCACCACCATCATCATCATTGCCACCACATCACCACCATCATCACCATCACCATCACAATTGTTACCACCATCATCACCATCATCACCACCATCACCATCATCACCACCATCCCCATCCCATCATCATCACCATCAACATCCCACCATCATCACCATCACCATCACAACTGTTACCACCATCATCACCACCGTCACCATCATCCTCACCATTGCCATCATAATCATTATCATCACCACCACCAACCACCATCACAACCATCACCATCCCACCATCATCACCATCACCATCCCATCATCATCACCATCTCATCATAATCATCATCATCACCACCATCATCACCATCACCATCCCATCATCATCACCATCACCATCCCACCATCATCACCAACATCATCACCATCTCATCATAATCATCATCATCATCACCATCCCATCATCATCGCTGTCACCATCATCATCACCATTGCCATCATAATCACCATCATCGCCATCACCATTGTCATCACCACCGCCACCATCATCACCATCACTATCTTCTCTATCATATCATCATCACCACCATCATTATCATCTATTGGGCATCTACTACTTAGATGTTGTATTAAATGCTTACATGTATTATTTTGTTTATCCTCACCACAATCCTATAAAAGTGAGTAATATATTACCCATACTTTAGCCTACTTTAGAAATAAAGAGCAAGAGGCTTAGAGAAGCAAAATCGCTTATTCAAAGTCCAGTACAAAATGGAAATTATTACTCCCATTTTTAAATTGAAAGCATTGTGGCTCAAAGAGGTTAAATGACTTGCCCAAAGCCATCGCATAGCCTTGCAATTGGCAAAGTCACACTCAGATGCACTCTTCAGATGTACACGTGGAATTTGACTTGCTGAGAAGCAATTGCAGTTTTTCTATTTTGTTTTATATACATCTTAATAAGGTTGTTTTCCTTTCTTAAGGAAAGAAAAATGGGTTAATCACCCTGTAGTTACCCCATAAACATTGTCAAGGTTTAAAAATAAATTATGGACATGGTATATAAAAAACCCTTCACCAGGCTCGGCGCCTGTAGCTCAGCGGCTAGGGTACCAGCAACATACACCAGAGCTGGCGGGTTCGAATTCAGCCCAGGCCTGCCAAAAAACAATGACAACTACAATCAAAAAATAGCCAGGTATTGTGGTGAGTGCCTGTAGTCCCAGCTACTTGGGAGGCTGAGGCAAGAGAACCATTTGAGCCCAGGAGTTTGAGGTTGCTGTGAGCTATGACGCCACAGCACTCTACCCAGGGTGACAGCTTGAGACTGTCTCAAAAAAAAAGAAGAAAGAAGGAAGGAAGGGAGGAAAGAAAGAAAGACAAACCCTCCACCGTATAATTCATTGTAGGGATAATCTATAAATGTCCCATGGATGGGACTTTAAATTTTTATAGGTTATTTTTGCTCTTACCAAAATACAGGAATATTCAAGACCATTATAATAAGCAAGTCACATGAATTTTTTTGAACTGCCAGTGCATATGAAAGTTATATACCACACTGCAATCTATTAAGTGTGGAACAATATTATGTCTTTAAAAATGTACATACCTTAACTAAAACATACTTTAGTGCTAAAGAATGCTAACAATCATCTGAGCCTTCAATAAGTCATCTTCAAAATTGGAGTCAATTCTTTCAGACCCCGCAACTGTTTTATCAACCAAGTTTATGTAATATTCTAGATCCTTTGCTGTCACTTCAACAATGTTCACAGCATTTTCACCAGGAGTCGATTCCATCCCAAGAAACTAATTTCTTATTCATCTGTAGGGAAAAGTTTCTGATCTGTTCAAGTTTTATCATGAGATTGAGCAATCCAGTCACATCTTAAGGATCTACTTCTAATTCTCTTGCTGTTTTCACCCCATCTTCAGTGACTTTCATTGAAGTCTTAAACCCCTCAAAGTCATCCACAAGGGTTGAAATCAACTTCTTCCAAACTCCTGTTAATGTTGCTATTTTGATGTTCTCCCATGAATTCTGAACATACTTAATGGCATCTAGAATGGTAAATCATTTCCAGGAGGTTTTTAATTTATTTTTCCCAGATCCATCAAAAAAATTACTATCTATGCCAGATATAGTGTTACAAAATATACAAAATATATTTCTTAAATAACTAGACCCTGAAACTCAAAATTACTCCTTGATCCAAGGGTTGGAGAATGGATGCTGTGTTAGCAGGCTTGAAGACAACATTCGTCTCCTGGTAACATCTCCATCAGAGCTCTTGGATGACTAGGTCCATTGTCAATGATAAGTAATATTTTAAAAGGAAACTCTTTTCCGGAAAGTAGTAGTTCTTAACAGAAGGCTTAAAATATTCAGTAAACCATGCTATAAACAGATGTTCTGCCATACAGGCTTTCTTGTTCCATTTCTAGAGTATAGGCAAAGTAGACTTAGCATTGTTTTTAAGGGCCTTAGAAATTTCAGAATGGTCCATGAGCATTGGCTTCAACTTAAAGTCACCAGGGCATTAACCCCTAACAAGAGACTGAGCTTGTCTTTGGAAGCTTTGAAGTCAATGCTTGACTTCTCTCTAGCTATGAAAATCCTACATGGCATCTTCCACTAGAAGGCTATTTTGTCTACATGGGAAATATGTTCTTTAGGGTAGCCACTTTCATCAATGACCTTAGCTGGATCTAGATAACTTGTTACAGCTGCCCCATCAGCACCTGCTGCTTCCTTTTGTACTTTTATATAATGGAGATGGCTTGTTCCCTCAAACCTCATAAACCAACCTCTGCTAGCTTCCAACTTTTCTTCTCCAGGTCTCTCGCTTCTTTCAGCCTTGAGAAAGGGTCTTGCACTGGATTATGTTTGGCTTAAAGAAATATGATAGCTGGTCCAGGTCTTCAATCCAGACCACTGAAACTTTCTCCATATCAAGTGTAAGTCTGTTTAGCTTTCTTATCACTCATGCGTTCGCTGGGGTAACATTTTTAATTTCCTTCAAGAACTTTTCTTTTGCATTCACAAGTTGGCTAAGCTGGTGCAAGAGGCCCTTCGGCTTATCTCAGCTTTTGACATGCCTTCTTCTCTATGCTTAATCATTTCTAGCTTTTGATACGAAGTGAGAACCATGCGATTCTTTCTTTCACTTGAACATTTACAGGTTGTTTAGGGTTATTAATTGGCCTAATTTCAATATTGTTGTGTCTCAGGGAATAGGGAGGCCCAAGAGAGGGAAAGAGACAGG
This sequence comes from Nycticebus coucang, assembly GCF_027406575.1. Classification (NCBI taxonomy): domain Eukaryota; kingdom Metazoa; phylum Chordata; class Mammalia; order Primates; family Lorisidae; genus Nycticebus; species Nycticebus coucang. The sequence continues at coordinate 11,495,017 of NC_069782.1, forward strand.
GAATGGCCATTGGGTGGAGCAGACAGAGCATACGTATTTATTAAGTTCAGTCTTACATGATCATGGCTTGTGGGATCCCAAAACATTTGCAATAGAAACATCAAAGATCACTGATCATAGATCGTCATGACAGATATAATAACAATGAGAATTTTGAAATATTGTGAGAATTACCAAAATGACGTACAGAGACATAAAGTGCGTGCATGCTGTTGGCCCTTAGCTCCAATAGATTTGCTGGAAGCAGAGTTGTCACAAACTTTGAATTTGTGAAAAATATGTCTGTAAAGCACAGGAAAGCAAAATGTAATAAAGCAAGATATAATAGTACTCTGAAATGAACATATTCATAAGTTTATTCCTATAATATGTTCACATATTAGGAATGCAATAATATGCATAATGTTACCACCGAGTGATGGAATTGCCATGTCAAAGGGCATATGCTTTCTGTTTTCTGCTCTTTTTTTTTTTAATTTTACTTTATTTTTTATTTTTTGTCGGGATGGGGTCTTGCTATGTTGCCCAGGCTGGTCTCAAACTCCTGGCCTCAAAAAATCCTCTTGCCTCCGCTTCTCAAAGTGCTGGGATTACAGGTGTGAGCCACTACTACCAGCCCCACATGCGCATTTTTAGTACGCATAGAAATCACCAAATCTCTGTCTTAAAATGGAAATTTATATTTTATCACCTCATTGCCATCAATGGATACAATCACACTTAAAATTTTGCCATTTTGACAAATTTTAAAAAGTCTCTAATTTTGTCGTGCGTTTCTTTGATGGCACAGGAGGTTAGCATACTTTTATAAATTTACTGGCCATTTCTATTTCTATTTCTTTTACTCTGTCTATGCCCTAGGACCCTTTTTTCTATTGGATTGTTCATCTTTTTCTTTCTTTCTTTCTTTTTTTTTTTTTGAGACAAAGTCCCACTCTGTTCCTCGGGCTAGAGTGCTGTGGCATCAGTCTAGGTGACAGTAACCTCAAACTCCTGGATTCAGGCAATCTTCCTGTCTCAGCCTCCCTCTGGAGCAGCTGGGACTATAAGCACCCGTCACAATGCCCAGCTAAATTTTCTATTTTTGTAGAGATAGGGTCTCTTGCTCAGGCTGGTCTCGAACTCCCAAGCTCAAGAGATCCTCCTGCCTTGGCTTCCCAGAGTGCTAGGATTACAGATGTGAGCCACCACCTCCAGCCAAGATTGTTCATCTTTTCATTATTGATTATGAGCCTTTTGTAAATCACCAACACTGGTCCTTTTTCTATCACGTATGTGCAAATATTTTTATTGCTATTTGTTGTTTGCTTATGACTTGGTCGATGACATTTTTCATCCCCATAGAAGTTTTACATTTCCCACAGTGATGTTTATCAATCTATTTGTTTATGGCTTCTGGGCAGCCTCATGGCTTTAAAGCTGTCCCTTTCCTTGTCAGCAGGTTGAACAAATTGCTCCCGGTTGCCCTGCAACACAGGAGCTACTGGATGTGTCCCCAGGCTCGCCCTCCACCAGCCACCGTCAGGCTGGGATGCCACCCCTCAGAAGATTCAGCAAATACAGCCCCTTGGCTAGCCCCAAGAAGGCTGCTGCCTGGCCTTTCACGGCCAACTTTGGGATGCACCCGGCTTTGGTTCTCCCCTGCCATCAGCTCCTTTTAAGGAACTATGCATCTTATACGTTCCTTAATCCTCCAACTAAATTTACCAGCTGTTGCTTGCAGCCAAGACGTCAGCTAAATTAAACTTTGGAGTGGCAAACATGGTGTATCAGATGCACCTCGGTGAACCGTAGGGAAGCAGCCACGCCCTGTCTGTCCCGAGGGCTGGAGGTCAGACTGTCTTTTCCCTCCTGGGACCTGGTAATGCCGGCATCTCCCTTCACTCAGAAGCACCGTGGTCCCACCACCAGGGTGCCATTGATGTTGAGTTACTTCTACCATCACAGAGATTCATCCTTTCATTCCACAGATATTTATAGAGGGCTTGACTCTTGCCAGGCACCATTCTAGGGGTGGGGAAACATCTGAGGTCTTGTTTCTGTTGGGGAGACAAATGAGGCGCAAAGGAACATATAATCCACAGTCAAGCTGCAGAACAGGTTTGAAAAAATGAAAGCAGACAAAGAGAGAGAAGCACAGGAGAGGCCGGGTGCCTCCTTGGATATGGTGGCTGGGGAGATCCTCGCAGATGAGGAGACATTTGCACACAGATCAGGATGGAATACGAGAGAGTGCTGTGAGTATATCGAGAGAAGAATGTTCCAGGGCATATCCTGGGAGCAGCAGCTTTGCCAGCACCTGCCACGAAGAGGAAGGGCTGAGTGGGAGGAGGGGGAAGGGATGGACCACATGAGCCCTGCAGGCTGTGGGGAGAGGTTGACATTATCTTTCACATGTGACAGAGAGTGACAGGAAGGTTGAGGATTTGGAAAAGAGTGATCTCATTTCCACCTTAAGTGGGTTCACTTTCTTTGGTGGCCTTGTCACAAGGATGGTCAGACACGAATTGACAATAAGGGAGGACCAGTGGTAGCTACATGCAGCTTTAATGATGGTGTCACAGGAACCTGAGAGTGGCACCTGGGAATGATTAGAGTGAGCAGAACAGGCATGCCTGATGCTGCTACTGTCACATCTTGGAAACTTGCGGGAGGCACAAAGTCACAGTGCAGGACTGTCTACCTGATCAGAACCTGCGTCCCTCTCATGTGGAGGGAAAAGCCCTTTTCCCCACACTGTTCACTCAGGCCCAGCAAGCTCCTTCCCTGCATCCGGCTATGACCCTGTGTCCTAGTGCTAGGCCACAGCTGCTCAGCCTGGCCTCTGAGGACCAGCCAGACTGGTTAGAAGTGACCATCCTGTGCAGACACTGCATACTGGTCTGGCCCTTGGTGCTGAAGGCTCCAGGGCTGAACTGGCCAGAACACCCAGCGCTGAGCCAAACACACAGCCCTGCGCCAGCTTGTGAGACTCACAGAGCAATGATTCCAAAACCCATCAAACACCTGGCAGACACCAGGGGCTGGAGGGACACCAGCACCCTCTGTAGTCACACAGGCAGCATGGCATCAGTGAGACACACATGCCACCTGGGTGGCATCTGAGACAGGAGTGTTGGGGACCAGCCCAGGAGGAGGCAACCTCAGTCTGCTGACTGGACAACAACACACACGCAGTCTGTACTATATACCAATAGGGCCCTTCTCTAGAATGAGGGGCCCAGGCCCAAGCATTGCCCCCTTGATTATATAGTTAGGCCCCAAATTCCAGATTTGCATCATCAAATTCTGCACATACATAACTATGGTCAAGCCTCCCAACTGGACATTCATTGAACATACTGAGCAAAAGATGTCACTAAAAATGCCTCTCAGTCACTCACAGTGCCCCAGTCAGAGAGAGGATTGCCTCTTGGGTACATCACCAAAGGGTTCTGTGTGCAGGACCTACTGTCACAGCATCAGGAAATGTTGCATGTGTGAGAGCAACTTAGTGGTAAACTCAAAAATCATTGCAGCCAGTGCTTCTTTTATCAGATTCTTTCTTTCTTTTCTTTTCTTTTTTTTTTTTTTGAGACAGAGTCTCACAATCTTGCCCCAGGTTAGAGTACCATGGTGTCATACCTCACAGCAACCTTAAACTCCTGGGGTCAAGCAATCCTCTTGCCTCAACCAGGACTACAGGTCCCTCCACGGGATCTGGCTGTGTTTTCTATTTTTTTTTAGTAGAAACAGGGTCTTGCTTTTGCTCAGGCTAGTCTCAAACTTCTGAGCACAAGCAATCCACCCGCCTCTTTTTTTCAGATTCTTTAACCTTCCTACACACATTTTTCTCCAAACCAGCACCAGCTTGCCAAAAAGAAAAGAGTATTCCTCTGTCATTTTCATAGCAAGTTAACGGTTTTTCAGTTCCCAGGATGATGGCAAACATCCCTCAGGAGTTGGAGTGCTGGCTCAGCATTTTCAGGACCTTCTGGTTGTATCAAAGGGAGAAATGAGATTAAACTAGTCCTCAACAGAGGAGCCTTGTTGGGGTTCTAGGGGGACCCTAACCTGGGCTGAGGGCCAACAAAGGAGATGGTGCTGAAGGAAGAAAGAGACTTCAGATCAACTTAATGTATAAAGTCTGGGCACCATGGAGAGGCACATACTGTCTCACATGTTGGGTGGCAGCTTGAGGCAGTGCAGCAGTCCTTCAACTCCTCAGAAACTGTTTATTGATCTCTAAAACAAAGCATTCAAGAAAAAATGGAAAGGTGTCAAAATTCAAAATAGGACTAAAAGAGAATCCCAAGCCTCCTAGAAGGTTGGGTAGAAGAGTAACAGCTGGGTAATCAGGAACATGGGGTAAGAAATTGTTGATAACAGCCCCATAATGCATTTAGAAACGGGGAGGAGAAAACAAGCTTCATCACCACAGGGCAAACAACCCACTTTCCACAATCTAATTGCAGATCAGGAGTCCAAAGGTCACAGTCCACCTGCCTGCTGATTCTCCATGCAGGGATGGTCTCAATGATGTTAGCCTGTCCTGGCTGCCTCCAGGCTCCTTTCATCTTTGGTGGTCTTGATAAGAAGCTGAGGGAGGGCCTGCCTTCATGCTTTACCCTAAATTGAAGGGCCCACAGAGAGATCAGACTGTCTACCTCCCACAGAGCCTGTCATGTCAAGGGAAGGTGCAGGAGGGCTGAGGAGGTTAATTTCCTCCTGGCATAAAATATTCCTTCTGATTATAAAGAAAGTTGCTCAGAAGTAATTCCAGCAAACCACATTACTCTTATAAAAGAGGAGCTAAATGGCAAATCACAGCTTTCATGGTGACAAAAAAGAAGAAAAGTGAGTATCACTGGGACCAACTTTCCCCTTAGCCTTCAAAAGCCAAATCTCCAACACCCACTTCCCTCCACCTGAGAACTCTGAGTCTCTCACATCCTAATATGACTAGACTGTTTATAATGACACAGACAGTCTGATAACCTTGAGGAGGGAAGAGGGTAGGAAAGTCTGGATGAAGACACAGGATTGAGAAGCTCCACCCGGCTCTGAGGTGCCCTTCTCAACATCCACTGTCTTACATCTGGCAACAGGAGTCTCCATGTAAAAAGGATTCCAGAAGATGCAGGAAAATAGCACCTTCTAGGCATCTTCCTGCCCCATTGAAGAGAAGACTACAATTGAAGAATATAGTTTGCCTTTTATTTTTCCTCTGTGTATTTTTTGAATTTGTTTGGTCATGGAATGTTCTGTTCACCAAATACCAATAATACTATGTCAAATGAAAGTATTTGTCCTCAATTTCAACTGAGGGTCCAGAACAAGACCCATAACTGTTCCCACATTCCAAAGTGAGATTCCAGACTGGTAAATTTTTTTTTTCTTTAAGGGTCAGATAGTAAGTACTTTAGGTTTTGTGGGACAGATCATAAGCCATTAACAAAAAAGGTAGCAGCTTATGGGGTGTGGCCCTTTGGCTGTGATTTGCCTGTTCTAGACCCCTCATGCTGGTCTTGCAAGTGAGAGGGTCAAAAAATAGTTTTGTGACTCTTGGCTTCTCGTGTATTAGAAGGTAAGGGTTAAAATCAAAGAGGCAGAGAAGTTCAAGTTCTTGGAGTTTGGGGAGTGCCATAATCCCCAACCCCAAGGGAAACTGTTGGGGTATAGTTCAATTATCTATTAGTGTGTGAAAACCAGCCTAAGCCCTAATCTTCAATGACAGACCATTTCTAAGGATCCTTAGGGTTGGGTAGTAGGGAAGTTCTTCTGCTCCGCATTGTGTCACCTGTGGTTACTCACGTGGCTATGCTCAGCTGGAGTTTTGGCTGCCAGTGGAAGCCCCAGGTGGCTTTACCCATAAGTCTAGCACCTTAAGCTGTGTTGGGCTGGAAGCTGGCCAGGCCTCCTTCTCTCACGAGGATTCTCACCATTCAGTGGTTGAGCTCAAGCTTTGTTGTGTGGTGAGAAAGCAAAGGCGGACCCTGCGAGATGTCTTTAGACTTAGGCTGTGAAACTCACACAGTGTTGTGAGTTCTGTTGTTCAAAGAAAGTCACAAGGTCATCCCAGAATCAAGAGGGGGAGAAATAGATTCTGCCCCTGATGGGAGCAGTGGCACCTACAGGCACAGATGGGAGGAACTGTTGGCAACTGTCTTTGGAGAAAATCCACGACAGTTTTCCCTTTGTCCGTAGAAATTTACAATTCTCCAACAGGCAAAATATACCCAGTCCCCTCCAAGGCCTCCAAAATTATCATTCCGTCACTATATTTGCTCAAAGTGTCTTATAATCTGTGCCAAGTCCGGATGTAGAGGCAGCTCCTCGAGTGCCTCTTTTCTTGATCTGGTGACCTAAGAATTAGAGGGAAATTTATTTGCACCTTCCCCTTTTACACACACACCACACACACAATCTACAATGGTAAGATCGAGATCAGATAGATAACTGCAGTGGACACTAGAGAGAAAGGACAAAAGCACATAGTGAGAGAGGATACCGGAGAAGGGTGCGGTCTGGGAGAACGGGTCTTCTCCAGGAGACCACAAGGATACACCTGCAGGGTCCTCTCCACCGTGACTCAGCTCTTGGGAATTTGTAGACTTAACGTCCTAGAACTTGGAAATTTTTACTTCTGTGAAATCCTGTAGTACTGTGGGGGCTGGAACAGCATCTCCTGCTTAATTCAAACTGGCCAATGAAAAAAGTACCTATGGGTTGGAACTTTTTGACTGGAAATAAAAAGGGAAAGACAAGGCAGCACCTGTGGCTCAGTGGGTAGGGCGCTGGCCCCATATGCCAAGGGTGGCGGGTTTGAACCCAGCCCCAGCCAAACTGCAACAACAACAACAAAATAGCTGGGCATTGTGGCAGGCACCTGTAGTCCCAGCTACTTGGGAGGCTAAGGCAAGACAATCGCCTAAGCCCAGGAGTTGGAGGTTACTGTGAGCTGTTATGCCACAGCACTCTTCTGAGGGCGATAAAGTGAGACTCTGTCTCTGTTAAAAAAAAAAAAAAAGGTGGGAGGGGGGAGAGGAGACCAAGCCAGTTGGGGAGCACAGCCATTTAGAATTCTTCTATGCCTTAAGCTCCCGGCTGGTGAATAAAGCCCTTCCTCTTATAAACATGGTGTTCAGGTGCTCTTTCTCTCCGTTGGGCCTCATCTTCCTGCAACAATAGTAATTCGAAGCCAGCTAGACACATGTTGCTAGTAGATTCAATATTTGCATTGGTTCAAATCCCATTTTTGGTACCAATTTCTGTATCAGTTTTCAATTGCTAAATAAATGTTAAGCCAATAGTTAATGTCTTCAACAACAATAACCATTAATGTGCTCCTAATTCTGCAACTAGGCAAGATGTGGGAACAGCTCACCCCATATGGTGCTGGCTAAGGTGGTTCAGCAAGGGCCAGAATGTGACTGGAGTGACTAGGGACTAGTGAGGTCTCTCTCGCCCATTATTGCCTGTCAACCTCAGAGTCTCTCTCTCCAAGTGGCCTGTCTCTCCAGCACAATGACCAGATTTCTTTTCATGGTGACCTGCTTTCTGCTGCACTGTGTTGGCCAAAGCAAGTCCCAGGATGGTGAAGATTTGAAGAGAAGAGAAACAGACTCCATTTCTTTTTTTTTTTTTTTTTTTTTTTATTGTTGGGGATTCATTGAGGGTACAATAAGCCAGTTACACTGATTGCAATTGTTAGGTAAAGTCCCTCTTGCAATCATGTCTTGCCCCCATAAAGTGTGACACACACTAAGGCCCCACCCTCCTCCCTCCATCCCTCTTTCTGCTTCCCCCCCCCATAAACTTAATTGTCATTAATTGTCCTCATATCAAGATTGCAGACTCCATTTCTTGATGAAAAAAGATGCAAAGAATTTGTGACTGTCATTTATCCACCATAATCTGCCCTTTATTCACAAATATTTGAATTCCTCCCACATATAAGATATATTTCCACCCCCTCCAAAACCTGCAAAATCTTCATCTCATTAAGATACCAGGTTCATCAGGCCCAGAGGAAAACATTCTAGACCTGCGGTATCAACAAAGGGTCATGGACAAGGACGACCAGGACCAGGAGGCCCTGGGCAGTGACGCAAGTGACTTCAGCGACACATCCATGGAGGATGGCGGTGGCCGCTCAGTAGTGAAGGGCAAAGCTCTCAAGTTGTGAGTGTGCATCCTGGTGTTTGTAGCATTTGTGGAAAGCTGTCTGTGTGTGTACCTGAGCACGCGTGTAGGTGGTGTTTGTGAGTACAGAGCGCGGTGCTGTCCGTTACACGCGTCCCTGTACATAAATACACTGACATGAAACCATGGTTTTATTTAACAGATGTGTCCCAGTAAATTTGATTTTTGTAGCTTTTTGTAAATTATTTAAAGTGCTGTAAAAAGTATTTTTGGAAAATATTGTCGTTCACTTTTGTAGGGCGTCCCTAACTGCAGTTTTCTGTGGTCTGCTTGCAAGTCTTAGATTAGCAAACATTTGGTTCTTACCATCATGGCCAGGTTCACAGACACTGAGGCCGCTGCTGTCCAGTAGACCGCTGGTGACAGTGTCCAGTGGTACCACCGTTCAAGCCGAGAGAGACAGCAGTCGCCCTCGCCAAGAATCACTGAAATGCCCAAAGGTGTCTTTTGGGAAGCTCCCAGGACAACACTTTTTGTACAAAGGACCTCCCACCCCAGTCCCTTAAGGCCAGAGCACGTCTTCTGAAAACGGCAGTCACAGCCTTCATCTGGAAAATGTTTTGAAGCACAAAGACCAACCAGCACCGAAGGGTCAACTAGCCGGGCCACTGCGGGTGGAGGCCAGGAGAGCCCTGCTGTGGCTCTGGAGCCCCAGTTGATTAATGTCCGTCCAGTCACAGATGATTCTAAATCTAAATAAACCTCTTTTTATATGGGGGGAAAAAAAGATACCAGGTTCAAGGTCCAGTATCTTGGGATCTGGGGCTCCTCAGATGATGTTCCTCAAGTAGTTTCCTCTTGAGGAAACTAAAGATTTGTGAACTAAAAGGATAAGTTATGTCCCTTCCCCGCCATATGATGGTGAGACAGATAACCTCTGTGGATGGTCCTATTCAAACACAGATGGTAGGGGAAGCACAGCCCAGTCACTGCTCCAGGAACTGCTGCTTCAGTATGAAGCAATTCCCTGATCTGGCTCCACCCTCTGCGTCATCCTTCCTTTTCCCATAAGAAATGGCCCTCCTTTGCAGTTCAGGAGCTTTCTCAGCTTTCTTCCTAACTTACAGAATCAGGATCTCAAAGATCTCTTTTCTTTTTTTTTTTGAGACAGAGCCTCAAGCTGTCACCCTAGGTAGAGTGCTGTGGCATCACAGCTCACAGCAACCTCCAACTCCTGGGTTCAAGCGATTCTCCTGCCTTTACCTCCCTAGTAGCTGGGATTACAGGTGCCTGCCATAATGCCTGGCTATTTTTTGGTTTGGCAGACCCGGGCTGGATTTGAACCCACCAGCTCAGGTGTATGTGGTTGGCACCTTAGCCACTTGAGCCACAGGCGCCGAGCCTCAAAGATCTCTTTTCAATGTGAATAGTCTCTGTTTCTTCAAGTCCAGGCTAATGGTCCTTTCACTAATCACTTTCCTTAAAAATTTCGTAGGTTTTCTATGAATCTTATTGGGATTTACTGGGTGCCCCCAAAACATAAATCCACAATTCTAAGACAGTCTTCTCTTAACTTTGAACATGTCAAGCTATGTGGGAAAACTTCCTTAAAGTCTTTAAAATCCTTTTTTCTAGTGGAGAGCACCTCTGAGGATCAGTCTTAAACCTTCCAAATGTCTTAAAAGAAGCCTGACAGCCTCGATGTGATCTTCGTGCTGAGGCTGTCCTTCACGGACAGCACCTCCTGTGCTTTTGCCTTGAGATAATTTCTTATTTTGAGAATTTTTTTGCTGACTGGAGGTACTGTCCTGGATTCTTTTCCAGAATTCTGCTTCGAAAATTGAACAGTCTCTTCTTTAATTTATTGCTTATCATATATCACTAAAAGAAGCCAGTGGTAACTTTCAACATTCTGCCTAAAAATCTTAGATCTATAAATTCATGAAGCACATTTTCTGTCATCTGCATTGCTGGAGGTAGTAACATGGTTGCTAAATGTTCCGCTACAGCCTCTGCTAGCAACTGTCTCATCTGCTCCTGCAGCCTGGGCTGACAATCTCCTCCCTGCCCTTGTAGCTCCACCTGCCACCACATTGCAAAACCAACCCTATGTCCTTTAGGTTTTGTGCCAGCAGCACCCACTATTAGGCACCAAGTTCTACTTCAGTTTTCTGCTGGTGTGATTAGTGGCTTAAAACGGCAATGTATATATAATATCTTGTGATTCTGTGGACCAACTGGTCTTAGCTGGGCAGGTCTTCTGCTCCACATGGTATCAGTTGGAATCACTCATGTGGTCACAGTCAGTGGAAAGTGGGAGTGGCTGAAATGGTGGTGGCTAACTGGGCCTCTCTCTTTTCACGTGGTCTCTCAAGGTGTAGCCCAAGCTTCTCAATATGGTGCCTCCATCCCAAAAGAACAAAAGTGGGCATTGCACAGTGTCTTAAGGTCCATGCTCCAGAACTTGCACAATTCACTTGGACTTTTTCACTGATCAAAGTACATCACAAGGTCATTTTCACCCATTAGGGTGCAGGAAGAGACACCAGCTCTTGAGGGGAGCACAGAGATGGGAAGAATTGTTGGTAGCCATCTTTGCAGATTAGTCACTTGAGAAGCTCCCAGCAGACCAACAGGAAAATTGGCATAACCATCCTAAGCATCCCGGCTGCCTACAGCCCACTGGATTGATGTCTATTGTATGGAACTAGCCCAGGGCAGCAGCAAGCTGAACTCTGACTGGGAAGTAACCGTGCTCCCAGCTACAAAAATTCAATGCTGTCCAAGGAGCTGATTTTCTGTACATGTCGTCACACAAGAGAACAGGCCAGCATGTGGTCGACTTAGATCCTGCTCTTGATGGCTGCCTGCAGGGGTGCAAGCTCTCAACAGAAAGCTGCTAGAAAGGCATGGCTGGATGCCACAGGTAAGGAGTCTTTAGTGTCCTTCCTGAGAAGCATCATTCACATAAGGGTGAGGGTGCCCAGCAGTGAGGGTCTCCAAAGACCCACCACAGTGGCCTCATGAAAGACTCAGCTTTAGCCATCTACCAAACCAGCCAAACCCAGAGAGTTTTACACCTATTCCCAGGAGACCAGGGAGGTAGGTCTCCTGCTCTCTTACCAGCAATTCTCAGCCTGAGGGCAGAGTGGTCCAAGCAAAAGGCAGAGAACCTGGAAAAGCAGGCCTTTTCCCACATCTTTTCCCACGCCAGCCCTACCTTATAGCAGGCTGTAGCTAGGCAAGGGTGAAGCTTTATTTCTGAACAAAGTTTGGAGCTTTGGTAAGTAAATAAGACAGGACATACATGTTACTGAGCTGACAGATATTTGTGGCAACCTACACAAGAGAGGTTTTTATTACCTAAGAGTAAAAAGAATTCCTCTAGGATGGGATAACATCAAGAGTGGGAGTGGGGAAGGGCACTAAGTTTCTGGTTATACCTGCTCAGTCCATGCAACATTTACATGTCTATTTCCATTTACCTGGCTTTTCCAATCCAGACACATGGCTTGGGAAAGACTCTTGGAGAAAATTAGCAGGATAGTCTGGGCCCAGGCAGGTTCACAAGGCTCCTATGTACTCATATGAGCACTTGTACCTGGCTCTGTCTGTGAGACACTATCACTGTATCCCATGAATAGGATGCAAACCCACATGACTATGGCTCACAGCACAAGATTTGGGGTGGAAAACCCTAGGTTCAAATCCTGATGATCCTCTAGTTATTATCCCTGGGGTCTAGAATAAATCACTTCAGTTTTCTTATTCCTAAAATGGGCACACTAATGCCTCCCTTACAGGTTTGTTAGGAGAGCAGAGCAAGGTAACAGGTGCGGAGCATTTAGCTGGCTAGAGTAAATCCTTGAAGCACGTAAGACTTCTAATTAGACTTGTCTAATAGTACAAAGCAGGAGACTGCCTCTGTGTGCGATTGCTGTCCAGACACGATCTAGAATATCTGAGGGAAGAAACAGAAGAAGTTGGTAACATTGGTTGCTGCTGGAGAAGGAGACTTTTCACTGTTTAACTTTTTGTACCTTTTAATTTTAAATCATGTAAATGTATTCACTATTCCCAAAGCAAATTTAAACTTTTTTTTTTGCAGTTTTTGGCGGTAGCTGGGTTTGAACCTTCCACCTCCAGTATACGGGACTAGTGCCCTACTCCTTTGAGCCACAGGTGCTGCCCCGCAAATTTAAACTTTAAAACTTTCCAACATTTTATTATGAACATTTTCAAATGTACAGAAAAAGTCGAATGAATTTTACAGTGGATACCACAACCAAGAATCTGCCATTCCCATTTGAATCTACGAGCTTTATCTCAGATCTATTATATTTTTTAAATGAAATGAATCTACCTCTGAGACCGGGGAAAGTCGCTTTACTTATCACGGTCTTAGAGTTCTCTCTGGAGGATGTGAAGTGTGGCGTATTCTTTCTGTCATTCACTAAACACAAAGCCAGTCTGAGCAGGGCAGCTGTTGGCTGTGTTGCCTACATGTTGTAAGCACCTCTTGGGGTGGTTTCCTCATTTAAAACATTCCCCTCTCCTTGAGGACAGGCCCAGTCACACCTGTGTAAGCCCTAGTGATCACATGGGTACTACATGGCCTTGTCTCCCAGGACAAATGGCCCAGGGATGGTGGCATGGCTCTCCTGCTGCTTTCTGGTATTTCTGACTCTCTTCCCCTCCCCTTCAGCCCACAGGGGAGGGCTGTTAGGTGTGTCCATGTGACTGTTCTAGACAATGAAATGCAATTGTATTTCCATTCCCTGTCTTCCCCTGGTGCTCCAACCAGTAAGACTCCATGTTCCAGATGGTGTAGCCACAGGGTGGTGGAGGACTGTTGGAGGTTAGTTGCCCCGGAGAGTTGTCTGGAGCCTCCATGGATTTGGTATGACTGTGAAATAAACCTTTGCTTTGATGAATCCCTGAGACTCTGGGGGCTGTTTGTTACTGCAGCACCACAGGGTCCCTGCTGACTGATAGAGATGAGCACCTGTCATGAGCCTGGCATGCCAGACACTGTTGCCTGGATACTTCAAACTGGAATTGAGGGAGGTGAAACAGACCATTGCTGGTGACAAAGCCATCAACCAGAGGCTTGGGAGCAATTAATTAAAGATGAGATTTCCCCCTATATAGATGAAGCCAATCAGAAAGAAATTAAGAGTGTATCTGTGGGGTTGGAGGGAACCCAGAATCCCTGACCTGAAGAGATTCATTCTACCAGGAGAGGAGGCCCTTTATCCTCAGTGGTTCACCCTCATGGACTTACTTGTAGACTCCTTCTCCCCTCCAGTCCCAGGGAGAAAATAAAAAGAGTAATCAAGCTATTTTCCCAGACACTAAAAGATTTTTTTAATACCCTTAGGCAATCTCTGCTGAGAACACTCCATGGGGTAGATCAAACAGACCCATTTCTGTGATAAACAACAGAAAAATCAGACTGGTTCCAGCAGAAAAGGAGACTTTCTTGGTTCCCAGAACTGAAAAGTCCGAGGGTAGATCTGGCTTCAGAGACAGCTAGACTAGGCCTTGCTGTTGAAATCTTAGTGTCAGAACCGACCTCATTAAGGGTCCTGCTTACCTGTTTTTCTGGAAGATTAGTAAGAGATGCTAAACCATAGTGATATTCATTTCTAAAATCCCAGTGGTTACTTTGCTTTCTCTGCCCTTCCATCGTCTCCTTGACATGGAAGGCTCAGATCTGAAGCTGCCTCTTCTAAAACGCCTTCCTTACCTAGCCCACCCTCCAAGCTCTCCACTTTCCCCCCCGTTACAATCATAGTCTTTCTATGCTTATAGTCAGATCAGGGGCCCATATAACCTTGGGACTGAATTCCACTTAAAGTGCATTTAGCTCAAAAAATATAGGCTAAGGGTAAAGCAAGCATGAAGCGCTGTATTGCACTTGGCAAACACTTGCACTTGCGGCTCACCTAGCAGTTCATTAAAACCAACATGGACTGAATCTCCAAGATGAGTGTCCTGTGCTAGATCCTGGGATACAGGACAAATATGATATACGCGCTGTCCTCAGTGATCTCAGGATCTCATCTGGGCAACAAACGTGTAATCATAACAACAACAACAAAACAAATCATCGATACTTAGTGATCATTTTCTATGTGCCAGGCCCTGTGCTAAGCAATTTCCTGCACTCTTAGTCCAATCAAACACCCCATGAAGTAATATACCAGGGCTTCACTTATCTACTGCCTGTAACAAACTCTAATAAAATGTAGCAGCTTAGAACAATTATGTTGTCTTCTCTCCAGATCCTGTGATCTGGCCAGTCTCAACCAGGTGGTTCTTCCCCTCTTGCCTGTGGTTCACTCACATGGCTGCAGTCAGCGAGCTCAGCAGGACGCCAGGAAGCTGGGTTTTCATCTCTCTCTGTGGTCCCTGAACCTCTCTCTGCTGTGACATGTCCACAAGATCACTCCACCAGGGGCCTGTACCTACATGGCAGATGGGGGCTCCCAGGAGTATGAAAGCTGTCAGGGTTTCTTTAGGGTTAGGCCCAGAACAGGCACAGCGTCACGTCCACCCAATTCTGTTATTTCAGGCAAGTCGCAAGCCCCATCCACAGTCAAGAGGAGGTGGCCACCCAGAGGTATGAATATCAAAAACCAAGGTCCATCAGGAGCCACCAATGTAATGGATTGTCACCGTCAAGAAGCTTTCTATTGCAAGTGAAATAAACTTGATTCATACTAACTAAAGTTCAAAAAAAAAATGGGGCTCATCTGTTGAAAACTGAAAACATCCACTGCTCCGGGCTAAGGGGAAGACAGGACACTTTCATGGAGCCAATGAGTCACCTTGAGATGAAGCTGAATATCTCCCAGGCAGTCACTGGCTGCCAGAAACTCTCTGAAGTGGACAGTGAACGCAAACATTATTCTTTTTATGAGAAGCATATGACCACAGAAAATGCTGTGGATGCTCTGGGTGAAGAATGGAAGGGTTGCGTGGTCCGAATCAATGGTGGTAAAAACAGACCAGGTTTCCCCCTGAAGCAGGGTGTATCTGCCTGCTATGGTAACATGTGAAGAGCGAGGGGGAGGAAAAAAAGGAAGGAAGGAGAGAGACAGAGAGAGAGGAAGGGAGGGAGAAAGGAAGGGAGAAGAGAAAGAGGTAGGGGAGGGAGAAGGGGAGAGAGAGGGGAGAAGGGATGGAGGGAGGGAGGGTGGGCGGGGGAAGAAGGGCTCTGTTACTAGGAAAGTGTTAAGGGATGCTGTGCAGAAAGGTGGCATTAGCATCCTCTCTTCACAGATGAATAAAAATCTGATTCTCACAAAAAGTGAAGAAAGAGACTTGCCCAAGTTCATACATCTGGAAGATGCTACAGCTGAGCCAGGAACCTGAGTCTCAGAGGTGCCAAAGGTCCTGTTCGTAACGGCCAGATTATACAGGAGTGTTTGCACGCAACGACAAGGCAGGGTGACCCAGCAATAGCAAAGAACCTGCCATTGTTCAGAGGTAATAGGGCATGGCTACTAGTTGGGCAATGGCGAGGCAGTGAGTCGGGGAAGACTTCCCAGAAGAGGCTTGGCAGGGCTGAGGGGTCATTCTAGGACAAGGAAACAGCGTGTTCAAACATGTCTCAGGAGCCTGCAAGATTTGGGGAGAGCGAAAAAAGTATGGGGTTCGAGTGAGGAGAAGGAGGTTTCCAAGCTGAGGACTAAGAATTTCTGGGTCTAGGATTTATTACGAGAAGCCTGAGGATTTGTCTCTGAATCCGATCTGGTCTATAGACAGAAAAAGATAATATACCACATATGACAGACAACTCATCAAATATATTTAAAAGTATTGCTGAATTCATGGTAGCTCTTTGTTGGAAGATGCTTTCTGAATCAGTAGATACTAAAAGTAGAACTATTGCCATGCTTGGATCAGGAATTATTTTGCTATTATAAAAGAGGCTTGATGCTAAAAAGAACCGAGAGAAATTGATTTCAAATTCATGCTACAAAGGGATTGGTTCTAAAACCAGGCCAATGAGGACAGCAGAACCAACCTGAGGGTTTCGCTGCCATCTCAAAGGTAACACTGGACAGGCTCCCAGAGGGTTTTGAGCAGAGGAACAGTGGATTCAGAATGCCCGGAGGGGCTGATCCTGCAGACAGTGCAAATCAGAGGCTGCTGCCGGCAAGCGTCATGAGAGCTCAGGACAAAGAGCGCAGGCTCTAGAGACAGACTGCCTGGGTTCAAATCCCAGCACTGCCACTGACCTGCTGTGTGACTTTGGGCAAGTTACTTAACCTCTTTGATGCCTTCATTTCTCCACCTGTAAAATGGGATGATGATGATGATAGAGGACAAATGAATTGAAAAATGTAAAGTGGTTGGAATTACACTCAAGTGTACTACCGTAATAACAATATTATCACCTGTTTTGTGAGTTTATGGCTCTGGGAATCTTTACTATTATGGTCCAAGAAAGATAAGACGGTGGCCAGAACTTCAGGGCACAGGGCCCTGGTGAAGAAATACTTGGAGGGGTGTACGTATTTGCATACACCCACAAAGTCTCCATCTATTTCAAATATGCAAACAATATCTGCATCGTAATTAGTTACAGGGAGAAAGGCTCCAGGTCTGCCTCATCTGCTACAGTGAAGGTGGGACTGGCGAAGACCCAAGAGAACTCTTTATCAGCCCAGAATGGGCGGTCAGCACATCGGCCTCTGGGGGAGCCTCATGGAAGACAGAGGAAAATGGAGCTTGAATCTCCTTTTTTGTTTTTGAGACAGTCTCACTTTGACACCCAGGGTAGAGTGCTGTGGCATCATAGCTCACAGCAACCTCAAACTCCTGGGCTCAAGTGATCCTCCTGCCTCAGCCTGCCAAGTAGCTGAGACTACAGATGCCTGTCAAAGCACCCAGCTATTTTTAGAGATGGGATCCCGCTCTTGCCTCAGGCTGGTCTCAAACTCCTGAGCTCAAACAATCCACCTGCCTGGCCCTCCCAGAGTCCTAGGATTACAGATGTGAGCCCCACGCACCCAGCCTGGAGCTTGAACCTCTGGATGTGTGGGCGTTGAGGAGAAGCAGGCGCAGACAGACGGTGCTCTCCAGGGCGGAGACCCACTCTCAGACATCTCTGGCCCTGCACTCAGCTCTTCTAGGGACTGAGGGGTCCCTGCCTCTGCCTCTCCAGCTCACAGCCTTCCCTCACCCCCCCACCCCCATGTTTCAGGCAGGGGAGCAGGGGAGCAGGTGTACAGACGCTCGGGACTGCCCAGGCCGAGAGACAGAAAGAAAAGGCCCGGTAATACTGTGCCAGCCTGTGCCAGGCCCGCGCCGGGACTCCCAGGGTCTCAGACAGGAATCTACTGTCGGGGCCGGTTACACCCACTGGACAGACGGGAAAACCAATTTGCAGTGCATTTCTTTCACTGCGGTGCGGAGACAGGGAAGTGGGAGGAGGGAAGTCAGAGGCTCAGCATGGGGGCTCATTCTGCTGAGCTTTCTTCATCACTTGTGAATCCAAGACCTGAATGATGAGAAGTCCAGAAGTTCAAAGCCTCACGGGGACGTGACTGTACATCCAAGACTCTTTGACGCTGCCCTGTAAGGAAAACATTGTCTTCTTTCAGATGTGAAATTGTTGTTCCTAAAGATTGCTTGTCCTGAGGTCACAGAGCTAGTAAGTTGACTGAGTCAGATTTGAACCCAGGTCAATGTGACACCAAGATCTGTGTCGTTTCTGTTCCTGGATAAGCCCCTAGTCCAGTTGGGGAACTGATAAGTAAAGGTGATTGTTTCACAACCTGTGCTCAGAGTAGGTTGAGTGTGTCAGCAGGGAAAGGGGGCCAAGGAGGGCTTCTGAAAGAGGTGACACCTGAGCTTAGCCATAAAGGACCAGCGGCAGGTGCAGGGCGCCTGCAGCAGGGAGAAGGTAAGACCACCACAGCCAGAAGAGGTCGCTCACTGTCACTGTCAGCCATTACCTCGAGCCATTGTCACAGTGGCCTACGTTACCCCTTGAGGCAAACTAGAGGTAACGTCTCCCTTAAGTGTATCTCATGTGACCATATCAGTAAGAACGACCGCCATCTAACATTTTATCATCTATAAGATTTGCTAAGAATTTTGTGGAGTTCAAAGAAAGAATTTCAGGGACCCCCCCCCCAAAAAAAAGAGTAAGAATTTTGTGGGGAAAAATGCTTTAAATGGAAGTGAAATTCATATAACAGAAAATTAACCACTTTAAAGTGATAGTGCCTTCACACTGCTGTGCACCCACCACCTCTATTAATTATTCCAAACATCTTCATCACCCCATTATAAAGCCCACGAGGCAGTCACTTCCGATGCCTCCCTCCCTCCCGACCCCAGCAACCACCAACCTGCTTTCTAGCTCTGAATCTACCCATTCTGAATATTCCATATAAATGGAATCACAAGACATGTGACCTTTCGTGGCTGGCTGCTGTCATTGAGCATCATGTTTTTGAGGTTTCATTTACTATTTTCTATCTTTTCTAGCTGAGGTGAGAGCAGAGCTCAGGTCATGGTCTCAAGATGACAGAGCATCTTCTGCCCAGGCCTGGCCTTTCTCCTTCCTCTCCTGCTTGGGCAGTAGACACGTTCTACCCTCCTTCAAGGGCCCAGAAGTTGGATCTTTAAAATGGGGTGGTTGACCAACAAGGTGAATGTACTTAACACTACTGAACTTTACCCTGACACAGGATTAGGAAGGTAAATTTGTGTTATGTGGGGGGGTTGCTATCATTTTTTTAAAAGCAATATAAGGAAAAGCCTTTAACACATAGGATGCTTTGATCTTTAAGGGCCCCTCACTCCAATAGACCTATAAGACTAAGGGCTCATAATTGAGACTTGGGTAAAATAAAAGCCAGCCAATTAGACAGAAAGAAAGGAAATAATGATGAAGAGAGAGAAGGAGGAGGAGGGTAAGGGATGAGAAGAAGGGGGTGCAGGGAAGAGGGAGGGGAGGGGAAGGAGATGGAGGGGAGAGAGAAGGAAGAGGAGGCAGCGATCCATCCTGCAGTCTCAGCCCACTTCTTCTCTGCCTCACTTGACCCTTGTGCTGATTTCTTGATGCTCAGCCACTGCCATTCTGTGACCTTGGTCACATTCTCCAACATGAGCTGTGGGTTACTCTGTAGTATTGGAGCAAGTTGGAAACCACTGAGTTTTCAAATTGACTCAGCCTCTGTGATTCAAAAAGATATTGTCCCAGTAGATTTTGAGCCAGAATCAGGATGAAAGCAATAAATATTTGATTAAAAAAAAAAACCAAAACAATGGTTCAGCTGTCTCTAAGACACACTGATTGCGTCTCTGAGGGCCTTCACACAGGTGCCAGCATCCAACATCACCCCATTGGCTGAAGGGACGCCAAGACGTATCCACACATTCCAGAGTTGCTCAGCTGGGTTTCAGATATCCGGTTTCCTGTTCCCTACAGCATCCTCTCTTATTAGAATTTGAGCTGCCATCTGGGGTCAGGAATTTCAATTCCTGGGAATGGGAGGCTATAACTCCAGGGGAGGGCCACAGTTCCTGAAAGACTGATTACACGGCAGCAGGTGCCTGTAACATGCAGGTGAACACATGCATTTAGACAGCGTAAGTAGGAATCCAAGAATATCTTAGAAAACAACCACTGTACACTCGGAGCCAAAAATAAAAACATTGGTTTGATTTATTCTCCTTGGAGTCTGTCCTGGAAAGAACATGAATGCTGAGGTTGGCACCTCAAACTCCCAACTGAAAAGGTGGCTGGCAACAGAGAATGAGGAGCATAATGGGAGGTCACGATCAAGGCAAGTGCAGAGGGCTCAGAGGGCTCAGCGGGGCCGGTGGGGGTGGGGGCAGGAAGAAGAAACCAAGGAGGGCTTCTGGTAAGCAGGGACACTGGCACCAAAACCCAAAGGCAGGAATGGGAGGGCAAAGCTCCTCCCAAATGAATGAGAAGGGTGGCTTGGTAGCAATGGATCATTGGTAACACCTCCCCTTTTGCCCCTCTATTTTCCATTGTTTAAAGAGTATGTGTCATATTGATGGTAACAATTTTAAAAGGAAAGAAAACATAACTGTTACAAAAGATCTGGGGAGTTTTTGTGAGGACACAGGGCAGCACCCGGGTTGTGATCCCGGGAATGAAGATGCTTCCCCTCTCTCGCATCCCCAGCAGCCTCTTCCACGGTGGGGTATGTTAGCTCAGGTGGCTGTAGCAAAATCCCACAGGCCAGGGGGTTTGAACTACAGAAATTCATTCTCTCAACAGTTCTGGAGATGGCAAGTCCAAGATCAAGGTGTTGTCAGGGTTAGTTCCTTGCGAGGCCTCTCACCTTGGCTGCATCCCTGAGTGATCTCCCTCTGTCCTACCCTCTTCTTGTGAGGACACCAAACTGGATTAGTGACCTCATTTGAACTTCATCACCTCGGTAAAGACATTCTCCAAATGCAGTCACATCCTGAGGTACTGAGGGTTAGGGCTTCAACCTAGGAATTGGGGGGGACTCAGATCAGCCCATTACACTGGGGTACAGATATGTGATTAGAAGTGAGTCCTTTATTCTCCCCCTTTGCTGTGGGACAGATCCAAATATTTGAGCTTGTCTGCAATTTGATGCAGAGATCCTGGATGCTGGCAAGGGGTTGTTGGAAGGGCCAGCCAGTGGACATTACAAGAGCCAATTAGGAGGACCGGATGGGAGACTCATCCTCCTCCCCATCAGCACACACACATACAGAGACACACGTGTGCAGGCGCACAAACGTACACATGTAACATACACACACACCACACACCCAGACACACACTATACAGCACACATACACACATAAACTATACACACAAACATATCACACAGACACACACATACACACAGACTCACGCTTCTTTCGATGACCATCCTAAACCTTTGTCCCTGAATGGGGGTAGGAGGGATGAGGTGGCCAGGGATGGAGGAGAAGGTGAGGTGACAGGGGATTTGGCCTTTATCATCTAGGATCACTTACCAATCTGAGCTGGGCTCAAGATGCAGCCGTCTGCTCAACCGGCATCAGCAGGCTTCTTGGCCAAGATAGCTCTTCAACACGCGGGGACCAGCCTCTCCCAGCTTCTCTGCACATACTGCATCAGCGCCACCCACGATACCAGGTCTTCCAAAATCCTGGGCCCTGACCTCAGGATGCCCCCATTCCCCTTTATAACTCCAGCCCACACAGGGACCTAACACCTTCCTGGATGTCTTCTGCATACCACTGCGACAGGGTGGAGTTTTCCAAAGCAGAACATAAACCCGGGTAGCCTAACCTATCATCTCCTTCCAGAGTCCCAGGCCCTCCATTCCAGCCCATCCAACTTCCACGTTCTCCAGCTGTCCACTCCTCCCTCAGGGCACGGCTCCTCACTTCCCCAGCAAGGATGCTGAGTTCTGCTCTTGGAGACCTTCTAGGGAGAGCCAGAGGAGGTCAGAGTTTGGGACCCACACACCACACACACAGACACACACTTCTTTCTTTCTTTTTCTCTTGAGACAGAGTCTCACTCTGTCACCCTGGGTAGAGTACCATGGCATCATAGCTCACAGCAACCTAAAACTCTTGGGTTTAAGGAGTCCTCTTGCCTCAGCCTCCTGAGTAGCTGGGACTATAGGAGTCCCCTACTATGCCCAGCTAGTTTTTTCTATTTTTAGTAGAAACAGAGTCTCTTGCTCAGGCTATTCTCAAACTTCTGAGCTCACACAATCCACCTGCTCAGCCTCCCAGAGTGCTAGGATTATAGGCGTGAGCCACTGCGCCTGACCTCACACGTTTCTTTCTTCTTCTTTTTTCTAAATCCATCTAGTCAATATTTATTTATCCGGAAAATAATATCTACTTTATTGAATTATTCTACAAAAGGAAGCACTTGGATTATCAAAATTATTTAAATATAAAACAAGAAGCAAACCCATGTTGTGGGAATACTTAGTAGAGGCAGCTCATGTAGGCTTGGAGAAGGTCAGAGAGTCGAAAGAGTTCCTTAATTTCTCTATTTCCTTTTCTTAAAATTTTATTTGGTGGGTAGTTGCTTTTTTTTTTAAGTGAGAAAATTAACATCCAGAACTATTTCTTCCAGAAATTCACTTGCAAGCTATGTAATACTGTTACCGTTGGCTCATTGCTGCTTACTGGCAACAGATTATTGTCTTTGCCAACTGGCCGGGAAGGATGGGAAGGAGCCTGGAGCCTACCTCTCACCCATTACTCCCGTTATAATTTCTTTACCATCTATTCCTTTGCCTGAGGGTGAAACTACAGCACTCTTGTTTCTAAACCAACTGCTGTGTCCACAGGTAGGTGCCTTGGAGTAGGGCAGTGGCCCACTAGTCAGGGGAACGGGCCTGCAGTCCCAAAGCCAGGATAGCAGTGCCCAGCAACAAGGGGAAGAATCGTGTGTTGCCAATGACTAACTCTGGCAATGCTCGGACAAACACGTTTCTTCTGATAACCACCCTAAGCCTTTGTTCCAAGATATGAGTTTCCCAGTAGGACAGACTGAGGTGACAGGGGATGGAGGAGAAGGTTCTCTCATTCAGTGGCAAGATGGGTTTCCTCGTAGCTGTAACCAGCCTGTTTTCACCCATGCAGGAGTTTGCAGCCTCCAAATCCCTTTTTCAGACATGACCTCATTTAGTATCCACCATACTTCCATTTTAGAGATGGAGAAACTGAAGCCCAGAGCGGAGAAATGACTGGCTCAAGGTCACATAGTGGGTAAAAGGCAGTGTCAGGGTGGGGACTCAGGGCTGTCTGTCTCTGTGGCCCTACCACAGTCTCAGTGGTGAAATTATACTCACTTGTGGGACAGGGGAGGCAGGGGAAACAAGGCTACAAGCTCCAAACCCGGCCGAGATTCCTCAGAGTTAATGCACATCATCCCATAGGGCTGACCTCATAAATATCATTAGATCTTGCAGCGTCCACCCAGCCCGCCAGGGCCCTGGCTGTGAGGAACTCTGTATCCTGTTCCCAGCCACAGCAGGTGGAAATAGTGTGAACTAATGAAATCACCCTAGCAAAGCTAACAGCTGAATGCTGGTCTCCTGCCAGGCGGGAGCCAAGAGACTGCTGATCCACACACACTGCTGATCCTCTCCTCCACCAGCTGTGAGGCCAGAGGGCTGGAGAGAGCACTAGGCATGGGTAGTGGCAGATAGACTGCACTCTGGTCCCAGTGAGCTGTGTGACCTTGGGCACGTGACTTGATGTCTCTAAACCTCAGTTTGGGTCATCTGTAAAAAAATGATAAGAGGACCTACCAGGGGTCCTCAAACTCCACAGGAGGCGGTGTGATTGTATTTGTTCTCGTTTTGTTTTTTTACTTCAAAATAAGATATGTGCAGTGTGCATAGGAATTTGTTAATAGTTTTTGTTTTTTTAAACTATAGTCCAGCCCTCCAACGGTCTGAGGGACAGTGAACTGGCCCCCTGTTTAAAAAGTTTGAGGACCTCTGAGTCCTACTCCAATAACATATGTTCCTGGAACTTTATGAAAGTGTCTGGTGAGGGCCATGCACAATAATAGGGAATAGAGGGGGCGTCCATGAGGGATGGCAGCAGCTACCCATTTGCACCGGTACCAGATGAAAACCCCACCGGACACTGCTGCTGCCTTAAGCAAGGTCCAAGGCGGTGGGAGTAACTGCTGGTAGGGTCACACGGGGGTAGGATGGGGGGTCTCAAGTCCAGGAAAGCAACTGTGGGCCCCAGAGTGAATCATTCTCTGGAAGTCTGATCTATACCATCATCAAACATACAAAGACTTGGAGCATAAATCTCCCTGGTGCCTGGCTCACTTGGGCAGCCCCCAGAGACACATCAGTAACTACTTCCTGGGCTTTGCTCAGAATCCCTCACCTCTCCAACCAAGGATAGCCCCCCTCCCCATGCAATTCCAATGGTGTTGATTTTCCAAACTCAAAGGGGGCTTCTGTTCCCTTGGTAAGTTGATAGTGACCAGTTCACATAGGACGTAGGACCACACTGAACTCACTGCAGCCAGTAAAACTCAACTCTGGGACTTCTGATCAAGCTTCAGGCCAGTGGACTCCATTTTTCCTATAGGACATTTACAGAACTGCAGGGGCCACTACCAGGTAACCTTCAGGGGTCACTAGTTTGAGAAGGTGGCCTATGTAGCACAAGGTATTGCTGAGAAGTGACAGATACAGTGTCCTCATCACAGGGTTTGGGTTCTGCATCAAGCCGTACATATATAAACCTTCCTGGGCTTTTCCACTACACAAGTTAATTAAATCCTCCCTTGCCTTAAACCACCCCAGATCAGGCTTTCCCTTCACTTACACTTACAGCAAAAAGACCTAACTGATAAATCCATTGTCAGGCATCAAGGCCCTTGTAAAATTAACCAAATTTATATATTAACCCTGGCTGCTTACATTAGCACAGATTCAGAACAATAGGAACTGGATAATGTTTCACGATCCAGGTTTCAGGACATTCATGCTCTACTTCAAGTGTTGTGGGAGAAAGATGCTTCAGAATGAGGAAGACTTGAGTTTAAATCACAGCTCTTCCACTTACTAGCTGTGTGACCTTGGGCAAGTCACTCAAATTCTCTAGGATTCTATTTTTTCAAACCTCCAAGGGCTACAATGAGGCCTAAATGAGATGATAAAGCACCAGGACACAGTAGGTGCTCAATAAATGTACATGCACAATATGGGTCAACCCACCTAGATTTGCTTCATTGCAGGTACATGGAGAAGACCTATGGGGGGGGGGGCAAAAGGAAAGCCATCCCAGTTCCCAAGAATTCACTCAGGGTGCGTGCTATCCCTAATCATCTATCCATTTTATCCAAGAGGCAGGATAATAAGAAACAAAAGAGGAAGTGCTTTGGAGTCAGAGAAACCCGAAATCTTCTCTCTGCTCTGTGACCTTAGGCAAGTTGCCTAACCTCTCTGAGCCTTTCTCTTCCATCAGTAAAATGGGGAAGATATTCCCTACTCTTTAAGGGGTTACAGGAATGAAAGTGTGATACTGTGAGCACTGTACCCAGAAATATTCAAAAAACATATGTGATCCCCCAGGCCCTGGCCAGGGATCTTCCTCAAGGATTCGTCCTCAAGCTCCTGCTGCTCCTGAGCTCACTCACGCCCACGACTTCTAACTCCTTGTCCTGTCTGTGATCACCAAAGCCCAGTGTCCAGCACTAACCTCACCGCAGAGTTCAGATCTACTGGGCATCTTCACCAGGAGGCCCCCCCAGGCACCCCAAGTCCAGATCAAGCTGTTAACTCCCCTACTTCTCTCTACGGGATTTGGGTAAGTCGCCTGGGCTTTGGTGTCTCCATGTCTAATGTGATGTAGGCTGTAGCAGGCTGTGGAAGAGTACCATGAGGCTGTCCCAGCCCCAACATCCTAGGCTTCTCAATGCCATGCTGGGAACCACCTCCTCCCTAGACTCCCCTCCTCTATAAACAGCACTGCCTTAAAAACTTAGCAGCAACTTGGATTTGCCCCTCTCATTCATGCCACAGCCCCAAGTCTGGAAGATTCTCCCTTGGAGATGCTCCCCACCCCCCGTTGCTGCTGCCACCGTCTTCACCTGGGCCCCTGTCCTGCAGTCCTTCCCCTCTGCTCTTTCCATCCATGGGGCCTTGCTCACAAACAGACTGGCCTCCTCCTCACATCCCAGTCAAGAACTGGATGATGTCAGCACCCTGGAGAGTCTTCTTTTATTCTTTGGAGACATTGTCTTACACTGCTGCCCAGGCCAGAGTGCCCTGGCCTCAGCCGAGCTCACAGCAACCTCAAACTCCTGGGCAGCCATCCTCCTGCCTCAGCCTCCCAGGTAGCTAGGACTACAGGTGCCTTCACCATGCTCAGCTAATTTTTTCTATTTTGTCAGAGACAGGAGTTTCACTCTTGCTTAGCTGGCCTCAAACTCCTGAGCTCAAGCAATCTACCCACCTCAGCCTCTGAGAATGCTGGGATTACAGGCATGAACCACCATGCCTAGCCTCCGGGAGATTCTTTTGAAGCTTAGGGATGAGGGAAGAAATATATCATGCTGTTTATATTAGATACTCAATAAATATTTGTTGAACTCATTTGTTCATTCATGCTTTTCAAATCACATGCCTGGGCAGCAGTGTAAGACAATGTCTTGGAAGCATCTCCAAGACAGCATCAGAGATCCTTTTGCAAATCGCGAAAGCTTTGGACCTTTGTTCCATTTGCATGTGGCACTTTGTATACAATTTCAGGGGTCTTATTTTCCCCCTGAAGCTCACCCTTAATGTGCAGTCTGTCCCAACAGAGCTCATTTTACAGATGGAGAGACCCAGAGGGAAGAAGGGACTTGTTTGAGAACACACAGAGCACCTCTCTCTGCCAGGCACTGGATCAGCACGTGAAACTGCCAAGTCTACGCTCTGCCCCAGGCCATAGCTTTGGGCAGTAGGTCACTTAGCATCTAACACTTTCATGCTGTTTCCTTATCTGTGCAAGAGCACCCAAGCCTACATAGCAAGGTTGGAGTGATGAGAGGAGGTAGAGAAGGAGCCTGCTCCACCTCATGCACAAAAGACAATGCTCCTTCCATTCTTATTGCTGCCATCTAGAGTGGTCATGGAAGACTTCGTGGAAGAGGCAGGCCCTGCCTAGGCCTCAATTTTGGGTGCTGAAAGGAGGCAGGGGACAGAGGTTATTAATAGGCCTGGCTCAATGGGCCCAGGGAGGGTGAATGTGATACAGACACCCAGCACCATAGCTGGGGAGTACCTGACACCAGAAGGGGAGGGGGCCGGGCACTGAGGGGGGGGGGCGCCACCTCCCAAAATAGCCAGGGCAGAAGTCTATATAGGTGGCCATCCCCTCCGCCAGGCTCACTTCCCGTCAGGATCTCCCACCAGCCCAGCCTTACAGGGCAAGCTCCAACCCTCCACCCCCACCCAAGGTGAGTGCTATTGAGAGCAGAGGACAGAGGGATGCCACAGGATGAGGCAGCCACGTGTCCCCTTCCCCCAGTGCCCCAGGGGCGGGGGTGAGGGAGCTGAAAGGCAGGCAGCTGTGGAGTTCGGGACTGAGAGTAAGATTCCTGTGTTCTCCTCCTGACTCCTGTTGTGGCCTGGGACAAATCTCTCCCCCTGGAATCTCTCAGATTCCCCATCTGTAGAACCAGAGGGGAGGAGCCAGACAGCTGTGGACTCTGGTGATGCCATCATAGGGGACCTACAGAACAGAGGACTCCAGAGGTGGACTGTGGAGGGCTGATGGGCTGACCTGACAACATGTCTGATGCTCTGGCCAGGGACTCAGACCCAGAGAGGGTGCCAAGTGGATGGGAGAACTCAGCATCAGGGAGGGATGAGGGAACGAGAGGGAAGAAGAATGGCCTCTGTTGAAGCTGCAGACTTTGCCATGGAGTCAGCATTTGAGGACTCTCCAGGAGCCAGCCTGTGGCTCAGATGTGTGGGGCTTAGAGCTGGGACCTGGGCCCCAGAGAGGACCAAAGAGGGTCACTGAAATCCAAGTTAGTAGACTTGAGTGTCCTTAAACCAGTCACGATTCTCCAGACTCAGTTTCCCTACCAATATAGCATGAGGGTCCCCCCAGCTGGGGAAATAGACTCTTCAACAAGGTCCCTGAAGTGAGCTGGGCCTGGGAGCTCATGTTGGGCCTGAGTTGGTAGCACAGGCCCAGCATGTCGGAGTTAGCAGCCCCGCTGGGGGCAAGGGGCAGAGGCAGGAGGTCCTGGGAAGGCCTCAAGCAGGTCAGGAACTGCAGCCTCGGTGCCTTGGAAGCAGCTGGCAGCTGTTGCCCCAAGGAGCTGACTCACAGAGAGGGGCCAGCAGGAGCGTCCTAAGGTTTCCAGGAAGGGCAGCCATCCAGCGCTGAGTCGGAGGAGACAGTGTTGACAGAAAGCATCAGGGAACTTGAGCAACTAGGCAGCTAAGCAGCTCTCTCTGGTCCCCACCACAAGGGCCACTACCATCCCAGCCCCTGCCTTCCTGCTCATCCCTGAAGTTGGAGGTCCTAAGTCCCACTAGAGGGGGACTCTAATACAACAGAGGGACACAGAAGCCAAGAAAAGAAGGCCAGAAGCCAAGGTCACACAGAGAGTTAGTGCAGCCCGTGACCCAGAACCCAGCCCTCCCAACTCCCAGACCAGCACTCACACATTCTAGAGGTAGCTGGTTGCAGCTGGACCCTAGTGGGACCAAGGGGAGGAATGTAACTAGTCTCTGGCTCCATAAAGACAGGAGTGTCACATTTCCCTAAAGGGAAGTGCAAACCCCCATGCTTGCTTAATTGGTCTAGAAAATGTAGTCAGATGGTGCCACCCTCACCCCAAACATGCACAGGGCCTTCTAGGAGGGTGCATAGAGATTCCCAGCAGCTCCCCACCCTTCCTTCCCCCAGAATGTGTAGGGAAGCAGAGAGTCTGGACACCCTCCCCCAATCCCTTGGTGCCCAGAAAGCAAATCACAGAGAGCTGAGAAAGGCTCTTTGAAATGACGAGCCAGCAAAAAATTAAATAAATAAATGAATGAATGAACGAATAAATGAATAAAATAAGTCAGGTTTCTGAATGCACATCCCCAGCCAGATGTGCGATGGGGACCCAGCAAAGCGCCCCAGCAGCTCCTTCCTGTCCCTGTCCCTACCAGCCTCTCTCTGGGTCTGGCGGGTCAGGTTTCACCACCTCGGATTTTGCAGCATAAATTTGCATCTAGGATAGACCAGAGCAAAGGCCGCAGATAGGAGTGGAGAGAGAACGGCAGCAGGGCAGAGGAGCCCACTGGGGTGCCAGCCTGCTGGTCCAGGATCTTCCTCCAAGTGCCCACCCATGTCGGAGACCCAGCAACTTCTGTGTGCCCTTGAGTGCAGGTGGACTCCCCAGACCTGGGGGTGACTCGGGCGCTCGCTAAGATTCCAGAGATGACCCCTTCCCCTCGTGCCCTGGCTGCAGCCCCCCCACCCCCGGGATCCTGAGGACCCCCGGCGGAGCGAGGCGGGCATGGGAGCAGGTGGGCGCCCTCCCGCTCGCGGCCCACGCTGCTCAGCGGCGCGGCTGGACTGAGCCGCCCCGGCTGAGCGCGGAGCCGGGTGCCCCTGGCGCGGTGCCAGACCGGGCGGGCGGCGCGCGGTACTGCAGCGCTGGTCATATGAGCAGAAATGATGAGAAAAGCACTTTTTAATCTTTTCGCACTTGCTCTGCCCGCTCAAAGAGTTGCAGGATGGCGATGACAGACTTGCTCAGCGCTGAGGACATCAAGAAGGCAGTGGGAGCCTTTGCGGGTGAGCAGCACGCTCCCCTCCCCGCCCCTCTCCCCTCATCCACCGCCCTCGCCCCTGCACCTTTCAGGTCTGCGGCCCGCCGGGTCCTCCCCAGCGCTCTTCTGCCGGCTCATCCGGCCGGACGCCGGCGGGGTCCGGGCGGGGGCAGCTTCAGCAGTCCCCAAACTCTGTCCGGGCGGAACTGGGAGCGGGTGGGGAGGCCAGTGCCCGGCCGGAGCCATAGAAACTTGCGGGCGCCAAAAGCAGGGTGGCCACGCTGGGAGGACTCGGAGTCTGGGACCAACCAAGGACAAAGATCAGGGTCGGAGGAGGGACCTCCGGGGTCCCTGTGCGCGCGGGACTTCTCCTTTAAGGCGCGCGGAGGGGCTGCAGGCGCGTGCGCCTTCTTTCCCATTAATTCTTTTCCTGGACCCCATCCTGAGCAGGACTTTCGCCTGGAGGTGGCCGTTGTTGCCTCCCCCCCAACCCCCCACTATCCGAATTCCCTCCCAGGGCTCAGAGCCCCTCTCCTCCGACGGACCTTCGGGCGAGGTGACCTTCTGGAGCCGGCGCCCAGCTGTGCCCAATCCTGTACTGAGTGTCCCCAGCGCCTTCCAGCCTCTTTAGGCAGCCAAAGGAGGGCAATGGCAGTCTGGCCTCTCCAGAACTGCCTGGGACTTCAGCGCTTAGCTGCCTGCCTCTGTCCTCCCCATCGCCCAGATGAGGGGACACTAGAAAACAAGGCATGAAAAACTTGCCCAAGGTCACCTAACCGGCAGAAGGAGTGTTAGAACCAGGGTCGCCTCCAGATCTTGGTCTCCTGTCCTAGTGTCAGAGGTGGACAGGACAACTTTCCTTCTCAACAGCCCCCCCCCTACACACAAGGTGTAATACTGTCCCCTTTCCCAGGTGTTCTTAAGAAGGAGCTCTAGAACACAGAAAACTGGAGGGAAGGAGGGACTCCCATTTCCTTTCTGCTTGGTGCCCCCTCCCCTGAGCACAAGAACCTCTGGGAAGCCCCCTCCTAGTGTTCTGTGATAACCCACCCCCTTCACCTTGAGCCACCTGGCTACCCCTGAGAAAAAACTTAGTTGGGCATTCCGGGAGAGCCTTCCAACACACACCTGCTACTGCCACTGGAACGGACTTCTGTGGCAAAGCCAGGACTTCTGGGTCGTCCCTTCCTCCCACTGTGTGACCTTGAGAGAAACTTGGAAAGAAGGTCGACCCTCCTCCTAAGAGTCCAACAGACACACACCAGGTTCACGTCACCTTCAACTCCCCAGCCCACTCCCACCCAGCCACACCCAAAATGCTTCATGGCCACAAGGTTCTGAAGAGAATAGAAGTCTGGATTGGGTTCTCAGGGTCTATCCCTGGCATTAGGAAAAGGTGCGGTGGAAATGGGAAGCAGGCTGGAGCACCAGGATATCTGGGTGTGAGCCTACCTCTTCCACCTCCGGCTAGTGACCTTGGCCAGAAAATCTTCTCCTGGACCAGGACGGAGGTGCATGCCTCCCACTCCCCATAACTGGCAAGTAGGATCCATCACCAAATGCTGTGACTCCCCCCCACCCCCCATCCTTCTCTACTGTCCCTTCTTGGTCCTCATTTGACTCTGCTCTTCCCTCGCACAGCTGCCGACTCCTTCGACCACAAAAAGTT
Organism: Nycticebus coucang; assembly: GCF_027406575.1. Taxonomy (NCBI): domain Eukaryota; kingdom Metazoa; phylum Chordata; class Mammalia; order Primates; family Lorisidae; genus Nycticebus; species Nycticebus coucang. Next base: position 11,526,097 of record NC_069782.1, read on the forward strand.
CTTCCAAATGGTCGGCCTGAAGAAAATAAGTGCGGATAATGTGAAGAAGGTCTTCCACATCCTGGATAAAGACAAGAGTGGCTTTATTGAGGAGGATGAGCTGGGGTAAGCTGCAGGGAGGGGACGGGGGGGACTCTTGCTTCCAAATTCCCTTCAGACCTGCCCTGGTCTCTGCAACCTTCACAGAAAGTAACCAGGCGTGACCATAGGGCTCAGCCCCAGAGAGCCCCGGGGGAAGCGCCTCCCAGCCTTGTTGCTTCCAAAGAGCAAAACCCTCATCTGAAAGTACAACTAACTAGCTTAAATTATAGCCACTTAATATTGCTAATGGAATGATGCTACTTAATAATTTAATACAAACGAAGAGGCCGTTTTACTTCCTGCCTGACACCACAGGCAAGGCAGAAAACATTCACTTCAAGATTTCATTGATTTTCATTTGTCTAAAAGGCACCTTCACCATCCTGCCGACCCCACCCCTTCTGTACTGGTGCAGCTTAGAGCAATTGCTGGACCAGCCTTAGAGTGAGAAGGCATTTGGGGGGTTCCGGGATCCTTGGAGCCAAGCAAAGGAGAAGGATATGACCAGGAAATGCAAACTGTAGCAGCAAAGACCCCTCGGCCACTTGGCATATCTGCCAACCCAGCTGTGCTTTATGTCACCCTGTGGCCAAGGCTGCCTTGGATTTTGTCCATACGAGAATGGGGAGGGTATGGAAAGAGGTCTCCACATGCATTCTGTTTCCCCCAAAACCTGCTCCTTCTGTCCACTCATATGCACACAGAAAGGCACAGAGGCTGACGTCCCCTGTCCTCCAGCATCACCTTGTCTAGGAAGCCTCCCCCGACCCCTCCCTCAGCCAGGTGGGTGGCCGCAGCCTTCCCTGTGTCCTTCACACCATGTGGTCTGTCCTGGACACTGGACCTACTCCCCATGTTCTCAGGTTCCTTCCTAAGACCACCACCATAACCCCAGCCTTGACACAGAGAAGACATTTTGTAGATGTCTGTTGAATAAATTAAAAATGCAGGTGCCCACCCTGAGGTGGGATTGACCCTTCTCTGAGGACAACTTGTCCTTCCCCGCACACGCACCCATGAAGGGTGGGCCACCGACCAGGCTGCCCGGCACAGCACAACTGCCCATGCCCGATGCTTGCTACCTGTCCCAGCTGCCCCCACCCCCACAGACGCCAGCATACCACAGGCGGTGTTCCTGACTCCTTCCTTGGCTTTCTCCCTTTCTTCCTCCAGATTCCTCCTAAAGGGCTTCTCTCCTGATGCCAGAGAACTGTCTGCTAAAGAAACCAAGACACTGATGGCTGCTGGGGACAAAGATGGGGACGGCAAGATTGGAGTTGATGGTAGGTGGCCCTGACCAGCGGTCTGGGAATATTGCACATCTGGGGATATTTGGATGCTTAAAGTTCAAGGTATGCCCGTCACAAGGAAGGGGCGATCAAAGGCAAGCTGTCAGATCGGAGAGCCGTATTACATACACCGGGACGAGAAAAACTGACATATTTTTCTAAATCTGAACAATTCAAACAGAAGTAGTTCTCTTTTTTTCTCTACTGGGTATGGATCCAGGAGAATTTGGGATTTTCCCTGAACTTTGCCTGCACCTTTGTGTGGCTACTGGTCTGGGCTGTGAGAATGGGAATGCTGCCCAAACTGGCTGTGTGACCTTGGGCAGCATTCTCATTCTTGGGCCCCCATCTCTCATCTGTAACACAAGGAGATGAGGCCAACTGATCCCCAAGGACCCTATGCCTCTCACATTCTCTGATCCTGGAGATGGAAATTCTTTATCTCCTCTCCTGCTCTGCATCTTGTCCGGGTGTCCCATAACCTCGAGTCCCAAACCTATTTTGGCTTCATTCATATATACCATTCCAGTGCTGCAGGACAGCCAGGCAAAACAGCCAGCCAGGAATCAGCTGGGGATTTGGAAAGAGAATAGCTGGCCCTGCCTTGCCTTTCAAGCTTTGCTTTTAGCATCGGCAAGGGCTGGAGGTGCACATACACCACCCCACGGCCTCCGCCATTGGGGTCTGCCTGGCATTGGTGGAGCATGTCAAGCATTGTGACCTCTCTTAGCATCATGACATGCTTGGCGACTATCTCCATGTTGCAGGTGGGCACATGGACGTCGAAGGTGCTTAGCCTAGTTCAGAACGCAGGATACAGTGGTGGAGAGTGGTTTGCCAGAGAACCAGGTCTGAAGGAGACTTTGCAGCATCCTATGCCTCCGTCTGCTCCTGTAATGGCCAATCTCAGAGAAAATTGTGCAGGTGCTTGACCTCTGGGCCCAGACTATTTATGTTCAAATCCCTTCCCTGCCACTTTCGAGCTGGGTGACCTTGGGCCATTTACATAACTACTCTGGGCCTCAGTTTTCCCATTTCTGAACTAAGGGTAGTGATAGTTCTTAACTCAGAAAGTTATCATGAGGATTAGATATGTTAATATGTCAAATGCTTAGAAGTGTGGCTGGCACAGAGTAAATGCTGCATATATGTTTGTTAACTAAAAATTTTTTTAAAAGGGACTGGGCTGTACTCATCCCCAGTATGCAGCTGATATCAGACACAAAATGAGTAATTAACAACATGTGTCTCCTGAGCATTTGGTCCAGATCCTCATTCTCTGCTTCCTCTCCGCCCCCCGCCAGCTGTGACCTTGAACTCACCACCTCTCCATGGCTAGGTTCCCTTGCCTGGCCAGTGGGGTACACAAACTTGTCCCGAGGCCTGTCTGGGCTTACAGTGAAAATTAAGTGCCTATAGACACAAAATTGATTTGGGAAAAGTACAAGTATTCTGAAATGAATGTAAGTTTATTAAAGTTTTATTTTTGCCAGAAGTAAGAGTGGAGAATCTCTACCTAGGTCAGATGCAGGGAGTTCCCCGAACATCTGATGCCAGATGCCCTTCTTGTGGCTGGGAAGGAGGGAGTGAGGCCGAGGGTTTTTTTTTTTGGGGGGGGGGCGGCATTGGTGGCTTGGCCACTGGCAGATTCTGATGAGTGGCAGATGCCCCTCCCTCACTCCCCCACCCCCCGTCCTCACCAAACCACTCTGCAGACCTCTCTACCCCAAGGCCTGAATCCCACCGTGACCCTAATCCAAGCCTCCAGACCTGCCTCCTGTTTTTGCTTGCAGCCAATATGCCACAGCTCAGAAGCCCTGGCAGGGTCTTCATGGCTGGCTTCTCCAGACAACCTAAATGATGATGAGAAACCAGGCCAGACCCTGCCCCACTTCCCTGCCTCCTCCTCCCTCCCTGCCTCACCCAGATCTTAAAGCAACGACTAAAGTCTTCCGACAGAGTCAGCAGATGTTTTCTGAGATGAAACAGGCCCATTTTCTGGCTGGGTGCCCTGGGCAGCAGCTCCATGACCCTGAGCCCCAGCTGCTTCATCTGTAAACTGTGATGATAACCTGGCAGTGCTGAGCACAGTGCCTGGCACTTAGGGCTCATAGTAATTGTTCAGTAAATGCTATTGTTACTCTATCTGCACACTGCGTAGAGTTCTATGTATATACACAAAAATGAATGCTCCTGCCAGCGCAGGCTGATAGGTGTAGACAGCAGGCCTCACTGCAGATTTGGAGGCTATGGGCAGGAATGCCACAGGCTGGGAGGGACAGAGAGAGGGATGTCCAGGCAAGGTGTTGGCATCAGCAAAGGCTGGAAAGTTTAGAGTGTGTTCAGAAATGGGCAAGACTGGTTTGCTGAGAGTGAGATGGAAGAATTATTACTGGGCATATAGTGTGTGTCCAGCCCAGTGTTGGGCTCTGTACAAGTGTCACCTCATCTGAACTTGGGATGACAGAGGACATAAGTGCAGGTGCAGAAAGAGCAGCTCAGGGAGCCCAAGGTCACACTGCCTGCAAGTGCCAGGGCCAGGATTCAAGCCCAGATCTATGTGACAGCACAGACCAGGCCCAGGCCAACCTGTGCACCCTCTGTTAAGCCTGTGGGCAAGAGATGAAATGGGCAAAGACTGCAGATGACCCCGAGGCAGTGGGACCCCAAACTTCATGCGTTTGAAGTAAGAAGATTCAGATGCCCCTCCCCACCTCCTAAACCCAGGAAGGGTGGGTGTGATGGTGCCCATTGGGTGGTGAAATAGAAGACAGAGCCCTTTACAGGACCCAGAGGTTCTGCTTCAGGCAGAACCTGAAATGGGCAAGGTGCCATTGCTGCCAGCTCCCTATAAGAGTCAGAGGATCTGTGCCCCCTCTACCAGCAGGAGGGTGTCTTTAACTCCTCAGGGGCTCCTAGGGCAAATCATAAAACCCCTCTGACCTTTAGGTGCCTGGTCTTTAAATCAGGGGTCAGATCACTAGCCAATCACTGGGGTCCATTCCAGCTCTGGGATTTCACAGATGTCCTAGTGGATAAACCTCTCCACAGGGGACCAGTTCAGTCCTTAGGCTCAGCCGTGTGACCTTGAATGATGACAGCAACAGCATATGACTTTGGGGAGCATTCAATACGTGCCGGGCACTGTGCTTATCACGTCACTCATTTAATCTTCCTAGCTATCTTTGAGATGGATACTGTGACTGCTCCCTTTTTATAGATGAGGACACCAAGGCTCAGAGAGGCTGAGGGTTTGCCTAAACTCCCCGAGATAGGAGGAGAAAAGGTCAAGATCTGAGGCCAGGCCTGTAAACTCCACAGCACATGACCTGAGCTTGCTTCATTCATTCATTCATTCAAGTTTGGTGAGCATATACCATAAGATGATTTTATTTATTGACTAACTGGTTGTTCCTCTCCCCCTACTAGAATGTCAGCTCCACAGAGCAGGCACTTTGCTTTGTTCCGTTTAGACAACCCAGGATGGGGCCTGCCACAGAGTCGGAGAACAAGAAGTTTGTCATGAAATGAATGAATGAATGAATGAATATGCATCCAGCTCTGGGGATGTAATGATGAGGAAGCATTAACACCTACATGCAGAGAGCAGGGATCTGCTGGCAAGGGCTGCACACACGCATGGGCTGGGGATGGACATGTAGCAGGTGCTGAGGGAGCCCAGAACCAGGGACTGCCACTATCCCTGCTCTGTTTGTCCTTTTGAAGGTGAATGATATTTACCAGGTGCTTTAAGATCCTGCACTGAAGGGAAGGGGAGCAAGACAAAGATCTAATAATAACCCTTTGCATTCCTGTCTCTGGGGCAGCTACTTCCAGGAAGCTCAAAAGACTTTTATAGATGTGGTCGATTGATTCTTGAACACCACCCTGAAAGGCTGATGCAGAGCTGGGAAAGGGGAATTTTAAGGCAGGCAGGAGAGAGAAGCTAGAAAGGGAAGATAGGTGCCAAAAAGCTCAGCTGCAGTCACAAAGCCCAGGCACAAAAGCAGACGAGGCACCCTGTGCAGTAGGTGTGTCCAGGCACCTCACCTTCACCACAGTGGGTCTCAAACTGGAGCAACCGTCAGAATCCCCTGGGGGCCGTCCACAGCACTGAGGGCTGCACCCCACCACAGGAGCTTCTGATTCCTTAGCTGGAGCCCAAGCCTTTTGCTTTTTTAACAGGTTAGCTGGTGTTGCTGATGGGCTGGGGAAGCACATTTTGAGAACCACTGCCTTACGCTAATCCTAGGAGGTAGATGACATCACTATCCCTGCTTTGCAAGTGAGGAAACCGAGGCACTGAGAGTTTAAGTAACATGCCCAGGGCACTCTGTTGCAGAGCCAGAAGGGAGGCTCGGTGGTCTAGCCAGGATCATTTGCCACCTGCTTCACTCAGGCACGTGTCCCCAGCCTCAGCTCTCCAAATTCAATTCCTGCCCATATCAAAGGTACACACAAGCAGGAATCAAGGTTGGCTTCCGTGCCCACATCCTGCTAAGTACTGAACACAAGCCTTGTCTCTTTTAGCTCATTCAAAAATCACAACAGCTCTACCTTTAATACTTATACAACAAGGACACCAAGGCTCAGGGAGCAGAACAACTTGCTACAAAGTATGGGGTGCATTTCAAACCCTGACCTCTACTATCTTGCTATAACCCACAGTGCTGGGGAAAAGATCCACCCACCCCATACACAAGCTTGCACCTGATCGCTGAAACCTATTCCTGGTTGATGGATCTGCTTTCCGATGCCTTAAACCTATTCCAACTCAAGAGCCTATATTTGCTTTTTTGCTTCTGTGGCTGAAAAATGTAGGCATAATTATTGCCTGACTGTAGCAGCCTGTGCCATTCACATGCCTTAAGGCATTTGCCTTTTCTGTTTCCCTCTGGCAAAATCGGTTCTCTTTTATCCTGAAGTAGCCTATTTACCTTGGAGGCTTGAGTGGTGGAGGAAGCCCTCGGGCTGTGGCAGGACACCTGACTCAGGTAGGAAACAGACTCTGCCAAAAGCCAAATGCACGCACACACACAGTACCAGCTGGGGGAATGGCCACACCTTCTCCTCTCTGGGCACATCCTTTTCCTCATCTGCAAAGCGGGGAGAAAATACCCACATGCAAGGGCTGTGGTTCAAATGAAGCGAGATGATTCCTTTCCTCTTGTCTTTTGTGAATGCATTTGCTTGTAAGCCACCTCAAAACCCTTTGGAAGTAATGGAACCCCAGTCCTCCACAGAAAGTCTAAGATGGGAGAAAAGTACGGGGAATGGAAGGAGACTCTCCCTGCCTTCCTGTAATTCCAGCCCTTCAGCCCTGATGGGATTTGATTTCCAACTGAGAGAGGATGTGCACATCAAGGCCAGCCCCCTGATGTGCTGGACTTTGTCCTGATGGCTGAACTTTCTCTAAGGTGTATGATCTTTTGTCCCATCTCATTGTCCTCACACCAGCCTAATGAGGTCAAGAGGATGCTGTTATTCCTAATGAGAGAGATGGAAACTGAGGCCCCGTTAAGTGCCAAAGTCACACAGCAAGTCCTTGGCCGAATGGGACCTGGGTCTCCTGACTTCACCAGCTCCTCCCCCAAGCTGAGCTGAGACGCTGGAGTTATAAATGGCTTCTGTGCTTAGCAATCTGCTCCTTTTTATTCCCGTGTGGACTTTGCCTTATGCTGCGCTAGATAAGATTGAGCGAGGGGAGAGGAAACAACCCTCCTTATATAACTGGCCTCCTGTAAGAGAGAGCCACGGAGGCTTTACCCTCCATCTATCCCTCTCCTGCCTCTGGAGTCAGAACCAAGGAGATGCAGCTGGCCAAGCCACATCTAAGTTAGAATCTTCTGAGACGAGTGATTCTCAGCCTCAGTTTCCCTAAAAAAATGGAGATAAGAAAGCCAATGGGATGCAGTGCTTGGCACCCAGAACTGTCTACTCTGCCTCCTTGCGCTGTCTAGTTTGACCCCAAATGACCCTGCCTGCCAGTTCTCAGGGATGGGAAGGTGATCCCTGTTTGCAATACCGATTTATAAGAAACCGAGCCCAGGAGCTATTTAGAGGTGAGGCGATAAACCAGGAGGCCGTTTCCTTCATCCCGGTCATCACGACAGAGGGAAGGAAAGAGCCTTCCAGCTGCTGACTCAATGACCATCTCAGTTTCGCTCTGGCCCCCCTTACACAAACTGCCCAGATCTCACCTGTCAAAGGCTTCTAAATTTGTCCAATTAGGACTGGCGCAGACCTAATTAGGCTAATTTCAGTTTCCTAAGAGAAAGAAAAGAACAGAACCCTCTGGTCCTCTGAGCCTCCCTCACACCCCCATCCCTATGTTCTCTTTCTCCTTCTTATTGGACAATGAAGACATCAGCAAGCTGGCCCCAGTGGGCCTTGAGGGAGGTGTCAGACCGCAAAAGTAAAGCTGTACTTGCAAACAGAGGGCAGAAGGTTCTGGGTCCCTCTGGCCTCATACTTTAACATTCAGAGTTCATTGAATTTTTTCCCCACTGTGTGCCAGGCACAGTACTCGTCACTGTTCTTCTTTAGCTCGCGTACGCCTTACCGTAACCCTATGAGGAGCTGTTCTCAGTACCCCCATTTTATTTATTTATTGATTTATTTTTATTGTTGGGGATTCATTGAGGGTACAATAAGCCAGGTTACACTGATTGCAATTGTTAGGTAAAGTCCCTCTTGCAATCATGCCTTGCCCTCATAAAGTGTGACACACACCAAGGCCCCACCCCCCTCCCTCCGTCCCTCTTTCTGCTTCCCCCCCATAACCTTAATTGTTATTCATTGTCCTCATATCAAAATTGAGTACATAGGATTCATGCTTCTCCATTCTTGTGATCCTTTACTAAGAATAATGTCTTCCACTTCCATCCAGGTTAATACGAAGGATGTAAAGTCTCCATTTTTTTTAATGGCTGAATAGTATTCCATGGTATACATATACCACAGCTTGTTAATCCATTCCTGGGTTGGTGGGCATTTAGGCTGTTTCCACATTTTGGCGATTGTAAATTGAGCTGCAATAAACAGTCTAGTACAAGTGTCCTTATGATAAAAGGATTTTTTTCCTTCTGGGTAGATGCCCAGTAATGGGATTGCAGGATCAAATGGGAGGTCTAGCTTGAGTGCATTGAGGTTTCTCCATACTTCCTTCCAGAAAGGTTGTACTAGTTTTCAGTCCCACCAGCAGTGTAAAAGTGTTCCCTTCTCTCCACATCCACGCCAGCATCTGCAGTTTTGAGATTTTGTGATGTGGGCCATTCTCACTGGGAGTACCCCCATTTTAAAGATGAAGAAACCGAGGGTCAGAGACTGCATTTCCATGGTGGATGGTCATGAGACAGGATTATAACACCATGAGATAGAAGTTTGTACCAGGTCAGGTGGCTGCTATTTAGACTTCCCGTCTGTTTCTATCTCCCTTGTCTTTGTTAATTTCAGGATTTTTGTGATTATTGTTGTTGTTTCAAAGCTCCAGCCTGTGTCAGGAGATCTGAAGGAGGTGAGATTAGTACTTATAAACCACCAACTGTGTGCTGAGCATCTTTCTGCATTTTCTCATCTGGTATTTCCAATAGCTGTGCAAGTAGGCATTATCATAGTACCCACTTTACAGATGAGAAAACTGAGAGCTAACGTAGTGACCTGTGGCCACCTAGCCAGGTAGCGATGAAACAAGATTCAGACCCAGTTTCAGGGTTGCTAGAAGGTTCTAGGCCAAGATGGAGGCAGGAAATGGTGGTGTGGATAATGGGGACGAACTGTAGCAACCAGGACAACAATAATACTAACACATAAAGGCTATGCTCCCATTTACAGAGTCCATTTACAGGAGCCTGGTGTTTCACAGGCTTAGCTTCCAAGTGGCTTGATTACAACAGCTACCAGATGCCGAGAGTTTACTGTGTACTGGCTCCTCCGAACAGCCCTAGGAAGTAGTGCCACCAGGAGCTCCATTTTACAGATGAGGAAACTGAGGGACAGTGAGATGAAGCATCTAGTCAAAGATCACAGGAGCAAGAAATGGGAGCTGGGAGTTCATCCTCCACTTGTTTACTTCAAATACCGTGTGACCGATGAAGGGCATCTTCCAAATCCGACGCTTCACTCATGAGAAAACCAGGACCAGGGAGGGTGTCCATCTCCAAGGACACAAGTGGATGACAGAACTGAGCCTAGAAGCCCACCCTTCAGTGCCCATTTCTTGTCCCAGGACCCTACCTACTACCAAATCAGGTGATCTAGACTTCGTAGGGTCTCTGCTTGTTTGGTCATTTGTTTTTCTCTAAGGAGAGACCTGGCCATTTTAGAGCGGGCGTGTTGATAGGATGGTAGTTAATTGCCTGGCTCCTAAGAGCTCAGCCCTGAGGCACATACGAAAGGCACAGAAGAGGTGGCCCCTGCCCTCAATTTATCTACAAAATGCCCTGTTCAAGGTTCTGAGGGGATAAAATTAGAATCCTGTCTTCTCTGCAAAAAGCCAGGGGGCACGTGGCAGTGGTAAGGCCCCGGCAAGGCCCCGGCCGCATCAGAGCAGACTGCAGGGTGGGCAGAGGGCCCAAGTTAGGAGGCATTGGCTCCAAAATGCCGCCTCTCCACTCCTGGAGAGTCCCCGATTAGGTTGTTCTTGGCCCCCCTTACACAAACTGCCCAGATCCCCTCTTGTGTGAAGGTACCAATGTGGCAATAGGCTCCTTGCCAATAAGCGCCTGAAAGCAGGTCCAGGCCAAGGGCAAGGTCAGCGGAATGGGCAGCCCCTCTGTGAGCAGGCATTGGAGGACAGGCTCATGCCTCTGTACCCCAGGACAGTGAAGCTCAGTGTCCCAAGGACAGGGAATGACGGCTTTTCCCAATGAAATAGCAAGTGGCACTGGAGAGAGGAAGCACTTTTGCTGGAGCTGGAACTCTTCCCTGTGGGATGTGGCCTCTCACCTTCGCATCAGGGAGGTCCCTGGGGTCAGAGGCCAAGTCCTGGCTCTGCCTCTTGTTTCCCACGTGCCACTGATGCCTCACTTCTCCAGCCTCCATTTCCCCATCTATAAAATTGGAACTGTCCTGCTTGCGTCCTAGGGCACTGTGAGAATTACATGATGTAAGTCAGAACTTGTTGAGCCCCAAGGACTTATGGGCCATCTCATTCATTCATTAGCACCTGCCGGGCACCAGGACTGTTCTAGGTGCCAGGAGACTTTGCACGTGAGAAGGGCTTCCCTGCCCCCTGGAGTTTATGTCCCCATGAGGGCAACACTGACAAAAATAAGTGTATAAATAAGAACATTTCAGATAGTGACAAGTGAAGTAAAGAAAAAAGGGCTAATATGACAGTCATGAGGGTGGCGATATTTGAGCTGGAACCTGTGTCACTCTATGCCTCTCAGAGGTCAAAAATCTCTGGGATGGAGAAGGAAGCCTGAGAATGGATGTGGCTGGAATCACGTCTGCTGTGTGACACTGGTTAAGCTACTTAACTTTTGAGTGCCAGTTTCCCCATCTGTGAAATGCAGACAAAGGCATGTGCTGAGAGGCCAGTGAGATAATACACGCACAGCGCCTCCCACATAGGCATTCAATGAGTGCCAGTTACTGGCAATAAATTATAAAAGTACTGGCAATAAAAAACATCTCAAAAAAACTACCTGCCCCACCGAGGTTCTGCGGGTCAGGACCAGGGTTCATGGCTGAGAAAGCAAGTGCTTCACTGCCTGGTAGAGCAGGGGTGGGGGTGGTTCTTAAGAGTGTTTGGTGTTTCCGTGTTCATGTGGGATTCTATCCCTGTCACTTGCTGTTACCACTTGGCTCAAGAGCATTTTTGGTGTGTTTGTTTTTGTTTTTTGAGACAGGGTCTCACTCTGTTGCCCTGGATAGAGGGCTGTGGCATCATATCTCACAGCAACTCCTGGGCTCAAGTGATCCTTCTGCATCTGCCTCCTAAATAGCTGGGACTACAGCTGTGAGGCCCAGCTAATTTTCCTATTTTAGTAGAGATGGGGTCTTGCTCTTGCTCAGGCTGGTCTTGAACTCCTAAGCTTAAGGGAGCCTCCAGCCTCAGCCTCCCAGAGTGCTAGGATTACAGGCATGAGCCACTGCACCTGGCTACGCTTGGGGTTCTAGAATGACCTGTTGGACCTTCACTCTGTCCCACCTTGAGTCCCTACCTGGGCCCCACATCCAGGTCTCCCACCTTTCCATCCTGAGACAGCCTGCAGGTAGGAGAGGGTGGGTCTGTTTCCCAGTCCCTTCACCTGGCTGGGGCCAAGGCCAGGTCATTTCCATAGTACAACATGTTGGTTTGGTTGTTTTTTTTATTTTGAAATCATTTTGTAGACTCTGTACCATCACAATGATAGTACAAAGAGCCGGTACAGCCTTCACCCTGTGCTCCAGGGCAGGCCTGGGACGTGGCATCTCAAAGACGCATAGTGGCAACTCCTATCGGCTCTCATCCCCTGCGGAGAAAGACAGAGAAGTCCAGAGACATTGCTGGACTCTGAGGCGTAGTTTTCTCATCTGTAGCAAAGAAATAATGATAAAATGTACCATGGGGAGTTATTAACAAGTTCAAGTAAGATACTATATATAAGGTGTTTACAGTAGTGCCTGACATATGATAAACAGAAATTTATTTATTTATTCCCTTTTTTTTTTTTTTTTTGAGACAGAGTCTTACTCTGTCACTCGGGGTAGAGTGCCATCGTATAGCTCATGCAACCTCAAACTTTTGGGCTCAAGTGGTCCTCCTGCCTCAGCTTTCTGAGTATCTGGGACTACAGGCACCTGCCACAATACCCAGCTAGTTTTTCTATGCTTTGTTGGTTTATGTTTTTAGTAGAGATGGGGGCTTACTCTTGCTCAGGCTGGTCTCAAACTCCTGTGCTCAGGGTATCCAGCTTCCTTGGCCTCCCAGAGTGCTAGGATTACAGGTGTGAGCCACAGTGTCACACCTATTACCGTTATTGTTGTTGTATTTATTAGTAATAATTTGGGGTGTGGCATGACACCGTAAAACACGACATGTAGTAGGCCTGTCATCCCCATCTCACTTCATTCATTCACCCATTTATTCACCTGTTTATTCCCACACTGGCTCTCCAGGTCTCCAGCAACACATACAAAACCAAGAGAAAGCATGGGGCCTGGGCCCTGCAGCCAGGCCTTGGACGGTCTCTCTTTCATCTCTGCCTCTTACTTACTTCCTTTTGTCATTTTCTCTTGCAGAATTCTCCTCTCTGGTGGCTGAAAGCTAAGAGGCGCTGAGTGCCCCAGGTCTTCCACCTCTCTGCCCCAACCACTCGCTCTCAGCTCCTCTCCCCACCCTCCTATGTTTCTATTCAGTTTGTTTATGTTATTTTTTACTCCCCCATCCCATCCCTGAGGCCCTGAAATGACACCATTATTCTTCTGGAAAATGCTCGAGAAACAATAAAGGCTGTACCATCGGACTCTGCCTGCTCAGGAGGACCCAGGACCAGTGGGGCGTTGGCTTTCCAGACACATCTGGGGAGGTGTGAGGAGGACATATGCTGAAAGACAGAAATGATGTGATGGCGGGGAAATTTACTGAGCCCCTCCTCTACACTTGGTCTGAAGCATGGTTCTCTACATGGATTACCCATGTTGTCCTTGTTAACACCCCATAAAGAAGGTGATGAATCTCCTATTTACAGATGCAGAAACTAAATCTCAACAAGAGGGGCGATGTGTCTAAGCCCATCCAGCTAGACTTGGTTGGGGTTTGAATGCAGGTAGATAGATGGATGGATAGACAGGTGGGCGGATGGATGGATGGGCAGACAGGTGAATGGGTGGGTGGATGGATGGATGGATGGATGAATGGGTGAGTGGGCCATTAAGATTCTTTTTGTTACAAATGATAGAAACCCAACCCAAAATCACTTAAGCAAAAAAGAAAGAAAATAAAGGACTTGATTGGCGTATGTGCCTGAATAGACAGGGGTAGATCTTCAAGAACAGCTGGATCCAGGGGCTCAAATGGTATCATCGGGACTGAATCCCTCTTGCCCTGCTGAGCCCTGCTCTCCCTGGTGCTGGGTTTGCTATCAGGCAGGCTCCCCATCACAATGGCAAGATTCATCCAGCTGCCCGAGGTGTACATTCAGCAACACCAGCAAAGGAAGAGCTGCTCTATCCTGATCATTCCACCAGAGGGTCCCAAATTTAGTCCATTTATACCAGTAGCTAAGGTTTAAGAAGCGCTAACTCTGTGCTGAGCCCCTCTGTACAGCCACCCTCTGAGATTGTGCTGTTACGATCTCCCCAGTACAGATGAAGAAAGCAGGCACAGCAAATTGCACTGTTTGCCCCCCACCGCATGAGTGGGGGAGCCAGGGCCACCTCCTCCCACCACCTACGTTGTTTTCAACTTGCTCTGTTTCTCTTGTCCTCTCATCCACCACCAGAATCCAGCCCCATCACAGGTCACGGTGGGGGCACGACTCAGCAAAGAGATTCCAATTTGGACTCTGGACATCTCTTCCAACGAGCCTATACTCCAGCCTCTGTTTGTAACTCAGGTTTGGCGTTTTTATACGTGCATCCCAGAACCTTGACCCTGTGGAGGTGGCCTGGCTTCTCATATCTCAAAGAGACACTAATGGAAGCCACCCTACATCCCTGGCGCTCTGCGGTGGGCTCCTGGCCTGACTCCAACCCTCCCCACTCCCTCACCAAGGACTTCCAAAATGTAGATTAGATCACATTGTTCTCCTGCTTAAAACCGTCCAGGATGGCCCAATCTACAGAATCAAATCCCAAACCCAAACACAGCCTCCCTCCTGCAGCTCGACCCAGCCTCGCCTCAGCCACAGCCTGTGTGGGCTATTCCTTCAGAAGGGACCATTCTGTCCTCCCCAGCTCCCTTTTCCTGGTCTCTGTCCTGTTCATGCTGAGGAAAACCACCCCAGATGGTCGCCCCCAGCTGGGCGTAGTTTGTCCTGCAAGTGAAATGAAAACACAAAAATGTGTGACCATCTGATTCCTGCTGACCCCTCCCAGAAACCCTGGGATGAATGCAGAGGGCAGGGCACGTCCGTGGGGTCAAAAAGATGCCAGGCCTCACCCATCACAATGCAGATGTGGCCACAGAGGCCCAGCGTGGATTGTGACTCACCCAAGGTCACACAGAAGTGCAGAGCAGAGCGGGGCTTGGCCCCAGGTCCCTGCTGTCCACCCCTAGCACAGAACCTCACACAGAGGGACCTGCCAAGCCAGAGAGGTGTGTGGGCCTGGTGGGAAGCAGGGGAGCCCTCCCTGCCCAGCACACCCTTCTGTGGCCTTGTGTCACTGGGTTCCAATGTCCCCAATCTCCAGCCACCCACCCCTGACAGCTGGGTCACCACCCCCTCTGGGTTTTCCCATCCTTTTCTTCATTGCTGTGCTCAGAGGAGGCTTGCTCCTTAACCCCATGCCCTTCTGCCCGAGACAGGCAAGCAGCAGGGAGAAGGAGCTTGGCCTCAGAGGAGGGGACACAAAACCATCCCCGAGTGGGATGGCAACATCCAAACCATTCAGAGTGTGGAATGATCACTGGCACCCTGGTGGAGTGTCTCAGACCTGGGAGAAGGATCAGTGGTGGGGAAGGCTGGGTAGGAAAGACAGGGCTGGGACCCTTCTATCAGCCATGGCTTTGGAGAACATGACTGTGGCAGGCTGCAGCTTTGGGACTGAACGGAGCTGGTTTCCAAATCTGCCTGTCCCTCCTTTGTACCAGCCACACTGCATATTCCATTTGCCACGATCTGACGGTTTGTGTCCCTCTAAAATTCTAATCACCAAGAAATTGGCCACAGAAGGTGGGGCCTTTAGGAAGCAATTAGGTCATTGGAGTACGGCCCTCACGGTTGGGCTCAGTGCCCTTGTGCAAGAGGCCTGGGAGAGGCTATTAGCCCTCTGCCCTTCTGCCATGTTGAGGTCAAGGCAACAGGGCATCATCTATGAAGCAAAGAGCCCTCATCAGACACCAAATACGTTGGTGCCTTGATCTTGGACTTCCCAGCCTCCAGAACTGTGAACAGTTGTTTATAAATCACCAAATCTAAGGTATTTTGTTATAGCAGCCTAAACAGACAGATACCGTTTCTTAGTCCATAATCATCCAAGGAAGAGATACATGAACAAAACTAAGGTTCAGAGAGGTTAGGTAACTTGCCAAAACCATGCAGCTAATTAAAGTGAAAATCGCAAACATTTATTCAATCATTTGACAAATAATTTGTGTCCAACGAGGCTAAGCCCTTTAGAAGTATGCCCTCACCGAAGCACCATGGGAGCTGCTGGAACACTTCCCAGAGTGGTCAGTCTCTTTTCAGCTCTGCTTGCCTGGTGAGATTCCCCACCTCCAACAGCCCTCCTGCCACTCTAGAGACAATCAGTCTAGGAAGATTCGAACCGGTGAAGCTGATGTTTGGGTTTATTTAGGAATCAGAAGGCTGTTTACAAGCAGCGGTTCAGTGCTTGGGATGGAAGCCTGGTGCTGTCTGCCCTCTTTGCATCCTGCTGCATTGGTCCAGCCAGAGGAGGGCCTGGGCAGCCGGCCTGGGCCTCAACCGGTGCCTCGCCTGCCCTCCCTCCATTTCCACTCTCCCTGTAACTTCTTGGGGCTGTCATTACATGGATGTGGTAGAAGAAGAAATGTCCTTTCTGTGTCCTTCATTTGGGACTCGAGGAGGTCTCAGGACAGGCTGTTCAAGTTGTGTCACCCAAGCTGGGAGGAACCTCACTGTCCCTATTATACAGGTGAGAAGACACAGCTAAAGTAGCTTTGCTGAGACCTTGGAAGCTACTTGCGTAGCCACACTCTCTGCCTGGTGGGGGCAGAGCCAGATTTTTTTTTTTTTTTTTTGAGTGCTGTGGTGTCACAGCTCATAGCAACCTCATACTCTTAGCTCAAGTGGCATAAGTCTCCCAAGTAGCTGGGTCTACAGGCACCCATCACAACGCCAAGCTAGTGTTTCTGTTTTTAGAAGATACAGGGTCTCACTCTTGCTCAGGCTGGTCTCAAACTCCTGAGCTCAGGCGATCCACCCACTTCAGCCTACCAGAGTACTAGAATTACAGGTGTGAACTACCACGCCAGGCCCCAGAGCCAGAATTGAAACAGTAAGGAGCCTGCAGTCAGAGCTGTCGCCATGTTCATCTCCTTCCACTTCCCCTGCATCCTCCCCGCAGTGCCTGAAAGCATCTCCAGGTCTTCCATGGCTGCCACCATTTATTTCCCTGCTCTGCTCTGTTCTTCCTCTCTCTTCCTCAGATGGCCCCAAACTCAACAGCCTACAATGCCCTGTGTCTCATCCTTTCAGACATCACCTTTCTCCTTTCTTATTACTCTGTGGTGTTCTCTCCTCTCACCACTCCCACTTAGCCCCCAACCCTACATCCATTCCCTGCATTCTCTGCTCCAACTAGATAGAATGCTTCATTCTCAAACTGCCACGCCCTCCCTCTGCTCTGGGCCCTCCCACAGGCTCTTCCTCCAGCCTGGACCCCTGTTCCTTCCCTGCCTGGCTCATTGGTACAGAGGCCTTAGGCCTCAGCCTAAATGAAGCTGCCTCTGAGCCTTCATTGATCCCACCCCAATGCTCACATTTAGTTGTTCATTTTTACTTCTGATGACTCTTTATTGAGCACTGCTAAGTGCCATCCCCACTAGGGCTCCACAATAAAGAAACCAGCCAGCCAGTTCACCCCAAGATAAAGGGGAAAGAAGAGGGAGAGGGGAGAGGAGGAGGAGGATGGGTGGAGGAAGGGTAATTGATGGGACCACACCTATGGTGCAGCACTTTTACAAGGGTACGTATTAAATCTACTAAGTGTAGAATATAAATGTCTTAACACAATAACTAAGAAAATGTGGTTAACCAGTTTGATGCAAATATTTCAAATTGTATATAAAATCAGCACATTGGACCCCATAATTGCATTAATGTACACAGCTATGATTTAATAAAAAAAAAAAAATATGAAAGAAAGAAAGAAACCAGCCAAGGCTGCTCCCATGCAGCTTCCGGTCTAGGGGCTCCAGCTCTGTACTTCCTTCCACATCCTCTCCACTCCATGCATAGTGCTTCTCTGGTCATTTGTCTTATCAAAGGTGCCAATACGTTTGTAAATCCTATATCTGGTAAGGATTAGTATCCTGAGTATGTAAAGAACTCCTGCAACTTAACGACGAAAAGACAAACAGACTATATTAGTCAGTGTTCTCCAGAAAAACTCAATCCATAAAGCGTGTGTTTGTGTGTATGAGTGTGTGTACAGGGTGGGTATCCCTTCTCCAAAATGCTTGGGACCAGTAGTGTTTCAGATTTCTGATTTTTTCAGATTATGAAATATTTTCAGGTTATGGATATTTGAATTCCAAATCCAAATATTCAAAATCCAAAATGCTCCAATGAGTATTTCTCTCGAATGTCAATACTCAAAAAGTTGCAGATTTTGGACCACTTCAGATTTTGAATGCTCAGATTTGCCACACTTAATGTGTGTGCGTATAAAGATATTTATTGTAAGAAATTGGCTCATACAGTTATGGCAACTGACAAGTCCCAACAACTACAGGGAGAATGGCAAATTGGAGGCCCAGGAGAGCTACACGTAGAACCATGGTGTGGTTCAAGCCCAAGGCCAAAGGAAGGGACAAAGCCAATGTCTCTGTTCAAAGGCAATCATGGAGAAGAATTTCCCTCTTACTTGAAGGAGGGTCAGCCTTTTCCTCCTATTCAGGCCTTCAGCTAATTGGATGAAGTCCACCCATGTTAGGCAGCGCTTTTTTTAATCTTTTCAGTCTTCATCTCATCCAAAAATATCCTCACAGAAAGACCCAGAATAATATTTGGCCAAACATCTGGGCACCTGCTGGCCCAGTCAAGTTGACATACAAAACTAATCATCAGCATGTAACTCAGTTAAAAAATGGACAAAGGACATAAACAGACATTTTTCCCAAGAAAATATATACCCAGTAAATGTCCAACAAGCATATAAAAGATGCTCAACATTAAGGAGATGCAAATCAAAACCACAATAAGATACCACTTCAAACCCACTAGGATAACTGTAATCAGAAAAAGGGAAATGAGAAGTGCTAGTGGGGATGTGGAGAAATTACTACCTTCCTATATTGTTAGTGAGAGCATAAAATGGTGCAGTCAATGTGAGAAACAGCTTGGTAGCTCCTCGAAATGTTAAACAGAATTTTCAAATACCCCAAAAACTTCATTCCCAGGTATCCATCCAACAGAAATGAAAACATGTCTACCAAGAAACTGGTATATGAATGTTTTTAGCAGCTATTATTCATAATTGCCCAAAGGTGAAAACAACCCAAATGTCCATTCGTGGATGAATGAATAATAAAAATGGCATAGTCATATGACAGAGTATAATTTAACCATAAAAAGAGTTAAGCATCGATACATGCTACAACTTAGACAAACATTATCATTGTCAAAAACGTTATGATAAATGAACAAAGTCAGTCACAGAAGGTGACATCTTGTATGATTCTTTTTATGTGAAATACCCAGAATAGGCAAATCCGTGCAGACAAAGTAGGTCAGTAGTTTCCGGGGGAGAGGGAAAGGAGAATGGGGCATGATTGCTTAACGGGTGCAGGATTTTCCAGGGTGATGAAAAGTTTTGAAATTATGAGAGGCAGTGGTTACACTAAATGCCACTGAATTATACACTTTGAAATGGTTAATTGTATGTTATGTGAATTTCACCTTAATCATCATCATTATCACCTATCTTCTCCCATTGGGTTGTCAGGTTTCCGGAGAGCCAGAATCATTCACCACAGTAACCTCAGCACCTAACACAGTCCCTGGCAGGTGTTTAGTATATTTGTCAAGTAAATATATACACAGAACAAAGAAAAACATTCACAAGCAAAAAGGGAACACCTACATATGGAGAATATTAAGCCTTTCTATAATTAATAGGCAGGGAGTTTAGTCTGGAGAGGAACTGGGTTTCTTTTGTGTGATTCTGCAGGTGCAAAATCAGGACCAATGAGGAGCTACGTGGGGCAACAGCTCTTGACTGAACCTGAGGAAGCCTTGTCCACCCTTGGAGCTGTTGAGCGGTAAGACAGGCTTTCCTGCAAGGCAGTGAGCATGCCATCATGAGAAGTGTGCAAATGGAGCTGAGGGAACTCCCTGAAGGAACTCATGCATCAGCAGGAGAGTTCCCCTCATGTTCCTCCCGCCTCCAGGAGGCTGTGATCACATGCCATTTAACATCCATTTAACCGCCTGCTGGCTTGCTTGCTACCTTGTTGAATCAATCATTCACCAGATATTTATTGAGCACAGGTGTCAGGCAGATGGATCCAAAGAGGGTGCCACTTCCTAAAGAGGCAGAGAAGTTGCCAGGCCATTCTTTCTATTTTCTCCCTCCCACCTGACCCAGCATTCAGAACTCCAGCTGAGGGAAGGCTGTGATGTACTGACGTCACTGGGTTCAGAGAAGATGAGTTTACAGTTAACGTCCCTCCTGTGGATTGCTCTGCCTAGGAGGCTGTCCCTGCAGTGTACTCACCACCTCTGGCTCTGGTGCTGACTCCGACTGGTGGCATCACCCACAGCTGCTACTCCTGGTGACTCCTCTGGGCACAACTTAATTGCCTACATCCTGGCCCCAGCCTCTTTCAGGGCCAGGCAGCTGTGGGCAGAAACAAGGCTCTGCAATGCAGGAAGGGACAAGAACGAGAGAAGTTAGGGGCATCCACAAATAAACTATTGTGTGTCCTTTATAATAGTCACTGTGGATTTCCTATAACAGCATGGGAAAATACAAGCAATGTGAAATTGAATTTTTTGTAGGTGTCACATTATATGTTATAGTATATTATTGCTTACTAATCATTAAAATTGCCTATTTTCATCACTAATTCTCACCTCTTTTTATTGGAACCCCATTTGGGGGCAGGGCAGCAAGGTAAACTGAAAAATACTCCCCAGTTAGAGTCTATGAGATGTAAAGAGACACCTTTAGTGGGGTTTGCAAGGACCCTTCTAGAGCTTCCTCCTTCCCCACAGTTAGGTCGCAGCCTTGCCCCAGGCATAGCGCTGCCTTCCTGCAACCCTGGAGACCAAAGACAAAGCTAAGGATGGCACCACTAAAAAGCCAGGAGGAGCCTGGTCCCCGATGACTCCTTAAAGCCCTTGTGCTGCTGACCTTGAGAGTGACCATGACTGGAGGAAAATTGGCCCCAATTTGGTTAAGTCACTGTGGTCAGTACCTGAAGCAGACATAATTCTAACCAATGTCACAGAAATTAAGAAAATTTACAAAATGTAATAAAGACGGTTGAATAATGTTCCCTAAAAGATACAACCTCAGACTATGGTCTTGTTTGGAATGAGCGTCTTTACGGATGTAATTAAGGTAAAGATCACAAGATCAGATCACCCTGGACTAGAGTGGGCCCTAAATTCAATGACAGGTGTCCCGAGGAGACACAGAGACAGAGAAGACACATGGGCACAGGGAGGAAGGCCACGAGAAGACAGAGGGCCTGGGTGACGCTGTCACAAGAAGCAGGAAAAGACAAGGCAAGGTCCCCCCCCTCAACGCCCCCCAGCCTTCAGAGAGAGCCTGCTGACGCCTCGATTTCAGATTTCTGCTTCCAGAATTGTGGGAGAATCAATATCTGTCATTTAAAGTCACCAAGCGTGTGGTCATTTGTTACAACAGCCCCAGAAAGCTAATACGTGCAGGAAAAGGTACCACGGGAGACATGGCGTCTAAGTGGAGCTTTTGAAAGTTAAGAGTTCTTAGGTTAAGAAAGAGGGGAAGAGCCTTCGAGACACACAGGTAGCAGCAATTACTCCCCGGTAAAGGCTACATTCGCTGAGCTCTTCCTTTGCGGAGCCCTGGATATCCCCTCTCCCTCAATCCTAGGCCAAGTGCCGGTGATGGAGCTCGTTATCCCAGATGCTGCGGTGCCCCCAACCCACATCCCCCACACCCTTTACGACCTGAGCCTGCCTGCCTGCGCAAGGGCTCTTTATCCCTGGCGGGGGCGCCCACTCAGCCGCTGCACAGGGCTAGGTGGAATCACCTGAGAGCAGGGCGGAAGGGCGAGTTGGGAATCCGTGCCTTCCTCGGCTCAGCAGGACGACTCTGAGGCCAGCGCGGGCGGTCTCCCCGCGGACAGCAGCAGTGGGCTGAATAGCGTCCCCTGCCGGCTCCCTTGCCCACTGTGCTACCGGGCCTCGGGGGCCGCGGGGCAATAAACCACTCGCTGCAGTAAGTCCTTGCGGAGGGTGGGCCCCTGCGGGAACCCCAAACCAAGAGAGTGTTGGCGTTGGGGCTCAAACCTGGAGCCCAGGCTAATCTGGCCTGAGGGGTTGTACGCACCACAGTCCTAGTGTGCATCCTGTATCGCGCGACACAAACCAGAAAGCAGCTGGCTGTCGGCAGCCAGGTGAGGGGAGCAGCAGGGCAGCAGCCCAGAGGCCAGGCCCTGGAGCCTCGCTGTGCTGGAAACAGAAACGCTCTGCCAATTCCTGTATTCATCACAGCGCCGGCCTATGATGACGCCCAGGACGCACTCCAGCCAAAAGCCTGCTCCCTTCTCTTACCGCTCCAGCTTCGCCAGTCTCGGGCCCTTTGTCACCTCCTCTGAGGCTCACATCTGTTAACTCTCAAGAAATGAGCAGAGGGCAATGAGTTGAGCAGAGTGCTTCAGAGACAATTCCAGGACGGCTGTGCAATTTGCCGGGTGAGCCAGCGCCAGATGAGAAATCGCTAGGGTCAAGCAGTTTTGCAAAATGCGAAGCTTTTGGCTGGGACCGAGGATCAGTTACTGGAAAGTTTCTTGCATCGTCATCACAAAACACCACCTTGTCAGCATGGCCAGAGAAACCATCTCGGATGATTTGGGGCCAGCCATCTCTCTGCCTTTAGAAAGATCCCTCAAGAGTGTGACTAACGGAGGAAGTGATGCCCGTTTTTTCTGCCACGATAAAAGCTTCAATGGGCACTATATTTCCATCTAAAGGAAATTTAGGAGGAAAACTCCCAGTCCTCAGTAAAGGATGAGAATACATTTCAGTTATTCATTCATCCGCTTGTTTATTTATTTGTCTAGCAGCACTGTGTCCTAAAGTAGTAAAAATAATACCGTTTGTCCAGTGCCGACTCTGTGGCTGGGCCAAGTGCTTCCCAGCCCTAATCCCACTTAATCCTCACAGCTCTCTGAGGTAGGTCTCATCATTAGCTCCATTTTATAGATAAGGAAAGAGGCTAAACAAAGCTCATTAGCTCTCCCCATGTCACCCAGGCAGGAAGGAGGCAGGGTCAGGTTTGGAGAC
The DNA here is from genome assembly GCF_027406575.1 of Nycticebus coucang. Lineage (NCBI taxonomy): Eukaryota > Metazoa > Chordata > Mammalia > Primates > Lorisidae > Nycticebus > Nycticebus coucang. The sequence goes on from NC_069782.1 coordinate 11,548,817, forward strand.
AGGAAGATTTGAATTCTAATCTCCGTCTTATTTCTTATTAGCTCCGGTGTCATCATATCATTTAACCCATTTAATTAAGGCTTGGTTTCCTCCTCTGGAAAATGGACGTGCCTGTTGGAGCAGTTTGAGAGAACAGGCAAGAGCCGTCAGAGAGGTGAGGGCCAGCACTTTGAAGGACTAGTTCACACAATTAGTATCTATTGTCCAGCTTTTGTGTCCCAAAAGTATTTTGTTTTTCCCCAACAAAGATTAAATCTGTAGAATTTCTTTTTTTTTTTGAGACAGTTTCATTTTGCTGTCCTGGGTACAGTACTGTGGCGTCATAGCTCACAGCAACCTCAAATTGCTAGGCTCAAGTGATCCTCTTGCCTCAGCCTCCCGAGTAGCTGGGACTACAGGTACCTGCCACAATGCTGGGCTATTTTAGTAGAGATGAGCTCTCGCTCTTGCTCAGGCTGATCTTGAATTCCTGAGCTCAGGCAATCTACCACCTCAGCCTCCCAGAATGCTAGGATTACAGGTTTGAGCCACTGTGCACTGCCAAATTTGTGGGACTTTAAAAATCTTTCCCAGCAAGTGAGATTGGAACACTGAAGATGGACCAGAGACACATTTTTTTGTTTAAAGTCAGGCTCCAAACCCAGATCTGTTGACTTAAAAGTCGACCTTCCTGTCCCTCCCTCTGCTAGTACACACACCCCTGGGCACACAGCCCTCAGTGGGGATAAATCGTGAGGTTCTGGGTGCTTTCTGTCTCACCAGCTTCCTTTTTTTTTTCTTTTTTATTATTATTATTAAATCATAGTTGTGCACATTAATGTGATCGTGGGGCACCATACACTAGGGAGCAGGGCTGGCCTGCTATTGAAGCAATCACGCCTGTTTACAGCTACAAGAGGCCAAGAGGGGGCCAGAGACCTGCCCTGTCTGTCCAGCCAGGTGATACTTCCCTCTCCGCCAGCCTGTGTTTACCCTGGGGTTCCACTGGAGAAAGAGCCCTCGACTTTTAGTCTGAACAGTTATCACATATTTTCATGACCTGTTCAAAGTCTGCCAGATTCCAACTCATGGATTTGGGGGCTGACAATTCGTTTCAAGAATATTTAGAGGAAAGGACAGAGGACTTGACAGCTGAATAGAGGTGATCATGGGAACAGTGACAGCCCTTTCCTTTGCTTAGCACTTTACAGTTGCAAGGCATATCTTAAGCAACAGGTGGTGTCAGTTTTGACCCTCATGGTACCTCTGAGAGAGCAGAGAGGTGAGAGAAGGGGGTATTGTCATTCCAGAGCCTAGCCATGTCAAGTGACCTGCTGTCTAGGAATCACAGCAGGAATGTGCTCACCAGGGAGAGCCTGGAGGGAAGGAGGGGCCAGAACAGAGGAGGCCTGGGGGAGCCACTTTAGGAGCATGGAGCAGAGAAGCCTCCAACATGGGAGAAAGACCAGCAGGGGGAGGGGACAGGAAGAGAAGCCGGAGGAGGGATGTCACAAGCAAAGAGAGGAAAATGCCAGGAAGGAGGAGACTGTGTCAGCTCTGCAGAGATGCCCCTTTAGGGACAGTGCAGAGATGTGGCCAAGAGTGTAGTTCAAAGAGCCAACCGGTCTAGGTTCATGGCTAGCATGTTGCTAAACCTCCTTGTGCCTCAGTTTTTCTCTCTGTAGAATGGGGATAACAATAGTCCCTCAAGAGTTACCATGAGTTCTGGCACATAGTAAGTGCACAGTGTCCTCTCTTCCTGAAGCCTGGTTTTGGATTTGACCATACAGCCATGAGCGACTTTCAACACAGGTTCAGGGGAAGATGGTTTGCAGCAGATTATGGAATAGGTAGGAGGTGAGGGAATGAATGAGGCTGGGGAAGTCCTTGGAGGAGCCATGCTTTGAAGGCCTGAGGGATGGTCTCCCTTGGAGAGCTAAGAAGGGCTCAGGCTTGTGTGGACAGCAGAGGTGCCAAGAGGGCAATGGACATGGAAGGCCCAAAGGGGACAAATGTCAGAACATGGCCTAGAGGTGATGGCAGATGCCCTGTACCCAAGGGACTGGTGTGGGTAGAGCAGCCACCTCCCTTCTCTGAGAGCCCAGAGGTAGATTAGGACATGGGCTGTAGGGTTGGAGGGAGGAGAGACATTTGAGCTGGATCTGGAACTTGACCAGAATTGAATCAGGCAGTGACAGATGGGAAAGGTCCCCCTGAGCAGAGTCCCCTTCCCTGCCTCATTGAGATAACTAACTATCTTTGGGTTAAGACAATGTTTTTTAAACATTCCTTGTTTTCCAGAAGGCTTCCTAGATTTGACTCCCAGCTCTGCTACTGTGTGGCCTCTGGCAAGTTACTTAACCTCTCTGTGCCTCAGTTTTCTTACTTGCAAAATAGGGATCATGAGATCATGAGGCTACCTACCTGTACAGACAGTTGTGAGAATGAGATGACACACTGTTAGGAGAGAACCTGGGGTGGAGGTCAATTTCTGTGGGCTATAATTATTAATTAGTCTCACCAGGGGCCTACTTTGAAAACTACTGGGTTAAAACAACAATCCCTCCAGAGACCAATACTGAAGTGAGGTAATTTTGACCCATATTCATAGAATTCCTAATCTCCATTAGGCACTAGCATATGATGGCTGCAAGGAAGACATGGTCCCAGCTCTCAGGGCGTGCACCATCAGACCACTACGCTCAGACAGCTCTGCAGGCTTGCTCCGCCCAGTCCTTTCATCTTCACTACAAAACCCCCACGAAGGATCTGTTATGGCTCCCTCTCCACACGGGAGGAAATAGGCAGAGAAGGGTGGCAGCTGCCCACATGCACACAGCTAGGAAGTGGCCACTGGAGTTCAAATCTCAAGGCTCTGGCTCTGGAGCCCGTGATCATGTGCACTGCCGGTGAATGCAAATGGCGGTGACAGCCGGTGAGGAGTATCTAGGCAAGTTAAGAAGGGACAGCAGGGCAAAGGCCTTGGGGCAGGACAGGCAGGTTGAAGGTGAGAGCCAGTTGCCCTAAGGGAAGAAAGGCCTGGTTGAGGGTGAGAGCCAGCTGCCCTAAGGGGAGAGAGGCCTGGTTGAAGGTGAGAGCCAGCTGCCCTAAGGGGAGAGAGGCCTGGGAGGAGGCTCCTCTGCCCACCAGGACTGACAGCCTTGCAGGGAAGGCAAACTTCACCCCAGGACAGCAAGAAGCCACTAGGGGAGACTGACAGTGGAAATGTGACAAGATTTAGAAAGATCACTCTCCACGGTTGAACAGGACTTAGCTATTGAAAAAAACCTGAGGGGAACTTTGGGTCCTGACACAGGCCCTTCCAAAGAACATTAGGTGGAAAAGCCTAGTAAAGAAGAGTGTGGTGCTGGCGGCTTCTGCTGCAGGGGGAAGGAGAGAAAGACGTGTCTGCACGCTGTGTGCTGGAATTATGCAAAACCTGAGTAAAAGGGTGGGGGAGCTACAGGCCTGGGGGTTGTTCTCTGCAGATTCCTTTCTGTCTTTTAAATTTTAAACCTTGGGGAGATATTGTCTATTTGAAATAAAAAAATTTTAAAGGTGATGCTGGCCACTGAGTGGAAAATGGAACTGAAGGTCAACAGTGACTCCCAGGGCACCAGGAAAGAACAACACTGGAAGTTAAATTCCTGTGTAGAGGGGGATAATGGGAAGCCGGATAAGATACCCCCAGCCACAGGGGGAGGGCCAGTCTGGGGCCATTTCTGTGTCACTTGCTCCAGGGGATTATGTGGGGTGGGGGCTGCAGAAGGGGAAAGAAGGCTAGAGAAATAGGGACTCATGAACTTGACCTCTAGCAGAAATTGACCTAGGTTCAGACTAAGCGCTCCGGAATTACCTGTCCCCTCCTTGGACACAACCATATGCGTGGAGTGTGGAAACAGCAAGGGGACATCCATAGGTGCGGGTGACACCTCCAGCAGGACTCAGAGCCAAAAGCTGGCTCCCCTGCTCCATCAGCCTGCACATAGCCACAGACACTCTAAACATGGAACATTCCGGGAAAGCAGAGGAGGCATCTCGGGCTCTTCAAAGGAGGCCTTCGGGTGGCTCTGGAAAGATTTGCTCAACTTCAAATATTAATAAAAGCAGCAGCAAAGTAAATCAAAGGCGGGGGGCGGGGCGCAGCCCTTGCGCACTCCTGCAGCAGGCGTTTTCCCAGCTGCTGCTGCCCCCTGCTGACAGGATCAGGACATCGCGGCCCCGCGCCGTGCCCAGGCCCCCGCGCAGGGATCCACTTTGCATTTCGGACGCACAGAAGGTGAGTCAGTCCCATTTTCTCGGCCCTTTATTGAGATGGCCACCGCCAAGCACTGCATCAGCGGAGACATAAACAACCAGGCCCACGTGGACAGGGGAAGAAAGAACAGCGAAGGTCATTCCCCCTAGAAGGCAGTATGGCGCATTGTAAGAAGCTGTAAAACAGCGTTATAAACCCCCTCAGGGAGACATCGTCACCCCAGTATAGCTGTTCATCAGCACTGGTGTTTATTGAGTCTTACCACCTGTCAGGCATTAGCTAGACTCAGCTGTGGTCACTCATCTGGGCCCACTGGAGCAGGTAAGAGATTGAGACACAAATCAGAGGTGACAAAGCAGCGACTCAAACCCTGGCAGTCTGAGTCGCAGGTCCTTGCGGATTTCAGTTTTAAAATCAGTATCCTTTACTCATTGAATTCAGACATCTAAATCCGTGGCTTTCATCCCCAGAAGATTTTGCCCCCCCTCCCCCCAAGGGACATTGGGCAATGTCTGGAGACAGTTTGGGTTGTCTCAAGGAGGGAGGTGATTCTGGCAGCTAGTGGATAGAGGACAAAGATGCCACCAAACATCCTACGGTGCTCAGGACAGCCCCCACAACAGAGAATGTCCCCCCCCAAAATCTCAGTAGTGCCGAGGTGGAGAAACCATGAACTACATACATAAAATTTCTACAAATTTCCTAGCCCTCTTTTTGGCATTGATCTCTGACATGAGGGCATTCGAGCAAATCTGCTTTAACGTATGAAAGACATTCTTCTTGAGGACTTGTGCAGAATATCTCTCCAGAGACCTTTTTCCTACTAATTTTCCCAACACCTCTTATTTATTCAAAGGTATTGTTTCATATCTGACAATCTCACTACTATACCTTGAAGGAATGGGGCTGTGATGGGCTTAGGCAGAGGGAGAACCCCCTGGCTGTCAGGTGCGATGGCAGAGGGACTGGGGCCCTGCAGTGGGCACAGTCAGCCACAGTGCCATGCGTGGAATATTGCGGCTGTCCCTGGCAAGGAGCCACAGCTCTCCCACATGCAGCTCATGAGGAATGTTGGGAGACATTCGACCCCAGGATGATTGAACAGTTTCTAGAAACAACTTGTCAACAGCTGCCCCCTCTGTTCCCTTCTTATCCAAAACCCCTGTAATCAGCCTCAACAGCCCAGACCTTGGCTTCATGAAACAGCACTGTTAACCCCTCCTCCTCCACATAGTATATGGATCTAGCTAGGGGTGCAGGCAGGGGGAGGGGAATGCTGCCCCCATCTTAATAGTCACTGAACCTCTACCAGAAAGAAGCCCATTACCTGTGCAAGAACTGATATTCAAGAATCGGTCCTTATTAAATGAATGAATGAATGACCAGAAGGGTGAACTCTACAGGATTCATTGATTAACTCAAACGTATGTACTGAGTGTCTCACCATGCTGGTCACTGTCCTAGATGCTGGGGTAACAAAGAGGCCAGGTCCCTGTTCTCATAAAGTTTACCTTCTGATGTGGGGAGGCAGATACTATGCAAATAAACAAACTTTAAGGAGGCTGGGCAGTTGGACTTATTTGGGAAAAAATTTAAGATAACGATAAAAGATAATACAAATGTTAATGTACAGTATAACTATATAGCATTTACACTGTAGTCGGTATTATAAGTATTCTAGAGATGATTTAAAGTACACAGGAGGATGTGTGTCAGTAACATGCAAATACTATACCATTTTATGTAGGGATTTGAGCATCCTTGGATTTTGGTGTCCACCGAGGTCCTGGAACCAAAGCCTCATGGATAAAGAGGGAAAGACTGTAATCTCGGATAATGGTGAGTGCTATAAGGAAAGTAAAGCAAGTCAAGGAGATTGAGACTGAAAGATTGGGAGCAATTCTTCAATTGGATGCTTCAGAGGGTTCCCTAGGTAAGTGACATTTGAGCAGAGCTCTGAAGATCATGACAGAAAGACCTATACCTCCATGCTGGGAAGACAATATGCAAAGGCCTTGGACATAGGAATATCCCTGAGGAGTTTGAGAAACAAATGACCAGATATGGTTGATCAAGGTAGTTCCCAGCATTACCTAAGAGCAGTCATTCCCATCATAAGCATACATCCGAATCACCAGGACAGCTTATGAAAACACAGATTGTGGGCTTCACCCCCATGTTAAGACAGTCTGGGGTGGGGCCTGGGAATTTGCATTTCTGAAATACCCCCAGGCGATGCTGGTCCTGGGATCAAAGTAGAGGGCGTTTTTTCCTTCCCATACCTGGTCCTTTCCTGCTCATGCTGACTACACACAGTCATAGAGCACCACTGCCTGGTCATCTGCTTCTCCAGATGGTTCTGTTCACCTCTACATCCTAGTAAGTACTCAATCAATATCCACTGCATGAATTCCTCAAAGAAAGTTCCTACACCAGGCCTTGCCTCACTTTCTTCTACCATTCGGCTGTTTGATTTGATGCATTCCCATAAATCCCTGGCTTTGTGGGTGCTATCCCATCTACCCAGCACAGCCTTTTTCCTTTGTCCATCTCTCAAATTCCTATGAAGTTCTTCTTATAGAATATTCTTCTCCATTCTCTCTCCACTCCATCCGAGGTTAGGAATGCTCCTCACAGTGCTGGGATTCCTGCCTCCACTCATGTCACAAGGATCTGTCTACACCTTTATCTTTCTGTCTTAACTACAGGACACAGATAGGCAGTCCTCAGGCTGAACCATCAACAGAAGTTCCTACTGCAGATCCCATGTTTTAAATCGAAGTTCATTGCCAAAACGTACAGGTCAAGAGATTTCACACAAAAATCCAGATTCCTTTTCCCTGGAAAAGTCAGGAAACTACAACTTGGGGCTTATATTCCCCATGGCCATGGCAGGCCAGCAGTGAGGACAGGGACTCTGTCATCTTTGCTTCTGTGGCTCCAACAACCAACACAGTGCTTGGCCCATGGTAGGCACTCAAGAAAATCTTGATCATGAAACTGGAGAAACTATGCCAGGTTGTGGAAAGAAAGAGCAGTTCTGGGTTGGTACTGGATCTAGCTGGCTTGTTGTATGACCTTGGCCTCTCTCCCTGGACTTGAGTTTCTTTTCCTTAAAGTAACGATAGTTTCCACTTCTCAGATTTGTGGAATACAATAAGAAGGAGGATATGAAGTGCTTAGCACACACCTGGTATATAAAGCTCCATGTGTTATTATTTCAAGGAGCTCAGTAAACATTTACTCTCTAGGATGACAGGAAGAATGAGAGGGAGTTCAGATCCCAGCTCTGCTACTCACTAGCTATGTGACCTTGAACACTTGAGTTAACCTCCTTTGGGCCTTAGTTCCCCCAAGAAGAAATTGACATGAGCCTTACAAGGGTTATTGTGAATATAAAATAAAAACATGAATATTAGGGTGGCGCCTGTGGCTCAGGGAGTAGGGCGCCAGCCCCATATACCGAGGGTAGGGGGTTCAAACCCGGCCTCGGCCAAACTGCAACCAAAAAATAGCCGGGTGTTGTGGCGGGCGCCTGTAGTCCCAGCTGCTCTGGAGGCTGAGGCAAGAGAATCGCGTAAGCCCAAAAGCTTGGAGGTTGCTGTGAGCCGTGTGACGTCATGGCACTCTACGGGCGGCAAAGTGAGACTCTGTCTCTACAAAAAAAAAAAGAAAAAAAAATATGAATATTAAACTAATTCATCCCTAAAAGCACCTAGACCAAGGCCAGCATGCAGTATGTGCTCCAATAAGCCAGCTGTACCTGTTACAGCTGCTCAGAAGGGTGTTAGACTAGAACCTCACAGGAGCCCTCATGGTTCTAAAATTCTCTGACCACCTTAAACCCAGTGACTCTCAGTCATTCATTCAGCTGTCTTTAAGTCATTGAGAATACATAGAAGGCTCTTGGGGCAGAGAATAGAATTCACCATACAGGTGTTTACCCTCTCTGTGGAAAGTTCCAAAACGCTCTTATGATGGTGCTAAAAGCACCCAGAGTAGTAGTAACAGAAGGGGGAAAAGGAGTGTGGTACAGAGAATTGTCCTGTGAGAGAGATGCTATTATGATCCCCACCCACAGATGAGGGAACTCGGGCTTTGGAGGCTTCCCCAGATGTATCTCAGCATCTGATCTATGTGGAGCTGGCTAGGGAAGGTGCTTCACTCAAGGGGACCTTTAAGGGATTAACGCGATCACTCATGGCGAACAAGTTGGCTTGGAGGAGGGCCAGCAAGAGGGAGGCAGACAGAAACTTCCTGCTCACCCAGACCCAGGGAGTTTGAGACGGACTTATGCTATGCTACCAAAGGAAAAAAGCAATTAAGGGGAATGAAATAGAGACAGGCCTTTGCCATAATACCAGGAATCAATCCCAAGGAAAGAAAAAATTCTAGACAACTTGCATTGTTTTACTCCAAATCAAGGGCTGAAACTATCATAGTCATTTGTAGAGAGAGAGTGTGTGTGTTCATTCTCCTGCACAAGGCTGGTGGCTGCAGGATGACAAAGAGCAGCTGAGAGAAGGCAGAATGGTCCAGGTGTCTGAAGGGCACGCAAATTCTTAGCCCGGGCATCTTTGCCAAGGGGATGCTCTTCCCTTTCAGCATTGGCCATCAAAGATCCCAGGGGCTCAGTGAGAGTGAGTGCATTTGGCCAGCCTATGATGGTGATGATAACCTTATCTGTCCAGTAAGCGTCCTCTCACTCATCCATTCCATAATCACTTGCTAAGCACCTGTGTCCCAGGCACTTATATGCTCTTTCAATCCCAACATTCAGCCCACAAAGTGGCTTCTACTAGGCCCATCTTTAGAGGCTCAGGGATAAGATGACTTGCCCAGACCCGGAAGATGGTAGGGATTTATGTCTCTGACGACCTGACCACAAGCAGGAGGGACAATCCCACCCCTGCTCCATGTCAACTGATACTTTAGGAGCTTCCCTGTGTGATAAGCATATAGTATGTGATGCAGTCTCCATTTTGCAAGAGATCAAATGGACTAAGAGGAATATGTAACTTCAAATTCATGAGTCCAACTGCCCAGCCTCATTAAAGTTTACTGTTTTCCTTTTTGTTAATAGGTATCACTTTAAACATTTTCATATTTTAGATTTAAAGCCCATACCGTTCTTGAAATTTTAAAATCAGATTTCCCTACGGGATACGGGACAAAGACTGGATTTTTCGGTGTACCTCCTAGGCTAGCCGCGCTCCCCGGAACCTGGGATCTGGGGCAGCGGCAAGAACTTGTCTGCGCTCGCCAAACCAGCAGAGAGCTCAGCTTACCCAACTGCGGCCTCAGCCACTGCGCAGGCGCCAGACTACAGCTAGCCGGACTGGCCAGATCGTGGGCAGAGGGTGTGGCGAATCAGGAGGACATCCAAGCCAGGCTCTGGCCAGTCAGAAAGCTTCTTTTATCAACTCTCCGCTTGAGGTTAGCGCTTCTTTTCCGGACACATCCCCTACCCACCACACTCCTTGGGGAGCGGGAGTCGGGGATGGAAGTGAGTAACATCACTTACAACCATTCGTCAAGTGGAATGAATTTGAAGAGCAGATCTTCCTACGAATTGTACCGCAAAAGAAGCCATTAGCCACGCCCCCTCCTCCCACTGGATCTCCGCGAGCATTCGGGGGTGGGAGCTTTTGGCGACAACCAATCGAGGCTCAGCGAGGAGAAGGAGGCGGGGCCGATGGGCGATGGTTGCCTGGCAAGAGCGTTTGGCGCGGTGCTTGGGACGCAGTGGGTACTGGATTGTGTCCTCCAGACCCGGGGCTGGGCTGGGAGTGCAAGCCGCGTCCCTTCGTGTGCATCTTACCGGCCTGCCGTCTGGGGCCTTGTACCGGGCCGCCTGAAGCCTTGTACTGGGCCTCCTGGAGCCTTCTCGTTCCTTCCACCGCCAGCGCCCGATACTCGCCCTCAGCCCAGCCCAGGAGGGCCAGGCCTGCTCTGTCTCCATCCCCATCCCCACCCCGGGCACAGGCCCTTGAGACCAGCCCTCCCCACTTTCCCGGCCCAGGCTGGCCCAGGGCCCCGAAGCCCACCCACCAACGCCTGTAGCAGCCGCGCCTGCCCTCTCTGGTCCGTGGTAGTGTTGGTTACCATGGTGAAGCTGGCAGCCAAATGCATCCTGGCAGGTGAGTCTGAAAACTTGCGCTTGAATAACAGTGGTCTCCTGAGTCCAGAGCCTTCGTAATTTATCGAGAGCTTTTGTTCGCGTAAATTGTCTACCCTCTTTCCCTTTCTGGCTCCCAAAGGCGAGTTGCTGCAATTACTGATAGAGTAAATTACATTAGGCTGGAACAGTTATCTTCCAGAGCACATTTGTAGCTCCAGCTGATTTCCCCTGCTCCCTGTCATACTCGGAGACCACCTTCACCAGTTGAGCTGACTTGTTAAAAAATAACTCGTTAAAAAAACTTGGAGGAGCAGGCTCGTTAAAAAAATCAACTTAAGCAAACCGTAAGTGCTTCAGCTAAATAAGCATCAATGACTTTGGTAGTCTTTACTATGGGATTTTGACATACACACACCATCCCCTCTGATAACAGAGATAGGAGAGAGTGACAAGAGTTTGCAAAAGGCACCGGTATGTTGTGTTTAAGACTCAAAGTTAATACTGCACTAGCCCAAAGTCGGGAGGATATAAACGTTCAATCCACCAAAGGTAGGAATCCTTGTTTTTGTTGACTGATATACTCCAAGCACCCAGAACAACACCTGAAACATAGCAGGTGCTAGCAAATATTTGTAGAATGAATGAATATACCGCATACACATTGGTAGTGTTTCCCTTGTATCAGTTTGCACATTTAGAAAAACAATACTTTGGATTATAGACATATGACTACAAGATACATATGTATTTTACTGAGTCCTTACTATATGCTAGGCACATGTATTTCATCATCTCACTGTAGCATATTTCCTGTCTTCATAGGAAGATCTGTTCTTGTTCTGATCTCACTGAAATGATAAGAGGTGTTGGCCAGGGTCAACCCCTAATAAGGGTCATACATGGGATTTTAACCTCCAGATCTGTCCACCTCCAAAACTCTTTTAACTTGTATTGCTGTTGAAACCTGTGACCTTTCCAGGCTTCCCTGACCAGCTCAGGAAAGAAATAGTGAGAAATTTGTACGGTAAAAGAGATTCCTTTTTTTTTTTTTTTAATTCCTCTCTTCCAGACTGAAAATAAATTGTAATATCTTTAGTGACTTCTAATTTGAAAATAAAAGGGTCACACAGAAAGATGACTGACAATAGTACCTAAATCGTACTGGAGCAAAATAAATTAATGATTCTCAAGAGAGTCACTAGTTTCCAGAGCACCAGGGGAGGCAGTATTGTGTAACAAAAATAATTCTGCCTGTTCCTCTTACTGGCTGTGTCATCTTGGACAAAGCGCTTTTTTGAGCTTCGGTTTCCTCACAGACAAGGTGGGAACATTTTTATCTTCTAAAGTTAGATTCTTTACAAATGGGCTTTTCTCTCTCTCTCTCTGTGACTGTTCTTTCTCCTAATTCTTTTTTGATTCAACTTCCATAGTGGAACTAACAGCACTTTTTGTGTGTCAGCACTGTGCCAGACCCTCAGTACAGGTCCCCTCCCTGAATCGTCCTCACAACAACCCTCTGGATTTGGTATTATTGTCATCCTCATTTACAGATGAGGCAACTAGGCCCAGAGAGGTGAAGACACTTGCCCTGGGTCACACAGCTGGACACAGCAGAGTTGTATGATCCAGAGCCTGGGTCCTGACCCAGGGGATCAGATTTCCAGGGCTTTGTTCTTACCCCACACTGTACTGTCTTTATGCCACTTTCCTTTTTACCTTTCTCTGTCCATTGTCCTCTGGGCACTTTTTTCTCCTGATTTCATCCATAGCCTGAGTAAGGGGCTCCTGAACTCCATCCTGCCCCTCAGTCTGCAACCTCCTTTCAAGGCCACAAGGGCATTTCCTTCTGAACCTTCCCAGGCACTAAAAGACCTCAGCCAAAGCACTGAATCAGTCCCTTTGCCAAATTCTCTTTCTCCACCCCAACCCCACCACATGCACCCCACTGGTTAAACAAAAGTACCAGTCAGAGAAAAATGACTGGTTTTTCTCTTACAACTGGTCATAGAGAAACCTGATATTTAGTTCAAATGTTTATTCCTTTAGCAGATATTAAGCACCTACTATGTGTGAGTCTCCATGCAAAGTGCAATGGGAATACAAAGATGAGTCTGCCCAGTGCTTACAGCCAACGAAGAGCTCAGATGTGCACACTAAGTACAATGCAGCAGGCGCAGACTAATGCCCTCTGTGTGCCAGATAAGGAGGACATGCCTCAAGACACAGACAGCTGTTACTTGTTCTGGCTTAAACAAAGAAAGAAAACAACACTTGATGTTTCTCTATATTTTATTTACTCAAGAAATACTTTAAAAGTAGTTACTATTTGCTAGGTACTGCATGTGTTAACTCGTTAAATCCCCATAACAATTCTGTGGAGTAGGTGCTGTTATTATCCTGTTTTGCAAAGATAGCAACTGAGGCACAGAGAGATGAAGTAATTGATTTATAGTCGCATAGCTAATAAGTGATGGAGCTGGAGTCACTCCCGTGTCTGTGCACTTGTAGGCTGTGATACACTCCCTCTTATTAAATGTGGGGATGATAATAGCGCTCCCTGGAGGGTTGGTTTGATATCAAATCTCACATTGCCAGCGATGGTGCGCGTTACCCACACAGGTAAAAGACGGAGGGGGAAGGGATGACCTTCAGAGGCTATGCAGGAAGGAGACTGATTTATTATTATTATTATTGCAAAATATTACGGGGGTACACATGGTTTTGGTTACATGGATTGCTTTTGTAATGCTTGAATCAGGGTTGTAAACGTGCCCGTCACCCAGGTGGTGTTCATTGTACCCATTAGGTTGGAAGGACACTGCCTGAGCTATACCTGGCAGAGAATAGGCCGAATGTGAACTTGGACTAGAGAGACCTGGAAGGAGGTGGTCTTGAGTAATTTTTAGGGACTGAACAAACAGGAGTATATGGAGCCCAGGTTTTGTATAAGGGATTGCTGGAGAGTGAGTTGGGAAGCCGGTTAGGGCTGCTATGAAGAGTTGCGGGCAGCAAGGAACCCTGGGTGGGCTGTGTGAGGGTTTGATGGGATGAAAGCACTGTTTTATGAAGGTCCGTCTATGGATATCATGCTCAGGACAGGTTAGAGCAAGGAGTAAAGAGGAAGAGAGAAGGCCACTTGGGAAGTATTTTCAGTCAAGGCCTATTCAAGAAAACAGAAAATGCATTTGTCTTTTCAATGGAGAGATTTTAATACATGGAATTGGTTCATCAGGCGTTGGAGAAGTGGAAGAGTAAGAAGGCAGCCTTGTTGTGACACAGAGTGGTGGACAGAGGTTGGGGGCGTCAGAAGCTAGAAAAAGAGCCCCAGAGAGCAGTGATCCAGACCTCCAAGGAAGGGGCACTGTCCTGTTGTTAGTGCTGGCACTGCAGGAGTTCTGTCACCTGCATATGATGCCACCACAATGCCACTGATCCCTAAGACTCATTTCCCACTGGAAGGAGCTCAGCCCTGTGCTCAGGGAAAGACAAGACCAAACCAGTTCCAAACCATCCTGGTCTGTATTTTGAGACCACTCCTGGTACCAAGGACTACACAAATCAGGATCCAGGCAAAAAACAGATGCTGGGCATCTCAATGGTGAGAATTTTGTGTAGGATGTTAATTAAACAGGTGTGGGATGACTGGAAAGACAAAAGAGGCGGCTGAGGCAGCATAGGCGGTAACTGCAGGGAGCAGTGTCACCCCTTGAGCTGGGTGGGCAGAGGGGAAAGGGTGGGGTTAGCAGCGCCTAAAAGCTTGGGGGAGGGGCCCTGGGAGCTGAGATGTAGACCTTTGAGGAGGGGGCACTGCCCACTGTTCTGAAACCCCAGAGGGGCCATAATAAGTCTGGTCTGGGGGTGCAAATAATGAAAATGGAGACAGGAAGCTGTTCCTCCCACTGGGGGCATGGCCAGAAGGGTAATGCTAAGACGAAGGAAAAGCAAAGGGACGGAGCAATTTCCTTCTCCCCCCTCCGGCCTTCCACTCTCTGGAACTCACATTAGCAGACCCTAATAGCAAGCTGTTGACACAGGGGAAATGTGTTTGCAGAGTTTCCACCCAGCAGAGCAGGGAGGGCTTGGGGCTGAGACGAACCCAGGTGTGAGCTAACCAGGACAGTGTCAGCAGTCAGAGCCAAGGAGGGTGACCTTGGGACAGAGCAAAGGGTGTAAGTGGCGCTAAGGAGACTGACTAGAGATGGGAAGATGGTGGAGGAGCAGTCAGAGGTGACAGGTTGACTCTGGGGATGGTAACAATGCATGGTGGTCTGGGTGGGCAAACCACTGAGGCCCCAGGCATGTGCCAGGAGCCTGGCTGTGATGCTGTGAGAGTGGATGAAAGCAGGCCATTCTAGCAGAAGCATCCACAGGTTCTCAGGAGTACAGAGCTTGGGAGGGAGATCCTGCCTCGAGAAGTGACAGTCAAAGTGGTGACAGTTAATGAGACAGAGTGGCAGGAGAACCAGGCCAATGCAGGGTCACCCAGGCCACAGGGACAGGGCTCAGGAAGGAGAGGCAGCTTCAGGCTGACTCACATCCTTCAGAATTGTCAAGAAGGATGGGAAATGAGAGGAGATCACTGGACTTGCCAGTCATGTCTCGGTGACCTCACATGGTGCCTTTGCAGACGTCCTCCTCCCTGTCCCACAGAGCCCTCGCTGCTTTGACCCACAGCCTCAGCCCTTGACCCTAGGGAAGCCTCCCACACTGACGAGCCCTATTGTTCATTTCTTTCCTCGCTGCTCCCCAGACACTTCGGTTCTCAGTCTATGCTGTCTGAATTTGCACTTGTCATCCTGTTGCTCTGCAACATGTTTATCCGTTATTTCACCTCCCTATGCTTGGTTCCCCCTCTTCACCAACACAGGAAGTTTGCTATAAGTGTTGGTGACTCTGACTGACAGTCAGAAGAAAGACTTAGGAAATTAACCAGAAAATTGTGGAGAATTTCACAAGCAGGAAGGGCCAGTTTCCCACTGGATTCAGGAGCAAAATTGGAGTTGGGAGGGTGGATGCCATCCAGGCCCAAAGAAGCAAAGTGATGTGTGCTATTCGCCCTGAGATGGGTGGGTAACCCTATGACAGTCCAGGCTGTGATTACTGTGGATGTCACGGAAGGCTGCAGTGATGAGGGCCTGTAGGGCAGCACTAAATATGGGTCAGAAGTGGCCCTTGAGCTCTAGGAGAGGAGCGGGGCCTGATGGAGAGAGCACAAGTTGGAATCCTAGGCAGGTTACTGAGCCCTGTCTCTCCAACTGTCAGATGAGGTCAATGATATGCAGCTTGGCAGGGAAGGAGTGAACAAGACGGGTTGGTGAGGAGGGCTCAACACATGTTGGCTCCCTTCTAAGAAGCGGTAACAGATAGAAAAGCCAGACCTGAATGGCTCACTCAAACCTGGGGGAGTTCACGTAAAGTGAAATGCCACTAGTAGTCAAATACTTGTCTAATAAGAGAAAATTATAGGCGGGGCGCATCAAAGCTGAAAAGTGAACAGAGCGCAGGCTGTTGAGAAGGGGAGTAGAGGTGTTGAAGCCAACTGTAAAATGGGGAAGCAGGTGAAAGAGGGTGTGCTGAGCGATGCTGGTGGGGGGGCGAGGAGTGCTGCAGTGACTTTGCTGAGAAGCAGGAGGCCTGAGAAAGCAGAAAACAGAGTGCTGTGGGGTGGGGGCTGGGTAATGGTTGCGGGAGCGATTGGTTAACCCTGAGTGAGTGACTTCAGGTGTGAAGACTCATGTGCCACTCAAAAACAACTGGCTTATCAAAAGAGGCCAAAAAGGAGGCCGAACAGAGCCACGTTGGAAAAGTGGGGAGGACAAAGGGGAATTAAAGGTGGACAGAGACAGCTTCTGGCCCCTTGATGGGCACGGGGCGGGGGGCTGGGAGGGCATAGGGGAGGGACTCCAGATTTAGTTGCTCCTGATAGTCTTATGAAGGTTCAGAGATCAGACTGAAAACCAACATGAACCTTTAGTTCCGAGGTGCCGGTTCTGGGACTATTGACCAACAACAGAAAGTCTGGCAGACAGACCCAGTGGGGGTGAGGCCAGCCTGGAGGAAATGGTTGCCATTGCAAATAGAATTGTGGAGAGGCCCCTAGGAAGTTGGATCCTCAGAGGTCCCAAAGGGCATGCAGAGATGGAGATGGAATATGTCACTTGGAAATGGACTTCAGGATGGTGACCTAGCATCTGACTCCTTACATCCTATAAATCCCTACCCAGAAAAAAATAAAGTATCAGGTAGAAGCTCTAAGCTCAGACTACTTCTATGTGCAGGTGAGCCTCCACGCCTGCGCCATTCACACTGCTTTATCTTCAGAATGTCAAGGTAAATTCAAGTTTGGAAATGACAGGTTTTCCCCGTAGGATGTGTTTCACTGGAAGAGTGTCAGCTCTGTTTCCTGCGCTTCGGAGCCCTCCATAATCTCCGTTACCTTCTGGGTCAGTTCCTTTGGCTGAAGGGCTTAGCTGTGCAGAAATGTGCTCTGGCCGTACGAATTTTGCAGATGAGTCTCTTGGACCTATTGCCCTGCAAGTGGCCTCAGAACACATTCTTGTGAGAGCCAAGTTCATTTCCTCTGAAAATTCACTGGAGTTTCTGGTTTCTAGACTAGTGTTCTACAGCAGGAGAGTCTCAAGTCAGTGGTGTTTTTCTCCTCTGACCTCACAGGAGACCCGACAGTGGGCAAGACGGCCCTGGCACAGATCTTCCGCAGCGATGGAGCCCATTTCCAGAAGAACTACACCCTGGTGAGCTGTGGGGGTTGTAGCCTGCCTTAGAGAAAAGCGACGGGTTAACCCCGAGTGAGTGACTTCACAAACTTCCTTGAAGAAACCCTAAGAGCCTGAGGACAGGCTGCTCAGAGGACCATGTGGAGATTGTTTTTTCCACTAGCCCAGGGTAAGGGACTGTCCGCAGAGCAGATTGGCCAGGAACAACTTAGTCACCATGAGTAGCAGTTCACTCAGGGGCAATAAGGGGAGCAGGGACTAGTTGGTCCTCTCTGACCTCTGCAGTCTGAGCCACTTGTCACCCAAATAAATCCAGAACACAAACCCCTTGGCTAGGGATGTCCCTCAGGGATTGGGGAGCTTACTGTGTCCTCTACAACGTGCCCCCCCCCCCGGGGCGCTCACGTTCTTGGTGTTCCTCTGCAGACAACAGGGGTGGATTTGGTGGTGAAGACGGTGCCAGTTTCTGACACGGGCGACAGTGTGGTGAGTGGTGTCTTACCCCAGAGGGACTTGGGGCTACCCCAGCTGGGCCCGGGGTCTCCCTGGTCACCACCATCCTCCCTAGGAAGATGCGGTGTGAGGATGTAGCCTAGACTTGTCTGAACATTTGGAAACCCAACTGGGGAATGTGGAAAGCACTCAAGGGAGGGGCTGACGAGGAGGAAGGCAGGAAGACCAGTTGTCAAAGAACTGGTTAGCTAGTGTCAAAGTTCCTGACCTGGGCTCCTTTATGGGAACCTAGGACTCTGGACATTGAATGGCAAGATTTATGTTTGTCTTTGCATACCAGGAGAGAGGGTTCATAGCTTTCACCAGATTCTTAAATAGGTCCATGAGAGGGGAAAAAAAATTCTGAGTACCCCCATAAAGGGTAGACAGGGGCATAGGTAACCAGTATGCAAAGTAGATACCAGTCACACTGTGTGCTTCAGGGGCCAGAGGCCAGCCAGGGCAGGCCCAGTACCAGTGGGGAGCTGAGGGAGACTTCCTAGAACAACAGCATTAAGGGGCAGAGGGGCAGAGGGGCCTCTCGTGAGGGCTGGGGAACATTCAGACAGGGGCAGGAAGGGTGATTCCATGCCCTCTGTCAGAATCACACCAGAGCCATCCCACAGTGATGACTGGCTGTCCTACTTTAATCGCCTTCCCCAGGCCTACTCAGTGACCTCCTTTAAGAGGAATCGTTTTAAGATTTGAGAATCAATTTGGTTAGCAAAGTGCAGAATGACCTTTTGGAAACCAGAGCACTTGTCAGCCTGCTTAGCATTCTGTTCTGCCAGGTGGGAAGTCAGCTTGTTCCTGGTATTTTTGCACGCGGGGTTAGGAGAGTTGAGGCGCCGCACAGAAGTGCTGGTTGGTGTGGGAAACTGTTCACCATCTAAGACTGTGGAGTTTGCTCCTCTCAGCAGTGTCTCTCGCATGTCTGTCCCCAGACAGAGGGTGCTTGAAAACATGCGCACACGCGGACGCTTGTATTTTGCCACTAAGACGAGTCTGTAGTGAGTCGAGAGTGATCAGTGCCCCGGAGCCCGTGGTTTTCCCACATGAAGACATTCTCAGACAGGACATGCTTTTCTGATTCTAGGAACTCTTCATTTTTGACTCTGCCGGCAAGGAGCTGTTTTCTGAAATGCTGGACAAATTGGCAAGTAGTGCGCGGTCTGCTTCCCACCCACCACTGTTTGCCCTTACGGTGTTCATGCAGAGATTTCACTATGCCTTGGTCGTCAAGAGACGCTACCGTGGCAACAGTCTTTATGGGACCTTCCTTCAGCCTGGGACTTGTGGCCACTTGGGGGGAGAAGGAATGGCTAGTGTGCACAACTGCCCCACCTCCAGCTCTGGAGTGGCCAGTTCTAATGTGCCAGAGCCTGTGGCTCAGCCCTCCAGCCCTCCCACTCCAGGGCCTTCCCTCTTTTCAGCAGTCCCCTCCTGGTGGTGTCCTTTCACCACCCCCTTCTCAGCCACCCAGGACAGTGCCAAGTATGTCCTTCCTCTCTGGGGAGTACCCTAGAGGCCCAGTAATGAGGTTTACCCCTTGGATAGGGCCCTGGAGCTTCCATGGGGGTGTTCCGCTGGGTCTTGTTCTGAGACATGCCCCTGTCCACCCCTGTCCAACCAGGATCCAGCTTGCTGTACCTTCCAAAGTAACAGTCTCACTCATCTGGGCCAGTGAGCTAATTAGAGGGTTGGAGTTCTCCAGAGCCCTCCCTGCCTTCCCAAGAACAGCCACATTTTAATGGAAACTGTTTTCTGCCCTTTTTGTTGTCTCACAAAAGTAGAGCTAATGGCAATGCCTTCACATAGGGCTGGCTTCGTGCATGGTTCATGATGTTTACCAAGTGCCTACTGTGTGCATGGCCTAGCACTAGGGCTGTCTTGCCCAGCAGAAAGGATGATGTGTTTGGGCAAGTCTGGACTATAGGCCACCACTCAACTCATTCATTCTCTCTCTCTCTCTCTCACTCTCTCTCACACACACACACACACACACGCAAGTCTGGACTATAGGCCACCACTCAGCTCATTCATTCTCTCTCTCTCTCTCTCTCTCACACACACACACACACACTATAGGCCACCACTCAGCTCATTCATTCACACACACACACACACACAGAGCTGGCCCTGACTCTGGGTTCTCCCCTTCCCACTTCAGCTTGATCCCAGGCCTATCCAGGCTCCTTACTGAAGCCTGGAAGGAAGAGGGCTTGGTGAGTTAAAACCATGCTGAGGCATCTCCTGCGTGTACATAGTGTACATAGTGTCCTTGGACTGAAAAGTCAGTCTGTGAAGTGAAGGGATCATCAATTTGGTCCAAGCTTCTCCCAGCCTAGATACCACCAGGAGCCAGAATAGCCTTGTGGAGTGGGGAGTGAGCCCTCCAGAGCCCATCTTGGGCCAGCCTTCCAAGGACTGGAAAGGAAAAGGAGTTCATCTGGAGGGAAAGGGATTCTCCCCCTTACCCTGGGAGGTTACTGACACCCCAGAAATAAGCCAGGCTCTAATTGTACAGCATGGAAGTGCCCAGAAACCAGGGCATGACCAAGAGTCACATGCACCAAGGTGAGCATCCACGGCCTGTGCAGGGCCATCCTTTGTCCCAGTGGCAGAAGCAGGATGTCCTTGGACTCTGAGCTGCCCCTAAAGGCAACAGCCCCTGAGAGTGTAGCCCTGGCCCTTAATTAGGACATCGGGCCCTATGCAGTTGTCGGTGTGGTTTGGATTAGGGCTGATGCAGACACTGCAGGAGAAGCAGAAACTGCCCTTTGCATTTTAAAAAGCCAGCCCTTATTAAGAAGATGCAAGCAAACAAGCTTCCAGGGACTGCTAATGAAAGAAAGAATATTCTGCAGGGCTGCAGAGCACAAAGCGTAACAACTCACATGATAGCGGGCCTTCAGTGAGAATGAGTGGAAGGAGGAATTAATGAAACTAGTGGTCGGCAAAAGCAGGTTTCTGGATAGAGAAAAGCCACATTCCTCCTCCGTCTCCACCACTGTTGTTTTAAAACCATCTCTGACCTGGGTGAGTCACTAACTCTCCCCGAACTCAGTGTCTTCGGCCGCAAAGTGGGAATATTCAGACTGAGCCTGCCATTGGGAGGCTTCCCAATGATGCCCAGAAGCACCAGGCAGAGAGCCCTACCCCGCCCTGCCACTGAGCATGGGCCTCATCATCATTCCTTAGGGGAACTGGTTGATTTCTGTGGGTGTAGCTGTTCTCTGCCTCACATCTCTTTTATAGTGTTCATTTCTCTGCACCCTTGGAAGGCTGAATTTTTTCCCAGCCTTGAAGTTACTTTGCCTGTTACTGACACATGCTCATCCCGTCCCCCTCGCACAGTGGGAGAGTCCTAACGTCTTATGTCTCGTCTATGATGTGACCAGCGAGCAGTCCTTCAACAGCTGCAGCAAGTGGCTAGAGAAGGTCCGGTCACAGATTCCGGGCACCTCTCTCCCAGGTAGGAGCTGCAGACCTTTCCAGCAGCTGTCCTTCAGCTCAAGGGGGCAAGGGCATGGGGAAGTTAGCTGTGTGCGCAAGAAAGGGCCTCGATTGTACACAGGCTCTGCCTCGTAGCCACCACCCAAACCTGAGTCATCAAATGGGAAGGATGACACTTGCCTTGCAGGATTGTGGGGAGACTTGGGTTCTAATTCGAGTTATTTCCAGAAAGCTAACCTCAGGGAAGAGTTCCTCGTTTTCTCCTGTATGTGGGGTACAAGTAAACATTCAAGTCCTGTTGTCACTTCTGAATGCTTTAAATCAGTTTATTTTTCAGCCCTATGTGAGATCAACAAATTCTCCTCATTATAGGCTCGGGAAAGTGATCTCCAGAGACCGGCTCAGAAATTAGCTGCAGCTGATGCAGCTGGGAGCCGAACTCAATTACCTCTGAATCCCTGACTCTGAGCCGAGTCCTCAGATTAGTATTAATGACCATTTTAAAGTTTGCTCCACGTCCTAGGAATTATCACAAATGCTCACGTAAATTTGGCCCTAGCTTTCACAGCCTTGTGCCCTTAAGGAGGAAGATACACATGAGTTCTAGAAAAAAGGCTGACCAAAACTGTGTGTGAAAAGCAACGCCCTCCTATGACCCCTTGCTTTCCCCTTGGGGGTCACCTCCTTGAGGGTCAGGCAGCCTCTCTCAGGGGAGTTTTATGGCTCTCAGAAATAGTGTCCTTGCTTTTAGTCCCCCAGACCACTGGTTAAATGCCATGTTTTGGTTGTTTCTTTTGAGTAGGTGTTTTAGTGGGGAACAAGGCAGACCTGGCCAGCAGGCGAGCTGTGGACTCCGCTCAGGCCCAGGCATGGGCGCTGGGCCAAGGCCTGGAATATTTTGAAACTTCTGTGGTGAGTATCTGGGCTTGCTCAGCGGCCAAGTCTGGAGTGGGCCTCTGCTGGAAGCAGTTTGCACATGACCTCGCATGCATCAAGCTGTTATTCCACCATATGTGGGGTCTCATTTGAAACTGATGTTTATGTTCTTAGCCCAAGATCTTTTCTCCGTATAACAGTAGTCACTCATGCATTACAGTAAGGGGGAATCAGCAGGTCGGCCCTGGGAAAAGTTGCATCTCGATTAGTAAGAAATACAAGTGTATTGTGTTCAATTATTGTGACCCTTGAGGTCTGCCTGAGATTTTGGCTTGTGGTGTCATTGGAACATTATTCCTTCAACCCTCACATGAGTCCTGTACACCTGGAGTTGGCCCCACAGTTCCTGTTTCAGTATTACCAAGGTGAACTGAGTTGCCCAAGGTTGCAAGACTAGTGAAGGGCTGAGCCAGGACTAGGATTCATGGCTTCTGATTCCCATCAGTGCTCCCTGCCCTTGATCCCGCCCCAGGGTGACTCAAGGCCAGGCACGGTGGCTTACACCTGCAATCCAGCACTCTGGAAGGCCAAGGCAGGTGGATTGCCTGAGCTCAGGAGTTCAAGACCAGCCTGAGCAAGAGTGAGACCCCCATCTCTACTAAAAATAGAAAACTTGCTGGTCATTATGGCAGACACCTGTAGTCCCAGCTACTCAAGAGGCTGAGGCAAGAAGATCACTTGAGCCCAAGAGTTTGATGATGCCACAGCACTCTACCCAGGGTGGCAGAGTGAGACTCTGTCTCAAAAAAAAAAAAAAAAAAAAATCAGCAGGAGACCTCATTAAGTGGAGAAAGTAGGAATGATTTGTTACTGGCGTCTTTAGTATACATACACATGTGCTGTGATTTTGGCCATCTAGCACTGTGGAATCAGCTTCCTGTGTTTGGGAGTTCTGGAAGTCCCAGCCTCCTTGCAGCTAAGGTGAAGACATGTGACCCAGGCTGCCCCTGTCAGACACCAGTGTGAGACTTCACCAGGATGGGTGCAAAGTGAAGAGCCACCCTGCAAAAGCAGGTGTCCCTGAAACATCCATCTTGGACCCCACAGGAGCAAGGTGCCGGGGAGGCCCACTGGGCCTGCCACAGGCATGGTTATAACTTGGACCTTGCTTTGTTCTGATTCTTTGGTCCTCCAAGAAAGTCAGTGGGCTAGTTAAGCTCTTGGAGTTATCTTCTACACAAACTTGACTTCAGCTGCAGGTTATATCCATGGTTATATCTAGGAATTTTGACCAATGCTGTTGTTCGATTGCTGTATGGATGGGAACTTTTAAAACCCCCCAAAGCAGCATGTTTGCATAAGAGTGTAGCAGGTAAAGGCGGGTAGGTACTGTATCCTTGGGGGGAGAACAGTCACCGAGCTGGCATGGGAGCCAGAATGTTGTTTAATCTATTGGTGCCTTAGTTCCTCACCTGTAAACCAGGGATAACAAAACACATCCCTTGTTGAGTAATAAATATGAGAAGTAAAATGGCAAATATACACCACTTAGCACAGAGTCTGGTGAGTTATTTATATAACACATTTATATAACATTTATTTTACTATAATAGTAAATGCTCGATAAATGTTATATAAATGTTGCCCTAATAATCTTGTTTATACCATTATTAGTTACTAAATCCTTTTATTCATAACTTACACACAGAAAAATGTTACCCTTGCCTCTGGTCGAGTATCACAAATGCTAAACTAATGAAGTTCAAATTAGTGAGCTTTTACCGCATGCCCCCTGTCCCATCTTCTCTGTAGCATGCCTTTGAGCAAAGCAGTAGGCCATGGTACCCACAGAAACAATGTTTCAGTATCCCTCTTCCTCCATTCATATTTGTGAAACTGTCCCCTTACCCCAATATCCCGTATTCCCCAGAACCCTTGATGGGATTTAAAAATTAAAACCCACTCCCAGCACATTAGTTACCAAGGGCCACTGGGCTGCAGGTTTAAACTCTGTTCAGGTGTTGAAACGGGTGGGTGTAAATTATGCTTGAGGAGGCTGCAGTTAAGCACTTGGTATTAACTGTGCGAGTTAACTAGTCCCCCCTGAGTTGACGCTCACAGAAGCACCACTGGCAGCTCAGTTAAGAAAGCTGTAATTAAAAAGGAAATATAACCCAATGCAGTCTGAGATGCAGCCAAGTCCTGAAGCCAAGGCCATCTCCTTTCCTTCCTAAGCACAATGGTGGTCGTCCTGCTGCCCACCTTTCTAATACCTCTCAAAATTGGAAATTTTCAGGCCAAAAAATTAAAAAGCCTTTCTTTAAACAGAAGTTAAAATTTTTAAAACGTTGTTCATCACTATAAGGTGTTGGACAGTATCAAATACAAACAAGTGTTACAAGCACGTTCCATAGGGATGGCTGAGGGCCTACTGTGTGCTGGTGCTTTGCTGAGATCAGCTGTTTAGGCTTCATTACAGCCCCACTGGGCAGCACTCCTGTCCCTGCTGTGTAGATGGCAGACAGCCTCAGAAAGGTCATGCAGCTTTCCTGGGGTACCCAGCAAACGAGGGCTGGAACCAGGGCTAGGACTCAGCCCTGTCCAGCTTAAAAACATGGGCCTTCTAGAAGAGGTTCCCCCCACAAAGCATACTTGGGGACTCTCTGGGACAGAATTCTAGGCCAGATTGGTCTGAGCCAGCTCTAAGGATCCTTCACTCTAAACTGACTGACTCTACAGGTGTTCAAACTACATGAGCGAGTGTGTGATTAGTCACTTGACAGAAGGGTTCCTGTCACTGGCAAACCTCTTAATACCTGTGGAAATGGTTCACTTTCGTCTGTTTCAGCAGCACTCCATGGTGCCTGCCAAGGCTCGCCTGCATTGGAGTCCTTACTTTTTATGTTGGGTTCTCCCAAGATTGCACTTTGGAGAGCTTTCAAGTCCATTTAGAAGTCCTTGTGCATGTGTAGGCCTCGTTCTTTTTCCGCTCGATATTACCTCTACTTTTGACAGAGGCAGTGTTTTATTCTTTGATGTTGGTGTCGCCTAGGACCTTATGCTGTGCACAACCAGCAGTGCCTGGCAGATATAACTGAATTCTTTCTTACGTCTGACTAGAAGGTGACAGTTTCCAGGTCCTTGGCAGTTGTGAGCTTGGTACAGATGTTCATCTGAGCTTTAAACTGTCTGCTCCATCCTCAGCACACTCCCGACTGTTGCCACCTCTGTCCTCGCTCTTGTCCAGCTGTTTCCTTTGCTTAGGATTCCCCTTGCTAGAAAGTGCAGGGGACTTGGTACACGACACCTGCTGTTCTCTGCACATTTCTCAGCCTGGCTGGCCTAGGAGACAGGCAGCTCTTCTCAGATCGGGGAATCTGGATGCTAGGCTGGGCTCTGCACCAACCAGCTGGGCCACTTCACCCCCTGGGCCCCAAACCACTCATCTGTGAAACAGAGGCACTGAGCTTGATGACTTCTGGAACATTCTTCACTTTGGAAATTCTTCCGTTTCATTTGGATATTTCACTGCCTCTTATCAAAGCTGCACTTTTGCCAGCTGCCAAGAATCGTTTCAGAATGGGTTCTTGTGCATTTGTCGCCGGAGCTGTTGTCTTAAGCAGTGGGTTCTTTCTTCTGCCAGCTTATTTCAAAAAAAAAAAAAAAAGAAGAAGAAGAAAGAAAAAGAATTAAAAATGTGTGCACACACACAGAGGGTGAGAGAAGAGTAGCTGTTGAAAGCAAGCTGTTTTCTTCCCTCTGCGGCCTGTCCGGATTCGCCTGGGAGAGCCTGTCCACTTGGCAGCCCTTGCCTGACTTGGCCAGACCCAGCCTCACCTTGACTCTTTCCAGGCCTGGGTCTCACCACTTTCTCTCCTCTGGCTGCTTCAACCCTGTCCTGGAGATCCAGGCAGACCCATCCTGTCTGGCTCTTCCTAGGAAGCAGGGGTCTGCTTGCCGTCTGTTATTTTATTTTGATGTTTGGAGCCTCCATCAAAATTAAGTGAAGAAAGGTCCCATGTTAACATTCTGTCACACCTATAATGAGTGGCTAGAAGTACAGGCTCTGTAGAAACAGACCTAGTTCAGGCCCCAGCTCACCGTTTACAAAGCAGGTCTCTTCCTGTAAATTACCTCAATCTGCCCGTATCTCGGTTTCTTTCTTGTAAAATTGGCATAATGATAGTAGCTACCCCGAATGGGGTGACAAGGAAATGAGGCAGAAAGTGGGTGGTGGCTGAGTAAAGTAAATGCTGAGTGAGTGCTGGCCGTCTTTGATGACTGTAAAAATAACAGCCACCTTTCTAAACTGTCTCCACAGAAGGAGATGGAAAACTATGAAGCCCCTTTCCACTGCCTGGCCAAGAAGTTCCACCACCTGTACCGGGAGAAGGTGGAAGTTTTCCAGGCGTTGGTGTGATGTCCGGGTGGATTGTTCCGCACGCTGGGGCAGTGAGTGCCACTATGGACCTGGCAGTGGGCTCTGTCTCCTTGGAAGAGGAAAGAAGCTGGAATTGCCTCTATATATCATGACAGCTTTAAATAAAATTAGGAAAAAATGTGGAAGCAGCAGCCCCTTCTGTTCTTGGCTAGGGCAGCCCTGGTCCCATTTTGCACTTTGGCTTCTATGGTACTGCTGGTTCCAGAGCAGCCAACAGCACCTGCTGCGGGTCACTGCTTAATTAGAGTAGGCGTTCCTGCCACCCTGCATGGCTGGTGGAAGGGTCTTCCACTGAGAACACAGCCTCACGTTGGGTTTTGAAAGGGCTTAGATCAGCTTATAGCTTGTTGTTGAAATGTTCAGCTTGGAACTTGCCCCAGAGCTGAGATGGGGCTGATGGCCTCTCCCACTCTAATCATTCAGTCTTGCCTCTGCTCCAGGGTATTCAGAGGCCAGCGCTCCCTTGAGGTGGCTGCTGTCACCGACAAAACAGTGCCCTCTGCCGGCCTCCCTTGGTGCCAGCCTCTCCCTGCTGCCGGGAACCCCAAGCACACAGGGAGCCAAGAGCCACCTCTAATGAGCCGCCTCTCCAGGAGCCAGGCAGCACTCATCCTCCTCTGCACTGAGTTTGACTATTTTCCATCCTGTCTCTGCTGCCAGATTAATCTCCCTAAAACACCACTCTCATCGTCTCACTCCCCTGATTAAAGACCACAGAGGTTCCTCATTGCCTTTTACATCAGACTGCAGGCCGCAATCTGGCATCCAGGGCCTTCTCTGACTGTCACCTCCCCCGGGGGTCTCCGCTTCTTTCAGCCCCAGTGCCCTAGAGAACTTCATCACCTTCCCCATGGGGGCTGGAGGATACAGAGACACTGTACAGCGATCACGGGCTTCGGGGTAGACTGACCTAGGTTTGTTCCGGTGATAAGGACAATCAGAGATTATTCTGGTTCCTGTTTGTGACCTGCCATGTCTCTACATGAGCTAAGTACATTACATATATTAATTTAGTCCTTATAATATAGAGTCCATTGTCATCCCACTTTTACAAATGAGGGGCTGGAATCAGAGAATGAAGAAACTTAGCCAAGGGATCACAGAGCAGGATCATGGATGCGTTGCTGCCTCCTGAGCTTGGCTGTAGCAGGTGGAGGCTAGCCTGCCTCTCAAGGTCATTGTGAGCAGTGAAATGATGGGGGTGGAGGGGCATCTAGGCACGTGGCACCTGCCATGGTCAGGCCCTCACCTCCCCTTGCTCTTCCTGTTAGTCCACATAAAGCCACATGGCCACAACAGTCTCCTACCATGTCACTCCTTCAGAAAATACGGCCTGTGCTACGCCAAGCATTTTGCTAGGCACCAGCAATGCCAAGGCACCGTCCTCATGTCACGGGTTCCAGAAGGGAAGGCCCACCAGAATCACGGGAGGACATGGAAGGATCCGTTTCCAGTTGCCCCAGAGGTGGTTGGGGGTCCCACAGCGTGGGCACGGAGACACGAAGTAAAGCATTTGCTAAAGATATGGCGAAGAGTTAAGGCCAGGCCCCTTCCCCGCGGCCTAGAAGAGGAGGCAGAATTGGCCCTGCTGCTGTGAACCACCTCCAACCCCTCGGCTCCCCACTCTTCCCTCTGTACAGGATAGAGTGGTCCCAAGAGGAAGGACTGGGGGTGGACTGTTGGTAAAAGGGTGCCCTCCCTGCCCCACCTTCCCCTTCCTCCAGAGCCAAGCAAAGGAGGCCCTGAGAGAAGCCTGAGACTGAGGGTGTGGCCAAGGAGAGGAGGCTGGCACCACAACCCCCAGCCGGATGCTCTCTGAGCTGCAGGAGACCGGTGCCAACTGCAGGCACAGGGTGGTGAGATGTCCTTGGGGAGCTCAGCACGTATCTCTAGAGCTGTGCTTGGCTCCCTGTGCGGGGGACCCACTGGGGAGAGGCTTGGGGAGCAGCCTATGCCAGCAGCATGGAGAGCAGAGGGGGTGTGTGGCAGGGTAGCAAGAAAAAAAAGAGGGCTCCTGTGAAGCCCCATGTGAGAGGAGTCCTTCGGCCAGCTGAATGGGTACTGCACAGGGAGAGCTCCCACATGGAAGAGGGCAGGCCTGAAGCAGGACGTGGCCGCCATCTCCTGAGGAGACCCAGCACAGGAGGCTCGGCCCCGAACAACCAGCACCCCTTCTCTGCAGAGATGGCGGCAGATCGGAACAGAGCAGGAGGAGGCCCATCCCTGGCCCCTCTGTACCAGGTCCCCTCTCTAATGAGAAAGAGAAAAGGATCTCGCTCCCCTCCCCACTCCTGGGGAAAAGAGATTTGAATAAAGAGTAGGAGTTTTAGTGACGAAGGGGCCTGAAACAGTGTTGGAAGCAGCCTGCTAGGAAGGCCCAAAGGAGGGGCCAGAATGAAACAATTAGAACAAGGAACATGGTTTAGGTTCATCTAAACTGAGTTCAGATTCCCCAAGTAAATAAATGTTCCAGATAATTTCAGGCAATGCAGACAACAAAATGGAGCCATGATAGGGAGAGGTTTGCGGGGTAGCTGGGCTGGGTGGGCAACAAGGACCCTGGGAGGAAGTGACATTTGAGCTGAGGTCTGGAGGACAAGCCATCCAGACAGCAAGGACGCCAAGTGCAAAGGGCCTGAGGCGCGAACAAGCCTAGATGTCACGAAGCATAAGGCCGGTGAAGCCATAGTCTGGTGTGTGCCAGATAAGCAAAGGGAGGTAGGCAGGTGCCACTGTGGGAGGAATCTGAATTTTATTCCAAAGGCAACAGCAAGCCAGCGGGGGGCAGAGATCGTTGCTTTTATATTCTCACGGTCCCCTGCACTGTGTGGGAGCCCAGCGAGTGAGTCCTAATTACCTGACTTGTTGAGACCCCGCTCTCAATGAGCTAACATTGCTGAAATGCGTGCTGTGTCTGTGGATTTTATTGTGGAGTGAATATTTGCTGAGTGAATGCTTAAATCAAGCATTTGCTGAGCCCCTCGTACATGCCGACCCCTGTCCCAGGTACAGGGAATTTGTCAGTCAATAACACAAAAATCCCCACCCTGAGGAATTGCATTGTAGAGCAATGAGAGAGGTGCTGGCTGAACAGGTAAGTGATGTGGGCTGCATGGTGCAGCCAGGCAGAGGGCGGGCAGGGGTCAGGGTGCAATATTCACCCTGCACGAAAGCCGTAGTCTGGTGTATGCCGGATAAGCAGAAGAGGGAAGACGTCACTGGGAAGGTGACAGGTAAGCAAGAATTGAAAGAGATCAGGGCACCTTCTAGACTTGGTTGGTTCCTCAGTGCCCCCCCAGAAGTGGAACTTGACCTCTTTCCTGCACTGGGCCTCAGTGAGATGAGCATGGGAACTGTGTGGACAGTGGGGACACAGGAGGATAGGACTCGGTCCCTGCTGGAGGACCACCTGCGATCCATGTGGAAAAAAGGTCAGACAGCACTTAATTTCTAAACTCCAATAGAACCCCAAAAATGCCCCACCAGGCTCTCCCAAATGCTGTGGGAGGGCAGAAGAGCTGCTCCTCTGTCTCCTGTTCATTGTCCTCCACAGTGGTCTGGAGCCAGGGCCTGGCCTGTCTCTGTCCTCCTCCAAGGCTTTGTGAAGAAGACATTCTCAAGTGTCTTTGGCAGCCTCTTGACAGCACTTGGTTCACCTACCGAGAGGGCAGGGAAGCCTGGGTGAGGAGGGGGACAGCTGTGTTTAGGAGGGTGTTCAGTAAACAGTACCCCAGTTCAAAACAATGCTGAGTCCATTAGGGCCCTGCTACCACAGAAGATCCCCCACATCGAGATGCAGATGGTGTGGGAGGCAGCCCCTCGGGTGGGTTTCCCTGCGCCCAGTTTCTCCACAACACTCCGTTGGCCTTGACAGTAGCCCTGTAGTTTTCCATGGCTGGGGAAGGTGCATTGGTTAGACCGTCTTTTGCGAGGAAACTTGGGGGCAGGAGGCAGCCTGCTGCAGCGTCTATAAATAAAATACATTGCTAAAATGTTGTGTTTTTAAAAATGGAATGTTGAAAACTAAAAACTTCCTGGCCCAAACTGGGGTGACAGTAAGCACAGGTTCAGTTATCCCAGGATCGGAACTTGAAACTATGCTAAGCCACATCTATGGGAAGATTTCTGCCCATCCTGGGATGTGGTTTTGCACTTGTGCCTTCCATCCCAGCCTTCATCTCTGTGCAGATCCTGCCACACAGTGGGGACAAGGGTGCCTGAGGCAGTTCCCTGGATGAGCTCCAAGTCTGCTGGGCAAGGAGGGTTTCCAGGGACTTTGTAGGAAAAGAGCTGCTGCTACCCGGGGAAGAGAATTCCAGACAAAGGTAAGCAAAGCATGTGCAAAGGCCCTGAGGCATGAAGCTGGGGGCCCCCTTGAACTTTACCCAGTGAAGAGGGTTTTAGGGGTGCCCATTAGGTAAGAGGTTGAAAACAAGGACAAAGCAAGAACACAGAGCTCTTCCTACCCAGAGCAGAGGAGTTGGGCATTTTCCAGAAGGGAATGAAGGCCATTAAAGCCGTTTAATAAAAATGACTCACCTGGATTCCTGCTCTAAAGGAATGGAAGGACGGGGTGAGAGAGGAGGTGCCTGGGGACAAAGAGAACTTCCCACCCCCGGTGAGGTGGAGTGGGACAAGGTCTTGGCCATCTCCAGCATTAGCAAAAATTGGGGAAACGTATTTTCAGCCCAACTTAAACTTGTCTTCACCCCCCCCAACACACGCACCTGTTCTTTTTCCTCAGAACACCAATTGATTTTTAAAGTGTGTTATCCTTTATTTACTTTTGAGACAGAGAAAACACAGAGAGAGTGACTTCTTCAGGTTGCAAATTGTTAGTGATGGAGGCAGGATTAAGAACTCAGGCTTGCCAGTCCTCTGTGGATTGTATGATATTTATGTATCTGATGCCCGTTCGCTCTTCTGCTTTGCCAGTAAACAGAGCTGATGAATATGAAGAGGATGATAGCAAAGAGCTTGTTTCCATCCTAAAAAGGCAAGAAGACTGGGAATGCTCATTAGGGAAAAATATTGAATGGGCAGCTTTCAAGTTTCACCTGTGATACAAGAGGGAAAATGTCCATTTCGCCAAAACTATTATATAACTGGTTCTAAAATAAATGGGGCGACCAGCGCTGAGAGTGGGACCAAGAGGCCAGGAGAGCAAGGACAAGGTTGATTTCTGGAGGGCAGGGACTTTGCCTGCTACTCCTTGTTGGCCTTCCAGCTGCAGCCAGGGTTTGTTTGAAGATCACTGGCTTCACATCAAAAGAAATGATACTAGAATTGCAGCTGTGTGTCCTTGGGCAAGACTCTTACCCTCTCTGATCCTCAGCTTGCCCCTTTATCAAATGAGAATAACACCACCAGCCTTCCCAATTTTTTGTGTGTGGATGATGCTATGTGAAACCTTTTATAAGGCTTGACATAGCAAATGCCTGATTCACAGTAGGTGATTTCCAAATGTTCTGTAGTTAGCTAGTGCCTTTCTTAACAAGTATGAAAGTAAAGTATGCTTATTGCCAAAAAAAAAAAAAAAAAGCTAGAAACAACTGAAAAGTATAAAGAAGAAAATGAAAATTATTCAAATCTTACCACGTAGATGGCCACCATTAACACCAAGGGCATATCCTTCCACCCTCTTTCCTCTGCATATAGAAATAGGGACATACTTCAAAATTTTATAAAAAGTCATAATGCCATATATACTATTTGGAATTTATTTCTTTTCACTTAATAACATCTTGCTGACATAACTGAGATGGTCATTTTATTTCTTGTGAAATCAGGAAAATTTGAAAACCTACACAAAAACAAAGAGACCAATGCAATGAACATACATCCAACAGCCAGATCAGAACTTTCAAGGTCCTGCCACACTTACTTTACCCTACACCCCCTGCCATTGTTGTTGTTATGATAATAGTTGAACCCAAATACCAGCCCTCTGGTCGTGTGCCTCTACACCAGTCACAAGGTCATTGTCAGACCTACGCAAGTTAGCAGTAATTCTTTAGAAGCATCTCCCATTCATTTCACATCCCCGCTCCCCTCTGGAAGGTTCTAGTTGGTTTATTACAGGACCACATTTAATAGATTTCTGTTGAAGGACACCAGGTTTCCGGATGGTCACTCATGAAAAGTGCCAAGGGCAATGTCCTTTGGCACATATTAGTGGACCCCTGTCTGATTATTTCTACAGGACACATTCCAGGAAGGGACTTTCCCAGTCAAAGCTCAAGTGCTTTTTTAAGGCTTTTAATAGCATTTGACAAATTGCCCTCCAGAGAAATTGCACCAATTTACACTCCCCCCAGCGGGAACTGACACCCTGGACAGCCCTGGGTCCTTAATGAAAGGAAATTAAAGGGAGAGAAAGCAGGTGGGGGTGAGGAGAGAGAAAAGGACGTGAGGCCAGGAGTGAGAGGGTGCCAAGTGGCACCGTGGGGCTCTCAGTGCCCCCAAACCCCACCGCCCTGGTGCCAGCCTGCCTGAGCCCTGGAGGAACTCGGAAGACAAGGGTACCAGCCACCCGGTGATTGCACCAGATTAAGTCCTAAAGCAACAATTCAATCGAGACTGAGAAGGAAGCTGAAGCAAAGACTCTTCGATCCATTCTAATTAGGAGCTGCCTTTCCAGAGAGATCAGGAGCAGGCTGCCACGGCTGAAGGCAAAAGAGAAAAAAAAAAAATTACCAAACTGCTGCAGCCCAGCTGTGCTTGAAGCTTGTCTGTTTTCCTAAAATCCCAGGAAAGCTGGTCCACTGCACTCACAATCCGGGAGGACCCTGCTGTTCTGAGGGTTGTGGGACTCAACTCCAGTGGGGCTCTCCACCACCCGAGGCCAGGCTTTGTGCCCTTGGGACTTGCTGAGGGGAGGGAGAGAAGGGCAGGGAGGAGACCCTCCCCTGGGCTCACTGGCCATGCTGCACTACCGTCACAGGCCGTTGTTTGTTTTTTTGCTATACCTTACAAATTTATTCCTTTCACATTTTAGAAGAGTAAATAAAATTAAGATACGTTTTTGTGGGTTAAGTTGGAGGTTCATTCCTAGGCAGACGCCACGACGGAGCTTGGCTTGCCTTAGACTCACCTTCTCAGCTTGCACTACACGCTGAGTGCGAGCGCCCCCCAAAGGACTAGCCCACCGATAAAAGTGGCCTACCCTTCAATTGCCACGTGATTCCAACAGCAAGCATCAAACATCCTGATGTAAGGACTATGCCGAGTTCATGGTGTAGGGCCCAGAAATTCCTCAGGTACCGTGTCATTTGCAAGATGCTATTAAAATGAAGAGCATGCAGGATCCGGGTCATGGTGCATTCTCGCTGGTAGGGAAGGACGTTCTCAAGGCAAGATGAAGAAAGTTCCATGAACAAGTATCCTATTAAATATATATATATATATGTATACATCTCTATTTCATTTTACATGGTGACTTTTCGAAGGCGGTGTTCTGCACCCAATTTCCCCAAAGAGTAAAGTGCAGCGTGACAGGGCATGCCTGGGCCCCTCTGACTCAGGCCACTTCTGTGACCAAGGGCTGACTCCTCGGCCTCTCAGCCTTGCTGGTCTCCACCCCTTGCCTCATGGTGGATTCCAACAGTCTCTCCATTTCCCAGGGTGTCAGGGTTCAGAAGCTGAGTTGATGGCATGGGTAAGGGGGTAACACTTGTGAGCCCCGCCTGGGAGCCAGGGTCTCCCCCAAATCTCTTCAAGTATTTTCCTCTCACTCAACTTCCACAAGCACCCAGGAAGATGAGGCCTCTTTTCCATTTTACGGCTGAGGACACAGGGGGCCTGTGACCTGCACCAGGAATGCCCACGGCACTTAAAGGCACCTGCGAACCTCAGAAAACTCCTCAAGGGAGTTTGGGTCCTCCCCACAGCAGCTTCCTGTTCTAACGAGCAGAATATGGGGACAACTCCAAGAAGCAGTGCGGGGACCTGTTTTTCACACACACGGGCATTCAAGCCTCTGGAGTCAGCTTCTGGGGATAAAATTTGCTCAGCTTGTTCCTCACTGGTGACCTTGGGCAATTCACAACACCTCTCTGGGCCCTGATATCACCTCACCTCCGATGCTGGCTGAGGACTCACAACACACTGAGGGTGGAACGCTCAGCGCTGCTGTCACAAGCCATGTTTGTGCCTTTGTTATTGTTGTTGCCACTGCTATTGTCATCCTGAGCTTGATAATCCCAGAGTTCAGTGCCCCTGACCCTTCACCCAAAGGGGCTCTGAAGCTGGAAGGCCTGGGTCCCCCAAGAATGGCCCCTGGGAAGAGTAGCCCCAGACAGGCCTGGTGAGAGGTTGGACTAACCATCTCTTGCAATTATGTGGGTCTAACTTTCTTGGCTTTGCATGCACAGTGAGCAGGAAAGAAGAGCTTAACACATAGCCCCGGCACAGGGCCCACGTGCCTCGGTCAGCCCTGGGTGTCTGGGCATCAGTCATGGGCCAGGCACTGCTCTGGGTAACGGGTCTTCAGGGCTGGACAGGACAGGGGACATCCCCCCACCCTCTCCCACTTCTTGCCTCATGGCACACACATGCTAGAAGGGAGAGATACAGGGAGCAAGTCAGCTAGCACGCATACAACCTCACATGGTCAAACCTGCTAGAAAAAAGACTATGGCCCCCCTGCACAATGACTCCCTGTGGAGGAGGACATTGTCCAGCAGAAGCCTCTCTGTTGCGATATGGAGGGTAGGAGTTGGACAGTGGAACTGGGAATCGTGTATCAGCTATGGCAGAACACGCTTGAACAAGGGTTCTGAGGCAGAGAAAAGCCTGGCAGGGTGAAAGGCCAGAATTCCTGGGGCTTCTAGGTGACAGAAAGTGGGCAAAGGCCTGGGGGTTGGGGAAGAGGGTGATGTAACTTCAGAGACAGGGAGTGGGTGTGCCCTGTGGTGCTCCAGACCGTCACAGGGCACACCCGTGGCGGACTGGTCTGGAGCAGTAAGGGAATCTGTTTTCCTTCCTGCCCACCCAGAAGCCTCCCCAGGGCCCCTCCAGGCTGGGCTGATAGATGGGGGTTCTGGCTCGGTCCCCTGCCCACCTGGCCCACACTTCAACTTGTGGATGTGGAGAACAACCCAGGTGTGAGGGATGGAGAGAGCTGGGTGGGACCTCCGGGTGGGAATAGCATTTGCACAAAGGAGAGCATCCCTAGACGGAGAAGAAGACAGGCAAGAGACGGGGAGGAAGAAGATTCCACCGAGACCTCACTCCATCACTGCCACTGTATGGCTGTGTGCTCCCTGGGCCTCAGTTCACACCCTCTGGAAAATGGGAGGTCGGAAAGGACCATTGATGCTGTGACTACAGCAGCCCCCACAATGGCGGGAGAGCCAGACACTTGGGGATTCCCTTGGGCGGGTCTGGTTGACCCTCAGTTTCCTCATCTGTACAATAGGATGGGCCCACTCAACTACCTCACGTGGCTGCTGAGCAGCCACACCCGGCCATACCTGTCGGACACCCAGCCCAAGCTGGCACCATCATTGTTCATGCTACTGAACATTGGATGGCCCTTCCACCTCGGCCGGCATGAAGGCAAGATATGCCATGGAGCCTGCGGGGCACACAGTGGGGACCAGCCCACATGGCTGCCCTGGCTATGATCCTGGGGGCCAGCACCTTGCAGTAGCCCCATCTTGCAGCAGGAGATCTCAGCAAAACCTTCTCTCCCAGGCAC
Organism: Nycticebus coucang; assembly: GCF_027406575.1. Classification (NCBI taxonomy): domain Eukaryota; kingdom Metazoa; phylum Chordata; class Mammalia; order Primates; family Lorisidae; genus Nycticebus; species Nycticebus coucang. The sequence goes on from NC_069782.1 coordinate 11,584,874, forward strand.
TGGGACTCCCACCTCCAGGAGAGTGCCAAGCCCCAGGATATGGGGACACTGCCCAAGGCCAAGCCTGACTTAAGGGGGGACCTGGCTCTCCCCCACACAGTGGGGGCAGCCCTAGGGCCTCCCCAGCCTACCCACAGGCTGCAAAACTACCACAAAGGCCTGAAGGATACCTCTGCCCTGACCCTCAAGGTAGAGATTGAGAGTTATATGGGGTAAGAGGCTCCAAGACCCCAGACTGCCAGAGCTGGGGGGAATGGGGAGATGCCTTCACGTCTCCCTGTCAGCCTCCCCCTCCAGTCTTGCCTCAACTGCACCACAGCCTCAGGGATCTGTGTCCTCCACTTCCTGCATCACTGGACACCTGGGCCATGTTGCACCATGTCTGGACACCACGCTGCCCAGTGTCCCTGGCCAGTGGAGCTCAGCCCCTCTAGGATAGCCGGCAAGGGCAGCGGAGCCCAGCAGAGGTAGAGGAGGAGGGGAGGCCTGCAGACCCTCCTGGCCCTGTTTGGATCCACTCACTTACAGGACCATCTGCTCAGCAGTTCAGGAAGCCCAGGGCACTGGGGCAGACAGCGGCACCCACCTGGCCACATGCCTGCCTCTGTGCCAGCCAGTCAAGAGGCTCGGCTGGCCTTCTCACTGCAGCTGCTAGCCATGGCTGGACTTCGGGGGATGCCAGACTCCTCAGTGCAGACCCTCCCCAGCAAAGATCCTGGAGCAGAGGGTAAAGAGGGGACTCTGTGACTCAATAGGAAGGGACAGAGGGCCTAGAGCAGGGAAGGACAGAGGCAGGCAGTGCGTGTTCTCCTTGTAGAGATGAACACGAAGCACCAGCCTGCCTGGTCTCCCCTCCCCGGAGCTCTGGGGGGCTCAAGGAATGAGCTCAGTGGCTACTGCTCAGCAGGTCCCCAGGGCCCCTCCGAATGACCCTCAAAGCCCCCTAATCATCCCCTTGTATCTGCTCAGACCACTGTAATCCAGGTTTGCCTGGGTCACCTGTCCCCACGTTATCATAACATGTTACTCTGCCTGCCTTAAAGCCTTTCAAAGGCCTCCTGTGCCCCAAGCTTAGTGACCTTGCCCTGGCCTGCGCACCCACCTCACCTGCCTCCTCCTGCCCCACCCCCTCCTCACATGCACACATTTTTGGATCTTTAGTTTCAAAGATCTTCAGTGCCCAGTTTCTTTGCTATTTTGTGTAAACTTCTTTGTGCCTCATCTAGTAAATGGGATACTGAACAGTGTCTGGGCTCCGGAATCAGGCCCTGAGACAGATGTTCAGGAACAGGTAGTTTATTTTGCCCGTGACCCCAGACGTAGCATGAGGCAATGGGGAAGCGAGACAGTGGAGGGACGAGAAGCCAATAAAGTGTGTGCTGATGGGGGGATACCCCTGTGTGCCGCATCACCTGGGGACCGCTGAAAGCCAGTGTGGGTAGACACGCCTCAGAATTGCCCATCAGGGGCAAGAAAGCTGGGGTATTTATCCTCCAGGTCCTGTTGGTCAGTGGTGAAGGGAAGTGTTCCTTCCAGGCACTTCCAGGACTGCAGACAGACACAGGAAGTTGCCAGCAAGTATGAGAGCCTCAGGTGACCTCTTAGGTGGGCTGAAGGAATATGGGCAGGACATAGCAGCCTCTCTTTAGTCAGTATCTTTTATGGTATGGCGCAAATTAACTGACATAATACATGGACATGCTCACCACATTGTCCGGTGCCTGGTAAGTCCTCCACGAGACTGAACTATATTGCCAATCATAATAATAATGTCATATCACTATTAATAATAATGCCATCATAGGCCAGGTGTGGTGGCTCACACCTGTAATCCTAGCAGGTGCATTGCTTCAGCTGAGGATTTGGGGAGAGCAAGAGTGAGACCCCATCTCTAAAAATAGCCAGGCATTGTGGTAGGCACCTGTAGTCCCAGCTACTTGGGAGGCTGAGGCAAGAGGATCACTTGAGCCCAAGAATGTGAGGTTGCTGTGAGTTATGACAACATGGCACTCTACCCAGGGCAACAGAGTGAGACTCTGTCCCCCCAAAAATAAAAATAATAATAATACCGTCATCATGCCCCTTCCCACCTCTGGGCCTCTGTCCAGGCTGTTTCCACTGCCTGGCACTCCTCTGCTCATCCTCCCTCCACCTGGTTAATGTCTGTTTATTCTTCAGATCACAGAGGAGCTGTCTCCTCCTCAGGGACACCCTGTTGGAACCACTGGATTAGATCAGGGCTCCCTCCCTTAGATGTGCTCAGAGCACTTACTCTGCCCCTTTCTACCAGAGCATTTAATTGCTACTGTCACTTTAAATGGCTGTGATTCTTTACTTAAGGCCTGCCTCTCCCTATAACCCTTGACCTCTAGGAGGGCTCAGGTGAGGCTGTTTTGTTCAGGGAGACACATCCAGGGCAGAGACCAGTGTCACAATTGAGAGGGTCCTGGTGGAGTGGAGAGGCAGGAATCTGAGGGTCAGTGGGGGAACAGGCACAAACTGAATATGACACACTGAGGTCAAGTCCAGATTAAGGCTATTTATGAAGTAAATAGCTCCAGGGCATCCATGAAAGACCGATCATTCCTTTCTTCAGTACCTATGTTTGGGACACCTGTTCTGCAAGCACAGGCAGGCAGTGGTAAACAAGATGGACAGTCTCTGCCCTGGTGGAGCATCCCATCCCACGAGGGCACTGGTGCAGGGAGCATAGAGAAGAAGAGGACCAGGGAGAAGAGCAGAAAAGTCAAGGGGGAGCAGTGTGGAGAGACAGGCTGGGTGTCAGTCAGACCTCCTTCATTTGCATCTTTTGTTTTCTTTGAGACAGAGTCCCACTATGTCGCCCTCAGTAGAGTGCTGTGGCATCACAGCTCACAGCAACCTCCAACTCTAAGGCGTAAGCGATTCTCTTGCCTCAACCTCCTAAAGTAGCTGGGACTACAGGCACCTGCCACAATGCCTGGGTATTTTTTGTTGTAGTTGTCATTGTTGTTTAACTGGCCTGGGCCAGGTTCAAACCTGCCAGCCTTGGTGCATGTGGCTGGCGCCATAACCCCTGGGCTATGAGCACCAAGCCTCATTTGCCTCTTGAGCAATAAGACTACATTTCCCAGCCTCCTTGCCATGTGAAGGGGCATGTGACCAGCTGTGCCCAATGCAGTGTGGGAGGAAATGATGTGTCATTTCCTGGTCCAGCCCATAAACTCCTGCCCCATGATCCTCCACACTCTCTTCCTAGGCCTTACAGATTCCCAGAGCAAATATCAGCAAACTTCTGTAAATGCTAGAGGGCAAATATTCTAAGTTTTCTGGGGCATGCAATCTCGTCGCAGCTTCTCAATTCTGCCCTTACAGTGCTAAAGCTGCCAGTATAACTGGGAGTGACTGTGTCTCAATAAAACTTTATTTACAAAATAAATTTAATTTGTAGCTTGCAAACCTCCATCCTGAAGGATGGTGATGCTACTGGCAGAAGGAACCTGAGCCCCCAGATCCCACCTGCTTCACTCCTGTCGTTCAGCTGAGTGAGAAATAAACTCTTGCTGTGTTAAGACACAGAGGTTTGGGGATTGTTTTTACAACAATTGGAATATCCTAACTGACACAGAATGTCAACAGAGGGAATGATATTTAGCTTGGGACTTGACATTCATGCTGCAGGTGGGCAAGATGAGGAGGGGGTGGGGAGATGGAACCCACATGAGCCCACCAACTGAAGAGTAGAATGTGCAATGGAAGATACCGGAGAGAGTATGCTGCAAAGGGGGCATCAAATGTGGTCACAGGGAATGGAGAGTAGAAAATGCACATACGAAGGGCAAAGCAAGGGACAGAGGGATGGCGATGCACCGTGCACTTGCCGTCCTGCTGTCCCCTAATGCATCTCCCTCCATTTCTATACCTTCATCCACATGGCACCCCCTGCCTGGCATGCCCTGTCTTCTTCCAGTTGCTGAATTCCTACCCTTCCTTCAGGACTTAATGAAATCCCTGCTGGCTCCACTGTGCAGAAAGGCAAGAAGGCCCCTTAGCAAGAGCACAGACTTTGAGTCCAGACAGTTCTGGGTTCGAATCCTGACTCTATCCAGTAGAGAAACTTAAGAATGAACTATTAAATGTAAAGAAGACAAGACTCGCTCTGTTTGAAAATTTTCTTTATTCCCAGTCTCTTTATGTGACAATTCCCAAAATGACTTCCAGGCAAAGATCAAAGCCAGGAAAATAGTTTAAAGATGAATCCAAGGATGTAACTATAAGGCCTTTCATTAAGACCTCATAAAGCTGTAAGGTGGTGCCTCAGAAATCCTTTCAAACAAAGGCCTTCTAAGGATCTTAATAGGATATGTTGGAGGCCTTTTCTGTTACGTAATAGAGCTTCTAATAATCACAAGGCAGTCTTGGCAGGAGTACAAGGTAAACTAGAGATTTGTGGCTATGGCTTTTGTCTAATGGAACAGACTATAAATTGATTCATGAGAAACCCACACAACTTTTAATGTAACTGTTTAAGCTCTGTGAATAGGATATTCAGATGAAAAGAGAGACTTTTGGACCATAAAATCTCTATGAGCAGGAAGCAGATTAAGAAAAACTACTCAGGCTGGGTACAGTGGCTCACACCTGTAATCCTACCACTCTGGGAGGCCAAGCAGGAGGATTGCTTGAGATCAGGAGTTTGAGACCAGCCTGAGCAAGAGAGAGACATTTTCTCCACTAAAAATAGAAAAATTAGCTGAGCATGGTGGTGGGTACCTGTAGTCCCAGCTACTCAGGAGACTAAGGCAGGAGGATGGCTTAAACCCAGGAGTTTGAGGTTGCTGTGAGCTAGGCTGAGGCCACAGCACTCTAGCCTAGACAACAGACTGAGACTCTGTCCCCCCTACATACACACACACAAAACCCTACTCAGCTGCAAACACTGGGCATTGGGGTGGTTCAAAGGAAAGAACCAAGGAGACTCATTCTCAGGTGGCAGGACTGAGCTCTAATCCAGAATGTGGCATCACATGCCCAGATGGAGTTCAGAATTGCTCTGGACCCCGGGACAGCTGTGTGCCTCCTGCTCATCCCCCAACTTTTTGTTTGTAGTTATCCTGTCCCACCACTGTTGGATATAAAGGAGAGGGTGGACAACTCGTTTCTTTAGCTCACAGACATTCCTACTGGATGGAGTCGTACTCAATGAACTGTACCCAAGGAACCCCAGCTAAGGAGACATCTGAGGTCTGCCAAATAAGTTCACAAACTTGCCACTGTGTGCTTACGTTGGCAGCACTGTACAAACAGCTGAGCAAGATTTCATAAACTTGTTATATCAGTGTCTCACAGCTGTGTTCGTGTCGACAGGACAGTGTTTTGCGAGTGGCATTCATTATTGTTGTTGCACATCTTTGTGTGTCGTCTCTAAAATGTCAGAGCTTGAATTAGAGCAACAAACAAACACAAATTTCTTGTTAGACTTGGCAAAAGGGAAAGTGAAATCAGGGACATGTTAGTCCAAGTTTAGGGGGATAATGCCATAAAGAAAATGGCAGTATATAAATGTTTTTCTGAGAGGAGAGAAAGTGTCACTGCTACTTTTGGTAGTTATCCTAGGCCTGTCCTAAGATACTACAAGAGAAGGTCAGTAGCAAGCAAAACAGATGAAAACATTGCAAAACTTTGTCACATTGTGCATCAAAATCATCAGCTGAGGAGGAGGAGGAGGAGGAGGAGGATCACAGCAGACCAAGTAAACATCCATAGAAAATATCTTAACTGAAAATCTTGGCCAACACTCATGGCACTTGCTGCACAACAGTGCACCAGCTCACACAGCACTGTCTGTGAGGGAGTTTTTAGCCAGTGAAAAAAAATAACCGTATTGGAGCACCCTTCCTACTCACTTGATCAGGCCCCGAACGACTTTTTTCTTTACCTGAAGATAAAGGAAATATTGAAAGGAAGACATTTTGATGGCATTCAGTACATCAAGGGTAATACAATGATAGATCTGAATGGCCATTCCAGAAAGTTCCAAAATTGCTTTGAAAGGTGGACTAGGTGCTGACATGGGTGCATAGCTTCCCAAGGGGAGTGCTTCAAAGGTGACCATAGTGATATTTAGCAAGGAGGTATGTGGCAGTTGTTCTAGGATGAGTTTGCAAATTTCATTGTCAGAACTTGTACCCACACCTGCACATGATTTAGATGACAAGACCCTGGAACTTTGAGCTGATGCCATGAAGAAAGATCTTAAGAGAAGGGAGTGAACATATTTTGCGTGTGGGGACATGTATTAATCTTCCAGGACTGCCGTAACAGGATTCCACAGACTGGGGGCTTAAATGAAATTTATTCTTTCACAGTTGTAGAGGCTAGAAGTCCTAGGGCAAGGTGTCAGCAGGGCTGGTTTCTTCTGGCCTTTCTCCTTGTCTTGTAGATGGCCTGTGTCTTTACATAATCTCCCCTCTATGCACGTCTGTGTCCTAATCTCCTGCTCCTATAAGGACACCAGTCACATGGGACTACAACCCACCCTGATGACCTCATCATAACTTAATCACTACGCTAATGGGCCTGCATCCATAATCAGTACCATTCTGAGGTACTGGGGGTTAGGGCTTCAACATATAAATTTTGGGAGGGGCACAATTCAGCCCCAAACAGGAGTGAGTGTGAATTATATGAATCGCTATAACCAGAGCTCAGACTGTATTTTCCAAAGATGCTGCTACGTACTCATGCTACACATGACCCTGCTGCTCCTCTATCAAGAGGTGGCGTCTCTTTCTCGTCCTCTTAAACCTGGGTAGACCTTTGTGACTGCCTTAGAGTACAACAGCAATGACACTATGTGACTTCTGAAGATAGATCCTAAAAGGTGACACAGCTTCTTAGAACCCAGTCGTCATGCTGTAGGGAAGCCAAGACCTACGGGTGAGGCTGTGCGCAGGTGTCCCCGCTACCAGTTCCAGGTTGAGGTCCCAACCAGCAGACATACAGAGGAGGCCTTCCCTAGAGCTCCAGCCTGGCCCTCAGCCACCCCTAACTGCAGCTGAATGAGAGACCCTGGGGAGAGCCACAAAGCTGAGTTCAGGCAACCCCAGAACCACGAGGGCTAGAATCATAAAAGATTATTGTTGTTTTACACCCATTAAGTTTTGGGTGATTTGCAATATAGCAAAGTAACTGATATGCCCAGAGAGGTGAATAAAAACAAAAGAGAAGGGAGGAGGCAAAAATGGGAGGAAGGAAAAGAGGAAACTGAGTGCCGCTGGGGCTTTGTCCATCCCGTTCACTAAATGGTCCTGGTGTAGCAGGATCTGGATTAATCCTTGGTGAACAGTGATGTGTGAAGGGAGAGGAGGTGGAAGTTAGTAATTCTGAGAGTACTGAGTTTTTATTGCCCATGCAGGGGCAAAAATCCAGGATGGACCCAGGAGAGAATGAATTTCCAGGCAGAACCCTTAGCTACCCAGACCCTCCATGTGCAAAGCTGGAGAAGAAAGACACTTGTGTCAGTGGGTTTGGCAAGACCACAGCTGGGGGAGGCGGGGGGACAGTTTGCTTTTTCCCAGTGGAAAGGCTCCTGAAACCGACAACTTGCTGCTGTGCAGGCCAAGTGTGGAGGCTGGTAAAGACTACACTGGAACTTGGCCTTGGCGGGCTAGAGACCCCTGGGCATGGCTAGGACACCACCCAGCTTCCAGAATCTCGTCCAGTGGTCTCAGGGTCCCCAGCTGCCGCCTGGGCCTGCCTCAACTTTCTATCTCGCCAACCAACCTTCCTTCCAACTCTCCAGGCTCCAGGTTTGCTACGCTCCTGTGGTATTTCACTTTCTCTGTTTCTATTTTCAACAAACAGCCCAGTCCTATTGGGGGGGTGGCCTGTTTTATCTGTTTTTCATTTATTTTGCCCCTTCATCCCATTCATCCTCTTTTGACCAATTTTCCCCCAAGATTCTCTTTGCTTCTCTGTTCCGCTATTATTTTTCCTAAGGCTTCCTTTGTTTATGTTAGAATTTTAGCCTCTCTGTCCCTGACATCCCCCCAGGGGCTCTTTTGCTAATTGTCCCTCTCTCTACTTTGGCCCCTCTCCTCTCCTCCCGCCTCCCTCCTCTTTCTCAGCTCACCCACCCTCACCCCTGGAAATTCTTGAGCGTCCACCTCACTCCCTCCATTCGCCTCTGCAAACTCCTCCCTCATTTTCTTCTCTCATTTTCTAGGCTCAAACTGGGTTGTGAATACTGTCCGCCGCGGAGCAGGACACGCTGTAAGGCCGAGGCTCCCGGAGGGCCGAGTTGTGATCATTTTATTTTTACAACGTCCTTGGATGGATCGAGATGCTTGTGCAGGGTGGGGTTTTGTGCTGGCTGGGAGGGGACCAAGACAGCGAATAGCACTTGCAATTAATATAGGTCAGTTGCCGTGCAGTGTCCCAGTGGTCCCCAGGAGAGGAGAACCTCGTCATCTGGGGCCTGGCTCTGCGGAGGTGCTGCGGCGCCGCCTGGGGGACGCTGTGCGGAGGGGACCTGGGACTTAGCAGGTGAGGGAGATGGGCCACTGCTCTGCTGGAACCGGAGGGCTCGTATGAAAGGCAGGCGGGGGTGGCGCCTGTGGCTCAAAGGGGTAGGGCGCTGGCCCCGTTGCAGGAGGTGGCTGGTTCAAACCCAGTACTGGCCAAAAACTGCAAAAAAAAAAAAAAAAATGGAAAGGCAGGAGGCCCTCCTTCTCCTGCACCTCCACAGGGCCTTCTCTGGACACTTCTCCTTCCTGGAGGATCCCAGAACAGCACAGGACAGGACTGACTGGAGAGAGAATCAGCTTCCCGATGAATCAACAGCAAAGACCTTCAGTCCTTCTGCTGAAAGTCTCGTGTGCCCTTTTTGTTCCAGGCACCGTGCTGGGGATGGAGATGTGATGATGAGTGGAGGAGACCTGGGGCCTGCCTTCATGGAGCCCTCATTCTAAGGAGACGGACATAAAAAAAAAAAAACAATGCAATGACCAGTCGTGCAGGCTGAAGTAGTACCAGACAGAACTTAATTTAGGTAGAGGAGCAGAAAGATCAAAACAAAACAGAAAACAAAATTGCTGTTGCAATCTGAAGGAGGAGCAGATGTTGCCCAGGCAAAAAAGTATGAGAAATGCACAGTCCAGGTAGAGAGCATGTGCAAAGGCCCTGGGGCAGGAAAAAGCACAGTATGATAAAGGGACTGCAGGGCAGCTGGGGGCTGAAGAGCAGAGCTATGGGAAGGAGGTAGAGCCCGGCACATAGGGAGCCAGGAATGTATGTGAGCCCATTTAAAGGTTTGACACAAGGAAATGATGCGATCTGATTCGTGTTTCAAAAAATCTCTCTGGCTGCTGTGCAGAGAAGTTGCAAAGGGCAAAGTAAGCAAGATGACCCCTAAGGAGAATCTCAGCAGGATATTTGACTCTTTACATTTCGCTCCGAGAGGTCAGCCTGATTGCACCTATTTGACAGGTGAGAAGGTGAGAAAACTGAGTCTTTGAAAGGTTATATGGCTTGTGCAACAAGACTCACCTAGTAAGGGATGGATTCGGGCCTGGGAGCCCAGGAGTTCCAATTCCCAGCCTCTACCTCAGTCCTTTCTCTCATACGGTCTTAGGCACAAGATATGAGTCAAGAGAGAGCTCAAAAATAAGCCAGTGGGCATCTGAAATGTGCAGCCTTTGAGCATCCTTCTTCTTGTGCTTTTATCAAAATTTTTAAATCTTGAGCTTCCTAAGTCTTGGTCTCTTAATCTGTGAGATAGGGACAGTGAACCACCCCTCCTTCTGGGGCTGTTACGAGACTTAAACAATGGCAGCTGGAAAGCACTTAGAAGACTGTCTGGCACACAGTAGGTGCTCTATAAATGTCAGCCTTCCTTTGCTTGGAAGAGGACGGAGGGTCCAGCCTGTCTGGCTTCTAGAGCTGGTGACATATGCCCACTGTCACACAGTTGACTGTGGGTGGTGGATTTGACAACCAGCCACACTGCAGCCCCAGCCCAGGCTCAGCGAGCCAGCCAGAAGGCTGAGTCAGTTCTCTGGGTGAGTTCCCGACCTGGCCACAGATTTAGAGAGGAGGATCCAGTCACACAGCTGCCCTCTGGCTGGGATGTCCCTTCACGGTCCCCAGCAGCAAGGCCACCCTGAGAACATGGCTAGTGATAGTGCCCAATTCTGTCTCCTTCCAGCCACAGCCCCAACTCCTGGGTTCAGCCAAGTGGCAAGTCTTGTCTGGACCCAAGAAATGTGAGAGAAAGAATCCCATCCCCGCCCGCCCAGAGCTTCCTCGTCAGCATCACCCCCCTCACCCTTGCTCACAACAGTCTCCAGGTGGGTGACGTGCTTCCCTCTGAACAGATGAAGAAAAGGAAGCTCAGAGAGGCAGGGTGACAGTCCCCAGTGATGGGGTGGCAAGTGGACAGTCCGCCCCCACCCTGCACAGATTCAGGATCAGTGACAGCCAAGTGAAATTGAGCCTGCAGCCCTGGGTGGCCAGAGGGAGCCAAGCCCCCCTCTGTCCTCTTGCTTCTGAATCGACTTCATGTAGGTGAGAGAGAAAGCTTTGGGGGTTTAAATGTTTCTAGAATTTCCCTAATTCATCCCAGAGGTCCCTGCAGCCATGGGAATGAATAGGGAATTGCTCAGGAAAAATGTGTAGGGTGAGTAGAAGAGGGGTGGAGGGGGAGTCCTGAGGCACACAGATGTTTATGAGGTGTGCAGAGGGTGGGAGGCAGAGAAAGAGAAACCAAAGAGGTACTAGGGACCCCAAGAGTGTGGTGTCATGTAAGCCAAAGGAAGCAAGGAGTTGGAAAAGGCAGGGGGTCAGAATGTCCTGGGCTGCTCAGGGCTCGAGGGATTCGGGTCTGAAAGTGTCTGTTGTATTTATTAACACAGAAGTAGCCGGTGCCCCAGCTTAGACCAAGTTAGTGGAGGGACGGAACTGAAATAAGATGATTCCAGCTTGAGGAAGTGTGTCTGAATGTAGCTGGTGGCTACAGGCCTGGCTTGAAGGCACAGGCTGCAGAGGGATGAGGGCTGCAGGAGAATTCCAGACGCTTGTGCTAACAGGACAGTCTCAGGCATGTTCACAGCTAGGGAGGAAGAGCCAGGAGGAGGAGGAAGCGTTCAAGATGCAGGGCTTTGTTTGTGCCATATCTGTGCTTTTCATCCCAGGCTGACTCAAATCCTACTTGAAAATAGAGTATAAATAAATGATCAAATAATAAAACAGTGTTCATTCCCTACCAGCCCGTGACCTTGAAAGGGTCTTCAGAACAGTCATTGTTCTCCGAAGGCTTGTGTCAGACTTGTTCTGTCGTCCCCAAGAAATAAACACTGACGAGGCAACTGCCGTGTGCCAGGCCCTGAACCAGCCTGGGATATCAAGCAAGAGCCCAGCCTTTACCCTCAAGGAGCTCCCAGTCTGACGATGCTGTGGACATGGAGCCGAGCCCCCACACTAAGAAAGAGATGTCATTAAGGGGAGGGAGAGGATTAAGCATTTCCCCGGACTGAGGAGCGTGGAAATATAAGAGAAGGCAACATCTAACCAGGGCCTTGAATGGCACCCAAGAGGCCACTTGGCTGGACTCTGGACATGAGAGACACATATCACATGCAAAGACCCTGAGGTATGACAGAGCAGGGGCCTAAAAGGGCTTTGGCATGGGTGCAGCCTAACTGTGAGAACAAGAGTCAAATGAGATGAGCCTGGAAGGAAGGCACCGAGGCCAAGCCAGCAGCCTCCCCTGCAGGATCACTTTGTTCGTTCCCTGGAGACATTAACAATACTCTCTACAGTGTATAATACTCCTCAGCATCAGGGAGAAATTTGCAGGTCAGGGAAGAGCGCTATTAAGGAGTCATTCCTAGAGTGTCTCTTGTGTGCAAGGCCATGTTCCAGAAGGTCATGAGGTGTGTGTGAACAAAACAGGCAAAGGATTTCACCCTGGCGGAGCTGACATGAGTCAGCGATGAACGACAGTCACAAATATCCTTAAGCAAATTCTACTAAAGTAAATACCTAAGTAAAATCCTTAAGTGAGGATATCAGAAGGTGATACTTGATATGAAAGAAAGAAAAAGGAGAGGGCAGCGCCTGTGGCTCAGTGAGTAGGGTGCTGGCCCCATATACCAGAGATGGCAGGTTTAAGCCCAGCCCTGGCCAAAAACTGCAAAAAAAAAAGAAAGAAAAAGGAGAACAGGGTGAGGGCAAAGAGGGGTTTAGGGCATGGGGTGTGGAAGACAGGATCTCGGTGTGGCCAGGGAAGGAGCCTGTTGAGCAGATGCCCAGGAGTCAAGTGAGTCTTGTGCAGGAGTCTTGTGCTGCCCAGGAGACCTTGGACAAGTCCTTTCATATTGGGGGAAAAGGGGCAGGAACATCCTAGGCAAAGGCCCTAAGGCAAGAGCAAACCTGGTGTGCTGGGGACAGCAAGGGGCTAGTGTGGCTGAGCAGAGCAGGCAAAGGAAGGCTAGGAAAGCTGAGGCCAGATCAGGAGGCATCTGGGCCCCCTTAAGCCTTTTGCTTTCATTTGGAAGAAATGGAGCATCACAGTCCCAAGCTTCAGCAGAGAGGTGACATGGTTTGACTTACCTCTTCAAAACACCTTCTAACCGCTGTATTGAGAATGGACAAAGGCGCATGGCAGCAGGATGACCCGTTAGGAAGAGCATGAGGTAATCCAGGCAAGGAAGGATGGGGGCTCAGACCAGGGTGGAAGTGGTAGAAGGAGAGAGAAGTGATTCCTGATTCATTTGTGATTCCCTGGCAAGTTAGGCACGGGGGGAAGAGGTGAGTGAACCAAGGAGATGCCTGCGGGACTTGAGCACAAGGAGGATAGTGCTGCCAGCCTCGAGGACGAGGAAGCTGCAGGAGAAGCAGGTCAGGGACTAGCAAGACCAAGGATGGAGATGGATGGAGTCGAGGTGTCTGCCAGACACCCACCTGCAGCTGTCAGGAAGGCTGGTGGCAATGCCAGCCTAGAAAGCAGGAGAGGGCCGGACTGGAGGGAGAAGCAGTATTCATGAGGATCACATTTGTCTCCAAGGACCCAGACACGGCCCAGGGAGGAGGTGAAGGCCCCTGTAGTATCATAGAGCCAGGATTGTTTTGTAAGGAGCAGGATCAAAGCGATTTTTAATAGGACTGTGTGCATTTCTCATGTAGATCAAACTGTGCTGTCTCTGAAAAATCAAATGCTTCTGTGTTTGCCTTGAGGGAAATCAGGAGAAGCCAGCCAGAGCCACGGCTGGAGGAGAGACACCAAGGGGAACCCAAGCACCTTCTCTGTCTTCCCAGCAATGTCCTCTGCCGCAACCCACTCGTTCATAAAGGGGACACACGCCTCCCCGAGGAGTGCTGTGAAGAACGAACTGTGGCAATGAATTTTGCTGTTGCTTTTATTATTAGGATTGTCCTCACTATCATTAAAGGGCTGGGCACACAGTAGGTTCTCAGAATAATGACTGTCACTTAATAATAACCCCAAGAATGACATTGTTGAGGAGGATGGTGAGTCCAAGCCTCTGGTGAGAGTCTGCAGAACTACAGGACACAATGGCCAGCCCCAGAGTCTGGGGAGATGGTACACACAACAGTAGGACTGACTTCTCACAAACACCACCCACCTGTTGACTGAGGCCACAGCCGCCACGCAGTCCATGGCCAGTTAGTGCCAGCTGTGGTGAGTGTCCATCTCACGTGACATAAACGTCTGCCTGGTAGGAACCAAACCCAGACTTGCCAGCTCAGATTTTGTGGAGATACCAATAGCCCCAAGTCTGGTGGCCCCACACCCAGGTCTGGACCCCAGTGTGAACCAGAACCAAGAGGAGAACAGTTATAATAATGACAATGGTCATGTGCTGAGTGCCAGCCTGTGTGAGGCCCTGAGTGTCAAATGTCGTAACTCCTCAATACACAGAGAGGAGAGAGGGGCTCCCAGCAGGCAAAGGGCAGGACCCTGCCCCCACCGACGCCATGCTTAGGGTACCAGATGGGATTGTGTGATTGCAATCAATGAAACTGTGGCTGACTGATGCAAATAAGGCAGGGTGTGGGGGGCTTATGGGAGGACATTGGCTACCACTGAATCCACAGGAGGGCTGGAGAACTGGGGTCTGGAAAAGGGCAGGGACTGCAGCCCTTCTAGGGTCTGGGAAGCTGGGGCCACTCAGCAGCCCCATCCGGTCAGTGCTGGTCACTGCTCCTTACTGTTGCTTCTCTCCTTGGGGTTGGGGTGGGTTGTCTCTGTGCCTCTTTGTTCCAAACTCAGGGTCCAGGAGAGAGAGGGTCTGATCAGCTGAGTCTAGGCCACGTGTCTAAGGGTGGGCGGAGCGTCTTAATTGACTGTGCCCCAAGACTGCACCCACGGCAAAGAGGTAATTGCTCTGAAAAACATTGGGGTTCTGAACCAGAAGGAGGAGGAATAGATTCTCAGTGGCCCCAAACAACAAACACCCATCACTCCTGAGCTTTGAAGACGCAGAGGCAGACCCGAATCTTGGTTCTGCCACTTGCTGCCCAGGAGACCTTGGACAAGTCCTTTCATGTCTCTGAGCCTTGGTTTCCTCACTGGTAAAGTGAGGATAACAGAACCTGGGAGGGTCTTGAAATGCTTCAGTGAGACAATGTGCATGAAGTCCCTGCACAGCCCCAGGGCACGTGTAACAGGAGGGCAGGAGGTCCTGGGGGGTTTCCCCCACCTCAACCTCTCTCCAAAGGGAGTTCCGAAGTTGCACTCGGGAGAGCAAAGCTATGAATTCTCCAGAGCCATCTCAAAGAGGCCTAATTCTTGGAGTCCTAAGATTTCCCACAGCCCCAGGGACAAGAGCCATCACCCTGATAGGACAGCATTTACAGGAGAGAGGTTGGGGGATGAATGCAGAGTCCATGCCCAGCTGTGACACCAGGGGTACCCTAAACCCACCCTCCCCTGCCTCCCCACCTCGGCCCAGGCTCCCTGAGCACGTCTCTCGCCATTCCCAGCCATGGAAACTGCAGCGCATCCAGGGACAATCCAGGTGGTGTGGAGAAGAGAATGGAGATGGCAGGACAGAGACGAGGGGCCCACAGCCCTGTGCACAAGGACCTGTGGGTTTCCGGTGGCTTGCGTGGACATCCCTGCAGGTGACAAGGACTGAGGCCAACATCTACCCCACTCTCAGGGACTCTGGGAGCCAGAGCTGTGAGGTGACTCCACCTCTCCGAGAGAACCGGGAGGAGGGAGAATTTGAGCATGAGCTACATCTTCCAAGCTCCCAAGAACCCCGTGCACACACATGCACGCACGCATACATGCACATGCTGTCCACACATGCACATCCACGTGCACAATTGCACCTGGATGTGTACATCCCCAGAGGGAAATGCCAAGTCCTGTATGAGATTGCCATTTTTAAATGAACAGGATTGAGTCTTAATAACCAAAATAAGACTGCTCTTTTTAATAACTAAAAGTGGCTGGAAAGTTATGGAATCAGCCTGAGGTGTCCTGGAAGAAACCAGCTACACAGCAAGAAAAACCAAGCTCAACAAAGCACAGTAGGAACAGTTATTAGAGGGGCAACAAAACAAAATAGAACAGAATCTTTTTCTGTTTACCTCACAGGCTGAGGCTCCTCACACAAGCCAGCTCCATTAATTACTATTATCTCCCAGTTTCAGGCTGGGGAGCATGCCTGGCACCCTCCCAGTACACAGAGGAAGCCTCTATTAATTTGGGAATCTGAAATGTAAATAAAAAAAAAAATAGGTGAGCTGGAGGCCTTCTCGCTGCAGCCTATTGCTTTCATGTCACAGAGGATGTTTGCAGGTAAGTCCACCAGTCCGAAGGATGGAGAGAAAATTCTAGAACTGTTGGAGGAACAATAACGCTCTCCTTTTTATATCCTAATTTCACTCCTGCTCTTTCCCGGGTGATTCTATGTCCTCCCAAATTAAGATGGAGGATGAGAAGGAGGCAAGGTGGTGGCAGGGGCTCCTGATTGGAGGCCCAGCTCTGCCGTTTGCTGGCTGTGTGACCTGGCACAAGCCACTGTCCCTCACCTGCACAGCCATCACACCCAGCTCGGCGAACCTATAGGAAGTAACGAGGGAGATCCTATGGGAAGATACGTGGTAACCACCAGCCTGCAAGTTATTACTTTTAAAACATTGTCACAACCCCTGCTATTTACTCCTACCTGAGAAATCAATCCTGACACCATCGAGAGGGCTCGTCCACTCCCTCTGAGCCAGTGGAGGCAGCTGTGAGATCTTATTCCCTCTTCTGAAGAAACAAGAAATTGTCTCTAGCCTGCCCAAACAGAGAAGCTTCCAGGTGTTTCTATTTTATGAGCACCTATTTTGTGCCCAGCTCCTACCTGCTGCTTTACCCTGCCTGCTCAGAGAAGCCCTCCCCAGGTCACAAGTCCCGTCCCCAGTGCGCTCCATGCCCATGACCTTCGCCTTTCCTAGACAGATTTGCTCAAAGGATGTGCCACTTGGGTGTTCTCTCCTGATGACAGCAGGCTGAGTCCTCCCCATTCACTTGCCCTCCCGCCCATGAATCAAAGCTTATCTTCCCCCCCTCTGCCTCTAGCCCTCGAGTTTCCAATTTCACTGCTAGCTCATTCAACGGTGGCAGTGTTCCCAATCCCTGCTCAGGACTCCATTTCTGCAGGACACAGAGGAACCACGGGAGGTAGAGCCCGAGAGGACAGGAGCAGGGTGGGGAACACTGCCCATGGGCCACCCAGAGGCAGGGTCTGGGGCCCACGTAGAGCTCCCTCAGCCTCTGTGTTCTCATCCGTAAGCCAAGGACCAGCATCCTAATTCCCAGGAGATGCTTTGTGACGCACAAACTGTAAAGCCCTAGCGGCATGTGGAGTAGCTGTATATTGTGCAGAATAAGGGGCCACACCCATGCCAGGCATTTGTGCTAATGCCAGGGACTGACATTTGTGCTAAGAGAATGCCCCCAAGGGGAACGAGCTATTGGGCCTGCAAGGGTGAAAGAAAGGGGTAACAGGACCATTGTCGGTTTGAGGTCAAAGGCTTCAGGGGGTGTCTCTGAGGTCCTTCGGATCCCCCATTTTAGGGGTTGCTACTAAAGGAGATGATAATGATGACTGTGGTTACCATTTGCTTGTTCTATCCCTGCAAGGCCACTCTGATGGAGACACCATTGTGTCTTCCATTTGACAGAGAAGCAAACTGAGCCCTAGCAGGGAGGTGACTTTCCCAAGGTCACACACACAGCTGGGGCCTGGGGACCCTGGGACTTAGACCCCAGGTAACTGGTACGGGAGAAGCACAGAGCCATGTTCAGCCCAGAGGGAGGGCCCAAGGAGTGCGGCTTCTCCACACTTGCCTCCACTTGGCCGAGAGGGGTGAGGCCAAGGCCCAGAGAAGCTGTCCACACGATTCTGGGCTGGAAGATGCCGGCCAGCACCTGCATCTTGAGCCAGGCATTCCTCATACCACTCTCAGGCCAAACTGGAAAGAAGGCTGAGACTGAGGGTCTTAGGTCAACGGGTGCACTAAAAAAATTATTTGATGGGCACATTCCCATTCTTTTGATACGGGTGTAATTATCAACAGTCCCCATGGGCTCCTCAAACCCCAGATGTCCAGAAGCCCAGCCTCGATGGCCAGAAAGACCCACACTTAATCCACAGCTCAGAGTCAAGCCTGGATAAACCAAACCCAGGGCCCCCCATCAACCTCCCTTCACATGCATGAGTGAAAAAACAAAGCTTGTCGTTGGTGTCACTGAGTTTGGGGATGGTTTGTTTTCCAGCAATAACTTAGACAAAGAAAGTATTACTATAAATCCCTCAGAAAACTGAGGCATGGGAAGATTTCATAGCTCACCTGTGTCACATGGCCATGGGGTGACCATAAAAATCTGAACCCGAGCAGTCTAGTTCCAGCACCTGTATTCAGAGGGTGGGGCTGGGAATCTTGACAAGCAAGTCCCAAAAGCTCGTTAACAAACAGATCAGCAGCCGTTTTGTTTGTTTACATTCAAAACCAATAATAGATTCCACCTCCAAGGCAGGATCTGAACATGCTGGGAAAATCCCAGGATTGAAGCCAGTTGAAGGAAGGGTTTTGCCCTTGTCAGAGCCGCCAGGACTCTTTCCAGAGAAAAGGCATGGTCCTGTAGTGGGGAGTTCAGGGTGCAAGAGGGGCCAGCACCTTAATGCCAATTATAAAGAAATTAATGGTACTTTTGGCCAACCTTGCCTTGGATTTGAGGTCCATTGACTTGCTCTCTGCTTTGAGAAGACTCTACATCTTTGCACATACTGTTCCCTGTGCCTAAAACTCCCTTCCTTCCATTGTCAGTCTATAAGCTCCTACTCATGCTTCAATGCACGACTCAAAATTCCCCAGAAAAATGAAAAACTTACCTGTCCAGCACCTCACTCAGGCCTGACACACAGGCTCGCTCACTTAACCCATCGGGTAAAAGAAGGGACCGTCTAGTGAAGCAAGGACACCCACGCAGGTCTCTTGACTATCTAGAGCTATTCGTCTCTTCTGGCTTTGTTGCCCACACCTTAAACCACAAGATAAGTTCTCATGTCTAAATTGTGTATTTTGGCATAAATTTTTACCAAATCTTTTGGGATGGTTTGTAATCCAACAGCTTATCAGAGCAGCTTTCCCTGGCATCCAGCTCCTTTGCCCCCTATAACCCTGCAGAAACTGTGACCCACACGGTCCAGTCCACAGAGAAGTGGAGCAAAGAATCACAATTTAGCAACCAAAAGATTCATGATGACTCAAGCTCCTTAATTATGTTTCTCAAACACCCATCCAGGAACACGTAGTCTGCAGTGATAGTTCTTAAAATTCATCTTTCTGTTCCCACCTACCTCCTTTATCCCCGTGGTTCTTCCAAAATACTCTTCTCCAACACTCCGATAAATTCCTCCTGATCCCTAAATAGAGGACTTCTGTCCATTTCCTTCTCCCCCTTTCTTCTTGATCATACAACCCGAACCTTCCCCCTTAAACTAGTCAAAATTAGCAATACCCAATTAGTTGCAGCAGGAAAGGAAAAACCAGGAATACTCATTTATGAATAAATTTGTCCTTTCTAATGACGTGCTCCTACCCAAAGAATAAGTTTTCTTTTACAGCTTCTCCTTTTAGTTATTTGATGTTCTGTCCTCATTTTCTTCTCCCAACATGCAGCTTCAAGGGTGGAAGATTCTACCATAAAATGAACCAAGTGCCTGCTTAGGCCTCCAACCTCTGTCATCCAAAATGAACACTCTCCTAGCAGAAATGGCAGAAATGTCTATTGGCCCCTATGAACATATTTCTATCATACTTACCCAAGTAAGTGTGGTTTGTACGAAGCAGACATTAACACGTTTGTATAGCCAGCCATTTTTTCAAGGCAGACCTGGTGCTTAGAGATTCTGCTTATCTACAGTATCCTTTGAACGTGATATTGTCAGACATTTACTCAGCAAATATAAACCAGCAGAAACTGTGCAAAATATTAAGCACATGCAACACAAGTTGGAAGCAAGCAGTTACCACAACCTGTGCCCTTGAGAAACCTGTGGCTGCTCTTCTGACAGCGGAACTCTGACCACACGAGTAAAACTCATCAGAGGTCAGCACTGCTTGGGCCCCCGTGACACGCACGGTTCCCTGGCTACACCAGCTCTCAGATTTCACTAACCAGATGAGTGCTTTCAGCAGAAGTGGCATTTTATAAGCAGTATAGATCAATTGGAAAAGTGAATTATCTCTGGTTAGTGACTAATAAGATGATAATGTCATAACCATCCCAAAAAGTATGTAGGAGTTGGAGAATATGTAGCAAAAAAAATTGAATTAAATTATACGCCCCCCCCCCAAAAAAAAGTCAAAAGCGGGTGACTTTGCGAGAAGGCAAAGAGCAGTTAATTTGGCTTCAGAATTAAATTACTCCTCTGTTACAAATGAATTTAGCACTGCATAATGTAGGTAAATGTATCTCAATGATCATTGAGCTTATAAATCCAATAAATCATTATGATCTCACTAAGATGTCTTAGTTCATATTTCTTTTTAAAACCTAAACACATCTTACAATGGTCTGTCTGCAGGAAGACTGGGTGCCAGACACTTTGCTCTCAGAGGTCTCATCCTGGTCTACTGAGTTCAGACCCCATAGACTTTCTTTCTGTCTCTATCTTGGAGACTTTGCGCTGACCTGGCCTTCTGTATGAACATCTTTCCCAGATCCCCACATGGCCTCAACATCTTTCCCAGATCCCCACACGGCCTCAACATCTTCCCACGGATCTCAGTTCCTCCGAGAGGCATTCTCTGATCGCCCCCCCTTTCACTCGCAGTTCCAGCTTCTCCCACCACCAGGCTTTCTCTCCTCCATAATCCTATTTTGTATCTTTCATAGCCCTCCCCACTGCATGAAGCAATCCTATCATACATAGCTCTGCAGGCACGAGCTCGCTGGAATGAGCTACAGGTATCTGAGACAGTACGACGTGGTATTTGAGAGGAAGGCCCTGGAGCAGGAGAGCTCTGCCATTGACTGTGACAGACCCTGGGCGAGTGACCGAGGCCTCAGTTTTCTCATCTGTAACACTGAAATGATAGTACCCACGCCAGAGAGCTATTTTGAGGATTTGACGGATGAATTGGATGTAAGGCAATTGGAATAATAACTGGAAAATAACAACCTCTCTATGCTTTTTAAAAACTTTTTAATTGGGGATTATTTCATATATAGACAAAAGTGGGAAAATAGTACAGGCTGAGTGTCCTTCATTCAAAATTCTGAAATCCGAAATGCTCCAAAGTCTGATGAGCATCAACATACGGGGACAGATAGAAAATTCCACACCTGACTTCATGTACACAAACTTTGTTCCATGTACAAAATGATTAAAGATTGTCTAAATTTACCTTCAGGTGATGTGTAGAAGGTGTATATGAAACACAAAAGGAATTTCATGCTTAGACTTAGGTCTTGTACCCCGCAATATCTCATTATATATGTGCAAATATTCCAACCCCCCAAAAATATGAAATTTGAAACAGCTCTAAGCCCAAGCATTTTGAATAAGGGATACTGAGCTATATAATAATCCTTATTAATCCATCACTAAGCTTCTGTAATTGTCAATTACGGCCAATCTTTCTTCGTGTAGACTTCCATCCATTTCTCCGAATCTTCCATTATTTAGAAACAAATTACAGGCTTTATCTACTTTTATCTGTAAAGATTTCAGTAAGTATCTCTAACAGATAGGGACTCTTTATTTTAAACATAACTACAATATCATTATCACATCAAAAAATAATTACACGATAGCATTGTCCCACCTTGAAATTGAGCCTTCATTTTCTTTGGCCACCACTATATCCCAGACCCTAAAAGAAGATTTAGCATACAGTAGATGTCCCATATACAGGTGTTGGATAAATGAATGACTAATCTCTGCTTCAAGGGCCTCAAACGTGACAACCTTTCAAGGGGCTCAGCATCTCTGAAACTTTCTCCACTCAGCGTCATCTGCTCAGTATAAATTTTTTCTTTCTTTCTTTCTCTTTTTTTCCTTTCCTTTTCTTTTTTTTCTTTTTTTGAGACAGAGACTCACTTTGTCACCCTCAGCAGAGTGCCATGACATCACAGCTCACAGCAACCTCAAACTCTTGGGCTTAAACGATTCTCTTGCCTCAACCTCCCAAGTATCTGGGACTACAGGCGCCCGCCACAATGCCCGGCTATTTTGTTGTTGCAGTTGTCATTGTTGTTTAGCAGGCCCAGGCCAGGTTCGAACCTGCCAGCCCTGGTGTATGGGGCCAGTGCCCTACCCACTGAGCAAAGGGCGCTGAGCCACATTCATGTTGACTGCTTGTGGTGTAAATATCTTCTTGGGGAAGATAAGAGCTGCTCCCCTGCTGAGAACCTGTCTTAGGCACTCAGGATCCAGGAGTGATATAAGACACCTTTGAATAAAATAAGTTAAAAGTTCATGTAGAAGAATGAAGACCCAGGAACAACCAGATTCCGTGAAAGAGAAGAATATGGGAAAGAATGTGGCTTATTAGAAATCAGAACATATTGAGGCCCCTATAATCAAATCTGAATGGTGCTGGTGAGGAAGCGATTCAGAGATCAGTGGAACAGAACAGAGAGCTCAGAACAGATCAAAGTATTCATGAGAATTTAATATATGACAGAGATGGTATTTCAATTCAGTTGGAAAAGGAGCAACTGTTTTATTAATGATGCTAGCACAACCAGTTATCTTTTGTAAGAAAGTTGAAATAAATCCCAGATGGATTAGAGAGTGAACAGCCACCCTCCAAAAAATTAAAATAAAAATATCTTAGAAGAAAATGTCAGAGATGATAAGGGCAGCCTTGGAACATTACAAAAAAAAGGGAAGTCATATTTAAAAGTTACATTTTACTATATAAAATAAATTTCATGGCAACAGATACAAAGTCAATATAAAAACAAGGGATTTGAGCACAAAACTATTTGCAACACAGATGTCAAACAAAATGTTACTATCTACATATGCAAAGAGCTGTTACAAACTGGTAAGAAATGAACAAGGAGAATGGCGTGGGCAAAGATAAGAATAGGCAAAACACAGCACAAATCCAAATGGGCAATAAACGTATGACAACATGCACAAACCCACGGCTGTGCAGTAAATTTAAAGATCTCATTTTGTCCCTATCAGACGGGCAAAAATTAAAAATAATGCTAATACCTGTTGCTAGAGTGGCTGCAGGGAAACAGTAGGCTCATGAATTGCTAGAAAATACAAAAAGTGTTACAGCGTTTTTGACAAGCAATCTGGCAACATCGAATAAAATAAAAAATACATATGCCCTTCAATTGAGCTATGCCACTCTTGGGAATCTATTCCACTGAAATAAAAGCTCCAGTTGGAAGGATGTGTGTACAAGGATGTTTATTGCAGCACTCTTTATAGCAGGGGGGTAAAAATAAAAACAAAAACAGGAAGTAAAGTGAATGCCCATCAATAGAAGACCAGATGAAAAAATTATAGTACTTCCTCACTATGAAACATGACGCCGCCATTAAAAGGATGAATTAGAGCGATTGCAGCTGACTTAGAAGGATTCCCAGGGGTGGTGTTCTTTTAATGAGAAAAGCCAAATGCAGAAAGGGTGCTTCATATCATCCCGTTTTGTAAAAGAATGACCCAGTCGTTATTATTTTTCCCATTTCTCAGATGAAGAAATCGAGGCTCCGGACGGAGGAAGTACCTTCCCCAAGGTCACTGGGACCCTAGCCCTGGAGTCTTCTGACTCAGTCCCCATGTTCTTTCCACTTCCCCACTCAGTTTGGCCTCCATGTGTAAATATAATCCCTTTAGCAGCAAGGGCAGGCCCAGCCATGAAGCCCTGTGGCCCAGCAAGGAGCTGGGAATAAAGTCAGGGCCCAGCGCACACCTACTTGCCACTCTGAGACAAGTGGAAGGGAGGAGGCAGGTGACCCACAGAGCTTCTGGGGGTCATTGTGTACCAAGCGGGACTTTGCAAATTGCAGCGGACGAATTGTGGCACTGCTATTTACTGGCTGTTGGGCTTGACATGGTCACTCCCTTAAACCTGAGTTTCCCTCAAGGTTCTTGCAGCATTAAAGGCTAAAGTGCTCAACATGTAGGACATGATCCATTAATATGAGGCTCTACAGTGCAGGAGCTTCAGGGCTGGAATCTTGAGTCTATTACATAGTAGCTGTGTGACCTTGGGCAAATGGCTTAACCTCTCTGTGCCTTGGGTTGCCTAGCTGTAAATAAGAGACAGGACAGACCAGGCACAGTGACTCACACCTGTCATCCCAGCACTCTGAGAGGCCAAGATGGCCTCCGAGTGGATCACTTGAGTGCAGGAGTTTGAGACCAGCCTGAGCAAGAGCAAGACCCCATCTCTACCGAAAAATAGCTGGGTGTGGTAGCGGGCACCTGTAGTCCCAGCTACTAGGGAGGCTGAGGCAAGAAGATCACTTGAGCCCAAGAGTTGCTGTGAGCTATGACGCCATAGCCCTCTACCCAGGCCATAGAGTGAGACTTTGTCTCAAAAATAAATAAATAAATAAGTAATTTTTTGAAAAAAGGGAAGACAGGACAGAACTTCCCCTCGAAGGCTCGCTGTAAAGATTAAATGAGTTCACGTGATATGAACCATACCTGGAACACAGTCCACGTTCTGCAGATGTCATGGCAACTGGGTGGTCAGTGGGATCTCCTGGCATTGAAGAGAATATGCTGTTACGACCAGCTTTCCTCCCTTTCTCCCTAACTTACCCACGTGCTCCCCCATTTATCAATGAACGCATACAAGGCCCTGCTCTGTGCCAAACCCTCCAAGATACAGAGGACATGATGACCATCCCAAGGAACAAGGACCTAGCCTCTCAGAACTCAGCGCTTCTCTGGAGATGACAACAGAGCATTTGCAGCCCAAGGAGATGAAGAGCAGGGGAAGGAGGCTGGGGAGCCTCCCTGGGACAATAGGCTCAGCCCAGCCCCAGGCACGGGAGTAGCACTGGGGACAGAGATCCACCCCAGGTGGAAGGACCCCCAGTGTCACTCTGGGTGGTGGTGAGTCCTGAATTTCAAGCAGGTCCTTGGAAGGGTTGATGTGTCAGCCATAGTGAGTTACTTGCTCGGATAACAGGCTACCCACAGGCATATGAGAGAGCCGAGCTGACACCAAGGAGGGACCCAGGCACCTGCAGGTTGATGAAAAGGAAGCTATTTGAGGGAAAGAGGAACATGATATTCTGCAAAACCTATCATCAGGAGCCAGGAGACAGAGGTCCTTGTCCACCCACCATAATTAGTTTCCAATCAGGCCTGATGAAACCAGATACGGTGCTGGGCCATGTCTCACATGCTCAGAACCCATAGTGATTTGGACCATTTCCGTAAGGAGCCAGGTTATCCGCAGTTACGGAATGGGTGATGCACTTGGAAGAACATAATAACCAAGCACTCATGATGAAATTTTGCCAGGGAACGACTCCATTCAATCCCTATGACAACAGCCTCATAACACACCATTACATCCATTTTACAGATGAGTAAACAGAGACACAGAGAGGTTACAATGCCTGTCCCAAGCTCGAGAGAGAAGGTAGAGCCAAGATTTTTAGAGACCTTGGCCCTGTTGCCACCTAGACATGGGAATAGCCTGCTGGTTCTCACACATACTGGTCTTTGGGTCTATATCTCAATATGACCAACACCTCCCTCACCTGCATCCAAGGCCTAGAAAAGGAACTCCGGGCAGCGCCTGTGGCTCAGTCGGTAAGGCACCGGCCCCATATACCGAGGGTGGCGGGTTCAAACCCCAGCCCTGGCTGAACTGCAACCAAAAAATAGCCGGGCGTTGTGGCAGGCACCTGTAGTCCCAGCTACTCGGGAGGCTGAGGCAAGAGAATCGCTTAAGCCCAGGAGTTGGAGGTCGCTGTGAGCTGAGTGATGCCACGGCACTCTACCGAGGGCCATAAAGTGAGACTCTGTCTCTACAAAAAGAAAAAAAAAAAAGAAAAGGAACTCCACCAGGCTCAGAACCTTCTGCTGCTGAGCTGCCCTTGGATGTGATGAATGCCCCCTTAAGCCTGCAGAGCTCCTGAAAGGCAGAACAGCAGGCTATTCAATTGGAGAAAGGAGCAAAAGTCACCTCCTCCATGAAGCCTTCTCTGTTGCGCCCATCACCCACCCTGTGGACATCCTTGATCACTCTGCATACCACCATTGGTTCCTGCCAATGACAGACTGAGTTTCATTCATCTTTGTATCCATTACACAGAGCTTGGCACACAGTAGGTACTGAACTAATTCAGACCTTCCCTGACCTGGCTCTACCTCCCTTTCCAGCTGCCCTCCTAGTATCTTTTTTTTTTTTTGGTAGAGACAGAGTCTCAGTGTACCGCCCTCAGGTAGAGTGCCGTGGCGTCACACGGCTCACAGCAACCTCCAACTCTTGGGCTTACGCGATTCTCTTGCCTCAGCCTCCCGAGCAGCTGGGACTACAGGCGCCCGCCACAACGCCCAGCTATTTTTTTATTGTTGCAGTTTGGCCGGGGCTGGGCTTGAACCCACCACCCTCGGCATATGGGGCTGGCGCCCTACTCACTGAGCCACAGGCGCCGCCCCCCCTCCTAGTATCTTGGTGAAGCAGAATCACGTGTAGCTCCTACAGTTAAACAATCCTATAGTTAATTACTTAGTATCTGTCTCCTGGGAATGTACATTCCCAGAGGCAGGGATTATGCAGTCCTGGTCACTGATGTGTCTTGAGCACATAGTAGTTGCTCAACAAACTTGCATTGAATGACTGTTTCACACCCCAGATCTTTTGATCTCTTATTTCCTCTGACAAGAAAACCCTTCCCTGGCCTTCTCTACCTTCTATCTTCCACTCATCCTTTAAGGCCCGGCACGGCTGTCACCAGTTCCTCAAACCACTTCCTGAACACCCAGGTGGTGTTACCTGCCCTCTACAGGGTGCACCCCAGGTTCTTCCCACTGCCCCCACCTCCTGTTTTCTACATTATCATGACCTCCACTTTGAGGTCTCTCTCCACCCAACTAGGATTGCTTCTGAGCAGGGCAAGATCTTTTTCATTTTTGCATTTTATTCAAAGCACATAACACCCACTAACATGTAGCTAATATTTATTTAGGACTTATTATGGAGTAGTCACTGGAAGTTCTTTTTCTCTACTATTTTATTTCAGTACCAGAACAGCACTTTGAGGCTCGTGATACTGGCCCCATTTTCCAGACGGAGCAGCTGAGACTTCAGGCTGTTGTCACTTGCCTGAAACTACACTGCTGGGAAGCATTAGACTGAAACCTGATCCCTGGGGTCTGCTCCACAGCCCGCGTGGTGTCCACCAGTCCCCTCATCTGCTGAAATCCACATGAAAAGGGACCCTCCTTCTTTCCCTTCCTACTGTTCCTCTCTAGGGTCCACTCTGCCCAGGGCCCTCAGAAGACCTCCAGCATCTTCTAAAGATACAGTTGCCCTCCCTGTGCACAGCTCCAGCCCAGCCTTTCTGGGATATTCCAACCAAACCATTCCCTTTTCCTTCTTCCTCTTCGCTGCCTTCACTTCTCTCCCTACTGACCCAAGGGCTTTAACAATCAGTCCACAAGGAATTTTTGAGCACCTACTATGTGCCAGACACTGTGTGAGAGACAGCAACTTTATTGGTAACACAGCCAAGCCCCTACCCTTGCATTATAAATAAGGAAACAAAATCCCAAAGGTGCAGATGCTGGTGTGGATGTGGAGAGAAGGGAACACTCTTACACTGCTGGTTGGATCGTAAACCAACACAGCCTCTTTAAGACAAAGTACAGAGAATCCTCAAAGAACTCAAAATAGACTTTCCATTTGATCCCGAAATCCCATTACTGGCATCTACCCAGAAGGAAAAAAATCATTTTATCATAAGGACATTTGCACTAGATTGTTTATCACAGCTCAATCTACAATCGCCAAGATGTGGAAACAACCCCAGTGACCATCAACCCATGAATGGAGTAATAAACTGTGACATATGTATGCCATGGAATACTATTCAGCCATTAAAAAAGACGGAGACTTTACATCTTCTGTATTAACCTCAATAGAACTGGAGAACATTCTCCGTAGTAAAGTATCATAAGAACGGAAAAGCAAGTATCCAATGTGCTCAGTACTAACAGGAAGCCAGTAGATGATCTAATACACACCCACACAAGGGAAAAATTCAATTTAATTCAAGTTGAGAGGGGACGTGGGAGAGTATAGGAGGGAGGGGAAGGTGAGGGAATGGGGGAGGGGGATTGGCGTGTTCCCACCTAATGAGCACAACATCAGGTTATATGGCTCACCTCCTGGGTGCAGAACACAACTACAATGGGGACCTTGCCTAACAATTGCAAACAATGTAACCTAATCGCTTGTATCCTCATATTAATCTGAAATGTAAAAAAGAAAAGAAAAGAAAACAAATACCTGTGGGAGGTAAGAGGTGCTGCTAAGGGCTAAGGAGAAAATACAGAAGAAAAAGATTGTGCAGTGATGGGGAGTGGGCCAGGTTTGCTGGGTGGCTGACTGGGCTTCCCTGAGCAGACACCTGCAGGAACGAAGGGATGAGCCCTCCAACAGTAGCCCAGGCAGAGGAATGGTGATGCAAAGGCCCTGAGGCAGATGGGGCACCGGGATCCAGGGACAGAGGAAGGCTGTTATGGCTGAAAGGGGTAGGGGAAGGAGAGTGTGATGTGGAGGGGCTGTGAGGGGCCTGAGCCTGGTCGCTAGGCCATTCAGGACTGGTCCCTATTGTCTCCCAAACTTGCTCACAAAGTATATTGCCTGCATCTCAGATTCTCCATCCGCTGTTGGATTCTGCTCCCCTGCAAGTACTAGACATGACCTTTTCTTCCTGCCCCAGCTGTCCTTTCACTTTCTGCTTCTTGTTATTCCTCTGCACCTCCACGTGACCTTTTTAATTTTATTTTTTCTACCATGTAACTTTAGTTGTTCATTTTCTGTAAGAATTTTCCTTGCTGTAGCTCAGTTCTGGAAGAAATCCCACACTAACCTGGAGGTGGAGGGGTGGGAGGGTCTCAATTCAGAGCTGCAACTGGGGATGGCAGCCCTGGGTGGGAAATTCTTGGTATGGGTTCCAGAGTGCGGGTTTCTGCTTCCTGTTCTGTGGCTCAGAACCAGCCACCACCGCCCCACCACCCACAACACATCCCAGTTCCTGAGCTGGGCCAGCCCTGCCCTCCTGCCCCAGGCCCTTTGACAGCGGACACTGGGGCTCCCAGCAGCAAGAAGTAAAACCTAGCATCACTTTCCGCCCATCCCCGGACAGACAGCTGGGCCTCTCCACAGAGGCTCCAGCATGGGCTAAGCAGCTCTGAGGGCCAGAAGCCTCTGGTCGTCCATAGTGGGCCAGAGAAAGCAGAGCAGGGCTGAGTAGTAGAGAGGGTGGCGCCAGGCCAGTGCTGCCTCGCCAAGTCTGACCCTCACAGTGCCTCACCCCTGAACACATCCTATCCTCCTATCAGCATCTTGGGGCACCCTCACACTTTCAAGCCCCCCGCCCCCCACCAAGCGTCTGGGGCTTCCAGAGACCTGTTCCTCTTATTTTCCAAACGCTTACATAGGGTTCCCCTTGTTTAACCCCAACTACCATGACCTTATTCATACATTCGAAAAACATTCCCTAAGCACCTACCCCATGCGATTCCAGGCACTTTCTAGGCATTGGGGATAGTGCAAAGAACAAGATAGATACGGTCTGATGTCAGCGTGGGGGAGGTGAGTGGGTGGGGAGAGATTTCAGACAATAAAGAAGAGAATGTCAGGCTGCAACAAGCACTACAACGAAAACAAAACAGGCCAGTGTCAACAGAGTGGCTGGTTGAAATTGTGAGACCGGCAGTGCCGTTCTGGAGGTGACGTGGTGCTGAGACCCGAATGATGAGCTAGGGAGGAAATCATTCCAACAGCAAGAGCAGCAAGGGGAAAGGCCTGCAGCAGGAAAACAGTAGGCTCCTGCTCTCCCCATTCACTGATGAGGAAGCTGAGGCTCAGAAGAGTTAGGTCACTGCCTAAGGTCGCAGGGAGATTAAACGGCAGAGCTGAGATTCAAACAGAGGTCCATCTGACACTGCAGCCCGTCATCTCCCCAATTCATTATTTCTGCCTGGACAAGGGCCCTGGGATACACACACCAATGGATGCTTCCTAGCCTGCAGATTCAGCCCCAGCCTCCCTGTCCACTCCCATCAGCCACAACGACCTCCCAGGCTTCCTCGCTTCCACAACCACTTGTGACCTTTTCCTCTGGCTTTTGAAGGTCAGCATGTCACCAAACAAAGCCTCTTGAGACACTTGGAGACAGGAATGAATGCTTCCTGCCCTGGGCTTCCACAGCACAACTTCATTTTGCTCGTTCCTTTGTTCATTCAATATGCCTGCAGCTCTACTATGTGCCAGGCAAGTTGACACTAAATAGCAATTAGGAAACACAGGAAGAAGGACCTCGAGAGGAGAAGCAGAAGGTCTATGGGGACACAGAGTGGGAAATGCCCAATGCCCGCAGCTCTCTCTCAGACTGGTCGGACACGTACAGCCCTGGATTAGCTGCCTACTGGTCAATCTCCCTAATTTTGGAATTTTAATCTCATCCGCATCCCTAGTACATCAGCACAATGCCTGGCACACAAGAGGCATGCATTTGGATTTTTATGTCCGTAAAATAATTCATTTTTATTGAGCACTTGCTATGTGCCAAGCTCTAAGTGTTGGAAATACAATGTGAACAAAAGACCAAAATCTCTGCCTTCATGAGGGTTATATGCCAGTGGGACAAGGATATAATTGCATGAATTCTTCACATTCCTAATCAATTATTTCACATGCTGAAGAGAGCTAGAATGGGAGCAGGGAGTGAAGGGGCATTTGACTGTAACTAAACTGGATGTGTGACCACAGCAAAATTCTCAGTCTCCCAGCCTCCGTGCGCCCCACACACACTCCCACCTGTTCCTTCTTCACAGCGCCCATCTCAGTAATGGACCCCAATAATCATCAGTGTCTTCCCAAATGCCCCTGATTTCCTCTACTTACCCCTATCCCCACTGCCACTGCGCTGGCCCAGGCCACCATCATCCCTTGCCTGGAGCTCGCCAACAGCCATTTTACTGTCTCTCTAACTCTCGATTCAGATCTCATGTTCCCCAGCCCACCAACCTCCTCCAGGAGACCGCTCACGCGCCAACCTCCTCTCCTTGGTCTCTGGGGGCTTAGCCTAAAACATTTCCTGTCATTGTCTCAAGATCAGCCCTGCTTAGCATTTTTCCCCTAAAACCAGCCAATCATCTTTGCTCGCACTTCTGAGCATTTGTCGGAGCTACTTTGCCAGCCTGAAATGTTCTTCCTCTTCTCACTGCGCCTCCCACCCACCTGCCCACCCCCATCTTGGCCTGGGTACCGTTTCTTGTCCCTACACCTTAGTTTAAACGTCATGTGCTCAGGGCAGATGCCGCTCAGCCCCTGGGTTGGCTTTGGTCACTCTGCTCCCTGGCCCCATGGCATCCCTCACCTCATTCTCTTCACCTCAGGCTGCTTTTGCCTATCTGCTCTTCAACTTGCCTGCAGGTCCTTGGAAGCAGGGACCACATCTGTCTTGCTTCCATCCCCAGAAATTAGCATGGTACTTAACACATAGTAGGTGCCCAATTCTTCGGGTGAATAAATACATGAATAAACCTTGAAGCAATACAAAGTGTTCAACTCTCTGCTGTCCTGTTTACTTACTACGCGACTTTGGGACTCGACATGACCTCTCTGAGCCTCTGTTTACTCACTTATAGGAATAGTTATTAATATGCATGTGTGAGATTGTTGGAGAGTTAAGTGTGAGAATCTGTGTGAAAATGCCTGACACCTAGAAGTTACTCCATAAATTCTTACCAAATCTGTGGATGAAGTAAATAGCCTTGGTGTAATACCTTTATTCAGAAAGTACTGTCTTGGGTCAGTACACAAATGGTGAAGACATAGGCTCTCAAGCCAAGCTGCTAGATTAGAGTCCCAACTCTGCCACTCCCCATCTGTGCAACCTTATGCCATACACATAAACAATTATGTGACTCCGTTTCTTTATCTGTAAAATGGAAATGATGACGGCATCAACTTTGTGGGATTCAGCTTAGGTCTGTGCCTGGCATCCAGCAAGTGCCTAATAAACATTAGCTATTGTCATTGCTATTTTCACGTAACACTGACAACCACACCATGAGGCTCATATCCATGGTCTGCCTTGACAGATGAAGAGACAAATTTCCAGAGAGGTTAAATGAGTGCCCAAGGTCAAACATTGAAGAAATGGCAACTTTGTGCTTCAAGGCCAGGTCTGCTGTGCCCAAATCCCATGTTATTTCCACTACATCAAAGAAGCAGCTCAAAATAGGCCTGTGGCATTTCAGCTAATTTCCTCTAAGCCCTTCCCAAGTAACCAACCACAGGCATATAAAGCTGCTTTCTCTAAGAGCGTCTATTTAGCCACTGCTAAGTACAAGTGCCTGGTGGGTCCCGACCAGCCATTAGGATTTGCACCAAGCCAGTTCTTCCCAGGTAGCCTTGCCTGGTCTGTACAAGGGACCCAAGGAATAGAACGAGGTTGGGAAGGCGGAGGGGAGTGCTACTGATGTACATTGAAGAAGAAGCTGGAGACCACTCTGGATGTACAAGTGTGGGAGGAGGCATGAGAGGAAACCCACACTTATTGAGTACCTACTGTGTGCCAGGCACCTCTCTTATCTTACATGGTTTGATCTTTGCAGGAATCACACAAGCACTGTTTATCAAGCATCTGTTACGTATCAAACCCTGCACTAAGTCCCAAAGAATAGTGAACAAGAGACGTGGCTGTTGACCTCCAAGGGTTTGCAAGTCCATGAGGAAAACAGCACATGCACAATAAAGTGCTATGAATGTGACGACAGAGGTCTGAGGAGGGTGGTGAGCAGTGAGAAGCCAGGAATAGGTGGGAACAACTTTGGAAAGAAATAAGCAGGTACCAAGATGTCCATTTTACGTAGGGAAAAACTGAGGTTCTAGGAAGCCAACTTGTCTGGAGCCATGCAGGGAGTGACAGGGCAGCAAAGTCAAGCTGTGCCCCAGGCCTGTCCTGTTCCAGAAGTCTCTGCTCTCTCTGTGCTGTGCCGGCCGCCTAGAAGTTGTTACTTTCCTCCCCCACCCTCCTTCCTTTTCTCAATGATCATCTGGCCAGAAGATTAATCAAATGCTGTTAAAGCTGCAGCCGCTGTCGGTGGCTAAGATGTCAGCGGTTCTGTGGACAAACAGAAGCTTCTGAGCCTCTGTGGCTGATTCCTTTTGAGCAAAATATTCAGGGGTTGGTCTGAAAGGGGTAAGGGGATGAGAGGAAGGGCTCTGTCTACAGTCTGGAGGGTCTTCGTGGACAGGTCAAAGGCAACCTTCTTGGACAGGAATGAGTGAGGGCAAGCCCCTCAGGCTCATGTGACTCCACCTGAGCTTCTCTCCAATTCTCTCAAAAGGCTCAGCCTATCTGAGAGGCCTTAGTGCCTGCCCCTCACTTTTAAGGATGGAGGCTAAGAAAATCACACACCTGAGCCACTGGCTGAACCCGTGGGATTGGCAGGTCAACCCCTCCCCCACCCCAGTTCCACCATCCTCTTCACAGGAAAGAAACCAAAGGGGAGAAGTCCTCAGCTGGCGTGTACAGCTCCTGCTGTGCCCTCAGGGTGAGTTAGTAGAGGTTGCAGAAATCTTGGTTCAATTCTCCAGACACCAGGACCCTCTTCCAGATATGAGAAGCATAGCAATTGGCCTTGGTCAGGCTCTTTCCCTTCTGAGATGGAAGAGAGTGGGAAGAGGGAAGTTTGCTGCAGGGTGAAGAAACAGGTAGTTTTCCTACACCAAAAAGAAGTTACTGGCTGTGCCTGCAGCCCAACTCTAAGCTGAGGGAAGGACATCAGGCAATGGGCTTTACACCAAAGAATGTTTTTAATTCAGTCATCTCTTACGGACTCTCTGATAATCACCAGATCACTGAGGCATTCCTAGCAAATGATTTCAAGGAAAAAAGTGTGAGGGGAGAGAGAAGAAATCATCACGTTACAAGATTGAAACATCTCTAATCCCTCCAGTTGGCCTATCAGACTCACAGCACTCTTCAGGCTTCCCCCAGCACCCCCCCACCCCAAAAATCAAACATATGCACCCACATCATGCCTCCTGTGCTCCCACTCACTTAACTATAAAACTGATCAGATAACAAATGTAATCAGTAGCAGCAGGGATTGATGTGGGGCTTTTTCTCCAGAGGTCACATTAAGGAAAAGTTGCACATACAGAAACAAGAGGTGATGCTGCAAGTAACCCACGATAACAACTCTGCTGAGGAAGAGGGGAGGGTTATGTGGTTCAGGGTTCACAGCTGGGAGAGTCTTAATCTCTTTCTGACCAGTTCTGAATAACATAGGAAACTTAGAAGGATTCACATTTCACCCACTTCCCCTAAAAACATGTTTATCCTTGAGATGAAAATCATCGCCTCAGCCCTTGTCACCCTTTCGCACCCTTTTTCATGAATAATCTTTCCAAAATGTCTGCTTGTAGAAGCAAGATTTGGAATTTCACGGAAAACTACAGAGTGACACAGACAGTGGAACGCACACCCCTTGGCAGCCAGAGAGAGACAAAGAGACCAGAGAGGAACAACCCAAAGGAGATGCAGCTAACGAGCCAATGAAATCAAACCAATACCCCGAAAAGCAAAGTGAAACGATTCTCTAAAAAACACACAGCGCCGGTGTTGGTAATTACCCATCCAGGTTATGCTCGCACTGCTTCCAGGCGGAGAAAGGGCTGGTTGAAGTTTTGTGCCCGTCTGCTTGTGCTGGGAGGGTTGTATTTGAAGCTCTGGGCACGTAGAGATGGAATGAGAAGGAGGCTGAGCTGGAAGAAACACCAAGGGGGGAGGGAAGGGGAGAGAGTGCTGGGGGGGCAGAGGGAGAGAGAGAGGGAGCGAGCTATCTCGCGCTACGCCTTCCTCTAAGCTCCGGGAGCCCGGGAGAGCGCTCATTTTAGGACTGGGGAGAGGGGTAAAAAGAGCGGAGGCAGCGCCCGCCCTGGCCTCGCTGCCCCCGGGGAGGGAGGACTCTGGCCGGCGCCCCCCTCCGGGCGGGCGGCCCGGCAAGCCGGGGAGCGCGGAGCGGGCGGCGCAGGGAGCTGTCCAGTTCAGCACCAGCCGGGAATGCAGTAGGTGGGAGCGCCTCGGCCGGGGGCCCAGCGCGTGGGGGGGGCGGGCGGGCGGCCCATCCTGCAGCAAGACGCCGGCTGCCTTGTTTCCAGGAGCTTTGCAGATAGGGGGAGGGAAACCCGCCTCGATTCTCCGGGAGAAACCCCCTCCCTCCCCCACTTCGCCAACACTACCCCCGCCACCAACAACAATAACCGCCGCCGCTGCTCGTCCTGCCGCCGCCGCCGCCGCCGCCGCCGCGCCTGCCCGCCCTGCCGCCGCCGCCGGGGCCAAACCATGGAAGGCGAGACCCCCGCACCTGTGCAGCTGAGCTCCAGGGCTCCCAGAATACTGGCAAGTCTGCTCTGAAAAGCGAGCGCCGAGACCCCCCCAAGGAAGAGAACTGGCGAAGCAAAGGATTTTCATGGCGCAGGCCGCAGAGCCGGGAACGAAGACGGAAGGTTGCATCTCGGCTCTTACAGTCGCTAACTGTCTAGGTCCCGACCGTGAGAGATGGTGTTGAGAATTCGGCCGTTCCCTGGTTCACTGTGGAAGCCATCTCCAAATTAGCTATCACATATGGAAACTGGAGACCAGAATTTTAGAAAAAGAGATTAAGGCGTCTCACTTGGGGGGGGTGGGGGGTGTCTTTTTAATTTTTTTCCCCTTTTTTAAAAAAAAATCACTGCAACTGGAACAGTTTGTGATCTCAAAAGGCAAGCCTCTCTTTCTCGTGTGATCTTTATAATTTACACTCTTTTCCGTGAGCTTTCTTACCTCCCTTTTTTAAAAATAACTCTCCACATTCTCTATTCACACATATATCCATTATATTAGTAGTGGAATTATTTTTATTGTTTTTTTTTTTTTTTTGCTTTAGTACTTGCACTCTCACACACACTCTCCCGAGAACCAGAAGTCGGTTGGGTGTTTATATAATGAAGAATTATGGGGCTGTTTGATCGAGGTGTTCAAATGCTTTTAACCACCGTTGGTGCTTTCGCTGCCTTCAGCCTGATGACCATAGCTGTGGGGACCGACTACTGGCTCTACTCCAGAGGGGTTTGCAAGACCAAAAGTGTCAGTGAGAATGAAACCAGCAAAAAGAACGAGGAAGTTATGACCCATTCTGGATTATGGAGAACCTGCTGCCTAGAAGGTATTTGATTTTTCCATCTCCTCCCCCCTTCCACCCCACCCCTCTGCTCCTCACTCCCTCCTCCTCACCCTCCTCCAAATAAGTCCCCTTCACATTCCACCATTTTCTTACTTCACTTCTTCCACCACAGATCAAGGTTGGTTGGGTTAGTTTCAGAGGAAAGAAAATCAATGAGCAAAAACCGTACTCTACTTTCTCACCTCCATCGCCCCCCCTTCCCCCAAACCTCTCCATTGGAATAATCTGTGATCTGATGAAAACAAGAGATTGTCTTTAAAAGTCCAAGGCTCTCTGTGCCTGCCTGGAATCACTAGGATTTGCCGTTCCATTTAGGATTGCTGTCTCTGAGAGAGAAAAGTAATTGCTTCTCTTGGCTGCTGTCTCTCTTTTCGCAATGAAGAATTCAAAATGTTCTTCCTTTTTCCCTCCTCTTCCTCTTACTCTCCAAAAGTCCCAGACGACTCATCCTCTGCAAATCTCCTTTTTAAAAAAAAAAATCTGTTTTTTCTAAGAATCCTTATTTGGTAAATCCTAATTATTCCAGGATCTCAAGCTGAGTTCAAGAGCATTTCGTAATGTCTATGAGCCACACAGATCGTTCGAGGCGGCTGGCTGCGTGTGTGTATGTGTGTGTTTTAACGTTTTCAAAGTCTAAAAATACAGACGTCTCTCACAGGAAACGAGCCCAAGTTCTAATAAACAACAATTCACTTGCAGGTTAGGCTGAGAACCAATTCGCTTCCACACAGAGTGACATGTCTGTTAGCCTGAGCGAGTGGAGTCAGCATTGCAGCCGGTTTGAGAATCAGACATTGTGCAGGCAGGCAGGCAGGGAGGGAGGTGAGGGCACGGGGAGGTTGAGGGGGGCAATGGGGGAGCTGTGGGGTGGAGGGTGTCAGTTGTTTGCCTTAATCTTGCAGGATTGTTGAGGCATGTTCGATTGTGCTGTGGGCAAAGGGGCCCCCACAGGGTAAAGGCTGTGAGATCAGGGTATGGATGGAGGCATGTGCTTCTGGGACACATTTATAAGCACCAAAAAAAACTCCTGCAGGTCATACAACCTGCATTTAGCAACAGACTTTAATACAAGGGACTACATTTGAATGGCTGTATATGTCTGTGTGTGCAAGCTACGGCCTCCCATAGAAGGACTTGCACAGAGAGATACATATGTTCCCATGTGGAAAAGAAGGCTTATGTGCTTTGCTTCTAATATGAGCCAATGCTGGAGGCCGTGTGAGGCAGTGTCGGGAAGCCGGGACTGCAGGATTGTTTGTTAAGCCCAACATAGGATGGTGATGCAGGGAGTTGAGACCAAGAGAGGGGGGACAAGAGAGGGGGAAATGTACGGGTGAGGGGAGAAACTGATGTGGCCTGGGGGTCTAACCCAAACTGAGCAAAAGCCACTCTTTGGGAAACGATGACATGTGGGAAATCGCAAATTCCACGGCCCCCTCGAAACATTCTTGGTGCAAACGTTGAGTGATGGCTGGACATGTTTGGAATCGCTAAGTGACTTCATTGAGCAATGGTCTATTTGACGCATACTGCATTTGGTGCCCTTTCTCAATCCAAACCGCTGCCTTTAACATATTCTGCAGAGGAGCTCTATGCTGAATACTATATGCTCTTCCCCAGCCAGGGAATCAATATCAGGAAATTAATAGGGATGGTTTTAAACACACACACACCTCCTTAAAAAAAAATGAAAAGCCTTTCATACAGCTAGTCATTAAAGTGGAAAGACTTCCATTTAATTAAACATTTATGACAGACTTTTATTCCAAAAGAGAAGGAAAGCAAAGTGAATGAGGACTGCAAATGATCATCGGGGCAGTTTGCCTTCCTTAGATTTTAGTTAGATGGCTGGAGGGAGAGATGTAGCCAAGAGATTAGAAGAAAGCAGTTTATTTTAGAGTAAATACACCCAGAAATCGGTGGGTTGGTATAAACATTCTTTTTTAAATCACAGTTTTATTTGCAAATTCTTAATGCTGTGATCTTTTAAACATATTATAATTCCCAGAAGGTAAAAAGACTGGGGGTAGCTTTGGATCACTTGTGCATTAAATGGCTTAAGTATTTTCAGTAAAATTCCATCTGTTGGATGCCCACACCCCCAAATGTGCTGCCCACCACTTTAACTTTCTCTCCAAACTGTACACCCTCCTTCTCCCTGAATCATCTGTAAAGAAATTAGAATTGCAACACTTCCCAAGGATTGTTCCACAGAGCTAGCCTCAGTGGTCCAGCCCCAGGCACTTGCCTCTGGGCAGGGAGGGGAAGGCTGAGCCAGTCTTTTTAGGGTGGATATTCCCTTTCCACTTGCAGCATTGGCCCAGGCAGGAAGGGCTGGTATTCAGGGCACGATTTTGACCTGGTCTTTCATTTCCAAAGCCTCTGTCCATAGGGGAGGGTTTTGCAGGCCTTGGGGCCACCTTAGGAAATTTAGCCTTAGCCACTTACAAAGTGGGTTGAAGATTTTACGCTGCTTATTTTCAAAGACTGCACTGATTTCTAATGGTTGTGAATTCACTTACTTTCTAAAAGTTGGTATAGACAGTTCTTGGGGGTGTTCATGTGCTTCTTTTATGAGTGTTCAGTATAGGGTCAGCCTTTGTGGAGATCAAGTTGTCAGGGCTTCAGGTTCCCCCAACCTACGTTTTTTTGTGAGAAATTGGACTTTCAAAAAAAGATCTCCCCCATCACCACTTTCCGTGTGTTTTCTGCCCATATCTAGGAAGTTGCGAACAGATTTCAAATCTCTCTGAGCTGCTGTGAATGACTCCAGATGAAAAACAATCCTGTCTTCCTCTGATCTCTTTTGCTCTCCGGGTTTCATTAGGGCTTTTTGTCTCCTGAGATGATTCTTTTCATTCACCTCTTGATGAACATAAGAATAAAAAAATTTTTTTTCCTTGCCTCTCTTGCTGCTTTTGAAATTAACTAGTGCTGAAGAATGAGAAGAGACCTGACCACCTGTTAGGGACAGACACGGGGGTGGGTGGGGTGGGGAGACAGGCATCCAGAAGAAACCCACCACCTTTGTTTTTTTCCCCTCTGCGGAGTAAATCACTGAAAACTCTGTGTGTGTGAACTTGAAGCCCTAGCAGACTGATGTCCTTACTGGGATTTGAAGAGCAGGGGTAGGGAGGGAGGACAGTGTACACGTGGATACAGGTAGGTAGAGAATGATAGACATTCTGGAATGTATCAAGAAAGCTGCATCAAGAGGGGCCCCAATGGAGAGATGAACAGGCCCTTTCAGGAAAGAGTTTAATAAACCTATACCAACCTGTTCCAAGTGCGGTGTCTTTGGGCCCAGTGGCTTGCTGCTCAAGATATTAACCCTGTTGTCACCTAAAGGAAACATTGTCTCCAGGGGCAACGAAAAATTCACTTATTTATTTAAGTTTATTCTCTCCTGCTTCTTCCTCCCCTCTGTCCCACTGGGCGCCCAGCTCCCTCAGAGGATTTCCAGCCTTGCAGAGGAGGCAACAGCGCAGTACAGTGTGGTCTGTAGCAGTAACAAACCTTCCATGGTGCCTCTTTCCCTCCCTCTGCCACCCACTTTGCCTTACTCTGTGAGGCAGAGGGATCTCTCTCTCTCTCTCTCTCTCTCTCTCTCTCTCTCTCTCTCTCTCTCTCTCTCTCTCTCTCTCATGTTTGAGCTTCTCTTCCATTGGTGGCTTCACCTGTCTTCTCCTCCCCAGGCTGCTGGCTGTGCCAGCCATTCTACATCTTTGAGCCAGAAGTGTCTCCTTTGTCCCAAACTGTCTTTTCTAAATTGATAATTGCATGGCCCTTGCTTGGCCTGTGAGATGGTGAAGGGCTCATGCTGGGTTCAGCCATGGCTCTCTTGTTCTGCAGCAGGAAAGGATACATCTGTTATTTTAGGGAAACGAACAGCCTTTCAAACATGGACAGGCTGAGTGTGGAAGTTACTAACGGATTGCTCTGTAATTCCCAAGATGACTTTCTTTAGGCACTTTGCACATAGTAGGTACATAAGAAATGTTCATCAGTGGATGGACACAGAAATTGTTAAAATTACTGAAATGAATGCAAACATCATAAGGACATGTGATCAAGTCATCGAGAGAGTGAGGGAGAGAGAAAGAGAGAGAAAAGGGGTGAGGAAGTCAAAGTCAAAATGATTTGTTTGTTCTTCCTGGAACTTCTTTTTTAAAGGAATAATAATGAGTCATGAATCTATTATTATAAAATAAATGAATTCAAAAGGAGTCAGTCATTAGGGTTGCACGGCTCCTAACTGGCTAAAGTGCAGGCAAATTATTCAAAGAAAGGTAAAGAAAAATGATCAGTAGGCACAGCCCTCATCGGGAAGGAAAAACACCCAACTGGTTTTCTTCCCTTTTCTGCTTTTCAAGTGTACTCAGTTTGATCTATTTTTTTTTCTTTCTTTTGACCTCCGTTTATTTTTTTATTTGTGTATATTCATGGGAGACAGGTGCAATTTTGCTACATTGGTATGCGGTGGGGGTGGAGTGCAGACATCACTGAAGCAACCCTCTTTCTACCCACCAAGCAACCTCCCACCATCCGCCCCCCGTTCCCGCTCTGATCTTGACATTCTAGATCTAGACATCTCTGAACAGAGAGCAGGCACAGAACGGACAATCCCTGTTTACATCCCCCAGAATTCACAGGACCCATTTCGCCCATCAAATTCTCAGGACCCTGACAACTTCCCCGGGGCTTGGGTTCTAATCAGCAGTTCTCTACAGGGCTGGGCCCAGCACCTCTAGCTGTTCTCACTGAGCCAAACCTGACTCCCCCACCTGCCAGCCCGCCCTTGCTTCCCCTTACAGGTGAGTGGACTGAGGCCCACAGAAGCCAAACAACACACCAAGGTCACATGGCAGAAAATGGCGGAGCTAGAACCTGAATCCAGACCTCTTGTGACTCATCGAGCTACACTTGCCCCCTGCCTCATGCACCCTGAAGCCTCCCCAGATCTCTGTGCGGTAGACCCGAGCTACTGTGGCTTTCTCTCATTACATCTGTGTGCGCCGGATTCTATTCCGCCTCTGCCCCACTGCGTCCCCCATGGAGCGCTCAGGAAGCCTGAGTTCTGAGCCACCTGACTCCTCCAACATACCACCCCCCCAACTGCCATCTTGAGCTGCTCTGCACCTTTCTAGGTGGCAATGACTATGCCCTGATCCTCTCACTCTTGTGAGCTGAGTAGCTAAGGCTGAGAGAGTGCAACATTCAATTTCTAACCCTGAACCTCGGGTCCA
Source organism: Nycticebus coucang (assembly GCF_027406575.1). Lineage (NCBI taxonomy): Eukaryota > Metazoa > Chordata > Mammalia > Primates > Lorisidae > Nycticebus > Nycticebus coucang. Next base: position 11,626,095 of record NC_069782.1, read on the forward strand.
GCTCACCATGTACCTCTTTAATTTTGTCCTTTCATTTTGGAAGTTTTTTGGTGTAAATGGTCCATTGTTTTAAGTTTTCAAGCATTTGCAGAAAATAGCAAATTTGCCTGCAAGTTAAGTTTTCAGATGTAGCTTTGTGGTGTAATTGAAGAATTTTGCAGCCACACAGACGCATGCTCACTTTCTACACTGTCACTTTATGTGTTATTTGGGGCGAGTTATTTAACCTCTCCAAGCCTCAGCTTCCTTTTCTGTAAAGGAAATATAATATCCTCCTCAAAGGCTAGTTGGTGGTGTAGGGATTAAATGAATGGGTGTCTGTCTCCTGACTACCTTATTTGAAATTGTAACCAACATCCTCTTACCCACACCTCCCACACATCCCCCTTTGTTGTTTTAATTTTTTGCAGAGTACCTACCACCTTCTAGCACATTCGATTGCTTACTCATTGTGTTGCTTGCCTACCTTCCACCGGTAGACTGGCCGCTCTTTGAGGGCAGGGATTTTCATCTGTTCTGCTCACTTCTGTACCCATAGCAATCATGACATTGCAAGATGTCAACTTGCCTTTGCCGATAAACAGACGACCACTGCATGCTGGGTGGGTATTCAGCAATGGCGGTCCCTTCCTACTGCCAAAGGAGTGTTCGTTATAAGAGTGAGTGGTGGTGGCCAAAGCATCATTTTTTCTGACATTCTAAAAAGATTAACGATGAACTCGACACAGAGGAGAGAGTGAGAGAAAAGAGGGAAGGAGAGAGAGATGGGGGAAAAGAGTGAAAGAAAAGCTCAATACACAAGGGACAATTAAAAAAAAAGATAATGAGCAAACAGTGCTTGGGGAGAAAATGAATGTCGTCTCAGAAGGAAGTTCTGGGGGTGCAAATCCCCAAAAGAGGGCCTAGTCACATCTTCCTCCCTTCATGCTTTCTATAGTGTCTGTCCCAGAGATCTGGTGCCAAAGAGCTTTCCATGAGTCAGGCCAGGGGAAGGAGAAGACACAATGCCAAAGATTTTTTAACGTATCAAAACTCAGTGGCTCCTTTTAGCCTCAAATACAAGTATTTTGGCTTGAAATATGAATTCCAAGTTCCCAGATTTGTTTACAAATCAGGCAGTTTCTTCACTCATTTATTTTCTTGGTTAAATGTTTGATGAGCTCCTATGAAATGCCAGATGCTAGGTCGGGGGTTGGGGACATAATGGGTAGCAGTGTCCTCCGAATCACTGCCCTCAGGGTCCTGAGAGCCTTTTGGAAGAGAAAGAGTGAAATTCAAAGCATCTCACATATACATTACGCGTGTATCATATAGAAATTACAACTCCGGTGAGTGCCACCCGGGGAGCATGAGACCATGAGTTTATACACTGGAATTGTAGCTAACCAGGAAAGGCTTCCCTGAGGAGGTGAAATGGGAATGGAGCTCTGAAGGATAAATAGGAGTTCACTAGGTGACGAGAGGAAGAAAGAGCATTCCCATGGGTCAAGGGTAGCAGGAACAGAGATGGAGGAGAAAGGAAGTGTGACAATACTGGGCGAAGGCCACAGTGGCCAGAACACCAAGAGGCAGGGGGTGTGCAGCAGGAGAGGGGGTGCTGGATGGTGCAGGAGTGGGGAGCAGAAGTGGTCAGGCCCCCAGTGGCCTGGTTTGCTCTTTTATGTCTCCTGGCTTCTTGCTTATAAGCTGTGTGACCAAGGGCAGGTCAATTCTGTCTCTGTGCCTCATCGTTGCCATCTGCTGAATGGGGATGAGAATGCTTGTCCCTAAGGCTGTTGCAAGGATTAGAGCACTTATCCCCTTCTCATCATTTGCTGTGCTCCTGCCACTTTTGCCCACCCCATCTGCTAGGCCTCAAAACTTCCCATGACAATGCAGAGAATTAGATTCAACTAAAGTCAAATCTACTAAGTTCAAAAAATACTAGTGGAGGTGTTGACGGTGGGTGCCAGCCCTGTGTGGAGTACAGGGAGGCATGGTAAGCAGGCCCCCAGGCAGCCTCCTGGAGCCTCGTGGGGAGTCCAGGCAGGGGAGAAACCTAAGGAAGAGGCATCTCATAAGACTGCTCCATTTCGTCCTGGGTGTCTGAGACAGCCTCAGGGCCTGGCATCACCGCTTCCTATTACCCTCCCACAAATTCAGAGAAATTCTTGGCATCTTTTACAATTGGTTAGGATCATCGAGGATTTGAGCTGGAATTTGAATGAAGCTCAGTTAGAACCACTAGACTTTTAAGAAAATAGGAATGAGAGTAAAGAGATGTTAACTGTGCTCCCAAGGCCAGGAAATACGTATCCCCAGCCGTGGGATTGCTGGATGAGCTGCTCTCGCCTAGCCAGCTCCCTGGTCCTTTCTTCTGAGTGCATGAAAGTCTTTCTTCTTCCAGTTCCATCTTCTCCTGGTTCTAATACACCACCAATTGAAAAAGGAACTACCTACCTAAAAAATTGCCTTCAGGGCAGGGGGAAGCAAATTAAACGTTCCATATTAACTGTACAATGCTAACTTCAGAAAACTTGAGAGTTAAAATACGTTCTTTAGAATCAAAAGAAGACAGTAAGAGATCTTGCTGGCAGAGAGACATGTAGGTAGGGTGCTGAGAGAGCCTAAGGGATTTTTCCAGCTTGCAGCTTGTGCCTGTCCTGTGACTCAAGAATCAGCATAGAGCAGAAAAATGTGGTATTACAGCAACTTTCTTGATGAGGAAAATGGTGATGGTTGCTCTTTGTTCAACAACTATTCCCTGAGCACTCCCCAGATACTGTGTGAGACTCTGGGGTGAAACTGAAAGGCTAGTTCTCCACCCTAGAGGAACTCAGTCTCCAAGAGAAGCTACACCAGTGAACAGATGATGACAACAGCACAGTGTGAAATATAAGCACAAGGGATTCTGGGAGCACAGAGATGGGGAGGAGGGGATGCCAGGGAAGGTTGCGTGCTGAAGGATGCCAAGGTTGGGTGAGCAAGCTAAGGAAGAGAGAGCTGTAGACAAGAGGAACGGCATGTGCGGAAATACAGATGCCCATGTGAGAATGCCAATGGTGCCGTGTGGCTGCAAGGTAGAAGGCCGGGAAGGCTGACGCTGAGAGGCAGCGGACGCATGATCTCAAAAGGACAGAAATGGCTCATGGAGCAGTGTATGTTTCAGCATGAGAAAAGATTGGGGTGGGGGGGAGGTACTAAGCCAAGGAGGGTTTCCCACTCTTCGGGTCACCTGCCATTGGGGGTGGGATAGGTGGTGGTGAGATTTACTGAGTAGTGAAAAGGTTGTCGCCATAACCAGTGACTTGTGCTAAGTTAGTTCTAGTGAATGGAGAGTAAAGAGGGAAAGATCAGAAGTGACGCACAACAGCGTCACGTACGTCAGATCTGTTCTCTTCTCACTTCCCAGTGTGACAAGCATTATTGAACACATACGGCGTGCTGCATCCTGCAGTTACAAACAGATTACAGAGAGTCACTCCTTAAAGGTCACTTCTCAGGAGCCCTCCTGACCACCCCATCTAAAGTAGCCCCCAGTCATGTTACCCTCTCTTATTTCCTTCTTCAACTTTTTATTTTTATATTTTTAGCATTTACTTAGTTTTAACATTTACAAGGCCATAAGCTCCATGAGGGCAGGGCCTGTGCCTGCTCTGCCCACCAGCTTCTCCCCGCAGCCTCAGTTCCAGCACACAGAGTCTCAGCAGCTGCATGGTGAATGAATGAGCAAAGATTCGGTGCCTGGCCTCAGGGAGCTGCCCATCCAGTGAAAGAGACAGGCTTCTAAGGAAAAACTCCAAGCGGTCTTTTCTCATAGATTTAACTGGCAATATAGTCTCAAAAACTCTTGAGAACAAACAGGTGTTTCCTTTGCACTTCACAGCCTTGGAGGCTCTCCTGGCCAGGGCAGGGTGGGCGGGATCCTCCTGGGCCACAGTTTTGCCATAAAGCTTCAGACCTCACAAGCCTCTGCCTGCTGGGCAACAGTCACCTCTCCTCTTTTTTTTTTTTTTTTTTTTTGTAGAGACAGAGTTTCACTTTGTTGCCCTGGGTAGAGTGCCGTGGCATCACACAGCTCACAGCAACCTCCAACTCCTGGGCTTCCACTATTCTCCTGCCTCAGCCTCCCGAGTAGCTGGGACTACAGGCGCCCACCACAACGCCCGGCTATTTTTTTATTGCAGTTTGGCTGGGGCTGGGTTTGAACCCGCCACTCTCGGTATATGGGGCCGGCGCCCTGCTCACTGAGCCACAGGCACCGCCCTCACCTCTCCTCTTGATGGAAATCCTCATTAGTTATCTCCTGGCCCAAAGGCATTGACTTGGCAGCCCCAGGTTTATCCCTGAGAAGCCACCACCCGGTTTCCTTATTGACAATGTATTCCCTCTTCCCTGAATTTCTTTGATCTTGAGTAGTTTTCCAGCTGCTTGCAAGAATACCAAGGATTAGGTACACAATCCCAGGGACATGGTTGTAACCTCACTACATGGACAGCCCACCCTTTCTTTGCCACACCATCCCCCATGTGCCTTCAATGCCCCAGGGCCAGCCTCTCTGGCAGCACTGGGGAAAACCCACCAGAGTCCGACTGGGGCTGACCCCTTGTCCTTTCTCCGTCCCAGTCTCGCTCTGTTTCTCTCCTCCCGCCCTTCACTTACGGGGTGTTTCCTCTCTCCTGTCACATCATCCCCCAACCTGGAGCTCTGTCTTTATCTCTGAGAATGGACAAGTCTTACCTTTTACCTTTCCTAAATTTTCCCTGAGGCTGGGAATTCTCCCGAATTTTCCTCCAGCATATTTTTTGCAGAGAAGGTAGCTCTGCAAAACAACTATTCTTCCGTCACGTCCACGCTAATCACAATCTGCGCAGTAATGGAAATAACAGCTAGTCACTCGTGGAGTGCTTCCTCTGTGCTGAACTATTTTAGATGCTTTATAGGGATTATCTCTTATTTAATCTACACCATTCTGAAGATACCATGAGACCCGTTAACTCCATCAAAAGAGGCTCAGAGAAGTGAAGTGACTGACCCAAGTCTGCACAGAAAGCGGCAGAGCTGGGATTCCAACCCACATCTGTCCAACCCCCAAACCTGTCTATAGCCTTCTGTTATGCAGTTATATTTACAATTTTGGCTTCCCAATCTATAAATTTCTTTGAGAAGTTGCAGGCAATGTTGAGCAGAAAGTGCTGTTTGCACTCCCTTCCACAATAAAGTCCGATATCTTGAGGCTTGAATTAGGCTATGCTCCTTACCCAGGGCAGAGTGGGGGAAAGCACGAGGGCTGATAGATTTTCTCATTGCCTTGAAAATAGACAGGGGCCCCCAAATTCAAGGGTGTTTCTCTCCTTGCAGTTCATGGAATACAAATATTCCCTCTCCCCTGCCTTTTTCCTAGAAGGCCCTTTCCCAGCCACATCCTACTTCGTCTTCAGGACTTAGAGAAGTTGTCACTTCCCCCGGGATCTCCGCTGCCTCCTGCCCTGCTCCCACCAGGGTTAGGTTTTCTCTCTCTTTCCTCCCACGGCATCCGCCTCTATCACAGCATCTGCCACCTTCTATCTCCACCTCTAGGCCATGAGTTCCCACATCCAATTCCTCGACAAGATTTACTAAGTTACTACCACGTACGAGGTACCATCCTAGGAAGAAGTATGAGCACAGGGTGTACAGGGCGCCAGGTGGACGTGCGGGGGGGTGTTAGTAATGTGGGATGAGCCGGGTGCAGTGGCTCACGCCTGTAATCCTAGCACTCTGGGAGGCAAGGCGGATAGATCGCCTGAGCTCAGAAGTTCGAGACCACCCTGAGTAAGAGCAAGACCCCATCTAGAAAACCTAGCCAGGCATTGTAGCAGGCACCTGTAGTCCCAGCTTCTTGGGAGGCTGAGGCAAGAGGATCACCTAAGCCCAAGATTGAGGTCGCTGTGAGCTGTGATGCCATGTTAAATAACAAAAGGGCGGCACCTGTGGCTCAGTGGGTAGAGTGCCGGCCCCATATACCAAGGGTGGTGGGTTTGAACCCAGCCCCGGCCAAACTACAAAAAAAAAAAAAAAAAAAAAAAAAACAGTGATGTGGAATGAGGTTGGACGGTGATGGTGTGATTGTTCAGTGTTAGCAGGATGATGAAAGAACAAGCCAATACGGCAAAAAGGACACTGCACAAAGCTTTGCATGTGACAATGTGATGCACATTTAATCTCAATGTTTTCCCAGCACCATCATAATCAAAGTATGTATTATATTCCAGCCAGGCCTGAAGTTCATGTCCGCTCTGGCATCTGACAGCCTGGGTTCAAATCCCAACCCTATCACTTAAGAGCAATGTGACCTTGGATGAAGAATTTAACATTTCCAAGCTAACTTCTCATTTGTAAAATGGGGGAAATGGCTGGTCTTCCCCCTTCCGTTGTCAGTGAAGTTTTGGGAAGATGCTCCACGTGAGGCACTTACCAAGGTGCCAGCACGTAGGAAGCGCCTGATGGATGCCCGGTGCTTATTAGCAGAGTGTTTACTATTTATTATACCAGCAGTTGCAAAGGGTGATATGCAAGTGACTTTGTGTTTGCTCCTGAAATGTTCTACACATTGAGAAGTTTTCTATAAAAATCCACATTTGTGGCTTCCCTTGGCAAAAAAGAAAAAAGCCAGAAGATTTTTGTAACCCTGGGTCCCATCTCTGCTGGGCAGCCATCCGCAGGGGCTGGGCAGCAGATGTCTCTTCAGGGTGGCAGGTGCTCTGTACTCCCCCCAGGTCCCCCTTGCTCCCAAGAAGCTTCCGAGGCTGCTTCACTCCTTAGTGGCCTTTGTGTGGCCTCCGTAGGCGTTTAAGTTTGCAAATTCTCGTCTCTGCCTATGGCAAATTACAGGCAGAGTCTTTGTCTTTTGACAGCCGAAAACACAGCTAAAACAACACCAGTGCAGACAGGGTATAGCAGTTCGCCAGAAACAGAGGGACGGAAGCCAGGCATCTGTAAATAAACACAGAACTATCCTACATTCCTGAGCGCTGCTGGCTGATAAGATTCAGGTGGAAGGCTAGCCTCATCCACCCCCTTTTAAAGAGCATCCCTAGGGTGAGTGGCTGCTTTTAAAGGGAGAGACTCTCGCTCAGTTTAGGCCCCCCTCCCAGTTTCCCTTTCAGAGGCTGACATTTCCCGACCTTGACCCCAGTTGGGGAAGCACACCCTGTTGTGCTGACCAACCACGTGGTGTGTTTTATTCAATAACTAAATGCCAGGTGCCAGGGAGACAGGCCACACCGCCAGTGCTGGCTGCAGAGAGAGGGGCGCAGGTTTGCTGCGGGCCCAGGGTTTTGCCCTTCCCATTTTCATCTTGGAAGTCTTCACAGAGAAGAGGGAAATTGTCAGAGTTTTCTGGGTAGGAAATGTTGCCCAGCAAATGCCCAGAAAGGATATGAACTTAAAGATATGTAGTTTAGGGCGGCGCCTGTGGCTCAGTGAGTAGGGCGCCGGCCCCATATGCCGAGGGTGGCGGGTTCAAACCCAGCCCCGGCCAAACTGCAACCAAAAAAATAGCCGGGCGTTGTGGCGGGCGCCTGTAGTCCCAGCTGCTCGGGAGGCTGAGGCAAGAGAATCGCTTAAGCCCAGGAGTTAGAGGTTGCTGTGAGCCGTGTGATGCCACGGCACTCTACCCGAGGGCGGTACAGTGAGACTCTGTCTCTACAAAAAAAAAAAAAAAAAAAAAGATATGTAGTTTAGTCAGGGAGGACAATCAGATCTGATCCAATTCGATAAATTTTGAACATTTAATATAACTCAGGCTCTGTGCTGGTTCAAAGGACACAAAAAAAGAGTCAGCTGGGGTGGGGTTGGGGACTCTGTCCTCCATCTTCTTGCCTATTTTATTTTCTTTGTCATATCGAACACTGTCTGAATGTGTGTGTTTTTCTACAATGTATTTTATTTCTCTTCAACCAGAACCTAAGCTCTGTGGGACCAGAGTCCTTGGCCTGTTCTATTTACTGCTGGAGCCTCAGGGCTGAGACCAGCACCTGGTACACAGTAGGTGCTTAGTAAATGTTTGTTGGATGACAGGAGGCAGGCCCCTGCTCTGAAGATCAAGTCCTAGACAAAGCAATAGGCACGTACCAAGACCATTAACAGTGAGCTCAGGGTACTGGCAGAGACACATGTGACGTCTAGAAAAGTAGCAGCTCTTATTTGAGGAGGTCAGGAAAGGGGTCCTGAAAGCAGTGGGTGGTGCAGGATGAATGGGAATTTGCCAAGTAGAATGGAGGGGAAAGCAGATGAAGGAAGTGAAATCACCCAAGGCTGCCCCAGAACCGGTGAGGTCAAGGAGAGAACAGAGCATTTGGTCTGGAGCAGCCCCTCTCACACTTTAACTTGTACACAGATCACCTGGGGATCTTGTTGAACTTCAGGTGCTGATCCTGGAGTCCCAGTGGGAGGTGAGACTCTGCGTTTCTACTCCCACCAGGTGAGAAGCAGGGCTGTGAAACAGGCTAGAGAGTTCTGGGACATGGGGTAAATCCCACCTCTGTAGCTAGTGGGCTGGGCCTGTCTCTCTGCCTCTACCATGAACATAATGACCTTCCTCCCAAGCACCGAACAAATCCAGAGTGCCTGAGCCTGGGAAAGCCATTAGTTCAGTCCTAGAACTTCCTATAAGTCCATTTCATTTATTTTTTTTAATTTATGGTTATGGTTTTTTTTTTTTTTTAATTTGTGGTTAAAGGAGGTAACCAGATGCGTAAGAAGAAGGGATTGATTTTCTCTGAGAGCTAATGCTTGGGAGTGTCCTGTGTGCTGGGCCCTCTCCTAAAAACCATAGGTATGTCCCCTCCGTTAAGCCACACAGTGCTCTAGCACATGGAGTTGTCGTGATCCTCATTTGACCCATGAAGGAACAGAGGGAGTGTGTTGTTCACTATCACCACTGTAACAAATGACCACAAATTTAGTAGCTTCAAACAACACAAATTTACTGACAGTTCTGGAGATCCCAGAAGTCTGAAATGGGTCTCACTGGGTTAAAATCAAGGTGTCAGCAGGGCTGTGTTCCTTCTGGAGGCTTCGGGAGAATCTGCTTGCTCACCTTTTCTGGGTGGCCACATTCCTTTTGGCCTGTGGTCACTTCCACCATCTTCACATCCAGCAATCTTGGACAGAGCCCTTCTCATAACTCTCCCACTTCCTCCTGCACACCTAAGCTACAATCAGTAGACATACCCAGATAATCCAGGATAACCTCCCTATCTTAAGGTCAGCTGGTTAATCCCCTTTACCATGCAAAGTGCCACATTCACAGGTTATACGAACCTGTGTGATGTGGACATTTGGGGAGGAGGGCATTATTCTGCCTACCACAAGGAATGAGTGCTCAAAGAATTCTCCTAATGTCACAACCTCACAATGGTACATCTGGAAGGGATCTTAGAGTTTGTATCAAAAAGGGTTAGATTTGACTATAAGTAACAGAAAAATAAAGTTAACAGTGGACTAAATAGGACAAAAAGTTTATTCTTTTTCAAGTAAACAAATTTGGACACAAGTACAAGGAGGTCTGGAAGCTCCACAAACTGGTTATCAACACAGGCTCCTGACAACTCCCTGCTCCACCATCCCTACAGTGTGTCCTTTGACCTCACAGCCCAGGAGAGCTGCCAGAGCTCCAGCCACTGCCTTCACATTCCACATAGCATGGCGAAGAATGACACAAAAAGACAAAGGCAAAAGGCACCTTCACCTGGCTCCTAAGGAGATTTCCTGAATGGTATCACACAACAATTTTGCTTTAGTCTCAATGGCCAGAAGTTCGTTACCTAACCTATGTTAGCTATAAGGAAATCCAGAAAAGCGAATTTTTATTCCAGGTGGCCACATGCCTGGTGAAAAAGTAGAGGTTCTGTTGCTACAGGAAAAGGAAAGAGAGAAGACAGGTAGGGGTGATTCCACAGGTTCATCTAGTCCAAACCCTCCTCTTGTCGTGGAAGAACAAGAAGCCCAGAGAGGGAAGGGACTTGTCCCTGCCATGGAACCAGCAAGCAGCAGAGCAGGACTAGAGCCCACATGCCCCCATCCCAGGCAGCAAGTAGCACAGGTCTTAGCAGCCACCATGGTGACCGGTGCACTATTGCAGCTCAGTAGTGCTGTGGGACCAAAGGGAAGCAGAGGAGCAGATTCTTCTGCTGCCTCTCTGAGGGTAGATGAAACCCCCCACTGGAGGGGGCCCAGCCCCCTGAGCTCCGGGTCTCTTCATCCACCCACTCCCCACATCCCTGCTTACACCCCTGGGGGAGCTCTGGGCTCCTCTATCTTTCCCACAAAATCTTTAAATCCGAGGGCCCTGGGTGGCACCTGTGGCTCAGTGAGTAGGGAGCCAGCCCCATAAACCGGGGGTGGCAGGTTCAAGCCCGGCCCAGGCCAAAACTGCAAAAAAAAAAAAAAAATCCAAGGTCCCTTCCACATGAAAGGGTGGCAGGATTTGGCCAAAGAGAAGCCTGGAATAGTGCTGAGAAATGGAGAGTTCCCTCTTCCAGTTTGCTAGGGAGGAGGCTTTGTATCTTGGGGTGGATGTGACAGAGAACTGTCGCTACTGTCTCAGCATTCCATGGTGCTGTGTCCGTCTTGACAGGGAGAAGGGGTGGACGGGGCTGATGGATGCAGAGCAGTGGCAGCCCTCGCCTTCCTCCCGCTGGCTGGGAAGCCCGAGGAGTGCCACCCTCAGCATTGCCACCTCTGCCTCCTCAGAGGTGTGCAGAGATCTGTATTCTTTTTTATACTTCTGTCATCAGGTCTCTCTTTCCTCAACTTGACAGTAAAGCCCTCAAGACAGGGACCGTGTCAGCTTTGCCTCTGTGCCCCTGTGCCTGGCACATGGCAGGCACTTGGTTCATGAAAGAGCGGTTGGCCAATTAGCTGCAATTCTGTAGCAAAGGCGGTGTCTGGCACATAGCAGGCTCCCAGGGAAAATTTTTAATGAAAGAAAAAAAGCAGGAAAGGAAGAAAGGATGGGAAGATGGGTTCAGGAAGGAAGGAACAAACAGGCTTGGGCCTTGACTTGCCATGGAGTCAGGAGCTCCGAGCACAGGTGGCTCTCCCCAAGTCGGTCCTGCCCCAGCAGAATCCCTCTCCGGGACTGAGTTCACAGGAGAACGTGTGAGGGCCTGGCCCAAAAGGTCTGATTCAACTGATCTGTCCTCCGACTTGAGAACATGTGCCTTCGGGCCGTCCCCATCAGGCTCAGGCCTCGGTACCACTGCCAGGGTTACAAGAGCATGGCCAGCGGCAGAAAGGGTGAGGTGGCTGACGGGAGGATGAGGATGGTCCCCTGCGTCTGAGGCAGTGGCTTTTCCAGCCAGGGGAAAACAAGAGCCAGAGGTAGGACAAAGGATGACAGGCTGCAGGAGCTCAGCATGCCCAAGCGGCAGGGGGTGGGGGAAGAGCCTGAGAAGGCTGGCAGAGGCCGCCTGGAGAGATGGAAGATGCCAGGGCGCCGGCCGGGCCCTCTCAGAGCAGATGGAGTGCTGGAGCCCAGAGGATCCGTGACAGTTGGCCTAAGCGAATAGACCCAGCAGCAGAATACAGGGAGGGTCCTGCTCCCCCCAGGCAGGGAGAGACGCCCCCTGCTGCCCCTAGAAACACTGCCCAGGGGGAGCTCACTGAGACAGACAGCACAGAGAAATACCAGGTGGGGGATGGAGATGTGTGGACTGAATGATGAAAGGAAGCCACAGAGCTTGTGGCCAAAACCCAGGCTAAAATTACAGGCCAGGGCTTCAGACAGCAGACCACACACCACGGCAGCCTGGGACCAATAGATTTTCCCTAGAACCCAACCACTTCCTGTCCTAGTTTCTCCCCAGATTGATTGGGCAGCACAATCCAATGCAAAGAGCTGGGTCTGGGCATCAGACAGGCCTGGGTTTGAATCCTGACTAGTTCTGTGACCTGAGGTAGGGGGCTCAATCTCTCTCAACTGCTGTTTCCCATCTGCCACAGAAAGCAGGAATAAGGATGCTTCTCAAGCAGCGTGCTATAAAAATTAAAATAATCTATATAAAGGACTTGTGCGAAGAGTAGAGGCTAAAAAGATGGTGATGTTTTAAATCAGAATGTCCCACCCTTCCATCATCTGAATACCCGTGCATTGTTTTTGCCATATCCAGATACCGCCCAGACTATTATCAACCACTTTTCTTTAAATGAGCCTCATCCTAAGCCATAGTATCCAAGAAATCATTGATTCAATGCACTAGTTATATTTTTAATGCACATTAAGAATATTCAGCTTGAATCTGTTGAAGTGTTCATCCCTGTACCATTGGAATTCATCTCAGATGCCACAGTGGCCCCCCATTCCCTTTGCAAAAGAGCCGTGCTGACTAGTAAAGCTTCTGCGGGGTTTGAAAGGCGTGGAGAGACTGGTGGCCCTTCATCCCCATTACTCATCAGCTTTTTTCTTTAGGTGATAAAAGAGGCACCAGCATAGAAAGTGAAAAGAAGGTCAGAGGCCAATCCACAGAAATCACTCGGACTCTAAGAGCTGTTCTGAGGCATCAGCGCTCTCAGCTCTTAGTTACAATTTGACCTGTTCTTCCACCTAGCAAGGGCAGGGGTATGGACACCAGCCCCAGGAGAACGTGACATCCTGCCTCCCTTGTTGACACACTAATTTGTGCTAGACGGTTTTCCCTTGGGCTTCCCACAAGGTCTTTGGGAGATGTCTCCACCCAAGATTCCATCAGAGCAAAAGGAATTATTCTGTACCCCCGAGTGTTTCAGACATAGGATTTACCTCTCGCCTGGAGAAGTGTTTGTTGGAGAAACGACTCCATCTCCCAGGGATGGTTTTCCCAGGGCAGGAGAGGAAAGGCAGCTTTGTCATCACAGGAATGGCTATCTTGAATAACAACAATGACGGAAAGGGAATACAGGCAGGGTCTGTAATAACGTGACACACAAGCTTAAGAGACATATGTCGGCCTTTAGGAACTCAGGTGTCAAGTTAGAGGGAGCACAGGTGTTTCCTTCCTACTCTCAGTCCTGACTCATCCCCACAGCTCCGTGGGCTTCATCCTCATCATCCCCATAAAGGAAGTGCCGAACTTGAAGTGCTGAACTTCACCCCGAGAGTGTTTATTTGGGAGATCCAACACTGTCTTGTTAGACCCTCAACCGCTGAGAAGAGACATGGCCATTTCTTACAGTTGAATGAATCAACACATTATTAAGGATATAAACTAATTTCTGGGCATTAAGTGGGAGCCTGGAAATAAATCACAGAGTGTCTTGTCTACACCATGATGGCAGGCCAGGCAAGAAAGACAGGCTGCCTCCAAGGAAGAGTGAGAGCCCATTGCCCTCCCTTTGGAGGCCCTGCGCTATCACGAGCTAGGTGGCTGTAAGAGCCCCCTTTGGGGTGGCAGGCATGAGGGCAGTAAGCGTTCTCACAATGAAGCTGATGGGATTTTAATAGCCAGACAGATGGCCTGAGAAAAAAAGGAAGATTTTTTCTGAAATGAGGGAAAACACTTCCATAGCTTCCCTTCAATTAAAATGAAGTGCGAGCCATCCATGCCGGACAGATTTATCACCGTTATTACTATTGTCAGTTTGGACATCTTCTTTTTAATAACGGCATGATTGAGCATCAATCATCAGCTAGGGCAGTATCTTCAAACCTATTAGAGCATGCAACTGCCCACTGACTTCGGATGGAATTATTATATTTTGGCTTCATTTGATTTCACCATTTAATAATGATCCTGAATAACTGTAGTGTTGTTGATCTCATTTATACGAACATTTATCACTTATTGGATTCTTCAGTGTCCATCCTCCTAAAAACTGGAGGTTCTGCACCACCCACCCTTGCGCAGCCAGAATGTCTGAAAATCTGAATCCAAAAGCTTCGGGAGAAGGGGGAAATATAAAGATAAGGAAGTCTTCAGAAAGAAAAGGAGAGTGGAGAGGGGAGGGAGGGAAGAGAAACAATGTCTACGGAGCACCCTCCTGTATGCCAAAGGTTTCATTTTGTCCTCCTAACAGCCACGCACTATTTGTTTCAGGGTCCCCTTTCTGCCAATGAGCCGAGGAGCTGAGAGATCACACAGTTGCACAGGTGGCAACTGAGGGGCACAGGTGGGAGTGAGGCTCAGGACTCCCTCTCTTCACTCTGTCACTCCTACACGGAGCTTCCAGCCCTACATTTTCTCCCCAAAGTCTCAGCCAAGCTTGGGAACCGTCCCCATCTGCGGAGATGAGCTGTCTCATAGTGTTCCTGCAGTGTGCACAAGGGCAGAAATTCACATGGGAATTCTGCCTCCTGGTCTGTCTATGTCACGCTTCCCTAATTCAATTATCAGATTCTCCCGATGGCTGAGCATTGTAACAATGGGCTGATGGTGGAGAGTTGGTCCACAAGAATAAGCAGCCATGGCCTCCCTTGGCTGTACCAGAAACGCACCCCATAGAGAGAAGGGGAAGCGATTATCCACAGGAAACACCTGAGCGCCATGCATACACCTGCTGTATATTCATGGATGCTCTGGGTACCACTGTACAGACCTTGTTTCATTCCATCCCCACCACAATTCTGTGTGGCAGTCCCATTACACAGATGAGAGGACTAAGGCCAAAAGAAGTGAAATGATTTTTTTCAGGTTAGCCGTTGCTGCTGTTAGTATTTAAACCCTGCCAGAGTTAAGTCAAGCCAATAGATTCCAAACAACTTCAGCATCAGGATCATAAATTTTGAAAAAAAGGAAAAAGGAAGGAGCGGAAGAAATTAGGGATGTGACCCAAATAGAGAATTGGACTAAAGGTGGCTGCCCAAGGGACTATGAGTTTAATTTCTTTCCTGCCCAGAAGTGGACACTCAAATGTAATTCAACGGTTACTGGATGTCAGCAACGTCCAGATCATTGTGCTAAAGCACCGAGTGCTGACCAAAGATTCGGATTTATTGCCTTCTTCCTTTTTGAAAACTTTCGACTCTGAATAAAGAGATGGACTCCTTTTCTCACAAGGAGATTAAGCAATGTGGTAGCTCGTGTCTATGCTGTTTCCAGATTTAAAAAGTCTGGTCTGGGTGGCGCCTGTGGCTCAAGGAGTAGGGCGCCGGTCCCATATGCCAGAGGTGGCGGGTTCAAACCCAGCCTCGGCCAAAAAAAAAAAAAAAAGTCTGGTCTGTCTGCTGGGCCCTGGGAGTTCTTCTCTGTACTCTGAGGTGCCTCGTCAATTGCCTTTAGGCTCCAAGAACTAAGCCGACTGAGAGAGAGGATGGAGGGATGGAAAACAAAACTGAAAGGGAAGAGCCACTGAAATATAAACAAGAATTGTGAGAAAACGACAGCTCAGTCTTTAGCTCTAACTTATTCATGAAGAAAACAGATACACACACCCATGATGCATCTTACAAGGGTACATGTGAAACTTAGTCAATGTAGAATATAAATGTCCTAACACAATAACTAAGAAAATGCCAGGAAGGCTATGTTAACCAGTGTGATAAAAATGTGTCAAACGGTCTATAAAACCAGTATGGTGCCCCATGATCACATTAATGTACACAGCTATGATTTAATATTAAAAAATAAATAAATAAATAAACAAAAACAATGGAAGAACTAAAAAAAAAAAGAAAACAGATACAAATTTTTTTTTTTTTTTGAGACAGAGTCTCACTTTGTTGCCCTCGGTAGAGTGTGTGGTGACACTGCTCACAGCAACCTCCAACTCATGGGCTCAAGTGATTCTCTTGCCTAAGCCTCCCAAGGAGCTGGGATTACCGGTGCCCACCACAATGCCTGGCTATTTTTAGAGACGGGGTCTCACTCTCGTTCAGGATGGTCTTGAACTCATGAGCTCATGCAATGCACCTGCCTTGGCCTCCCAGCCTGCTAGGATGACGGGCGTGAGCCACCACACCTGGCCCCAGATACAAATTCTCAAAGTAAAATAATAAAAAATAGGAAACAGTGTTTCTATTTTTCATTCCTATTCTTTTGAAAGGATAGATTTATGAATAAAGAAGTTGGCATTACAGGCGTGGTGGCTCACGCCTGTAATCCCAAACACCCGGGAGGCCAAGGAGGAAGCATCACTTGAGCTCAAAGTTTAAGACCAACCTGAACATGAATGAGACTCTATCTCTACTAAAAATAGAAAAAATTCGTCAGACGTGGTAGCACATGCCTGTAATCCCAGCTACTAAGGAGGCTGAAGCAGGAGGATTTCTTGAGCCCAGGAGTCTGAGGTTGCTGTCAGTCCCGATGACACCACTGCACTCTAGCCAGGGCAGCAAAGAAAGACTCTCTCTCTTAAAAAAAAGAAGAAGAAGAAAAGAACTTGGGAACTTGAGAGGTGAAGGTCCGAATCAGAGTTGTTCAGATGTGGTGATAGTGGTGATAAAGGTGGCGGTAATTGTGACTGTGGTACACGAGATGGGTGCAGGTGGGCCTGATGGTAGTGATAACGATCGTGATGAAGTTGGTGGTGAAGGTGGTAATTATGATGCTCACAGGCATTGTTATCCTAATAACAATGACCATTTAAAACAATTCTTCATAGTATATAAGACTTTTAACTTGGATTACTTCATTTGAGGAGAAAAACTCTGGATTTTTCCAAACAACTATTTCTAATCTGAGTTCCACCCTGTCACCCCAACTCAGCCAAGTTCATAGAAAAAGGGATGACTGGAGTGAATGGTCTCTATCCCCTGTACGTGAAGAATGAACAGCTATGGGGCGGCGCCTGTGGCTCAAAGGAGTAGGACGCCAGCCCCATATACCAGAGGTGGTGGGTTCAAACCTGGCCCCGGCCAAAAAATAAAAAAAAAAAACTGCAAAAAAATAAAAAGAATGAACTGCTATGGAAACTAAAGTGAAACTACAAAAACCCTCCCCAGACTTCCTTCAACCATCACCCCCAGCCCAAGGCCACTCATCCAAATCTGTCCCCCAAATTGATAGCACTTAATGCCCTTGTCACTTGATAATTATCTAGCAGATTTTACAAGATGCATAAATGATTGTAATCTGCTTCCTAGTGGATAAAAAAATAATCATTTGTGATCGAAACATTTATTTTTTAATTCGGTGCAGCTGAGAATGACAAGGCCATGGAGAGCCACCTGCTGTAACCCCCTGAGGAGCCCCCGATGGAGTGAGGGGCATGTTTTGTGGAGGCAGCTTTGCCCTTTTCCCGATTGTCCTATAAAGGACGTTAGCCCCTGCCTGTCAGTCTAACACACTTCACCAGAACACATCACACTTCCGTTTTTTAAAAAAGAAAATCCAAAATGCTGACAGATAGGCTGCCAACAAAATGATTTCTTTAAAAATAACCTAATAACTGAATATCAGATCAAGTCCTGGCCAGCTGTGCAGGTCCCCCTGGCCCTGCCAGGTGCCACAGTAATTGCCTGCTCTGTGCTGTGCTGCAAACTTTAATTGGGAGTGTTGGCCGTGTCAGAGGGCGCTTGACATTCCAGCAATGACACGGACCGTGTGTCCTTGGGAAGAGGGGGTGCGATGAGATCAACGATTGAGTAAGGCTCGAGAAGTGAGAGAACCGGGTCAGACCCCTGGGAACGTACCTCGCAGATGCGAGGCCGTGTTTTCAGTATTTTAGATAAGTGGGTGGTGTCGGGGCCGTAGGAAGAGACAGTGACTGGTCAGGGTCCAGCCCACTGTGGGGAAACAGAGGGGAACAGGTGTGAATGACTAGCGTGGAGGTGGAAACGAGGTCGTATCTGTAGTGTGGAGCTGGAGGGGAAATGTCATCGCATGTGCAGGGGGAAGGATGGAGGCAAATTGGGTCATGTCTTTGTGGAAATGATGAGAGAATTGGGTCAGAACTGTAGGGGAGAAGGCTTGAGAATTGGGTCGAGTCTTTGAATAGAAGGGGGAATTGGGTCAAATGTGAATCTGTGTGGAAAGAGGGTAGTAGAAGGTAATGTAGACAGTGGGCTGATTCTCTAAGATCAGAGGGGAGAGGGACCAGGAGACAGCCTTGATCCACACAGGGGTTAAAAATGGAGCGACGCGGTTCTGGTCATGTCCTCCAATCCCATTGACTTGCTGTCCCCCTCATAGCGTTAGACTTAATGTACCTTTCCTCCCTCCAATGGTGTGACGTAAATCTCAGCCAGGACAAGGTATAATTCATTCTTCAGCAATTTGCAAGCCAAGTCAAATTGGCGTTTGGGGAGACAATCCCCTAACTTTATGTGGCCTAACTTTACCAAAGATGCAAGGCAGTGAGCAGCGGCCCACCTTTGGGTTTTCAGCATATCAACAAATTCAATACCAATTCTCTCTTCTTTCTAACCTTTGGCATCACTGCATGACTGGGGGCCTCCAAATACATTTTGCAAATAAAAGCTGAGTAATAAGTTCATTTTAGTAGCTTCTAAACTGGCTTCATCCGAATCCATGCAATCACAGGACAGTTCAAACCACAACAATACTCAACATTATACTTTAAAGGAATGTACTTTTATCCATCAAATGAACTCCTGTTGGCTACTTGGTTGAAAAGAACTATTCTCGATACAAAAATGGAATGTTCAATTCACAACTCTGTCTACTGTGACACTCTACAGAGAAACATATTAAATCCACAGAACTTTATTATGATTGAACACAGGATCAGAACATGCCAGTATATATTTCCTGGTAATTTCAGCCTCATATATGCCCGAGTAGGTTAAGCAGAGTTTGTTTGAAGCATACACTCCTGCCTCGCTGACTCCTCTCTACATATGGAGTTATAGTCGATCTGATCAGATAAGGCCACATTGGTGAAATCTACATTTTGGCTTCTAAGAATTCCTTTCTATTGGTGTGAATGATTGTAACTAATGAGATATACTTGTAATAGGCTTCTGCAGCATACGGACCACTCTGATCCACCCAGAGGAAAGTGCTCATCCAGATAGTACAATAATGGGGAAACTACAGTATTTTCTGTGGACCAGAGGATGCGTGAGGCTCCTTGGAGAAGAAGAGAGATCTAAACATCAATGCTCCCTATTCTTTAGTTGGTATTTCATGGTATTTTGGAATTACAGGGATAGATACCTGATAAATACACTTTTAGATCAAATAGTTTGGCTCTGGTTTTTCTCGACTCTTAGAATCTTTGAATGCAGAAGGATCTTGCAGATTCCAAAAGCTTTCTCCAGGAAATGAAGAGTAAGGGACTAAAAGGGAGTCATTCCCTCTGCAATTCAAATCAAACCTTCATTTTCTTCCGCAGAGTTATTTTAAGTCATTCATTATTATTTTTCCTCTGAAGCAGAGGCTGTTTGATACTGTGAGATTGTTAGAACCAAAGAGAGTAAGGAGGACACTGAAGTATTATTCTTGCTGCAATTTCAGATGAATTTGCTGCTGACAAAAGATTTTTAAAACACACACACACACATACTTCATAGTAGAAGAAACAGAAAGAGAGACAGGCTCCATCAGGCAGCTCAGGGAAATTAGGTCCCTGCCATTTTTTCAGGCCATTCACTGAGGTTGATCCAGCAGATGTTCCCAGGCAGTGGGGTAGAGGGAACAGCACCGGATGTAGACAGAGAATCTGGGCTACAGGCTGTCTACTTCTGAGCATGGTAACCTTGGCCAAGGCTCTTAACCTCTCCGAGCCTCCACTTCCTCCTCTATTAAATAGAGGAAGCAGATAATACCTAACATTTCAATAGCCAGTCAAGTCTCACGGCAGTTCCCTGAGGAAGGGGGTGGTCCCTTGATGCTCTAAGCTGTGTGCTTCTGAGGGGTGCTGTGAGAATTGAGTTAAAACAGGAGTCAGCGGGTGACCTTGAGCCAGCTGCTTAGCCCCCCTGAGCCTCACATTTCTCATTTGCAAAATGAGTAATGTTGCCATTTCAATGAGATCCCAAAGTGGGATTCACGAGTGTGGGCTGCCTTCTAGGCATACCATTATGGTAACACTTGCATTAGTTACAGTTACCTAGGTACTCCCCTCCTAAAGAGGGGACCGTGGTCTCAACCAAAGAAGGATCTTCTGCTGCCAGCAAGATTCAGGTTGGGAGGGACTTATAAGACAGGAGTAATTAAAAAGAGGTCAGAGTGGGGCGGCGCCTGTGGCTCAGTCGGTAGGGCGCTGGCCCCATATACCGAGGGTGACGGGTTCAAACCCGGCCCCAGCCAAACTGCAGCCAAAAAATAGCTGGGCGTTGTGATGGGCGCCTGTAGTCCCAGCTGCTCGGGAGGCTGAGGCAAGAGAATCGCTTAAGCCCAGGAGTTGGAGGTTGCTGTGAGCTGTGTGAGGCCACGGCACTCTACCGAGGGCCATAAAGTGAGACTCTGTCTCTACAAAAAAAAAAAAAAAAAAAGAGGTCAGAGTGCAAAATGCCAGTGTGTGGTCCCAGTGACAGGGACAGCAAGATCAAAAGTGTGTGTGCAAACTCACCTTGGGGCAGCAAACGCCCTGCATGGGGGTGGGACCACACAGTGGGCTCTGGTGTCACATGGGCTAGGTGTGACGGCAAGCATCACCACTCACCAGCCCTGTGGACACCAATCTGCCTCACACAGATTCAGGAGGGTAGAAAGGGTCTTCTCGAGGGTTGGCTATGACAATGCAGACTGCACTCACGACAGAGCCCAGACCCACAGGGGCTGCGACTCGCATCTTGCTAGTGAAAACCAGCGCTTCTTTTCTTCCTTCGTTCTCTTTCTCAAATAGCTTCCTATAGAAAGTGGAAAGGGAGAAGAGAGCAGGGTGCTAAAATAACAAGGGAACAGGCCGGAGGCAGCAGAGAGGCACAGTGGCTGGGCCCTTCATAGCCAAACCTTTACCTGGCAGGGAGAAATCGGAAATTTAACATTGCCCAGCCCAGTGGCTTTGTGCTAGGACAGAATTCTCAGGACTGTCATCCATACTCCAAACTCGCCATCTTGGAAGTACTCCCAGTTCTTTGAGAAAAGTCAACGTGAGAGGAGGACCCTGTGTGTCAGGGGATGGAATCCACGCCTACTTAGCATTAGAAACTGATCAGAGCTCACGTGTTGTGGCGAGGAAGGAGCAGAGGGGATAGGACCCATTTCTTTGCTGGATCACCCACTTCATAAATTCCCTAATCTAATCTTCTTGCAGTCCCGTGAGTAAGAGGCAGAATGCACGGGACACTTACTCTGTGCCAGGCACTGCCCTGAATGACTTGTGTGTATTAGCAATACCTCATCTTAATCCTCACAATAACCCTTTGAGGCAGGTACTATAATCAAACTTGTTTTATGGATGAGGAACTGAGGCCCAGGGAGAAGTAACTTACTTAAGAACACACAGCTAATTAGCAGAGAGCTGGGATTTAAGCCTGGTTCAAGTGCCCACCTTGCCCCCCACCCTCCTCTCCCCTGCAGCACCACACAGTGGGGGAAGAACACAGCCCTGGGACTCAAGCTGCCTAAGTTTAATCCACCTTTTGCTGGTCTGCATAAGCCCTCAGTTTCCTAATCTGTATAATGGGAATAAAAGAGTACCTGTCATGGGCATGGTTTAAGAATTCCATGAGAGTGAAATGAGCATATCCCAGTCCAAGCTGAAGAAGAGGGAGCTGGGAGAGGTCACATAGCTTCCCCATGGTCACGCCCATCCCCTGCTCAGAAGTGGCAGATCCACAGTGATGGCCAGGGTCTGAGCCCACCTATGGTGCCATCAGCTAGGACCACATCAGCCTGCAGCTATCTGCTGCAGAGGTGGGGAGAGTGCCAACCAGGCAATCTCCTCAGTGACTAGGGCTGACTGGCCAAGCATGGACACTGCCAGGCCTGTGTCTTCATTGACCACAATGGGCGATAACTGCCCAAGTTCCATCAGCGATCATTTGCAATTGCAAGGGACCCGCACAGGACCCGCGTAACAAGCTGCCCTGCCCCCCTTCCCTGGTGGGCACTCCCACTCCCAGCACACACTGCCACCTCTCCTGCCCAGCCTGGGTGTTTTCACTTCCTGGAAATGACAGGTGGAAACTGTGCTTTATAAACTGTAAAATGCTTAATGAGCTATAAAGTGACCTCATTTGGAGGCTGGAACCTCTGAATAAAGAGGCTAAAGCCCCTCTCCCCCACCTGTGGTCACCTTCCGCTGGCTCTCTCAGCAGTGGGTGAGTGTGGCGAAGGGGGTTCAGCCTCACACGCCCTCTCTGGGCGCTTGCAGCTGAGCTGCCTCCTCCTCATCTCTGTCTGCCTCTTCTTCTGCCACTGGAATGGCCCCTCCACGGAGAGATGTCATTTCCATAGCATTTAAGAATTCGTAAAAAAGATCCATGTGTGTTCTGCCAGATGAGTTTTTCATGGGCAGTCCACCACTCCCATAAAAGTTTTGCAGAGAGTTCTGATGTTAGTAGAGTTTGGAGAGTTTAACTGGCAGTCTTTCCATCTCCCTGCTAGCCGGCTGTTACTCAGACTGCTCGGTGGCGTTCTCCCCTTTCCCTGGCCGCCGGCCCTGCCCTGTTGCCGCTGCACTCTTACAGGTTCCCTCCTTATTTATAAAGGTCCCACTCTGGGTCCAGCCCTGTGCGTCAGGACAAAAACAGCCAGGTGGCTGCCATTCTCAGCCCAGGAAGCTTCCAGCCCTGAAGTTTTCTTCTCAGGCCTAGGTGTGCACAAGGCCACTGGCACTTAGTTAAAGCGCAGGATGGGATTCAGCAGGTCTGGGTGTGGCATTGCAGTGGGAACCTGCCCATAAAAGGGAATCCTACGATGTACCCCAGTGGCAACGCCATTGGAAGATGGTGTTTGCAGGAGGCTGGAGAAGGACTGACCATGCAAACTGAGAAATGGAAGAGAACTGAAAGTGCTCCCAAGTTCAAGGTCACCCCGACAAGCTAAGGGAATCTGACGCAGCCAATTTCAGGAGCTGCTCTCAGCAGAAGCCACACTGAAGAGAGCCTGGGCAAGAGACCTCAGTGCCTGTGGGTTCTCAGTCCCCTCCTGCCCAGTCCTCCCAACTCTGTTCAAAAAATGGCCCCACCGGAGCCTCTTCCTGGCCTCCCAAACTCCGTAGTACGGCAGCCCAGCTACGCCAAGGTCTGTGTCCTCTCTTGCCATGGGTCTGAGGGAATGCTTTTCCCTCCCCGAGAATGTGATCTGTTTCTTCCCATCACTCCTTATTTCCCCTCTTTATGCCTCCTGCTCAAGTCACCAATGTCTTATCCCCTTCTGTCCTATGTCCCCATCCCTAACTTCCATCCCTAGTAACAGACCTCTTCCCTTTTCTCTTCAAAAAGGCTGACCACTTTGTCCAATAGCAGAAGTTTCTTTCCTGGGGAAAGGCCTGGGAGGAACTGGAGTCTCCCTTTGCAAGCAGAAGATCTGGGTCCCTAAAAAGATAGGGAGGAGGCAGGGGTTCTACGAGACCCTTGGAGAACGCAGCTTCAGGCTGGACCCAAGACTTGGGACCCAGCTATCTCCAGGTGTCCCAGGAAGCACAGTCAATCCTTTCTTTTTAGTCAACAGGACAGTTGGGAATGCACTGATGTTCAGAGTATCCAGAAAGTTGTTTGTTGATGACTCGGTGCTTTATGAAAGATTGAGATCCTAACACAGGGACTGGTCTTACTGTCTCTGGCTGAGGGAGGTCATAGTGTCAAGCCTCTCTCTGTTTGCACAGTGGAACATTTCATCCTGTAATCACCCGTCAGTCACAGCCCTCATCAAGCAAATGCCAATTTAAAGCAATGGGCCTCGCGAAAGGGTATGAATTATTTAAACCGATCAGCTGTCAATGAGTGGAACAATTATGGAAGTCAAATCCAAGGAGAGAGCAGAGCGGTATTTTTCAGCCTGCTTGGAGATTGTCAGATTAATTTTTACTTATTTATTTCTGACCTTACACAAAATTTTATTACCACAAGGTCAAAGCCTTTCTGTCTACATATATAATTTTAGAACTTCAGAAATACGGAGACAGAAATTAGTTGAGTAAAGTATATAGACTTTGGGCCTGGCCTGCAATTCTGGCTACCCTGCCCTTTGGACAAAGGACATAAACTCTTTGAATCTTAGTTTTCTCATCAGAGAACAAGATGAGATGAGGCCTGCCCTGAGGGGTTCTCCGGACACTCAACTCATTGTAAGTAAAGCCTGTGACAAAAGCTCAATTATTTCACTGTCATTATATTCGTAACTTTCTTAACAGCTCAATGAGATTGTCAGGTTATAAAGATACAAATTTAAAAATAGATTCTTCCGAATCAACTAGTCAGAAGATTCTAAGCTATAACCTAGATTTATATTTTTTATTTGTAATTAACAGCATAATTTGTTAGCAAAGGTTGGGATCGTGGGGCTTTGGGTTTCAAAAGATGAACTGGCCCTCATCCATCAGTTTTTTCCTTAATTCTCTTCTCATATTTGCCCTTCAAAGAATAGTCCCTAGCATTCGGCACCCGTAGCTCAGTGAGTAGGGCGCCAGCCACATACACCGAGGCTGGCAGGTTCGAGCCTGGCCCAGGCCAGCTAAATGACAATGACAAATGCAACCAAAAAATAGCCGGGCGTTGTGGCGGGCCCCTGTAGTCCCAGCTACTTGGGAGGCTGAGGCAAGAGAATCGCTTAAGCCCAAGAGTTTGAGATTGCTGTGAGCTGTGATGCCCAGCACTCTACCCAGAGTGACATAGTGAGATTCTGTCTCTAAATAAATAAATAAGGAAAGAAAGCGATCACGAGAGCGTTTGCACATGTAGATGTGCACACACATGCAGACTCATGCACATGCACACACAGACTCATGCACGCACAGCACAAGTGCACACATGCAGACTCAGGCACACACAGCAAGGCACACACATGCACAGACTCCTGCACACACCAGAGACTCAGGCGTGCACAGCACATGTACACACACAGACTCGTGAACGCATAGGACATGCATACGACCACTAGGAAACCAAACCTTAAAGTACGTGGTTTGGACTCAGAGTGCAACAGGAATCCAGAGAGAACTTTCTGGCAGGGTCAGACACAGACCACACCTTCAAGGATGCGTGAGACAGGCAGGCAGTCTAGGATATGACGGTTCATTTTATGTGTCAGCTTGACTGGGCCAAAGGATACCCAGACAGCTGGTAGAACATGACTTCTGGGTATGTCTAGGAGGGCATTTCTGGACGAGATTAGCCTTTGAATCAGTAGGCTGAGTAAAGCGCATCTCAATCCAACGCACTGAGGGTCCAGAGAAAACAGAAGGTGGAGGAAGGGCAAACTCACTCTCTCTGTTTGAGCCGAGACAGTCATCTTCTCCTGCCCTTGGCCATGGGTGCTCCTGGTTCGCGGGCCTTTGGACTCAGACCAAGACTTACACCATTGGCTCCCCTGGTTCTCAGCCTTCAAACTCAGACTGAATTGCACCACCAGCTTTCCTGGTTCTCTAGTGTGCAGATGGCATGTTAGGGGCTTCTCCATCTCCACAGCTGTATGAGCCAATCCCGTAATAAATCTCCCCTTACATCTCCCCCTAGATGGTTCTGTTTCTCTGGAGAACCCTGACAAATACAGGTGAGCAAGCACAGGAGAGGGCAAGGACTTTGGAGGATCCTGGAGCTCTGGCTTGTCCCCGAAGTCACGTGCCGTGCAGACTAGGACGAGGTCTGAGAGCGAGAAGCGAGAAACAAGGGATTGGAGGGAGAGGGGCCCTCAGTCCTGTCTTCTCACTGGAGGCTAATAGTGTCACCTGCCTCAGAGACTGTAGGAAGATCTGAAGAGCCCACATGGGTAAAACGCTCAGGGCAGCCCGGCACGAGACAAGAACAAGGCGTGCTTGCTGTTCCGTGCTGTTGGTTAATATTATCCTTGACGATCTGGAGCCGAGAAGTAACGGGGCAGATGAACTGTTTTAGGAAGCCAAGTCTGGCAAAGCAAAAAACCAAGATAATTACCAGATATTTAGGCCAGAAGAGAACTGATTAGCATAGCTCTGTAAGGCACACTTAACGACACCCAGTGACCTAATTTCTCGAAGGAGAAGCACGAACTCTAGCTTTAAACCTCCTTGTTCAGAGGCAACGTTAAGGCAAATGTAGCGTTCCCTCCCCCGGCTCTTGGTCTCAAAGGGTTTTTCACCAGGGAAATAAACCAAACAGCCTTTCAAGGCTCCTAGTGGACTCAGTATTTCCCCACCGCCTCGGTGTCTGCTTACTTTATAGTAATAACAGGTCATGAGTGCCCCTTCAGGCCTGCTCTGTCTCCGTTTTTGAGGGTCAGATCCTTTCGGCAGCTGCTGACTGAGGCACGGTGCTAAGTGCTGGGCTGGCCCAGGGGGCCCTGATGTTTAGTGGATAGAATGGTCACATAAACAGCTCAGAGCGTAAAAGCCAGGGGAGACGGGGCTGGAATCTAGAGAGGGGTTCAGTGGCAGCACAAGAGAGGGTGTGGAGAATCAAAGGGCGTGGAAGGTTCTCTTCATCCTCATGGTGGGGACTGAGTCTCTTTGTTTGTTTGTTTGTTTGGACTCAGGGCCTTGCTCTCTTGCACAGACTGAAGTGTAGAAGTATGATCATAGCTCACAGCAACCTCACACTCCTGCATTCAAGTGACCCTCCCGCCCCAGCCTCCTGAGTAGCTGGGACTGTAGGCACCACCACCAGCACACTCAGAGAATCTCTTTCGTTTTTTGTAGCAATGAGACTGAGTCTCTCTCTGTTGCCCAGTCTGGTCTCAAACACCTGGCCTCAAGGGATCCTCCTGCCTTGGCCTTCCAAAGTGATGGTATTACCGGCGTGAGCCATGATACCCAGCTGGGAGCTGAGTCTGAAAGCGGATTCAGGTTGCATATAGGTCAAACTGGGTGGGGGTGGGGGGCTGTCCTTGCAGAGGAAGAAGGAACAGCAAGGCCCAGAGGGGTGAATGAGCCAGGTGCTGGCAGGCGCTGCTGGTCATGTGGCCCAGTGGGAATGTGGGGACGGAGAGAGAGAGCTGCGATATGGGACCTAGAAGAGCTCACAGAGGCTTTGAATGCCAGGGCAATTCAGAGCCCCACTCATGGGCCTCTTAGGCAGGAGGGGGCGGGCGGTTATTTTTTTCATTGTGGTAAAATACACACAACATAGCATTTACTATGACAACCACTTTTAAATGGACAGTCCAGTGGTATTACAGACTTTCACGTGCAACCATCAGCACCACCGTCCTCATGACTCTTTCTGTCTTAAAACACTGAAAGTCTGTCCCCATTAAACAGTAACTCCCCATTCCCTGCGGCCCCCAGCCTCTGGCAACCACTGCTCTACTTTCTCTCTCTCGGATTTTGACTACTCTAGCAACCTCACATAAGTGGAATCACGCAGTATTTATCTTTTTGTATCTGGCTTATTCACTTGGCTTAATGTCCTCAAGGTTTATCCATGATGTAGCGTGCAGCGGGATTGCCTTCCTTTTTTTTTTTTTTGTTTTATTTCCTTCCTTTTTAAGGCTAAGTGCTAGTCCACCATGTACATACCACATTTGCCTATCTTTTCATCCATCCACAGGCATTTGGATGCTGCTGGGTTTTAGCTAATATGAATAATGTTGCTCTGAACGCTGGTGTACCAATGTCTCTTTGAGACCCGGCTTTCAATTCCTTGGGACGTGTACCCAGAAGTGAATTTGCCAGGTTGTATAACAATTCTATTTTTATTTTCTGAGGAACCTCCGTACTGTTTTCTGCAGTAGCTGTACCACTTTACATTCCCACCAACAGTGCACAGGAACAGTGTACCAGTTCCTCCACCTCCTCACCAACACTTGTTAGTTTCTGTTCTTTTGATAGTAGCCATCCTAAAGGGTGAGCTGGTATTGAACTGTGGTTTTGATTTGCATTTCCCTAATGATTAGTGACACTGCAAATCTTTTTACTTGCTTATTGGCCATTTGTATATTTTCCTTAGAGAAATACCTGTACACATCTTTGCCCATGTTTGAATTGAGTTTTTTTTTATTCATGGGTTTTAAAAGAGCGAGTGATAGGAGCAGCTATGGGAACCAGCTTTCATTCACTGAGCATTTACTGTGTGCCAGGCACTGTGTAAAGTGTTTTGTGACATTGGCTCATCTATCCTCATGACAGCACAATGAGTCTGTCACTACTGCTCACTTAGAGATGAGGACATAGATGTCCAGAATGGTTGAGTAATCTGCCCAGGGTCACACAGCATAGAAAAGGACAGACCAGGCTTTGAACCCAGGAAGCTTGGCTCCAGGGCACACACTAATCACCAAGCTGTACTTTGCTAGAAAACATCACTCTGGCTGCATGTGAAGAGTGGACACTCTAGCGAGGAGAAGCCAGAAGCTCAGAGAGGAGCAAGGAGGTGTTGGAGAGAAACCCCATGGGCCACCCAGTCTTCACTAGGCCTCCTTTCGCCACCTCTCCTTCTTTTCAACAGACCTCTTCCCAGCAGCCTCTCTATCCCCTCTCCCCTGGTGTCTGTCTAGTGGAACCTCCCACTCTCCCCAGCTCCCTCCAGGCACTAGTCCTGTGCAGGGTCCCGCCCTTCCAGCGCACCAGGCATCCCTCATCAGAGCTGAGTTGGAAAATCAGGAATCGATTTCTTCTGGGTCTGTCCTCTTTACATTTCAGCCTAGAACAGACTTTTCTCCCTGGAAATTCCTATCTTAATTTTGCTTTCTTGTTCTGTAAGCATTAGGAGATGATGCTTATAAGAAAACTCTGCTTTATTACATTGCAGTCTAGCAAATGTAATCGAATTAGACGATGGCTTTTGTGAGCACACTGGAGCTGCATCCTGCCTCCCCACCGCACCATCCCTCTCAGCTCCGATTTGTTAGTTGGCTTAGAGCAGTGGCTAGAAAGAGAAATCAGCCTCAAATCTAGGTTTAGATTCCAGGTCCACAGCCCAGTATGAGGTCTTGGACAGGCTGGCCTCCCCAAACCTTAGATCTCATGCCCAGAAAGTGGGGGTGCAGGTGGTGCCACCCCTTTGCATTGCAATGCGGCGGCTTTTGTGAGATTAACCCTGTGAGGGACCTGGCACCCAGAGCGGCTCCCCACCTGAATGAGAATAAGCACTAGGGGAACAAGAACCTTGGCTGTCCTGTTCATTGCTAGGTCCCAGTGCCTAGAAGAGGGCTTAACATGGAGTAGGTGATCATTAAGCATTTTTGAATGAATGAATGAATGTCAAAATATGCCTCTCTATTTCTCAATCTCTTGTGTGTGTGTGTGTGTGTGTCCAACCCTGCAACTTTCTTGGTTCTTAAATCCGTATGATAAAACTTTTCAATTCTGTTGCCCTCTCCCAAACATTTCCTTGCCATCCCTGACTCACTAAATCTGTGGAATTCGGCTTGCACAAGAAGGAGTTACAGATTTTTCTGGCTGTTTTCATACAACGCCCAGCCTTAGGGGAGGCAGAGTGGGAAGCAGCACTTAGCCAGGCCCCGAGCTGCGAGGAACAGACACAACGGTGCTAGTCGTTGCCCGCGCTCATTAATGAACTCAGGTGTGACCCCTCCCAGGCATGGTTTGTGCTCATCCCTGCAACCGACAGCCTGGTTCCTTCTGAGCCTCTTCAGGGCATCCATGCCCTTGGTTAGAAACGGGCCATGTGACCAAGGCCTGTGTCCTGAATTTCCCTGTCTTCCAGCCCCCCCACAGATGGGAGCTGGGTTAGGGCTGCCTTGTTCTTGCCCAGGACACAGCGGGTCCCCATGACGTGGTCCTGCTAGACTCTGAACAGTATCAGGCAGTCATCTGAGACGCCCGGGGATGCTGAGGACTGCGAGCGATGCAAACTCTTTGGATGTCTGCTTCCCGCAGCTGGTGGGAGAGACCCCCTCGCGACGCATTAATAAAGATTAAAGGGCCCTCCAGTCCCTGTGATCTTCACCGTGTCAAAGGGAAAGAGTCATTTTTCTATCCTTCTCTCTGTCGTATATTAATATTACAGGGGTTTGCTCTCAAAAGAAAAAACTCAGGCTGCCTGGAGAAGATGGGTATTCTGAGTGCTTTAAGTTTAATACTGCCTCGTCATTTCGTTTCTTGCTTACATGTTTAGTTATCATCAGAAATCCAATTTCTGAGTATGGATGGTAGGGATGGCCTTTCCTCTGAGTACTCCTTGGTGTAAACCAAAGACCTCCTGACTCTGGGGTCCCAAAGAGTAGTCTTGGTTCACAAAGAGCAGAACTAAGTGATCAGCCTCAAATTGGAAAGGCACCGACTTGTCAACTCCATTATTTCCTGAGCACATCCCCCATGCCGGGCACTGGAATGGGCACCCACTGGCCGATTCCGGCAAGGATCTTCTCTCAAAGGGCTTAGATTAAACCATGGGGGAGGACGGGAACCTGGGATGCTTTGTTGAGTTCTTTCTTAAAAAACTATTATTATTCTAGAAAAACATCATGAGCTCTCAGGATTCAGACAGCTATTGTTTGAGTCCCTCAGTGGCACGGGGATGCCAAAGGATACAAAGATAGCTATGCCAAGCTCCAGTAAAAAAGACAAGTAAAAAGAAACACATAACCAAGTGCCCCACAGAAAGCTAGAAAGGTCTGTGGTAAGATTTATCTGAGTTCAAATCCTGGCTTTCCACCCTGATGTAGAGAAAAACAGCATCTGTGTTGAATAGTTGTAGGGTGACGCAAAAATGCTGAGACAATGTATTCCATTACTGTCCAGGTGGTCATACCTGGGCGCAGGCGAGCCCAGCCTTAAAGACGACCCAGGAGTGCCCTAGGAGGGAAGGCTTCCTGGAAGAGGACACACCTGAGCTGAGCCTTAAAGGACGCACACAACCGAGCTAGGCAGAGACAAGGAGACAGACGTTCTAGGCAAAGAAAACAGAGCTTGAATTAGGCTGGAGAGTTTGAGGAAATGTGTTCAATGCATGTCATGATGCCAGTGTGCAGGAAGGAGAGGTGGGCGGGAGATGAGAGAAGAGAAGGGAGCGGAGGCCAGGTCAGGAAATGGGGTGAGTGAATGAGTGGGAAAGTTACTGACCTCTCTGCACCTCAGTTTCCCCATCTGTCATGAGGAAATGACTGTGGCAACCACTTAGAATAGCCTCTAGCCCATAGGAAGTAGAAACTGTAATTCTCTAGCTTCACAAAGACACCTGCAAGAGAATATTGTTATCCCTATTTTCCAGGTGAAGAAACTGAGGCTTAAAAAAGTTAAAGAATCGGGGCGGCGCCTGTGGCTCAAGGAGTAGGGTGCCGGTCCCATATGCCAGAGGTGGCGGGTTCAAACCCAGCCCCGGCCAATAACCCAAAAAAAAAGTTAAAGAATCTGGGTGGCACCTGTGGCTCAAAGGGGTAGGGCGCTGCCCATATGCTGGAGGTGGCAGGTTCAAACTCAGCTCCGGCCAAAAGCTGCAAAAAAAAAAAAAAAAAAAAGTTAAGGAATCTTCCTGAGGTCCCATAGGGAGTGAAGGTGGAAATACTGTTCAAATCCAGTCAGTCCCAGGCCCATTAGGCTGCCTGCCTTCAATTCTAGAAGTTTTGTTTTATGACAGGTTCTGGACCAGGTTCCCCACAGTCTTGGTGGCCCTTTCATTTGGTGACATGCAGTCAAGCTAGTTACACAAACTCTGCCTTCCACCTCAGATGCCATGGCCCCTCACAAAGGAGGCTTCTGACAAAAACATTGAGATTTCAGGCTGACAGGATCACCTGGGCAGGTAGCTGCTC
Organism: Nycticebus coucang; assembly: GCF_027406575.1. NCBI lineage: Eukaryota > Metazoa > Chordata > Mammalia > Primates > Lorisidae > Nycticebus > Nycticebus coucang. The sequence continues at coordinate 11,657,732 of NC_069782.1, forward strand.
TCAGGAGCAGAACTCTCTTTCCAATTTCACACCCTCGGTGGCTTGCAGGCCCCTGGCATAAGCCCACACCGGAATCCTCCTGACACCCCATTCACAGGCCAGGACCTAAACATAGGGAAGTCGAGGGATTTGTCCCATGTCACTCAGCTCAGAAGAGGCAGAGATGGGAGGCCAAGTCCACACTTTTCCTCTTCACCATGTAATCTCCAACTAAAGCGGTAATACCTACATACATTTCAGTTTAAAATGTGTTCTCAGGAACCCAGTATTTAAATTTTGTTCACCAAACTGCATGGAGGGCCTGCAGAGACCCACACTTGGGCCAGGAATATGTCTGGTGGACATGGCAGCCCCTGTGCCCTATTCCATTACCTGACCTTGGTGGAGATAAATAGGGAACATAACTCAGATCTATCCCTAGACAGTGCACTAGCAAGGGTCCGCGTACAGAGGTCACTGAGTTCATGGTCTCGGGGCTTATGACCAAGGAACACACTGCCTGGAGATGGCCTGTGCTCAGAGAGCACGTGCTGAAACTGACACAGGTCACCAGCACCACGGCTGACAGTTAGCACAGGCCCAGCGCGCAGCGTGCCAGGGCCAGGCACTCTGATTACATCACGTGGATCCTCACACGCTCTGCTGCTACCATCATCTCCATTTTCCAGATGAGAAGCTGAGGCGCAGAGAAAGTCATCGATCCTAAGTCACATAGCTAGTAAGAAACCTGGAAAGAAGCGTGATTTAGAAAACTGTGGATGAGCAGAGAGAGAGTTGGGACAGGAATGGGGGAAGGGTCTGGGTTATTCCCTCTGGGCAACCTCACTTCCATGTTTATTTAACAAGCCAGACCACCCACCCTCAGGTGCATCCACCATGGGGCTCCCTGTGGGTGAGAGCTGGGCGAGCCAGCCGGCCCCATGGCTCCCAGGCAGGGCTGGCTGGGCACACACACGACCCCCTCACCTGGACGGGGGAGGAAGGAGGCCAGGGCACTGAGAGTAGCAACATCTTTGTTTGTGTGGGGACTCCGTGCCATGTGCTCAAATCCGCCTGAATCACGTTGGCAAGAATTCCAGGAGCAGCGTGGAGTTTCCTTGTGATTTTCCAAGACAGAAAGTGAGAATGGGCTGGAATAAAACCAGCAATCGAAAGCATCGGAAGGAAAACAATGCTGAAATGTGACAGATGCTGTGCACGCTCTGCATCCGAGGGTGGCTGCGGCAGGGCGGCGCAGCTCACAAAAGACACGGTCAGGGGCCCTGCTCCACTGGTGATTATCGCCAGGCCAGGCTCAAGGGGATTTCCTGTTTGATTTGGAAGGGAATTCAATAAATATTTGCTGAGCTGCCCCTACGTGGTGCCAAGTCCTGCCACGAGCACTGGGAATGGGAGATGACTCTGGTGTCCCTGCCCTGCAAGAGCTCACAGCCTAGTGAGGGACAGTGACACATAAACACACAACCACGCCCAAGAAAGCAGGACAGATCGGTGCTGAGGAAGGAGTGGTAACCTGGGAGGTGGCGGCTTCTGCAGGCACTCGGAGTGGAATCGTGATGGGATTGTCCCTGTCTGTTCCCCAGAGGAGGCTGGGCAGTCAGACCAAGCTGGGAGGTACCAGGCCACTGGGCCACTGTCCTCCCTACAGCTCCCGTGGCACGGAGCCAAGGCGAATGAGTCAGGCTCTTCGGGGGACTGCTTACTCAGGCAGCCAGAGGCAAGAGACCTGTGGGGGCCTCCTCTCGGGTGGCAGGCTAGGGGAGGGGTGGTGTAGGGAGCTTGGAAATTCAAGGTGTTCCATGCGGCTGCTGGATGTTAGCAGTTGGCACATTCTGGCCTTTGAACCCAGGTTTTTCTAAACCCCAAAGTAAAGCGCATCTTAGAACACCAGGTGCCTGGGTCCCCCTACCTTCCCAAGCCTGCGTGTGCCTCCCTCCCCCAGAACAACTCCCAGGTCCCGCTTCCTTGGCCCCGTTCTCTCCGAGGTCCAGGTAATCCACTCAGGGCCACAGGAAGAAACGTGGATTTTGGAGTCAGGAAGACTCGGCACACCCTTACTCACTGAGTGATCTCGGCAGTTATTTTGCCTCTTGGAGCCTCGGTTTCCCTACTTGTAAGGGGGAGATGGGAAGAAGACTCGGCACACCCTTACTCACTGAGTGATCTCGGCAGTTATTTTGCCTCTTGGAGCCTCGGTTTCCCTACTTGTAAGGGGGAGATGGGAAGAAGACTCCGTGAGATGAGGCATGAGAAACAACACTGTGCTTGTCACAGAGATGGCCTTTGATGGGGTCCCCTCCCTCCTTTTTCTCATTTTCTCCTCCAGGATCGCCCTGGGGGCCAGCCCCTCCCCACACCCCCACTCCCATGCGGCTCCATCCCAGCCTCTCTTCTGCCTGCGCAGGGTCCCAACTTGTGGCAGATAATGGCCTAGGCCTTTCCCCACAAAAGGTTGCAGCTCGGCTTTGCCTTAATAATGCCCCAGAAACCTCCCGGCAGGGCCGTGCCTACACCTAGTAGAAAGCACTTGGTATTTTCAGCCCACACCACCTTAGACTTCCAAGGGCCATGGGCCTCCTTCCCACTGTGCAAAGTGGTATTTCCTCTTCCGACGCCAGGGTTTCTCTTGCCAAGTCATGTGCTGGAGTGAAAGGGCATGTGCTTGGGAGAACGGCAGGTGCTTCCCCGGTGCCTATAAACCTGCACACCCCACCCCTCCCTAGCACCTGGGCTGCCTCTGCAGGGCTCATATCTCACCTTCAGGCTCACCTGTCCAGTTCCTGTCCCCCACCCATGTCCCTGCACCCTGTTTATTTCCTCCAGGGCACTAGGGCAACCTGTGATTGCATTATGTCTTGTTACTTTGTCTGCTGTCGACATGCACCAGAGACTGGACTTTCTATGAGGGCAGGAATATTCCCAGTACCCCATGCCTAAGCACGGCCTGAATATGGGTGTATTGGATGAGGGGAGGAAGGAAGGAATCAGAGAAGAGATAAGGGACACGGAACACAGGACTTAGGTCTGAGTCCCAGCTCAGTACTTAGAAATCTTGAGATAGTAAGTTACCATCTGGCTTCTGAGCTTTATTTTCCCCATCTGAAAAATGGGAATACTAACAACCACCCAACAGCTGTTTCTAAGGTGCTCTTGCAAGTGGAATGTGTGGCAGGTGGCGTGTGCTCCTTCCCCTTCCTCTTCCCTCTCCCAGACCCCACAACCATCCAAGTGTGTCTGTTGGTGCCTGTGACTCCCCTGCCCTTTGTGGTGAGAGAAGCTTTCCCTTAATATTAAAGTAGAATATGCCCTGATTATAAGTCCTTGTCCTGGTTCGAAATCACAGTTCAGAGCCATCTTCTTCCAAATAAAGGTCAGAGTATTTTCCCTCTATACTTCTGCACACTCAAGTTCATAGGCCATTTTTTGGTTCACACTTGGGGCTTTCTGAGGTCTCTATTCATATTGTTTCCTGGATTGGTTTCTTAAGGATTCCCACATACCACACTGGCAGCCCTAACACAAACCAGTACATGCTGTAATACTTTATAACAATACACTTACTGTGACAACCCTGGAGAGACCACCAGACAGCCCCCGGAACTGACAAGTCCATGGCCACCCTCCAAGGCCAAAGTCCGTATCTACTCCAGGGTCTCAGTGAATCTCTCTAGGGCCTCAGACACTCCAGACGCTTAGAAATAGATAAGGATTTGAGATTTGCTTGGGCCCCAGCACCAGAACCACACAGGGATTTTACCATCCGCCTGGTTCCCTGGGGCCCCAGGTTCTCTGTCTGCTCGACATAGAACCAGAAGCTTCTGCCCCCAGGGTCGTGGCAGAGGAAATACACAAAAACCTCAAGACATTCTTGCTCATCCTACTACTGTCACTTATAGGCCAATCTTACTGTGTCCAGTAAAAAAAAGTTTTAAGATTTATAAAAAAAAAACAAAAAACTCCATACAAGCTTAAAATAAGTTATAGGCAAAGAGTATAAATTAAGTGTCCGGCCCCATCCTATTTAGTAAATGAAATCTTCTGAAGATAAAACTCCTCAATCCAGGGAGCGCCCATCCAAACAAAGGCAATGGCAGCCCCAGGACCCCCGGCCTGGCTTCCAGTGCAGCCTTCTCACCCCTTCTCCTCCCAGGCTGAGCCTTCCTGAGCCCAGGCCAACCTCTTTTCTCTCTGGCATATGAGCAACATGTGTTTCCCAGAGCTGGTGGCTCTTTTCCTTTGAGGCTGGGTTCTACATACCCTCAAGTCTACCCTCAAAGAATGACCTCCTCTGGTTTCTATCCACTGTTTAACTGAAGTCTTGTCTCTCCCACTGGACACCTGGCTTCTCTTTTGTTCAGCTGTCCTTCCATGCCCAGAGCCACTTGATCTGTCATAAAGGCGGCAAAAAGGCAAGAAGTCAATGTTAATCCTCAACAGTTAAGCCACAGACGTCTCACACATATGCGCCATCATCTCAGCACAATACAGCAAACATCAGACACCGAGTCAGGTGCCACATGGAAGCGACCCACCCACTGCCTGTGAGAGCTCTCAGTATTTATTCCCCAAATCCCCACTGAGCACTGCCTGAGTGCCAGCTGCTGTTCCGGGCACTGGGATACGGTAATTGGCAGAGCAAACAAAAGCCCTGCCCCTCGTGAAGGGCTCTTGTTCTATTGGAGATAGGCAGACAATAAATAAAGCAAAATACGGATCATCTGGACATAGTCCTATAGAGTGGAAACAGGAAGGAGGCCAGGGAGTGTTGGCCAGGAAAGTTGTTGTGCTATTTATTTTTTTTATTTTAGATTAAGCCAAGGGTACATATGATTAGTTTAAATTGTTTGCAACTGTAAAGTCAAGTGTGAATTATAACTGAGTCCTTCACCCATAGGAGGTGTGCCATATACCGGTCCAATTGTACCATTAGGTGGGGAGCTTACCAAACCCCCCCCTTCTTGAATTTAATTGTGTTTTTCTTTCATGTGGGCCTGTGCTTGTTAATCTACTAGTTCCAATTTAGTATTGATACATGGGATGCTTGATTTTGTGTTCTTGGGATACTTAGGAGAATGTTCTTCAACTCCTTCCAGGTAAATACGAAAGCTATGAAGTCTCCATCTTTTTATGGCTGAATAGTATTCCATGGTATACATATATCACTGTTTATTAATCCACTCATGGGTTGAAGGGCACTTGTGTTGTTTCTACATCTCTGCAATTGTGAACTGAGCTGTTATAAACATTTGAGTGCAAATGTCCTTATGGTAAAATGACTTTTTTTCTTTTGGGTAGATACCTAGTCATGGGATTGCAGGATCAAATGGAAGTTCCACTTTTAATTCTTTGAGGACTCTCCATACTTCTTTCCAAAAAGGCTGTACTCATTTGCAGTCCCACCAAAATGGGGAGGCCAGGAAAGGCCTTATTAGGAAGAACCCAGAGGAAGTGAGGGGTAAAGTGGCAGTGATATCAGGGGGCAGAGCCTCAAGGTCAGAGAAAGAGGAGTGTGCTAGGTGCATTTGAGGAGATGCAGGGAGGAGCGTGCTCCTGGGACTGGGTGAGGTTGAGGAGGCAGCAGGGACCAGACCGAGAGGACTTTAGCTTTTGCTCTGAGTATGACAGGAACCACGGGAGGGCTCTGAGTGGAGAAGGGTCATTCTCTGGCTGGCAGGTGAAGAGCTCACACAGGGCCTGGGGTGGAATCAGGGAGACCAGTCAGGAGGCCACTGCAACAGTCCAGATGTGAGAGACTGAGGCTGGGATTAGAGGTGGTGGTGGAGGTGGTTGAGAAGTGGCCAGCTCTAGGCTAAGCATTAAAGGTAAAGCCAACAGGACTGGCCTATGGACTGGATGTAGGTCATTAGAGAAAGACAGGAGTCAAAGAGGAGTCTGGGTTTGTGGGCCAGCTTAGGCCCATTGCAAACTCACTGCTGCCTAGTTTTCCCTTCCCTGAATCATTTATAAGAATGATAATCACAAGAGCCCAACACTACTTCATGGGACTATTCATTTCCTAACTTAAATCAGTTCCCAGAAGTAATAAAAGAGAGTCTATTTATTGGGCTTTTCCACCCCATAATGCCTGAATGTCTTCAGTAACCCTTGGTAAGAACCTAGTTAAAGAGATTTCAAAGTCTTAAATAAATTGCACTCCTTGGTAGCTCCATTCATTCTCTCAATGTGCATTTACTGAGTTCCTAATATGTGCCAGCCACTATGGTCTTAGCTATGGACTGATTCTGTAAAGAGCAGTCCCTACTCTGCAGTCGGTTCCTATTCTGCAGGGCATATGGCCAACAAAGGGAAACAAACATGTAAACTGACAAACTGTCATACAGAGGGGTAAGTACTAAAATACAACTATGGACAAATTGGTATGGGGACATCAGGAAGCTAGCTGATGACTGAAGGAGTAGAAGAAGGCTTCAGACAAGGGGGTGGCACTTGACCTAAGCTTTAATTACTTACCCCGGCCCTCAGGTAGAAGAGTGGATATTCTCCTCACAGGAATTATTTTACCCTAAGCCCAGCAGGCTAAGCTTGTGTAACCCTAATAAATATATAGAGTTCTGCAAAGCATCATATATGGAGAAGCCAAAGAGTAACTAAAAGGGACTCCCAATCCAAACTGTACTTATGATCCCAAAAGAAGATTTAAAAGGACCAAATTCACGGCCCACAGAAACATTTCTCACTTCTACAGCCTCCCCCACAAACGTCAAAATTCTTCATCCAGGTCCCAGCATCCGGTTCTCCTCCCCACCCCATCACAGCTCCTCTTGGTCAAGATGGGTTTGGGTTTCCTCTCTTCCCTTTCTTTATTCCTTTCTGTTCCTCTGAACACTTTTCTTGATTCTGCACAACAAAGATTAAGGCTCCAGTTTAGCAAAAACTAAGTTAGGATGAGGACCAGCAGGGACATGTCCCATAACATTGGCTTCAAGGGTCTGAGACCCTGCCCTTGATAACTAGAAGGCCAACATGGAAAAGAAACTCAATAACCTGCAGCTCCAGAAGAGCTTTAGTAAATTCTTATAGATTACGATCACTCTGACACCATAACAAGTCTGAATTAAACTGGAATGTTTTTACAAAGCTGAAGTTAGGACAGCGCTTCTTAATGGACTGTTACATCCAGCTTTTGAATATTGATTTTTGAGATGCATGGCTTTCTCCACAGTCTCTCCAAATACATACAGTGTCATAAGGGACTTCTTAAGAGCATGAGTTTTAAAATTACAAGAAGAAACGGAAACATGCAATAAACCATCCCCAAATTCTTAGTATAGACAGATTGAAGGAGGAATGAAAAATGTTCTTCAAAGAGAAAGACTGCCTCTTTTGAGAAAATAGGAAACATCATTTATTTGAGGCAGGGATGAATGATGTCCATAGTGCTTGCATGTCAGAAAGCTGCATTACTTTATTTGTTCTAAAATCAATTAAACCTAACTCTGAAAGTATCCCTTCCCCCACCGTACACATACACACTATTCTTATTGGTGTGGCCAAAAAGAAAAAAAAAATGTCTAACATCTGTCATGTTTTTGAGCAGCCTCTTTCTCTCCCTAGTGTCCTATAAGAATCCTTGAGGCCAAGAACCTCTGAGAGGGCGGCGTCTGTGGCTCAGTGAGTAGGGCACTGGCCCCATACACCAAGGATGGCAGGTTCCAACCAGCCCCGGCCAAACTGCAACAAAAAAATAGCTGGGCGTTGTGGTGGGCACCTGTAGTCCCAGCTACTCGGGAGGCTGAGGCAAGAGAATCACCTAAACCCAGGAGTTGGAGGTTGTTGTGAGCTGTGACGCCACAGCTCTCTACTGAGGGCAATAAAGTGAGACCCTGTCTCAAAAAAAAAAGAACCTCTGAGAAAGGACCTGCATCTCCTGTCCTGCTCTTGAAGGTTGGAAGTTCAATGCTTCCACAAGCTTAGGCCCAGGAGGCTGCCCAGGCTGGTTCCCCAGTGCAAGGGTTCCCACAGAGCCCAGAGCCCAGATCCTTCAGGGTCTGCAGACACCTTTGGCTGCTCAAGCCTGGCTCTGCTTGACCTCTTCACACTCTCAGAGCCCTTCTCGTTTCACATAATCTGGCTCTGTTGTCTCTGTGCACATGGAGGAAGCATTCCATATGGTGACTGTGGGTAGCTGAAGCACACAGGCCCAGCCCAGCCAGTCCCCAGGTCAACTTCACCCAGTGACACACTGCAGGGCTAAGGCTGCTAGCCCTTTCAATTTCTCAAAAGAAGCCAAATAGTCAAAGTTTTACGTGAGGCCGGGCACGGTGGCTCACGCCTGTAACCCCAGCACTCTGGGAAGCCAAGGCAGGTGGCTCGCCAGAGCTCACGAATTTGAGACCAGCCTGAGCTAGAGCAAGACCCCGTCTCTAAAATTAGCCAGGTGTTGTGGCAGGCATCTGTAGTCCAAGCTACCTGGGAAGCTGAGGCAAGAGAATAGCTTGGGCCCAAGAGTTTGTGGTTGCTGTGAGCTACTGTGCTACGGCACTCTACCAAGGGTGACAAAGTGAAACTGTCTCAAAAAAAAAGTTTTATGTGAAACCTCCTAATTTTTTAATGTTAGCAAGTCATCTATTTTTTTTTTTTTTTTTTTTTTTTTTTTTTTTTTTTTTTTTTCTATTTTTTTTGTCTTTATAGAAAAATCCTTAGGCCAACTCTCTGCTTGCCAGTGCATACAGCGCTGCCCTCCAGCATGGAGACAGCCTTCCAAGCCACTTTGTATCTTGGCACTGCAGCCCTAAGGTTGTTAACATGTCTCTGAGACCTGCCTGCCTCCATGGGATGGGGTGTGAAAAATAACTATGGACAGCCTAGACCCAACCTAAATTACCCGCCCAGCAGGGCACCCTGCTGCACATTGATCAAGCAACATTCTTGAGCACCTGTGACGAACTTGGTGGTAGCGTGCTGGGCAGCAGGGATGCAACAATCTCGGAGGTGTGGTCCCTGCCTTTCTGACCTTACAGTCCCATGGGCAAAAGAAAGCTCAGTCAGAACAGTGGATTGATAACCAAGGAGTCCCTACGATGATAAGTCTCACAGCAAAGAGGGCACTTGGGGGCTGCTGTGACTGTGAATTATGGGGAGATTTCATTCATTCTTCAGCCTTAGAAATAGGCTGAAGTCTGAGGGTGAACAAGACCTAGAGGTGTGAAGAGTGTCTGGAAATAGGGCACAGACAGGTTTGCATACAAAAAACAGAAACCATACTTGCAGGGTCCCAAGAAAGCCAGAGAGACTGCACTACAGAAAGCGAGGGCCAGGTGTGGCAGCAGAGGTAACAAGGCCATGACTTCACCCTGGACTCACAGGTAAAAAGGCGGCAACTACAGGGGACAGCTGGGGGACACACAGAGATACCTAAAGACCAGTTACGAAGTGAGTTAGAAGGAGGCACTCAGGTAACTTGGCTGAGGGTGGAGCAAACACAACAGAGAGAAGTGGATGGATTCAACGTCTATTTAAGAAGCAAAATGGATAGAACTTGAATATAGGGGTTCAGGGGAGGTTGGTAAGTGTCAAGGATGACTCCCAGACTTCCAGCTAGTTTAACTGGGAGGATGAATCCGCTGGATGAACATTTTACTGAGCATCTAGCACCTTCCAGGCTCTATTCTAGGCCTGGGGGCTACCAGCTCCACGTGTTATGTAGAGACAAGCGCCAAAGGGAAAAATAAACCAGGAAGTGGGCTGGAGTGTTTCCAGGAAAGGGAAATTTACCATCTTTTATAGAGTGGACAGGAAAGACTTTAGTCTTAGGCGTCAAGTATGACACAGTTGAATAAATACCTGAAGAAAATGAAGGAGTGAATAATATCTATAGAATAATAAATAAATGGTAAGTGTCTGGGAAAAGAACCCCAGGAAGAGAAAACAGCTAGTGCAAAGGTCCGGAGGCAGAAGCGTGCTTGCTGTGTTTTAGGACAGAAAGGAGGCCCGTGTGACCGGAGCGAAGCAAACCAAGCAGAGGAGAGTGGGTAGTGAGCCTCAGGTGAAGGGAGACACGTCACATAGGGCCTCATAGGCCACGATGAGGACATTAGGTCTGATGAGTGACTTAACCTGACCCACATTTTAGCATCGCTGTTCCAGATGCCGGTTGAGAACTGAATGAAGAGAGGTTGGTGGCAATGGGGGATAGGATGAGTGAGAAACAGAAAGACATGGGAGAGATTCCTGCCATTGTCCCCGCAAAAGCTGGTGGTGGTCTGGATCAGGGTGGTGGCAGAAGTCATGAGAAGCAGCCGTGAATGGGGCACATTCTCAAAGCAGAGCTGTCAGGATTTGTTGGCTGATTGGAAATCAGCTGTGAATTAGAGAGAAGGGTTGAGGGTGACCCCTGAGTCACTGGAAGGATGGACTTGCCATTTCCTGACAGGTGGAAGGCTAGAGTAGGGGACACGGGAGTTCAGTCGAGGACCTCACATTTGAGGTACCTGATGTGAAGATATCTGAACTGGGGAGACCTGAAGTGAGGGCAGCCTAAAAATGAGAAAGGCAAGAGCCAACTCACTGAGGGCTTTGTAGGTCATGAAAAGGAGTTTGAATATTTTGCTTGGTGTTGTGGGAAATCGTAGAAGAGTGTTGGATATGGTCTAATCTACTTACTGAAGATTACACGGACCACCCAGCGAAGAGTGGATGGGACAGTGGAAGGTGAAAAGACCCGGTGGGAAGCTTTTGCAGGGGGGATGGTGGTAAAGATTAGGATGGTGGAGGGAGAGAAAAGGGACAGAGCTGGAACAAGACTTGCTGATGAATGGGCTGTGACAAATATTGGAGAGAGGAGGGAAAAGCAAAGACAATTCCCAGGTTTCTGTCTTGAGCACATGGAGGGTACGGTGGGGTCATTCACTGAGATGGCAAAGGGAAAATCAAAACTTCAATCAGATAAAGAAACGTCATTGGACACAGCTATCTGAGCAGGAAAATGATGAATGGGACGTTCGCCCAGGGGCCCTAGAGAGAGAAAGGTGAAGAGGGAGGTCAGGGGAGGGTAGATGGTTCAAGGCAGAGAGAACCACATGTTCCCACTGTGGTTTGTCTGGGGCATGCTGAGCAAGATTTTGCTGGAATATAAGATCTGACAGCTGGATGCCAGAACAAGCTTGAGATGGCAGCAGGGACTTAGTGAGGGAGGGTCATTTAGTTCATGTTACCAAGAGAAATAGATGTCTAGGCCCTACCACGTTGATGAATTCTGGGTTATTTATTTCGCTGATAAAGAATTGGTTTTACAAAAAAAAAAAAAAAAAGAATTGGTTTTACTTTTTCTGTTGCTTGATTGCAAATCATGCTCTCTTTTTAAATATTTTATTTGCATTTCATTATGGGCCTCTTGGACACTTGCCATGACTTGATGGAATCATTTCATAAAGGACTAAATTTCTACTAAGTACAAAATTGCATTATTTCTCAGGATGAGACCAAGGACTTCCTGGTAGTGGAGCTGGGCAGAGCTGCTAATTTGCCGGTGCACACCTTCCCAGGAATCAGAAAATAGACATTTGGGCATAAAGATTTCTCCTCTGGATCCTGCTTCATTAGACGAAGATCTTACTTCTATCCCAGAGTTGTTCATTGTGCCTGAAAAGCCTAAGCTCTGGGATAGAAGAGAGCAAACAAGAGACCCAATTCCTGCTCTCACGGAGCTAAAACAGACACACACACACACACACACACACAAACACACACCCTACCATCTGTGCTAAGTGTCGTGAAGGAAAAGCACAGGGAGTTAGGACAGTGTGCAACTTGAGGCTTAACTAGCCTAGAGGAGGAGGGTGACATGGTAACTAGGTAAAAGGTCAGTGAGGAAAGAATGTTTTAGGCAGAGGTAACAGCCTGTGCAAAGGTCCTGAGGCAGGAGAGCAAGCTGAGATAATGACGGATCAGGAAAGAAGGCAGAGTGGCTAAAGAAGAAACTGGGAATTGATATTGATGTGATATGATCAGATTTGCATTTTTAAGTGACCCCTCTGGCTACAGTGCAGATAAAAAGATGAGGAGCAAGAGTGACTGAGGGCAGATCTGTGAGGAGGCCCCTGCGGATGTCCAGATGAAAGTTGACGGTGGCCTGGACCAGGTTGGGGAGACAGAGGAATGGAAGGCCCAGAGAGGGCGACCAATAGGAAGTGACAGCATCCATGAGAATTCAAAATCAAGATATGCCAGAATCATTTGACTCATTGACCATCTGCAATATGGCTAATCCACTAGGGAAAAACCCTCCAGAGCAGCAGCTGGCAGTGACTGAATAAAGGGTGATTTGAATAAAGGGTGTCACTGCCTGCCCCCTGATCAGACCACACCCCATGGGCTATAAAGAAATATGCAACAGGGGCCCACACTCATGAAGTCAGCACGACCCAGCTCATGCATTCATTCTTTCCTTTATCATGATGTGAGAAATCTCATAACCTACTAGAAAACACAGGAGGCTGGAAGAGAGTGCATCAGTGTCTGCAGCTGGGAAGGGGGGTGTCGCAGGGAGAAAAGGGTGCAGAGAGAGCTGAAGAGGATCTCAAACTGAATAAAAGAGCATGCAACTACAAAATCCAGGAGGTGCGTGGTGTGACTGCAGCTCAAAGTGCCTGCTGGGGAATGAGAAAATGGCCATTATGCCAGGTACGGGTTTCACATTTTACTCATATAAAGGAGCCAATTATCTGCTCAATTTTACAGACTAAAATAGGCCTCTTGGATTTGATGGGATTTAAAAAAACAAATACAACTGATTGCAAATCAATTTTGTGAAGCTATAGATAAAACTTGGCTGAGGAGCTGCTGACCGTGGCAATGACAGCATTCTTATCTAATTCGGATCTCATCACCACTCGAACAGCTCACAAACAAGACCTGGTATTTCTCCTCTGTGTAGTGCTAAATTTTAATTCCATTGAGCTTTTCTTTTTTCTCAGCATGCCAGAATTGAAGACATTATCTCAAACTTGAATTAGGAAACAGAACATACATTAGAGAAAAGGGAATAAGTTCCATCCAACAGTGGTCAACCATGCTCATAAAATTCCTCCAAAAAATAGGAGAAAATAGTAAGGAAAAAAGCAAGTGTATATATAATTATGGAAAGTTATTTCCCAGATGTAGGCTTGCTATTAGATATTTTGCATAAATTTTTACAAAATCAAGCCAAGGCAATAGTTTTCCTTTTTCTTTTTTTCCCTTTTTTTGCCCCAAAACAGAGTCTTACTATGTCGCCCTTGCAGTAGAGTGCTATGGCATCACAGCTCACAGCAACCTCAAACTCTTGGGCTTCAGCGATTCTCTTGCCTCAGCCTCCCAAGTAGCTGGGACGACAGGTGCCCGCCACAACACCTGAATACTTTTTGGTAGCAGTTGTCATTGTTGTTTTAGCAGGCCCAGGTCAAGTTCAAACCCACCTGCCTCGGTGTATGTGGCTAATGCCCTAACCACTGAGTATGGGCACCGAGCCCAAGCCATTATTTTTGTTAGTGTTTGAGGTGGAGGAGCCTAACAGATAATTTTAATGATTGGAATTTATGTCTGTCCTTAACTTGCTTTGTTTCTGCTTTGAGCTTTGATTTCAACCTAATGTTGCTAAGTCTTTAGCATACATTAATGAGACAAGTGTTCTTTCCAAAAAAAAAAATCTGACTCTATGAAGGAAATTTTATATTAAAATATGTATTGAGGCTTTTTAAGTTTGGATGCACATGGTTGCTTCTTATAATGTTTCTTTTCACATTTGTTTCTGGAAATAGGAGTTGAATGGAGGGGAGGGTGCCAGAGTGGAGGGAGAAACCCTTTATGTGCATTTCCCATTATGAGATTCCCATAGCTCTGGAGATACAATGTTTTCATAAAGTGATTTAGCATCCATAAATGCCAATTTACAAAGCATTATCCATTTCCATCAAGGAAGAAAATATATTCTCCCTCTTTCCCTGCCCAATAAGTAAACTTTGAAGACAATTACAAGCACATGTAATAATAATACAACAACTTGCATTTCTATAGCAACTTGCGCTAGAGGATTTCTCAGTTGCTTTGCTTCTCAGTAATTAATTAGACCCCCTAACATCCCTGCGAGGAAGCCAAGAGATGTGGCTATGCATTGAACAACCCCCAGCACTGGCTCACTGTCACCTCTGGGGTTGATGAACAGCTGGTGTTTCAAAATGGTATAGCACACAGAATTCAACATTTTAAAACACTAATGAAGGACTTAGAATTCTGAGATGCAACAGAAAACTGGATGTGGTACTGGGTTGGGTCTTGGCATGTAAATGTGATGGAGGGAAGAAAGCAAGATACTGTTTCCCAAGTCCTCTGCCATCACTGCATCCCCTAGGGCTCAATTTATCCCATGGCAGGAAGTAATTCTGCCAGTTCATAATCCTAGAGATGACCCCATTACCAAGCAATTCTGCCTTAAGGAATGTAGTCTTTTTTTAAAAAAGCACAGCTATAAGACCTATTATTCACCAGGCATGATACTGAGCACTTAATAATAATGTTTATTCTCACAGAAACCCTTTGTAGGGTTATTGTTGTTACCATTTTACAGGTAAGAAAATTGAAGCATACAAGTTTGCCCAAGGTCACAAAGTTATGTTACCCCTGATATTAGCATTACCTGTTAATAAACTTGAATACTTACAGATTGGCACATTTTCTCAGCTTGGCCATACAGGTTGTCTCCAATTCAACCTGCCAGAACACTAAAGTGGTTACCGGGAGCAGTCAGAGAAGCCAATCTGAAAAAAAAAAAATAGGTGCCACGTGGTTCAGCACCTTGGAGAGCATCTTTTGACTACCGGCATGGTCAGTTAATCCAGCAGCTCTTGGAGAACTCATGAGGTTCCATTGCAAAGGGCTGAAGCCGAGAACAGGCAGCAGCCAAACTAAGCAGATTGTTCTTCCTTTCTCTTGCCTTTGTGATGACAGAAATGGCGATAGGATTTTTAAGGCAGGTTGGCACAGGTCAACTTGAGCCTGGGACTTGACACCTCTGGTTTTCCCATTTTTAGGCTGTTGGGATGTCTTGGGCCTAAAATATGATGAATTTTCCATTTAATATTAAGTTTTCCCACTGAAAATGGAAGCACCTCTCTTTTGTTATTTTTTTCCCCAATCCTGGCCAGGAGACTGTCTTCCAGAGCAATTAGGCTTTCACTCAGGGACTACTGATGTGCTTTTTAAGTTTTCCTGCAAGACAGGTTTTAAGCCTCAATTTTTCATCTGAAAAATGGGAGTAATGATGGCAACTAAGTCATAAGATGGTTCTAAGATTTCAATAAGGTAATATGATTAGAGAACAGATTTTTATCATGAGAAGAAGAAATAGGGAAAGTAGTGATGTCCTTTTCTGAACAATAAGAGTCATGTAACTGATAGGCATTTCTCTCTGCTTTGGCTATTGGGGAGCTTTGGGCCACAGTCCCCACTTAGCATTAGCAACTCTATGGCCTGGCCACTGGTGTCGCTTTATTTCTCTGGTTCTGGTCTTCTCTTCTGATGGACATATT
Organism: Nycticebus coucang; assembly: GCF_027406575.1. NCBI lineage: Eukaryota > Metazoa > Chordata > Mammalia > Primates > Lorisidae > Nycticebus > Nycticebus coucang. Next base: position 11,673,256 of record NC_069782.1, read on the forward strand.
ATTTGACCCCCATTCTTTATCGTGTCTGTTTTGTTTTAGATCACTGCGTGAGACAGAAAGATAGATCGATAGATGTAAATCATTATAATTCCCAAGTGAGCAAAGAGTTTTATCTGCTTTGCTCATTGCTGCACCCCAAAGGACTAACACGGTACAAGGCATGCAGTAAGGGCTTAGGAAATATTCATTGTATAGTTTAAAAAATAGATAAGCAGGGCGGCGCCTGTGGCTCAGTCCATAGGGCGCCAGCCCCATATACCGAGGGTGGCAGGTTCAAACCCGGCCCCGGCCAAACTGCAACCAAAAAAAAAATATATAGCCGGGCGTTGTGGCGGGCGCCTGTAGTCCCAGCTACTCGGGAGGCTGAGGCAAGAGAATCGCTTAAGCCCAGGAGTTGGAGGTTGCTGTGAGCTGTGTGAGGCCACGGCACTCTACCGAGGGCCATAAAGTGAGACTCTGTCTCTACAAAAAAAAAAAAAAAAATAGATAAGCAGATAGACCCAAAAAACCGATAGGCAGAAAAGAAAGAAAAAGAGAGAGGAAGGAAGGAGAGAGGGAGAGAAAGAATAAAAGATTTCCCTTGCTAATTCCCTTCTATTTTCTGACCTCATAACTGTCTCAGGTCTTGCTTTGTTTTTTGTTTTTTTTTTTTTGTTTGTTTTTCTTTTTTGAGACAGAGTCTTACTTTGTCACCCTTGGTAGAGTGTAGTGGCATCTTAGCTCACGGTAACCTCAAACTCTTGGGTTCAAGCGATTCTCTTGCCTCAGCCTCCCAAGAAGCTGGGACTATAGGTACCTGCCACAACACCCAGCTATTTTTTAGAGACAGGGGTCTTGCTCTGGCTCAGGCTGGTCTCGAACCTGTGGGCTCAGGCAATCTACCCACCTCAGCCTCTCAAGTGCTAGGATTACAGGCGTGAGCTACCGCACCTGGCCCTCATGTCTTGCTTTGAAAAGATCTTTGGACACCCATTCTCACTTGTCACATCTGTCTGTTTCTGACACTCACAATAATCCCTTCACATTGGATTTACTACAGTCACTAACCTCGTAGCTTTTGGCCCAAAAGCCTGTTGCTCAGGCAGATGAGCAACAGAAGTTTGGCAATGATGCTCCCACGGTGCAGTCTGTCTTTCTTCTGTTGTCTAAGGATGGAAGATGAGGAAACAGAGTAGGAGGCTGGTTTAGAAAATTCCTCATTGTCGAGAAAACCAATCTCAAGATCTCAGCTGCTGCAGGCCCCTTCCCTAAAAAGCTAACAGGGTTGCACTGATGCAGGAGAAACAACAGTAGTAAAAATTAGTCGCAGCAGAAACATGCCCTTCTGACTCAGAGACCCAGTGTATGGGTGGAACTTTGCCATGTGTCTACCAGGGAGATTCCCCAGGGAAGGGCTGGATCCTTCTCTTTAACACAGCTAAAGGCTTTGACACTGCTGGGTATTTGTGACAGATTACTGGGCAATATAAATGCATTGGGGGTGGAGAGGGAGGGACTTAGTGGAATCCCCATACAGAGCACAGCAGCTAACACAGCCCCCAAACCTCCCAGCTGAAGTCAACCCCAATTCAACTGACATTTATTGGGTGCTTACTATGCACCAGGACCAGAGAATTGCTGGATGCATCAGACGGCCAGGCATTTAATTTTAAAGAAAACCACTGTAAGTCATTCACACATGCCCCTCTCTCCTCCACCCCCTTCCCTAGGTCCCTGTCAGCCTCGGTCTTAAGATTCCCATGGCCTCCCCAATTGGCATCAGCTCCCCCTCTGATTTTTGGAAGGAGTCCAGCCTGCCCTCTTCTCTCTCAGCAGGTATCATACAAACAGCAACTCCAACCATGCAGGGAAGGCTTGTCTTTCTCTCCCTTCAGGAAATCTTCCAGCTCTAGTCTTGTTATAAGGATCTTGCACTGGCAGTGTTCCGGGAAATAAACACACATTTCTGATAACTCTAAAGATTAAGCCAATGAAATAAAAATTCATTTTGAGACATAAACTGTAAATGACCAGGATTTTCCATGGAAATATTAGCCCTCTGGCAAGAGGCACGGCAGCCCTCAAGTTGACAGTAATTTGCTGCAGTATTGCCAGGCAGTCCTGAAGTCGTTCAGTAGACAAGACATCATCAAATACCACATCTGAATTCTGTTCATTTTATTAGAATGAAAAGGGTAATGCAATTCATTGCCTGGAGAATCGTCAGATGCACAGACATAAACAGAGCTGGCCAGAGGCAAAATTGCTTAGCAAGGGAAGTTTGTCCTCAGGGCCCCTGGCTTGCTTCCTGGGCCTCCCAACTGGTCCTCCCGTTTACAGGACCCCAGTTGTGAATTAACACCAACCTGCTCCCCCTCCCACAGGTTGTGCATTTTAAGTGTGCTCTCTAGTTTGATGATGAGAGGATTAAAAACTCATATTTGCCAAACACCTGCAATGGACCGGGCACATTTTTACAAACACCATTAATCCTTACTGCTTACAATGCAGTCATTCGTTCATTCAAGAAATGCTTACACCAAGCCGGGCACTGTTCTAGGTAACTAGAGATCCAGCAAAAAAGACAAAGGCCCTCCCCTCATGGGCTCTACAGACTAATGGAAAGAAAGATGCAATAAACAAACATTCATAAATGTGAGTCAGGTGGTGACAAGTGCTCTGCAGAAAAATAAAGCAGGGTGAGGGGACAAAGTGACAGGAAGGGATGCTATATACACACAGAGTGACAATGGAGGGCTTTTCAGAGGAGGTAACAGTTGAACAGAGCCCCCCAAGGAAAGGAGCAAATAAGTCATGTTGCTGTCAAGGGAAGAGCATTATAGATGGAAGGAAGGGCATGTGCAAAGGTCCTGAGAGTGCTCGGTGTGTTCCAAGGAGGCAAGTGGGAGAGTGCAGAGTGAATGAGGGGGAGAAATCGGTGAGACGGGGATGGAGAAGAAGTGGAGGGCAGACATGGAAGCGTCTGTGGGTCAGGACAAGGACTCTACAGAGGGAAGTCAGGAGCCATTGGATCTAAGCGAAGGAGCAGCCTTCATTGACCTGGGTGTTTAGAAGCTGGCTCTGGCTGGTGGGTGAGGAACAGGCAATATGGGAACAAGCTCGGAAACAACGGGGCCCATTAGGAGATGGCTGCAGTGACAGGGTGGGGGAGAAATAAAGGTGGCCTGAGCAGAAATGAGCTGAATGGTCAGCCCCGCCCCTCGAGGATAGGTGGTGTGTTCCCACCCTGCAGGGAACCGAGATAACAGAAAGGGTGTGCAATTATCCCAGGCCAGGTGGTTAGCAAGTGGCAGACCTGAGTCCTGCAGGCTGCCTGGCTGCAGAGTCCTGGCTCCTCCATCCTGGCACCAGCTTCTCCATTACCACACCATGAAAAGCACTGCTCTAGGGTGAAGGAATCTCACTCCTCAGGGAGCAGGAAGAAGTGGGATTTGGGGAGGCCAGCGATTTTTCTGGGCTCTTGTAACCTTGCTCTAGCCCTTGCACTGGGAAGGTCCAACCAAGAGTAAATAATACCAGTCAACAATTCTCAGGTTTTTTCTATGGACCCAGCAGTCTTCTGAGTAATCCCCACTTATCATTGCAACAATTCCTTGCAACAGTCCCCATGAAAGAGCTACTCTCATCATTTTCATTCTGCACATGAGGAAAGTGAGGCACAGCCATATTAACTGGTCAAGGTGGCAGGGCTGGAAGGTGAACCCTGGTGGCCCAGCTCCCAGAGTTCCTACTCTTGAATACCATACTTTTTCTTCCTTGAAGAGCTGTTTGCTTTTGATAATGTGCTGAATTTTGGTCTCAGAGACTGAGGTGCACACTCCTGGTGCACGTTTAAATGGCGCCCCATAGACACGAGCCTGGGGGACAATGGAGAATGTCCCTGAGAGGTGGAAGGGGCCCTCCACCAAAGGGTGCTGATGGCAGCTTCCTGCCCAGGGAGGAAGGCAGATGAGATGCCCTCAGGGTTCCCATTCATCTCACAGGGGCTGCTAAGTGTCTCACTATGTCTCACTGGCCTGTCCATGCTGGGGCCCAAGTCCCCCACATGTAGGGAGAGAAAAGTTGAGTCGTTACTATTAAAACCAAAGCTGCCACCTCCCAGTCTTATCTGATGGATGACAGAGATATTCCCAGTCCTTCATCCTTCCCAGTTTTGAAGGGGAAAGGGCAGTAACAGATACAAGGATGAAGGTTTATAAGGAGAGGAAGGATGGGAACAGAGATGGGAGAGGGAGGAGCAGTGGCCATGGGGGTGGGACTCTCAAAGGCAAACTGAACCCATCGGGGGAGAAGGGAGGGGTGGTGTGTGCCCTTCAAGGGAGGAGGAGAGAAGTAGGGAGATACCAACTCTCAAAATACCCTAATCTCACATCCCCGGAAGTCCTTCTTTGCTCTCACCCCTTCCTCTACCCGAAAACCCTTCCCCTCCCATCCACTTGCCTCAGTGGGACTCATTTCTAAGAGCTTCCCTAATAACCCCCTCTCCTTAAGAAGAAATGACCTAACTTCTCTTTATGCTCCACTAAGTAATAAAAATAGACAAGAGAAACAATTATCCTCTCTCTCTCTCTTTTTTTTTTTTTTTTTTTTTTTTGCAGTTTTTTTGGCCAGGGCCAGGTTTGAACCCACCACCTCCATATAGGAGCCAGCGCCTTATTCCTTGAGCCACAGGCGCCGCCCACAATTATCTTCTCTTTATTGAGTTTTGTTTTTGTGTCCATTTTCACTCAGCTTAGCATCAAAATGGCCCTGCAAGATGGATGTTATTATCTCCATTTTATAGATGAGCCATGTAGAGCTCAGGGAAGCAGAGTGATTTGCCCAAGGACATACAGCTGAGTAAGTGGGGTCTGTAATCCAAATCTGGAACACCTGCCTCGGAAGCTTGGGCTGTGCCCTTACTTCCCTAACCACACCCCTACCGAGTCACTGGAGGGCTGGTGCGTCCTCTCAGTCACTTTTGCATCCTCAGCACCCAGTTGGTGCTTAGTAAATATTGATGGAAATGACTCATGGGTGAATAAATGGATGAAAACTGAGTTATAATGAACAGGAGTCTATAAATATGCTCGAATGCACTCACATTGTAAGGAACGATGCTAACAGTTCTTGAAAACTGTTTATTCATTTGATAAATACAAAAAGTGTGTACTGGAAATCCACTGTGTGCTGGGTGTGTGCAATGCAGGGGTGTGTCTTGGGGAATAAAACCATCCTGGTCCCCAACTTAGAGGAGCTCATAAAACAGAGGGGGGAGAAAAACAGAAACAGTAATGTCACGAATGAAAAGATACTTGTATATGATTTTCAAATGGTGAAGAGTACAGGAGACTGAAGAGAAGAACGTGGGTCAACAGAGAGGTTCAGAATGGTTGAATGGAGGTCATCCAGGCAATAACTGGGGGAAAGTGTTCCAGGCAGAGGGAACAGCGTATATAAAACTTGAAGGCAAGACTAAGAGCTTAGCGCTTTCCAGAAACTACCAGAAGACCAGCAAGGCTAGAAAAAAAAAAAGCGCAGGGGGGAGGCGGAAGGACACAGCGCTAGAGACGTAGGCAGGGGCCAGAAGATGCAAAACCTTGAGGGCCTCATTACCTGTTCCCGACCCCAGCCAAAAGGCCATGGGAAATCTCTGAAGGGCATGACTGCAGGACATGAAGCAGGGAAGGGACACAGCTCAATCTGATCCTGCTCCAATGGAGGGGGGGAGGCAGAGAAGGAAGCAAGAAGAGGCAGAGGGTCTCCAAGTGGGAGCCACCTGGACCATTGGAGGTGAGAGTAATGGATGGGCTTGAGATCTCTCTTGGAAATAGGATATTGAGCACAGAAGGTGATATGGACATAACTCATGCAAACCCACAAATGGACTCCTGATGGAGTAAAGGCAGTGTGGGCTTAGAAACCGACAAGATTCTGATCCACCATCTATCTTTCATCTGTGTGGTTTTAGGCAGGTCATTCAATCTCTTAGAGCCTTGGTTTCCTCATCTGGAAAATAAACATAAGAGAATCGGCCTCCACAGGAACATTGCCATCAAATGAGACAATGCATGGTGTATGCATTGTGGAGTATGGTGACCCTCTCCCAGCAAGCCAATATCCCTTTGCCATCCCCAGATACCCGCAGCCTGACTTCTGAGCTGCCCTCCTGACCAGTGGACTTGCCTGCCTTAGTAAACACTTTTTTTTTTTTTAACGAATTCCCATATTCTCCATGCCAAAGAGAAAATGTGGAATGGCTTTGCTGGGAAGCCGTGTGACAACCTGCCAACCTGGTTCCACTAATACTTGTCAGTGACCACAACCTCTCATCACATCAGTGGTAACTCAATTACCAATCCCTGGGCACCTTCAGGCACAAAGCCTCTCCCACGGGTCCCCAGTGTTTTTCCAAGAAGCCCAGGACACAAGTCAATTTCTTCACCGTAATGAGAGCTTTTCACCACCTGAGAGTAGCTATCAAGCATGTGCTAAGTGCAGCCTTGAGGCCCCCCAGGCTGCCTCCCGAGATGAGGCCCTGGCCATCCAGGAGGTACAACATGGACTCTGGCACCAGAGCCTCACGCAGCAGATGTTGTTGCCTTCATGTGGCCCAATTATGATGTTAACGCCCAGGACGTTAATCCCTGGGTCCTTGCCAGCCAGAACCTGCTCTGCTCTCTGGTATAATAATCCAGATCCTCTGGGGGGATCAAGGAAAGGTCTTAAGAATGCCACACTTTTAACTGGTCGGATTCAAAGCACAACTTCCCTGCATCACGTTCAAGGTCTGAGATTGCCAAGTATTTTAGCAGTGTGAATGCCTGCCTGCGTCACCATGGGGCAGTCAGTAAGGATTGATTGAAACTGAGAATCGGAAAATTAAATGTCTTATTCAAGGAAATAAAACACATTCTCAGGAGCTCCTTGAATACAAATTTGCTTGCCTGATACCCAGGCTTTTGAAACTTGTTACATAAATGGTGAGCTCCACAAAAGTAGGGAAAATAGCACAGTGTCTGGCACAGGGTAAATATTTTTGACCCAAATGAGTAGTCCTGATTCAAATTCAATATCAGATCTATGATCTGCCATTTGCCACTTGGTTATCTAAAGGTAAAATACCCACCCCTCTGCATTATCGGTAAAAAAAATTTAACTCTTGTCTTCCTCACCATCTAGAACAACCCTCTGTCTAGGCTGGGTGCCTGCACCAGAGCAGGTCCCAAAGAAATACGACCTAGGTGCCAAATTAAGGAGGGTTTCCTTGAGGTGGTTGACTCTATGAGAATTGGAAGATGCGAGAGCCTGGGAGGATTGGAGAATTGGAGGAAGCTGGCACTGATGTACTTGGAGAGGGGAAAGAGTGGGTGTAGAAAGGGTACTCTGAGGAAAGGGAACGCCCAGCTGCTCGGGAGACTGAGGCAGGAGAATCACCTAAGCCCAAGAGCTGGAGGGTGCTGTGAGCTGTGACACCATGGCACTCTACCGAGGGCGACAAAGTGAGACTTTGTCTTTACAAAAAAAAAAAAGAGGGGAGAGAGAGAGAAAAGGGAACAGCTGATGCAGCAACCTGTGGCTGGATTATGGAGAAAGAGGTGGAGAAGAGTATAAAGAGGTAAGGGTGCAGACAGAGGCACAGCCCAGACAATGAGGTACTGAGCAGGCTGTGTTAAGAATTTTGGTCCTTGGGGCGGCGCCTGTGGCTCAGTGAGTAGGGCGCCGGCCCCATATGCCGAGGGTGGCGGGTTCAAACCCAGCCCCGGCCAAACGGCAACAAAAAAAATAGCAGGGCATTGTGGCGGGCGCCTGTAGTCCCAGCTGCTCGGGAGGCTGAGGCAAGAGAATTGCGTAAGCCCAAGAGTTAGAGGTTGCTGTGAGCCGTGTGACGCCACGGCACTCTATCCGAGGGCAGTACAGTGAGACTCTGTCTCTACAAAAAAAAAAAAAAAAAAAAAAGAATTTTGGTCCTTATTCCAAAAGCAGTGGGAAGTCACTGAAGCATCTGAGGAATGGCAGGGGTGAAAAGGTCAGATGTGACCTTGAACAGACTGGAGAGGAGGGTAGGATACATGCAAAAGCTCTACCCAAGTCTAGATGGGAAGAAGGTGGTGGCTTAGACCAAGGAGGTATCAGCAGAGACGAAGTAAAGAGGATGGATTTGTAAGATATGTAGGACCTAATGGACTGACATGGGGACAAAGGCCAGGGAAATACGAAGGATGGCTCTCAGAATCCTGACCCTCACAACTGCAGGGGGCTGGAGGGCAGGAGATGCTGAGAGAGCACCATGTTGGAGGGATGGAAGATGAGCAACTTGGGAAGCAGGATCAACCATGAGCTCAGGTGAGCCTCGGTGCGACATGCCTCAGAGACATCCAAGCAGGGACATCCTGTGGGGAGTTGGAGATATGAGCAGGAGTTTGGAGATGTCAAGTCCAGAGTTATAAATGTGAGAGTCATTGACGTGAAAGTGATAACCGAAGCTACGGACTTCAGTGGAATTTCTTAGGAACAGACCACATCAAAGGGATGAACCATGATTTACTTCAACAGTCTCCCACTATTATTACATTTGGGTTGTTTCTGTCTTTTGACATTATAAATGGCCCAGTAACAAACATCTTTGTCCTAATTTACAGCTTTTTCCATATTCTATGTTAGTTTTCTAAGTAGCCTCCATTGCTAACATGGTTAGCAATGAATATCCGCTAAGAGAATGAATACAGCATGTTTATTCTCCCCCGAAATGAAATAGAAATTCTTTTGTGATTGGCCATTATTCAAAGTGGCCTATGTACCATTCTCTTGCAATATCTGGGTGATTTATTAAGTGTTCTCTACCTAGCCTGACCAAAGAGACGTTCCTCTGAATTCTAATAGCTAATCCCAGGGATACTCACTCCAATCTTGTCCTTCAGAAGCCTGATATTTTAGGATGTATACCCACATGAAAGATAACTGCCTTCCCCACGATGAGGAACTTGAGGGCTGGAACTGTGTTTTATACTTCTTGAATCCTCCTCACAAATCAATATGTAATGATTACTGTAGACTAACTAGGCAAGAGGATAGTAAAGAACTAATTTCTGTTAAACCCCTGCTTCATACTAACACCTGTTCTGGGAGCTTCAAACACAACAAAATATACTTCAGGGTAATGGTATCTGATAAAACAACTAAACTCCCGAATCCCAGTGGCTCAGTACACAGAAGTTTGTTTCTCACTTTCCTCTAAGTCCAAAACAAGGAGCTCTCCTCCAAACATCCATTCAGAGACCTACGCCTTTCCATTTGTGGCTCTACCATATTGCACACAACTTCTGAAGTTACCACAATCCTTTGCCTCAAAGCAGAAGGGGATGGAGCACACCCCTGGAAGAGGTTCTCATTGTCTAGGCTTGGAAGTGACAGACATCCCATTCATCACAGCCTCTGGCCAGAACTCAGACACATGGTCATGTCTAACTGCAAGAAAGGTTGGGAAATGCAGGCAAGTTGGGTCCTAGACTATAGGAGAAACAGATGGGGCGGCTCATAGTAGTCTCTGACACATGAAGGTAGAAAACCAAAGCCCACAGATGGACAGTAACTTACCTGATGTTGCTCAGCCTATACAAGGGAGAGCTAAGATTCACCCCTAAGTCTGTATAACTCCAAAGTCCATGCTTTTTCCACTATAGCCTACTGACTTGCAATAATCCATAGGGTCCTGTCCTTCTGGGGCCTCTGAGATACATCTATTTGAATCACCTTGGCAATTGTTTAATTTTACATATAACCTAACTTCAAACGCAGTGAGAGTGGCAGATTCACCCTAAACCAAAATGGAGATGTATTTTGCAGATGTAGCCTCTGCTCCTTCCAAATATGTTCCTGGTATACTCCTTTAACAAGTCAATCAACTCACTGACATGCCCTTGCATTATGTAGGCACATATTCCTGTTCTAAAGTCTATGCCTTATAAACTTGACATATTCAGATGCTATGGCTTTTATCGTGAGTAAATTAAAGCTCTTAAAATGTCAGAATGTTTTTGTTTCATTTGACATTCTCACCATAGGTCAAACTGCCTCGAAAGCAGACATGTCTAAATGGTTGTCTAACCATATCGCTCAGAGTGGCTTCTTAGGAAGCCCAGGACGTGTGGTGATTCTGACTGAGGCCTGTGAGCATCAGTAATTCTGTTTGGATCCATTCCCATGTAAGCAATTTACATCCACTGTGTTATGGATCTGGGGCTTGGAAAACCAAAAGGAATCTTGGGAGATCATTGGCTCTCCCTCTTGCTTTGCAAGCATAAACCACAGAACGTTAAAACTGGTAAATAATAATAATAACGACATTAGTAACAATAGCAGTTACCCTCAACAAATACATTCATTCAACAGGTATTTACCGAGATCCCACTTTGTACCAAATACCATGATAGAATCTGAAGATATAACGGTGCATAAAACAAGATCCCTGACCTCATGGAGTTGGCATTCTAGTGGGGGAAAGAGCGAATGCACAGATAAATATATAATGCCTTAGGTGGTGATAAGTGCTCTGAAAAGAGATAAAGTGAGGTGAGAGGATGAAGAGTGAGGCGGTGGGAAGTTGTGAGGTTATGCAGAGTGGCTACAGAGGGCCTCTGTGAGCAAAGAAAGACCTGAAGAAGTGAGGTAGGGAGGCTCCAGGTAAAGGAACAACTAGCAAAGAGGCTGGAAGGGAGGATGTGCTTGGCATTTTCCAGAAACAGGAAGTGGACGAGGTGAACTGGGGGCGAGGGAGCCTACTGGGAAGGAGGACAGATTGGGTAGGGTCTCATTGCTGTGGAAAGGATGCTGGGCTTCATCTGGACTGAGCTAAGGAGCCAGAGGAGTGAGTATAGCTAGAGAAGAGCGGCCTGCAGATGGAGTCCTGAGCACTCCACCATTCGGGGGTCCAGACGATGAGGAGGAGCCCACGAGTAGACCAAGAAGGAGGAGCCAGTGAGCAAGAAGAGAACCAAGCAAGGGGGGTGCCCAAAGGCAAGTAGAGAAGGTCGGGGGGGAGTGAGCAACCAGTCAAATGCCACCGATGATCTCAAGTACGAAGAGGGCGGAAGACTGGCCATATCTGACAAGCAGAAGTCAGTGGTAACCATTTCATGAGGAGAGGATGTCGGGGAGGAAAGACTGAGAGAAGGAGTGCTTGAGAGAAAGCAAGAAAGAAGGGCAGGAGAGAAAAGGGATCTGCAGAGAGAGATTATCTATACAGGCAGTCCCTGAGTTACAAACATCTGATTTATGTACTACTCACACTTATGAACAGAGGCTATGACAGTAAGTCCCTGAGTTACCACCATCTGACTTACATAAAACTCTCACTTACTAACGAGACTATTGCAGGTGATAGGTAAATGTACCTGCTCCAACTTACCTACAAGTTCACCTTAAGAACAAACCTACAGACCTGGGGGCTGCCTGTATATAGTATAGCCTCCCACTGCTTGCTGGGCACAGTACAGGCTCTTTACGTGCGTTTCCCAATTTAATTCATGGGACTACCTTGGGGAACGGTTGTTTTCACCGTTTTACAAATGAGGTTCAGGGAGCTCATAAGTGTGAGTGCTGGATTTGGCCTTCGTGTGTCCCAGACCCCAAAGCTCCCAGCTTCGTTCCTCTAGGATAGCCTATGCCTCTTAGAGGTCACTTGGAGCAACCAACACAAAATGAATTCCTGCTTTTAAAAAATCTGAGAAAATAGGTCATTCAGCTTCTCTTTGAACAGTGTTTGAATCATGCCAATGATTAACATCTCTCCTTTCGATTTTTAACTACAGCAAAATTCCATAATCTACCCTGTACATGGCCACATAATATAGTATGCTCTTCAAGAAAGTTCTTCCTTTCATGACTCCATTTCCTTCCTCGTTAAAAGTTTTATTTGAATAAGAAAATGATCCTATTGATAACAACTCTCAGAAGAGTGTGACTGTTGCAGTTTTTCCATATCAGCCCCTAGCCTGGGTCCAGCACTAGCCAGAAAGCCCACGTTCCCACCAGAAAAATCCACTGTGTTGTCCCACTGGTCCTTGTATTTGTTGAGATGTTTTTAGTTGCAAGTAAGAGAACCACCAAGTGGCTTCCCAATAAAGAAATGGGCTGCTCACATACCTGGGCGACTCCAGCTTCTTCACCCGTTTCTCTCATGGTCCTCAGCCTGGCAGCCAGACACGTCCATTGCTGTGGGGCTGCACAATCCCAAAGGACAACACCCAGAGGACCAGAAAGGGTCACTTAGGGATGTTCTCAGATGAAAGCAAAGACACCGCTTTCCCAGAAGCCCTCAGAAAACCTCTCCTCCAATCTCATTGGCCCAAGTCGGTCACATGACCATTCTCAGATTAATCGTTGGCCAGGGGTAGTTTACCCACATACACGGGAGACAATCCCCTGTATGGGGTGGGGTCTTCTTCCCTTGAAGGACCAGGTCCACTCAGAGGAAAGAGAGAGTGCTGTGAGGAGGGAGGAAAGGCCAAATGGACACAGGAGAAACGGCACATCATATCTACCTCATCTCAGTCCGTAACTACACGCACCTCCTGAATCTTCGCCCTGCTCCCCACTGCAGTGGCGTGAATGCAAACACCACCCAGAAAACATGAGTCCCTCATCACCACCTCCCTCATCTCACACGTGCACCGAGTCACCGTGTCCTGCCTCTTCCCTCATTCCATAAGCACTTGTCTACTTGTCTCACTCCCATCTGACTTCAGGCTCACCAACTCTGCCTGGACAATCAGAACAGCATCTGAATTTGTCCCTCTGCTTCCCGCCACATCCTTCCAAAGGAGCCTCCACTTCAGTCTCAAAACAAGAAAAAAAAACCTGACAGTGTTCCACCTTAGAAAGGGCCTGTTGGCCCTCTCACAAGCCAACAGGATTCTTCATGTCCTTTGCCTGTCCTTCAGGCCATCCCCTGCCCCTTCCCATGAACCTGGGTTTGTACCATACTGAGCCATATTAAATTCTCAAAAGCTTTCTATCCATAAACACAGCTCCTTTTCCTCACCTTGATAAATGGCCACCATCTGCCTGCTGCTTGTGCAAAAATCTTAAGAGTTATTATTGGTGTCTCTTTTCTTCTCCCATTACATCTAATCCTTCTGTGGGTAATATTAACTCTGCCATCCTTTGTCTACATCCACCACTTGTACCTCCACCCAGGCCACCATGACTTCCCATGGAGTCTGCCACAGTAGCCAACCAACTGGCCTACCCACCCACTGCTGCCCTTTGCCAACTGTTGAGTTCTCACCAGAGCCCACAGCACTACACCCTCTGGCCCCTGCCCACCTCTCTGACCACATCATCTCTCCCACTGTTTCCCTCACTAACTGCCTTCCGATCCTTGCAGACACCAAGCTTATTCCCCCTAAAATCCCTTATCTTTGCTGCTCCCTGCCCCTGTAATATACTTCCCCAGGTCATAGCATTGCTGATACAGGATGCCCGCCATGCTCTCAGATCACATACTTTCTTATGGTCTTCACGACACCCATCACCATTTGAAAGCCTCTTTTTCGCTGATTTGTTTGCTTGTTTGCTCCTTGTGAAGTCCCTAGAGCATGAGCTCTCAGAAGGTAGAACATTATCTGGTCCACCAGGTCTTTGGGAACCTTGGGAACTTGTGTCTGGAATTCAGCAGGAGCTCACTATATGTGTTGAATGAATGAACTAACGACTCTCCTACCTGTCCGGCTTGAATAGCCAACCACCATTTACCTGTGTAGCTCCTCCATGGCCTTCAAACTCAGCTCTGCCAATCATCAGCTCACACGCAGGCGCAGATACACATATGCAGATACACATATGCGCGGTTGGTTTCCTCTCCCACAATACCACTCAACATTTACGTCATCTCTGTAAGTAGCTACGGCCCTTCCTCCATGCTCTGAGCTCCCAGTGCATGGGGCTGTCTTTCCGCTCTGTATCTCCATCACCAGCTCACAGCCTGCCCAGAGAAGGCACTGGCTGATGGCCTTTTGAATGAATGAATGAATATATTCTTCCCTAATATTTAAACCTTTGGTTATTCCTGAAGAAATTAAATTAAATCAAATCCATATACCCATTTCACTCAATCAGTCTCCAAGTTTGAGATTTGGGGTGCCTCCTAATTCCATCCAAATGTTCCTTTAAGTCCTTACTCTTGAAAATGCCATGAAGGCTGTGTTGAACAGTTTGATGAGAATATTTCAGATTGTATATGAAACCAGCACATTGTACCCCTTGATTGCACTAATGTACACAGCTATGATCTAACAATTAAAAAAAAAAAAGTCCTTACTCTTGCTATCACAGGCTAACACTCCCCTGAATCATTTCAGATCCGGAGCCTCCCTCAACGTTGTATTTCTGATTGGTTGCTATTTGTGTTGATAGTTGTCAGATTTTTTTTTATTTATACCAAGCTGTCCTTGGAGGTTAGTTTACTGGATCCTCTCAATCTAACACCTAGAAAGAAAAGAAAATGACTTGCCTGTAAATCGTTTTTATTGAAGGTATGCCATAAAACAGATCTTTCACCTCTCCACTCTCTCCTGAGATTTAAGGATTCTTGGTTTTTATTGTTGTCTTTACCCCTCATTTCAAAAGGATGGAGCAGTGGGGGACATGAGCAGCTTATTAGCTCCACCCTGGAGGACGGGGTGGGTTCACGCTTTCCTGCCAATGGACCCAAACAATCAGAGCTTTCAAGGGAGTTCTTGACAGTTTCATACCAGAAACACACACCCAGCTGAGGATATTTATTATGTGGCACACATCCACAGAGCCGAAATTACAGGCCATTTTCTCCTACCTGTCCCTTTCATTTGACTTCTGGCAGATGTCCACAGATAAAACCACCAATTTCCACCAGGAAAGCAGAACCCTAAGTATAAATAAGAGAGGACTTCTGGGGTGCCTACAGAGGGAAACTTTCCCTTGCTCATTTTAACTGCTGTTTCCATTCATAGGAGATGGTGTAGAGCTGAGGCATTTGCAGGAGAGAATATTGCAGAAAATCAAACAAACATTCCCTCCTCCAGTTCCCCCTACCCCCTCTCTAATTTCCATCCTAGCTAGGGTGTTTATTAAAGTCCATGAGAAATTGCTTAATGCTGTGCTTTGTCTCTGCACACACTAGAAGCGGTGTACCTTTCCAAGACATCTCGTCTTCAAATAGCTACCCTTTTTTATAAATAGCATGTATTATTCTCCGATTGTGTAAGCAAAACAGGCTCATTATGAAAACTTTAGTAAATACAGAAAAGTATAGTTAAAATAATTCCTTCTCACCCAAACAAGCCTTGATAACATTTTAGGAAAAATCCTGAAAGTTCTTTGTCTTTTTTTTCTGTGAATACAGATCTATATCTTAAGACTCAGATCATATTGGATACGCAATTTTATGTTTTCTTATTTCTTAACATCATATCAAACATTTTCCATGGCCTTAATCTTTGAAACCTGACTTTGAAAACATAATCCCATTTTGTTAGCCTTAAAATCCATTTTAGATCAAATAAAATCAAAGTTCTCAGGTGACAACAACCCAGCTGCCCCAAAGTGTGACATGAGCCCCTGAATTCAAAATCAGAGTCATTCATGTTAACCTGGTGGTCTCCATGGTAACTTTCCAACAGGAAAGACTGTGATGAGTTTAAAGTGACTAAGCCTGAGAATGTAGAACTCAAAGCCCAGCTGGGGGTTGCCTTTCTCTCTGGATTAGAGGAATACCGGCAGTTTTCACTTCTTCTATTATTCCCTTCTAGACCAACTAAATGTGTTACCGCGAGCATGCCTTGCTTTTAAAATCAGAAATAAATCATAATGCTATTTTCATGTCGGAAGCAAACTATACCTAATTATATATTTGCTTGGATTCCCTCATTTGCTGTGGACACACACCCCTGCCCCTCCCACCACTCTAAGCACACAGCCTCCACGCCCTCCCCATAACTCCTTCTTCCCCTCCCCCCGCCCCCAGGGCCTGGGAGGGTGTGCGGGGCTTTCTCCTGATGCCCTAATCTCTTCCTATCTGTCTATAGCCCACTCGTCTCCAGCCTGATGTCAGGAGACAGCATTGTTCAGCAAAAAGGGAGACAAACTTTGACGGAAACAGGCTTTGCTGTCAGAAGAGCTGTGTTACTTCCTATCTGTGTGGCCCTGACCAAATCACTTCACCTCTCTGAACCTCAGTTTCCTTATTTATAAAATAAGGAAATTTATAAAATAAAGATAAGGAAACCCAGCTTGCAGGACCACACTGTGATTAAACGAAGTCAGCTTGCACCAAATAAACGCCTGTTCCCACCTACTGCACTGATCGTCTTTTGGGCCTTAGTTTTCCTCTGCAACCATCAGTCCTTCCTCCGGCCAAGACTGAGGCTAAGACCTCCTTAACTATAACTCCAGACTCTCATGCAGCCAGGACTTTTCTGCTGGATAAAGCAGTATTTTTAACATCAGAGCCAGAAACCCTCGCAAAGGGCTGGGAATCTAGTTTCAAAAGCAAACCATTGAACAGACGAGAACCAAAATATTACTCAACTCTAAGAAAGCCCTCCCCTGGCTGTTTAAGGTTCTCAGCTCGTCTGTGCAGTGCAGCCACTGTGAATGCCTGTGCATTCACAACCACCTTCCATAAGTATTGTCTTCATTGATAAAAAGAGGAAATAGAACAATGAAACCCTGACAGTTTCTATTTTCTGATCCTGCATTTCATCCGGTTAAAAAATAAGAAGAGGAGGAGGAGGGGGAAAGAAGGAGGAAGAGGGAGGAAGGAGAAGAGGATAAGGATAAGAAAAAGTGGTATGGATCAGATGATTCTGTAAAAAGATAAAAAGAAAGAGAAGAGCAGTCAAGAATGAATTAGGTTGATGCTGTCATCCTTTGCCAGAGAAGCAAGCTTGGGTCAAGCATTTAAGTGACTCTTTCAGAAACTAAAACAAGTCAGCATCAGAAATAGGATTAGAATTTGGAGGTCATAGTTAGTGTGCAACCGCTACTAATTTTAAAGTGTCGATGCAAATTTATAGCCAAGGTTTAAGGTAGCTAGCTCAATCTGCCAAATTTGTCGTGCCTGTGCCTTTAAATTCTCCAGCAGCTGTGCCAGTTTCTGATACTGAGCAGCATTAGCCTTTTCCTCTCTCTCTCTTGTTTTGCTTTTTTCCAAGAAAACAACTAGAGGAAAAAAAAAAAAAAATATATATATATATATATATAGCCAAATTACTTTCAGAAGGTTTTACTAAGAGTTATTTTTTTAACTGCAGTTAAAGATAAACAAGATTTCTCCAAAGCCGAGCTATTTTATCATGTTAGACAAAACATAATACAGTTCCTTTTTAAAAACCCAGATTAGCCACTATCGTTGGTGATTATCTGGATGTCATACATTACAGTTTGCAGAATGTGGCAGCCTACTACCTACTTGGATGAATCCTCCATTTACTCCACAGTATTTTCTGAACACAAGTCTGTAGGAAGTGCTGTCTAGACCCTAGGGACACCAACAAAGACAAATGAAGAGTGCCACTGCCCTGCCCTAAAGGACCCTACCTCCAGCAAGGGGACAGGGAGGCACACAAGCAACTTCAAGACTGAACCTGAGTTCCAAATTATAGAGTCAAGAGAGACAGTCTCATCCAACCCTCCATTAAAATGAGGCTCTGGCTGGGCATGGTGGCTCACACCTGTAATCCTAGTACTCTGGGAGGGCCAGGTGGGTGGACTACCTGAGCTCACAAGTTCGAGACCAGCCTGAGCTAGAACAAGACCCAATCTCTGAAAATAACCGGGCGTTGTGGTAGGCTCCCATAGTCCCAGCTATTCAGGAGACTGAGGCAAGAGAATCACTTAACCCCAAGAGTTTGAGATTGCTGTGAGCTGTGACACCACAGCACTCTACCCAGGGCGACAAAGTGAGACTCTGTCTCAAAAAAAAAAAGAATCAGGCTGGGGTGGGGGGGTTGGTGCTCTTAACAGCTTCCTAGCCACCTTGAAGGCGTTTGCCAGGCGTTTCCCAGGGCACTAGGAGCAGATTCAAAGAAGGGCCACAGAGACAGATGAAGGGAAACTGGGAATTCAGAAAGAGGGAAAATGACATGCAGGGAGCCAGTTAGGGCGGGCTTCACCGGCACAGATTTGGGAGGCAGATAGACCTGGGTTCCACCCCACCTCCGACCCTCAGGCTGAGCACTGTGGGTAAGCGGCCTCACTCTTCTGGGCAGAGTGCTTTCTCATCTATAAAAGCCAAACCATAAGTCCCCCTACCACATCAGTTTCCCTCAGGACTCGGAACTCTCCCGGCTGTGACAAGTGTGCAGTCGGGGCTGTGTAAAGAAGAGCAATTGCTCTCAGCACCAGTAGGGAGCTGAGAAGGGGCAAAACCCCTCACCCTGGCCCATGGCTTTGCCTCAGACCATCCCCTCCACCTCCCCTGCAGACTCCCAGCGTTCACAGGTGTGCAGGTTTGGAAAGGATTTTTTTTTTTTGAGACAGAGTCTTATTTGTTGCCTCAACTAGAGTGCAGCAGTGCAACCATAGCTCACAGCAACCTTGAACTCCTGGGCTCAAGGAACCTTCCTGCCTCAGCCTCCCAAAGTATTGGGACTACAGGCTCCCACCATCATGCTGGGCTGATTTTTCTGTTTTTAGTAGAGAGGGGGTCTCACTCTTGCTCAGGCTGGTCTTGAACTTCTGAGCTCAAGCAATCCACCCACCTTGGCCTCACAGAATGCTAGGATTACAGGCATGAGCCACTGCACCCAGCCTGGAAATGATTCTTGAAGTGTCTAGAATTCCAAATCATAAACCCCCAGGAGCCCAGTCCCTTGCCATCTGAGGCCCCAGGGCAATAAGTTCCCCACTCTGGGCATCCTCAGGGCTTTAAGAATGAATGTGTCTTAGGCCTGGTGCCTGTGGCTCAAGCAGCTAAGGCACCAGCCACATACACCTGAGCTGGCAGGTTCGAATCCAGCCCGGGACCCGCCAAACAACAATGATGGCTACAACCAAAACATAGCTGGGCATTGTGGTGGGTGCCTGTAGTCCCAGCTACTTGGGAGCCTGAGGCAGGAGAATCGCTTGAGCCCAGGAGTTGGAGATTGCTGTGAGCTATGATGCCACAGCACTCTACCCAAGGCAACAGCTTAAGGCTCTGTCTCAAAAAAAAGAGAGAGAATGGATGTCATACCAAAAAAAGAGAGAATGAATGTGTCTTAATCATGCAGGGGGAGGGCTCTCCCTGTGAGAGTAGTACAGTCCACAATCTGTGAACAGAAAGGCCCGTGGAGAACATTGAGGCCAACCCTATCTTGGAGTCACCAGAGAGGTCAGGCAACTTGCCCAAAGTCATACAGCATTGTCAGGGTGACCTAGGTGGAGGCTCCATCTCATCATCTTGACAGCAGAGATTATAATTGGGATTACTGGGAGGATTCAGTGAAATTTTGCAGCAGAGAATTTCACACAATGGCCCACAATGCCTCAATGAATGATGCTGATAGCAGCCATTATTACCATCATCATCATCATCACCACCACCATCATTATCAGCAGCAGCAGCTTTTACGCAATTTCTCAGACTCCTGGTGAGTGACTTGAAAGGGAGTGACACTCCCTTCCAGTGACTTGAAACTCACTCTTTGAGCCTTAGTCTTTCTGGGTTAATTACCAGCTAACAAAGCCTTAGCTGAGCACTCATAGCCTAACTCACAATGAATGCCATAAGGTAGATATTCCTGTTGCCCCAGAGAGAGAAACTAAGTTCAGGACAATTAAGTCACATGCCCAGGACTACGCCACCAGGAAAGGGCAGAGCTGTGATTTTTGTCCAGGCAGTCTGGCCCCAGCGTATGCGTGCCAAATGCTATACTGCCTGTAACACTTCAAAATCTTCTCCACAGTTATGCCTCCAGTAATAATTCAAATCTGAGGAGTGAATGAGGAAGATGACCTGTCTTACCTTTTAAGTAATTTAATGTCTGAGCAGGGCTGGTATACAGCAGGGGCCTAAAAACTCCCTCCTCCTGGAGTTTCAGAGCTGAATCTGTACTTTCACTGGGCACTTTCTGCCTCTGGTCCCCACCCGTAGACGGCTTGTGTCCGGACACAGTGCTGGACTTTCTTTTCCTATTCTAAAGGCAGGGAAGTAAGATTTAAACCAATGGCTCTCCAGTTGCAGTCCTCAGACCATCAGCACTCGGGAAGTCGTTAGAAAAGCAGATTGTCTGGCTTCACCCCAAACCCAATGAACCAGAAATTCTGGGGGTAGAGTCCAACAATCTGTGTTTCAACAAGCCCTCCAGGAGATTCTGATGTACACTAACAGTCGAGAACTGCTGACAGAGTCTCTCGTGACACACCTGGCGTGTGCCTCGCACATCACAGGGACTCAGGAAATAATGGCTGAGCCAACTGTATGGGTCTGAATCCTTCCCCACCACTGACTAGCTAAGCAACCTGGGGCAAATCCCTTAACTTCCCTGCAGTTTCCCCATCTGTAAACACGGAATGATCGCAGTGCCTACTTTGCAATGGTGTTGGGAGAGTTAAACTAGATCACAGATATGAAGCACTGAGCAGAGTGAGTGACAGGTAGCAAACACTCAGTAAATGTCACCTGCTGTTCAATTGTTCTTGTCATTGGCAAATAGTGGACCATATGCGCGCCCACTCAAAGTGGGGGAAGATAGTGCAGCTTGCCTGAACCTGCAAGTTTGTCTTAAATGGCTGAAGCTCCCACTGTCTTTTTGATGCAGCTCTGGGCAAGAAATCTTTACTGGGCATCTACTATTTGCTAGCACTTTTAGGATTCTGTGACGCCAGGATGAATAAGACTATCTCGGGAGATAAATGCCCCCACACCGCACGGGCTGGGAGAGGGTATGCAGCATGGTACCTGCGTGTGCACGGAGCAGGCCGGGACAGCCCCAGCCGTGTTTGCGTCCATGCACATATGTGCACACACACACACACACACGCTCTCTCTACTTAATCTTTGATTTTTTTTTTTTTTTGTTAATAAAAGGCACAGTTGCTGTGGCTCACTCCTAGCACACTGGGAGGCCAAGGCTGGAGGATCACTTGAGCTCAGGAGTTGAAAGCCATCCTGAGCAAGAGCAAGAACTTGTCTCTACTAAAAATAGAGCTATTAGCTGGGCACCATGGTGGGTGCCTATGGTCCCAGCTACTCGGGAGGCTGAAGCAGGAGGATCCCTTGAGTCCAAGAGTTTGAGGTTGGACAGCACCGATGCATTCTAGCCTGGATAACAGAGTGAGACCCAGTCTTAAAACAAACAATAAAAAAACCACTTACAGACATTAGGGATAGGATTCATTCTGTTCTACTGATTTCTCCTTTTTATCAGTTTCAAGAATGAGCTTAATTCCTATTAGGTATCTATAAGTCATTCATCCAGGCACTAGGCTTAATCCAAAAGCAAACCATTTTTGCCTGTAAATTGCTTCCATCTCATAAGATGTAAGATTCCTAAAGACAAAAATCTGTTGCCAGAACAGACAGACTTGGACTAAGAAATCCAGCAGCCCTGGTGCCTGGGTGAAGTCAGCTCTCACTCAAATTCCAGTAGCAAGGAAGGCTTCCCAGAGGAGACACGATCCCAGTCAGTCTTGAAGGATGAGCACTAGAATAGTAAATGTTCATTCCTTTGTGAGTTTCTCCAGGCCTCTGGCCAGATGCAAGAAAGAAGCTGTTGGATAATGCAAATGTGACCCTACACTGGCTCATGGACTCCCATGCTGAGTATGTAATGGGCATGTCTCATGTGGGCTCCATAACAAACCCAATAGGCAGCCACACATTGCCACCAGTATCATTTTACAGAGGAGCAAATAAAACCCAGAGAGATAAAGCAACTTGGCCAAAGTCACACAGCCAGTAATTGATATTGCTAGGATTCAAATCTGGGGAATCTCATTCATAAGTTTGTGCTCTTAAACACTCCACCATGTCACAGAACAAGTGAACTGACAGGGGGGCCAGAAGAGATTTTCTATGTGGCGATGATTTCTTTGAAAGAAAAAGGAAAAAAAACATTAGAATCCTTTTTCTCCCAATGTATCCATGTGAACATGTTTCTCTCAATCCGGGGAGCGTCTCTCTGGGGCCTGGGTTTTGCTGTCACTTAGTTGAGAGTCATTCAGTTGCCTCCCAGAGGACCACCTGCCTTAAGTTCTCACACCAGGAAAGGAATGCTTCTCTGAGCCACTTTCCTTCTGCAAACAGATCTGGAAGATTTGTACTGAAAGGTGAGGTGTCCAATTACTTGTCTTTGCTGGCCTGCTCTGTTGTAATCTGAGCAGAGTCACAGAAGATGAGGTAGGATTTCCCAGAGTCTATTAGCCCTTCCCGGACTCAGCAGTCCAGGCAGCGAGCGTGTGTATGCACACACTTGTATGTGTTTTCTAGCTGATGATAATCTCTTAAAATCCACTTAAGCATAACTGGCTTATGAGGATCGGTACAGGCGCCTTCCAACCCAGCACGGCTGTGCCATTCCAGCGCCTGAGTTTGTCTTTGTGTTTACATAGAGCAATGACCCCAAGTGACAGCATTTAACTTTTAACAGATTGATAAACATGTCCAGCTGCCACTAGAGTGGCATGTATGTCCAAATTTTCAAGCGACAACAATTGGCCCTCAGATTGAAATCTTTTACCTTGTAAAGACTACACTTCTCCCTTCTAGTCTGTCTCAATGGGAAGTGGAGAAAAACACTTTCACTTCTTAAATTACCTGATGAATGGAGACTTTGATTCTACCTCACAACAGTAGCATCAGGGCTGAGTGTGGTGCTTCGTGCCTATAAATCCTAGCACTTTAAGAGGTGGAGGGGGGAGGATTGTTTAAGCTCAGGAGTTCGAGACCACTGTTGCCTGGGCAACAAAGTGAGACCCTGTGCCTTCAAAAAAATAATGATTTTTTAAAATTACCAGGTGTGGGCTCGGCGCCCATAGCACAGTGGTTACGGCACCAGCCACATACACCACCGCTGGCGGTTTCGAATCTGGCCTGGGCCAGGTAAACAATAATGACAACTGCAATTAAAAAAATAGCTGGGTGTTGTGGTTGGCGCCTGTGGTCCCAGCTACTTGGGAGGCTGAGGCAAGAGAATCGCTTGAGCCCAAGAGTTTGAGGTTGCTGTGAGCTATGATGCCACAGCACTCTACTGAGGGTGACATAGAGATACTCTGTCTCCAAAAAAAAAAAAAATTATCAGGTGTGGTCACATGCATCTGTAGTTCCAGCTGCTCAGGGCAACTGAGGCAAGAAAATTGCTTGTGTCCAAGAGTTTGAGGCTGCAGTGAGCTATGATGACACACTGCACTCAAGCCCAGGCAACAGAGTAAGGCTCTCCAAAAAAAAAAAAAAAAAATGGTACATCAACATCACTGGGCAGGAAATTTACTGCCTTCATTATCACAGACTAATGAGAAAATGTCAGAGGCAAATGTGGATGGCAGGCTACTATCGTGGTGATCTTTATGTGTGAGGGTCTTGAAGTGATTCAAAGTGAAGACCAAGGTAGACCAACAGAGTCGCACCTGGTCCATGCTGACCAGAACACAGTGAACTCAAAAGACACTCCCGCAAAACAACAGCAGCGTTGCATTAAATCAATGTCGTTCATTTGAATTCTATTAGTATCACAACTCCACATTTCCTTGGTAATTTTGTTTACATTTGACAATTGTATAAGAGCTGTAAGCGTGAGCGTAAGAAATTTGCACCTACTGATCTGTTTTTACATTTTAAACATCAGAATTTTTAAAAATTTGTCATCCTACAGTGCTGTGAGAATTCGGTTCATTTAATACATCCCTACCGCTACTCAAGTTTGAGAAACCCTCATGGAATGAGCACAGAACTGGGGGCCTGATAGAACTGAGGTGAAATCCTGCCTCTGTGGGCTCCTGGGCAATCCCTTGACCTCTCTGGGCCTCAGTTTCCTCAGCTAAATGGAAATCACTATGCACAAGCTGGCTGTGGGAATAAAGCAGATCTTTTATGGAAAGTGCCAGGTAATAGTAGATACCCCTAAAGTCCATTCTGTGCCCTTTTCTCTACTCTTTGTCCCCATTTGCACGCCATTCTGTTGTTTTCCTCCTTTCAAAAGTGGAGGATGGGCCGGGGGTGGCAGCCACATTTAGGGTCGTCAGCTCTTGCCTGACTGTGTCCATTTCGTTCTTTCTGTCAGGACCAGCAGGAGGCAAGCCCTGGCAGACAGCAGGAAGGCAGACAGGTAGAGGAGGCTCCTAGTACATGCAGCTGCCACCCGCCTTCCAGGAAGGCAGAGCCAGTCGCTCATGTGAGGGCAGAAGCAGACCTGGCAGCGGATCGGGGCAGCCTCTGCAGCCGGGTCGTGACAGAGGAGCAGCTGCCTCTGAGGGGCCCTGCAGGCGCACTTGGCTGCTTTCCTCTGGGTTTCACCCAGTTTCCAGTCCAGCTGCAGACGTGACCATATGGCAGCAATCTCCTCTTTGGGAAGAAAGGGGAGGTTGGTCCTACCAAGCCCTAAAGGGAGCAAAGTCTTAGAGGAGAGGCTGCATCCTGACCCAGAATCCTGAAACCCCTCTAAAAGGCACCTGATGTCACCAACACACAACTCACAAGTCACTACCTGTCCCTCCCCACTTCCCTCCACCTCCACCTAGGATGATGTTGGACCACATAAAACCAGACAATCATTCAGCACTGATCAGCTTCTACAGCCAGGCAGCATTGCACAGCCCTCATGTTAGCACCCTTGGCCTGCACCTAAAACACGTAGGGTTTTGAAGCTTGGGATTGCTGGCTAACAGTTACCAGGCCCTAGAATGCAGCAGGTGCTCAACATAAATTGTCTCAATTAACATTCCCAGAAATTCTCAAGAGCAGGAGTTATTACCCCATTCTACAGAGGTTAGTAGTCTTAGAGAAGTAAAGCAGAGAGGTAAAGTCCAAGTTCAGTCCTTT
The DNA here is from genome assembly GCF_027406575.1 of Nycticebus coucang. NCBI lineage: Eukaryota > Metazoa > Chordata > Mammalia > Primates > Lorisidae > Nycticebus > Nycticebus coucang. The sequence goes on from NC_069782.1 coordinate 11,698,232, forward strand.
GGCTGTCTGGTTCTAAAGGCCACACCCATCCCACCATTTTGTCCTTTGAAATTCAGATGGGAAGAGGAGACTGACATTCTACTGAATACCCACTAGGTGCTGGGGATAGAGATTTTACCAGATTTCTTCCTTTTATCTTCTAAATATGCCTATGTGATAGATAGATCATACACCTTTTCCAGATGAGGAAACAGACTCAAATGAATTGGGTCATTGGCACAACATGAACTAGCTGGTAAGTGCCAATGCCTCAGTCACACCAGCTCTGTCTGCTTTTGAAAGCTGTGCACTTCCCCTACCCCAGCCTCCTCCTCTGTGGGGACCAGATGACAGCGCAGCCACCACATCGAGATGGACGCAATAGCTCTACCTGCCATCAGCACTCATCCATGGAGCACCTGCTTTGCTTTGCTAGTGCCCTGTGCTAGCTTCCCTAGAGGATTTTTTTTTAAACAGCTTCTGCTCCTAGTCTCCCAAATCATCCATCTAGACAGTTAAGTCATGAAACATGAAGAAAGAGTACTAAATATACCAGTGCTCTGAGAGACTGGAAGACGGAGAAGTCCACCAGCCTCAACATCAATTCCTCAAGGAGCACCCAGACCAGGGTGCATCCCAGTTACACGTCCCGGAACCCCCCACACTCTCCTTCCCAGCACCCAGCACGTGCACCAGCACTCAGTCATGTTCCGTGTGCCCCTCCTGGCCCGTGTGGTCCTTGAGGGTAGGGGTGGTCTCTGATTCATTCTCCACTCTCTCCTCAGAGCCTGGCATCCCAGCACCTAGCACCCTGCCTGCCACAGAATAGAAAAGAAATAAATCGTGACAGAATAAATGAATAAGGAATGAGTCAGGAAAGACTTCATTGAGGAGGAAGGATTTTAGCTGTGCCTTAAGGAACAGGGGAGACTCAAATAGGCCGTGAGAAGAGAGATAGCAGTTGAGGAAAGAAGAACCTCATGAACCAGCCAGGCAGGACCAGGTAGGGTGGTGATGCCAGCCAGATATCCACGTGGGGAGCAAAACGTGTATCGACCTCTGCCTCACATCATGTAGAAAATCGTCAATTCCTAATGGATTACAGATCAAAATGTGAGCAGAAAACAATGAAACTTTGTCCACACCTCCATTAGCAATAAGCCATCTGGTCTCCAGGGACTTACACTCTCCTTAAAGAGACTGATCAACGTGACAAATTGGACACAGTAAAAGCCTGTGACTCAACAGGCCCTAGACTGTATGGCGTGGCCTCGCCAGGACAAACCCCGATTCTAAAGACAGATATTCAATATGAGTCTTACCTAAAGTGAAATTGAATGAAAAATGCATCAGGAACTCAAAGATGAAATTCTAGTAAGGGAAGATTTCAATAATGAGTCAGTATTGGTTGGGCAAGGTGGCTCTTACCTGTAATCCTAGCACTCTGGGAGGCCAAGGAAGGAGGATCACTTGAGCTCAGGCGTTCGAGGCCAGCCTGAGCAAGAGTGAGACCTCCCTCTCTTCTAAAAATATAAAAATTAGCTGGACTTGGTAGCGGACACCTAAGGTCCCAGCTACTCAGGAGGCTAAGGCAGGAGGATTGCTTGAAGCCAGGAGTTTGAGGTTGCTGTGAGCTAGGCTGAGGCCATAACACTCAAGCCTCGGTAACAGAGTAAGACTCTGTCTCCCAAAAAAATGTCAATGTTAAAATGACTCAACAGTAGTAACTACCATTTACAGAGTGCTTGAGAAGTATGCACCAGGCACTTCTCTGAACATTTCACCAAATTAACTCCTCTGACTTTGACCACTACACTATGGGAAGTGTACTTTTCTTATCTCTATGCCACAGATTTAGAAACCAAAGCAACAAGAGGTTAAGTAAATCAAGGATATTGTCACTCAAGGGACACAAGATTTAGAGTCAGATGACCTAAGTTTATGAGTTGGGGGTCTTTGGGGCAAATGATTTTATTTCTCTGAGCTTTGGGTTTGAAAAACAGGGGAGATAAAGATCCCATCTACCATATATGTAGTTGTGAGGATTAAATAAACACACTTCCTTACCTTGAAATGCAGTAAACCAGTGAGTTTGTAAAGTAACACTATTGTGACATGATTTCTCTGGAAAACAGAGGGCTAAATCAGACAGTGTTCCAAAGATTTATTCAGACCTTCCACCCATATTTCCTGAGCACCTGCTGAGTGCCGGGCACAGTTTTAAACATGGGTGCTGCAACAGTGAGCACAGTGAGGCCTCTGCCCTTGGGGATCATTCGTTCTCATGGGGAGGGGGCGGTGACAAATCGCAAAGCCACAAACAAATGAAAATGCGATTGAATGCTGGCGAGTGAGAGGGGATAAGAGAATAAACCTGGCTGAGGGAGGAGAGGATGGCAGTCAGGATTTCAGGGCAAAGCAGAGACCTGCATGAACAGATGGCCGAGAGCCCAGTGGCTGCAGGGCAAAAGCATTCCAGGCAGGCGGCCACCAGGCAAAGGCACCGCTTGGTTTGTGGGAGGAGAGACTAGGGGGCCAGTGTGGCCGAGCAGGGGCACGGGGAGAGCAGCAGTTGAGTGCAGTGGCCATTGAAGACTAACCCAGGCAGGGCCCTGCAGGTGTGGTACCCGAGAGACACGCAGCCCACACACTGGGCATCAGTTCACACCATTAGCTCCCGGGCTCCTGTGGGTGAGACCCCAGCCAATCTCCACAGACCCTGTACCCACGCTCACGCTCCTAACCAATCACACGCAACCTCACATGCTGTGATGGGCGTGTGGCTGTTAATACACTCATTCAATTCATTCATTCCCCAGATATTTGCTGGGTAGCTGGCACAGACTCAGGCCCTGGCTGAGATTTGGGGGGGGGGGGGCGCTTTGGGAACAAACACGCACAGATCCTGCTCCAAGGGTATGCATCCCCTAGAGAGGGGCATAGGAAGTAAACCGAGTCATGGAGCCTGGTGACGGAGCCCTGGTTCTCCGTCTGGCACCACTTAAGAGGTGAGGCAAGGACAAGAGTAGCTGGGAAAGAAGACATTGGTTCTGCCTCCAGCTCCGCAGCCTCCTCCTCCCCGTGCAGCAGGTCCAAGCCCTGTGTCAGTGCTCTCAATTCCAGATCGCAGCTGGTAATGGGCAAATGGATCATTGCAAACCTCAGAAAATCCCCAGCCCTCATTTGAGTCAATAGGTGCAATCTCTTCCCTCCACAAACTTCTCAGTACCTGCACTAAGTCCGGGAAAATTGATTATGGCATCTCTGTCCCCAGTACTTATTGCTCATGTCAGCCGGCCTGCCCTCTGGGGACGTGCTGACCAATGGCTGAGATGGTGCCCGGGCACGCTGGAAATAAGAGCAGGTGGGCAGTCTGCCTTCTGCCTATGGAAACAATGGTAATACAACAGTTCCTCAAGGGGCTTTCACTCCAGGGGAGGAAATGGGCAAGGAGGCGTTTGGGAGCACCAACAGGCCAGCAGGGGTTTCAGTGTGGTGAGACAGGTATCACCAAATAGATGAGTCCGGGGAAGCCGTCTTCAAGGAAGCCTTCCTAGTGGAAATGATGTGTTCGCTGAGCACTAGCACATCAGTAAGGGGCTTCACTGGGGATGGGCCCAGAGCACGGAGGGGCAGTGAAGTGGGAAAGGAAGGCCAGGCAGGAAGCACATGGAAACATCCAGAGATAGGAGAAAGCAAGGTGGCCCTAGGAGGTACGGCAGCTTCTGAACAGTGAAGCAGCTGTCGAAACACAATGGTCCAGTGGGCCTTGTCAAAGAGTCGGGCCCTATCTTGTAGGAGTGGGTTGGGATCTGGAGAGAGGCAGCTTGGATTTCACCTTTTGTAAACAGTGACACAGAGTGGACACAGGGCAGGATAGAAGCAAAGAAGCTGATTTGGGGTTGCAGGGTGTTATGACCATGCTGGGAAAGTTGCCAGTGGTCTGGACTAAGACTTCGGTGATTCCAGACATGTTAATTCTTTAACAGGCAATTCCATGGGAATGGGGGTGGAGAGGCAGAAATAATGACCCCCAGGTTTGCAGCTTGAGAAACAGGCTGGATATGGTGTGATTCATTAAAAGGGAACTTTCAGGAAGAAGGTCCAAGGGGAAATAGGCACTAAGTTCAATCTGTCAGCTCTGCTAATTTCAGATCACAGTGGGTAATAGACAAATGGATCGCTGCAAACCACAGAAAAGTCCCAAGCCTCGTTTGACTCCATAGGTATAATCCCTGCCAGGTTCAGATACGAGGGGACAGCCAGTGCAGCAAGAAGTCAGGAGGAGGAAGACAGGTCTGGGTTGGATAAAAAGACTTGCGGGTCATCAATATGTAGATGAAAATCAAAGCCATGAGATGCGATTCTCCAAAGAACATATCTAGAGTGGAAAGAGAAAAGAGCTGAGGGGAGAGTTCCTTTTCCTCTGTAAGTTTCGTGTAAGTACAGAGGAAAAGGAACTTGCAAAGGAATCTGAACACGAGGTTCTGGATGTCCAGGGTAGAGGGAACATCAAGAAGTCAAGTGGTCAGAAGAGTCACATGATACCAACAGGGCACAGCACAGCCAGGCGACACTGGGTATAGGGGCGTGTGTACAAATGCCTTCCATGCCAGCACTCGGGGTGGGGGGAGGTGTGGGAAACCTTTGCACCTTGCTTTTTGATTACCCTCTGCTCCACATGAAAGCACAGTATGAAATCCAAGATTCATTTAGGGCAGTGTTTCCCAAAGGGTGAGCCAAAGAATTTAGCCCCACGAGATGAAACACACACACACATAGAGAGTCTGTAGTGAAATCAATCTCTGGAAAGATTCTGTGCTATATTCCCACATTAGAATTTGACACTGCAATTAGCATAGTAAAGGCTCAGAAAAGCCCTGTGGTAAGGAAACCTGTTTAACCTCATTTAACCCAGAATTTCCCAAACTTATCTGGCACTGGAACCCCTTTATGTTACACCTCCTACTGGCATCTCCGGGGTTGGAGCAGCCCACCCTTTAGAAATCACCATATTCAAGGGAAAGGGCATGAAATGTCAGGAGCTGGTAAACCCACTAGTAAAAACATCCTCTCCCAAGCTTAGAACAAAAGAATTTCTTGGTCTGGGTTCCCTCATTCACTCATTAATTTAAAATGTATCAGGTGCCTACTAAGTAGCAGCATAGCCTGGACAGTGATGGAGGTGGTATGCTTGGGGGGATGAGGATTGAGGAGCCCTGAGGAGGGCGTTCTTTGGACATGTGTTCTGTGCTTGTGGTGGAGAATATGTTTGGTCAAACAACCAGACAGATGCTGGACACTTGGGGAATGCTGACACTCACCATTAGGTAGCCTTCTCTCCTCCAAAAAGTTAGGAGATTTGGGAGGACTATGTGGGAAATATTGGAGGATAAAGCCATGAAGAGTATGGGTAAGGATCCCAAGGACTCAGAAGACTGGGGGCTCTTACCCCAGACAGAATGGACAGGCACTTTACACAACAATAACATAGTAATTGCTAACATTTATTGAATTCCTATAGTGGCATCAGGTATTCTTCTAAGTCATGTACAAATATTAGCTTATTTACCCTCCCGTCAACCCAGTAGACAATCACCATTGCATTCTTCAGTAAGAAAAGTAAGGCACGAAGAGGGGACATTGCTTGCCCAAAGTCACTACTAGTGTGTGGCTCAGCTTCGATTGAACCCATGTGGTCTTGTTCCTCCAGATATTATACTCTTAAACCTTATATTCTAGCCCATTAAAAATGTCCTACTGATACTTGAACTTGGATGGCTGGAATCTGGAAACCACCCACATTATTATGTTATTTAATCTTCACAGCAACATTTTGATGTAGGTGTTATTAACCCTGTTTACAGAAGAGGCTCAGAGTATTAACAGAGCTCAGAGCAGGCAGCGCTGAGACTCCTGAATTCAAGGGGCTCTGACTCTGAAACTCATGCTCCCAGGTTTATGCTCTCTCTTGCCACCCAAAGTGCTATCACGTTTGCAAACTGGAATTGCAAATGTGATAATCCACATCTTTTGCAACCATTGAGGCCTGGGCCCTGACCAGAGAGAGCAGGTGCTGGCCATGGTGCTGAAACAGCAGCCTTGCGCCACCCTGCTGGTCAGCTCCAAACTTTTAGTTGCTGGGAAGATCCAAGAGATCCCAGAGGAGGCACCAAAGTATCCAGAGCAGTGGGGAGAAGGGGCATTTGGGTGCTTGTATAGCAGGTATATTTTATCAACTCATATCTGACGATCAGTGTACTTGTATCAATACTTACCTGCATAATATCATCTTGGCTCAGATCACAAATACAGTTGTTTACCAGTTTCCAGAGGCCTTGACCTTCAATACCCCTGAGCTCTAGGCCAAGTGGGTTTGAACACAGTTCCTTTGTCAATCGTTGAACTCTAAGGAGTCCTTTCACCTGACCTGAGGTCATAGCCTTGAGCCCAAAGTAGGTCAGGTTCATTTGCAACATTCAGTGGTCATATGCTGCAGCCCCAGTCCTAGCAAATGCAGGTTTCCAAGCACAGAATGATCTGGGACCCTCCATCACTTCTACCAGAACTGCCAAGAAGTAGTGCCCTTGAGCCAGAATCTGTAGAGGGCAGATCTCAGGGATTGGAGGCACCATCCCAGTCCCCCAGCCCCTCGACAGCGCTGCAGCTCCCTACACACAAGACCCTTAAGTAGCTCCTAATTGAAGGGCTTGCAAAGCCCTCTGTGCATTGTGGATCTAATTAAGTTGCGACATCATATCAAATTGAATCCTTTTATTAAACATTTATCTTCAGATTCCAGAGTGTCACAACACCACATTGTTTTAAATGACAGAAATGCAAATAGTGTTTGCCTTCCTGTCAGCAACCAAAGGAGGCGACTTCAGGCCAGAGACACAACAGGGGGGGCCTCTTGTCAGAGCCCTCTCTTCCTCAGCAAGGGGGGCAAAGGCTTTGGTGGTCCCCCCCAAGACCTTGCCTCTACCTCTTCTGCACAACTCGGCCTCCCGAATCTTTGTTCTCGCTGAGCTGTCTGGGTCAGCGGCAACTTCTCTCAGTAATTTTCCTTGTCCCTCAGGAGCCCCCTGCCTCTCAGGGACCATGGCAGAAGGTGGCCCAGCTTTCTCTCCTCTCTATACGCAGGCTGCCTTCGAGGGGGTCTTCTCCTCTGCCTTCCCCCCACCCTTCAGTTGTGAAGGTTTCAGAACAAAGATTCCAATTCCCTCATCTTCATCCACCTCCCTAGCACAGCATCTAGCACAGAGAAGCTGCCAAAGAGTTTTTAATCAATTAATTAGTCACTAATTACAAACCAAGTATTGCCCTCAGCTTTGTAGGGCCTGTCTCTGTCTCTTTTTAGGGGCAAGTGCAAGACCTGTCTTTGCACTTGCCCCTAAAAAGATCAAGTTCTCGGGGACTAATTTCCCTGATCAGACTCCTAAGATACCCACATTTCCATTTATACAAATGGCTTCCGAGGCAGAACGCTCTCCTGGAGAGAGGGATGGTCCTGAGACAAATCAGAAGCTCTGCAGCTGAGAAGTCTTCCCCCAGATGACCAGTCTGGACCTTTTAAATGTCTGGAAACACTAAGACACACATTCTGTTCCTTCTTTTTTCTAGATTTGATAAGACCCACCATTCTTAGGGTAGCAGGGATGATAATTAATAATAGCCACCATGGGCTAAGAGCTTACTACCGACACTGCCCTAAGAGCTTTCCACATATATTAACTTAGTTAACCATCACAAGAAACTGTGAAGTAGACAATGTTATCCCAATTTACAATAAGCAAAATTAGGCTCAAAGAAATTTAGCAACCTGCTCAAGGCTGCACACCCAGATAGTCTAATAGTGGGCACCCCAAGTCTCTATTAAAAACTGTGGCTAACATCTATCAACCTCAGTAAGCCTCCAGTTCCTCACCTGTAGAATGGGCTCATTAATAGAGCCTACCCAAGACACTGACATGATAAGGAAATCAGATGACACAAAGAATTAGGACAGAGAGGGTTTTTAATAAATATTGGAGAGTCTCCCATACCCACCGAGAGAGAGAGCAGAAAGCGTACAGTTCAGCTCCTGTCCTTGATGCGATTCTATTAGGAAAATGATACATAAGCTTGTGAAATTTGAAATAAGACAAGACAGCAATACAAGAGCCGCCTTGAGGCAGCCTGTGGTTAACTGCCAGATGGGCGATCCTGGAGGTAAATGTGGAGATGAAAGGAGGGAAGGACATCCCTGGGGTATGAGGACCAGGAAAGGCATCCTAGAATCCCAACTTCTAAAGGATGGATGGAACCTCAGAATCCCAGATACCATAGAAATTCCCTCTTCAGCATCCCTAACAGGCAGCCCACCATCTTCTGCTTAAACCCCTCCAGGGACAGGCAGCTCACTACCTTGGGAAGCAGTTCTGAAAACCACCTGACCAGATACTGACCTGACGTTTCCTGTCCTGCATGGGGCCAGGCAAGGGTGAGGCCAACAAGGGGCAGAACAGGAAGTGCTCTCCTTAAATTAAATTAAATTAAACAATCCTTAAATTTTGCAGCCGAGGCACCTCCCCCTAGTCCTGGACCTCCTGTACATTCCCACCTGTGGCTTCTAGCTCTGCCCTGCAGAGTAAAACAAACATTGCTTTAGGTGGAGGAGAGCAGAGAGAAGAATTTAGCTGGGAGGGAAAGCATGACAGAAGAGTCAAAGAGGAGAAGGTCAAAGTTTAGAGCCTAATGTCTGCTTCCACGCAGCCAGCAATGCGAATCTTAAAGATTCAGGAGCAGGAGAGTGTCTTTGGCTTGGAAATCAAAGTGCGGTCAGATGGGCATCCACAAGCCCATGGATCCTTGACGCATAAGCTGCTTCTGCCCTCGTGGGTCAGTGGTGTGGGAGGTGTCTGACCACCCTGGCCTGGCTCTCTGCCGCAAAACTGAATGTGCCTAAGCAATGAACATGAATCCATGGCAAGGGAGAGGATGTGGTCAGGAAATTGAGGTGGATTTTACAAAGCAAGGGAGGCCACTGGCATTTTCTCACTCCAGGGAAGAATTTGGGCTCATGGCTTCTGGTCTTGCCTCATCAACCCATTCCCCACTCAACCGTCATGGTGATCATCCTGCAGCAGGTATCGGTCACATCAATCTCCTACTTAAAACCCCTCGAAGACTCTCCATTGCATCTAAATTCATACTTCACGTTACTTCTTAGGGCCTCCCTAAATAATCCAAATAATCCAATCACTGCTGTTATCTCTGCTGACTGGTATACACACACACACACACACACACACACACAGCCCAACCATCTGGTTTCAGTGTTTCAAGCAGACCAACGCCCCTGGCCTCAGCATTGCATCCTCTCTTTCGGTTGACCTTTGGTTTCCTCCCTAGCCCCTCCCTGCCCTCCCTCTTATCTGCCAATTTCTACTCATCTTTCAGGTCTCATCTGAGATGCCACTTCTTCCAGGAAGCCTTCCTGACAACCCACCGCTGCCCACCCAGCCTTCTGGGCTCTGCTGTAACCATGTAGCATAGTGGTCGCCTAGAACCCCCTGCCCAGTGTCAGAGCCCGGCTCCTTCCCTCACATCAGCAGTGAATCCTTAAATTCCTTCCTTCCCCTCTCTGTACTCCCATCTCCACAACACAGAAGTGGAGAAAATCAGAGCACCTGGCCCAAGAGGTTTTTCAAGGAGTGAGTGCAAAGGGCTTAGTCCAGTACCTGGATCATTGCAGCTTCTCTCTGGAACCTGGCCAACACCATCGCTGCCCTTGGGGGTTTTACTCTCGGTCATGTGCATTAAGGATTAGTCTCAGGCCTCATTACACTCACAATTCTGGGGATGGGGAACCTTCCTGATCCCTTGTCTATTTTGTCCCCCACTCAGTGACAACACCTAGTATGCAATCAGTAAAAATCTGAGGACTGGCTAAAAGACTGATTGAAAGGCAAAGGACTTGTCCAAGATCACATAGCTAAAAAAATGGCAGAAAGAGGACGACTAAGACTCAAGTTCTCTTGAGAGAGGCAAAGCCACCAGGCCACAAGGCTGTATAAGATGAATTTAGGGCTACTGACACATGACAGTGTTTTCTCATTATCCACCTACTTCTGGGACACTGGGGTTGACAGAGTCACTTGAATAGTCCCCTCTCATAGGATCTAAGCATGTAAAGTGCCCATAACTCCCTGGTCATGCTCTCTTGACACATTGAAGTGTCTGGAGACTATGGGGCCCAGCAAAGGGCCATGACACCTACCACTTACCAAGGATCTCCTAGGTGCCAGGCACCATGCTAAGGGCCCTTAATGCATGACATGCAATTCTCATAACCCTAGGAGCTTTTACAGCTGAGGAGCTGGGGCTCAGAGAGGTTCAGTCATATAACTAGGTCATGCACCGCGGAGCCCACCTCCTGCCTCTGCAAGGCTAATGCCAAGTTCACAGCCTCTTCACTATAGACACACCTCAGAGACACCATGGGGTCAGTTCTAGACCCTCACAACAAAGTGAGTATGGTAATACAGCAAGTGACACAGACTTTTTGTTTCCTGGTGCATATAAAAACCATGTTCACACTCTACTAAGTATGAAATACATTATATCTGAGAAAGGCATATACCCTAATGTTAAAATGCTTTATTGCTACAAAAATTTTAAATACTTTATAATTACAAAATATTTTATTACTTAGCACAGCTAATGATTATCTGAACTTTCTGTGAAGTGTAATCTTTATGCTGATGGAGGGTCTTGCCTCAGTGTCAATGGCTGCCCACTGATCAGGGTGGTGGTTGCTGAAGGCTGGCGTGGCTGTGGCAATTTCTCAAACTAAGTCAACAGTGAAGTTTACCGCATCTATTGACTCTTCCTTTCATGAAAGATTTCTCTGTAACAGGCAATGTTGTCTGACAGCATTTTACCCGCAATAGAAATTCTTTCAAAGTTTGAGTCAATTCTCTCAAGCCCGCCATTGCTTTATCAACTAAGTGTATGTAATATTCTAAATCCCTTGTCAAAGCCAGACACACGCCTTTAATCCTAGCATTCTTGGAGGCTGAGGTGGGTGGATTGCCTGAGTTGAGCTCAGGAGTTTGAGACCAGCCTGAGCAAGAGCGAGACCCTGTCTCTACCAAAAACAGAAAAAGCAGCCAGGCACGGTGATGGGAGCCTGTAGTCCCAGCCACTTGGAAGACTGAGGCAGGAGGATCACTTGAACCCAGGAGTTTGAGGTTGCTGTGAGCAATGATGACACAGCACCATACCTAGGGGTGACAAAGTGAGACTCTGTTCCCCCCCCCGCAAAAAATAAACAAATAAATAATAAATCCTTTGTCAACATTTCAACAAAGTTCACAGCATCTTCACCAGGAGTAGATTCTATCCTTAAAAATTACTTTCCTTGTTCATTCATGAGAAGCAATCCCTCACCTGGCAAAGTTTGATCACCAGACTGCGGCAATTTGGCCACATCTTCAGGCTCCACCTCTAATTAGAGTTCTCCTGCTATTTCTACCACATCTTCAGGTACTTTCTCTACTGAAGTCTTGAACCTCCCCAAGTCATCCGTGAGGTTTCGGACCAACTTCTTCCAAACTCCTGTTATTGATGATATTTTGATCTCTCCTCATAAATCATGAAGGTTCTTAATGACATCTGGAATGGTGAATCCTTTCCAGGAGGTTTTCAATTTACTTTGCCCAGATCCATCAGAGGACTCACTACTTATGGCAACAATAACCTTACAAAACGTATTTCTTAATAAAATTTGAAAGTCAACATTCCTCCTTGATCTGTGGGCTGCAGAATGGGTGTTGTGTGATAAGGGATAAAAACAACTTTCATCTCCATTAGAAGACCTCTTGAGTGACCAGATGCATTGCCAACGAACAGTAATATTTTGAAGGGAATCTTTTTTTCTGAGAGGGAGGTCTCAACAGAGGACTTGAAATACTCAGTAAACAGATGTTCTACCATCAGGGTTTTTTGGCCCATTTATAGAGCACAGGCAGAGTAGCACAATTCCCAAGGGATTGAGGGTTTTCAGAATGACAAATGAGCCCTGGCTTCAACTTAAACTCACCAGCTGCATTGCTCCTAACAAGAGAGTCAGCCTATTGTTCTTTGAAGCTCTGGAGTCAGGCATTGACTTGTCCTCCAACTTCTGCTACCAGAAAACGTTTCTTCTGCAGCTTCCTTCCCCTCTTGGCCTTCATAGAATTGAAGGCAGGTAGGGCCTTTGTTTGGATTAGGGTTTGGCTTAAGGGGAGGTTGTGGCTGGTTTGTTCTTCTATCTAGACCACTAAAACTTTCTCCATATCAGCAATAAGGCTGTTTTGCTTTCTTATCATTCACGTGCTCACTGGAGTAGCATTTTTAATTTCCTCCATGAATTTTTCCTTTGCATTTACACTTGGCTAACTGTTTGGCACAAGAGACCCAGCTCGCAGCCTGCCTCAGCTTTCAACATGCCTTCCTCGCTGAGCTTAATCATTTCTAGCTTTTGATTTAAAGCGAGCGATGTGCAACTCTTCCTTGCACTTGAACACTTAGAAGCCATGATAGGCTTATTAATTGGCCTCATTTCAATATCGTTGTGTCTCAGGGAATAGGGAGGCCCTCGGAGAGGGAGAGAGACGAGGAAGTGGAGGAAGTGGAGCAGTCAGAACACATGACATTCACCAGTTACATTCACCATCTTAAAGGGGTGCAGTTCGTGGTGCCCCAAAACTGTTACAATGGTAACATCAGAGATCACTGATCGCAGATTACCATAACAGATTTAATCATGATGAAAAAGTCTGAAACACTGCAAGGCTTACCAAAATGTGGCTCAGACATGAAGCAAGCATGTGCTGTAGGGAAGTGGTCCCAAAAGACTTACTTGACTCAGGGTTGTCACAAACCTTCAATTTTTAAACAACACATGTCTGAGAAACATAATAAGCCCAATAAAACAAGGTGCGCCTGCAGTGGGAGCCGAACCAAAGTGAACTATATTTGGGAAGGTTCATGGCCCATGACAACTCCCAAACCCACAGGTCGGTTCATGGATTACACTTTAGGTTGGCTGAGTGGAGACCCCTTCACCTCATCAGGAACAGGTTTTCAATGTAGTGTAAATGGGTATGAGGCTTTCCTGGGCACTGTGGAAGCTGCCAGGGCGTGTGTTTGCTCCTGCCCCCCGGGAGCCTGCTCTGGTGTCAGCAGTACCCCTAGAAGCAGAGCTGTGAGGCTGTGACAAAAGTTCGGAACTCAGATCCTTGTAAGTTCACAGTTTTGGTGCCATCAGGCCTACCTCAACCCACCCACCAGATAGAGCAAAACCGAGTCAGTCCTGCCAGGCTGATACCTCCTCCCCATGCACCCCCAGGACTCCCACCCCAGCACTGCCCCCCATTCTGTGACCCCAACCACCATCCCCAGCGGCCTCTTCCACAATAAGCACCCACAGATCTTGATTTATCTTCAATGGGATCTGTTAGGTTCTTCCTTTGTCTGAGGCCAAACCCAGCATCTGATACCCCTTTCCTAGCTCCCTCTGTCCCAGGCTGACTTACCCAGGCACATATTCATCCTCAATTATATCCCTCAGACCCCTTTTGCCTGTCCAAGGCAACAGCTGGCACTGAACCTTAGTAGAGCTTACCCTGAACAAAGAAGTTGTGAGGAACACTGAGACATCTTTAATTTATTCATTCATTCAATTATTCAGTGGGTATTTAATGAGCATCTATTACATGCCAAGCACTGAGGGTTCAACAGATTGCCTTCTTTAAAATGTGAGTTTTAAACATGTGTTTAATATTAAATGCATATAAAAGGCTAACAATCAACCAAATGAAAAGGCAACCTGCAGATTGGGAGAAAATATATGCAAAGCATATATCAGATGAGGGGTTAATAGCCAGGATTTGTAAGGATCTCATACAACTTAATAGCAAGAAAACATATAATGCAATTTAAAAATGGGCAAGGGATTCGAATAGATATTTCTCCAAGGCTATTTAAACATGTCCAACAGGTACTTCAAAAGGTGTCATACATCATTAATCACCAGGAGAATGCAAATCAAAACCACCATGAGATACCACCACACACATGCTATTATCAAAATGACAAGAGATGACGATTACTGGTGAGGGTGTGGAGAAGAGGCAACACTTGCACACCGTTGGCAGGGAAATAGACTGGTGCAGCTAGTATGGAAAACTAGTATGGAGGTTTCTCAAAAGATTAAAAACATAACTACCATATGACCCAGCAATCCATCTTTGGTGTGCATACGCAAAGGGAATGAAATCATCACCTTGTAAAGACATCTGCATTCCCAGGTTCATTGTAGCCAAGGTATGGAAACAACCCAGGTGTCCATCGGTGGACAAAGGAATAGAGAAATGATGGCACATAGGTACCATGGAATATTATTCTGCCTTTGGAAGCAAGATACCCTTCTTGCCATTTGCCACACCTAGATGGATCTAGAGAACATCAGGCTACGTGAAATAAGCCATACACAGAAAGATATTTTGTGATCTCACGTATACGTGGAATCTTTAGGGAAAGAAAGTTCAAATATATAGAGATAGGGAATGAAATAGTGGTTGCCAGGGTCAGGGGTGGGAGGGAGGAAATAGAGAGATGTAGGTTGAAGGATACAAAGTAACAAATACATGGGACCCACAAGTGCAAAGATCTAATGTACAATGTATCTAATGAAGATAGATGCTTTGTATTCAGGAGTTTTGCTAAATGTGTATATTATAGCTGCTGTTGCCACTGGGGAAAATGGGTAACTAGGGGAGAAGATGGATATATTAATTGGTTCCACTAGAGTAAACATTTTACATCATGTTATATATCGGTACCTTGAATATACACAATAAAATTTATTTTTAAACAATATATTGAAAAAACTATTTTAACCTGTATGAGTGTATTTATTTGGATTAGATTTGGCCATGAAGTTTTTTCAACTGAAATTAGAAAAGATAATTTATTTCTGTATCAGTTGTGGAGATAAGTTGTCCAGGGCTGGTGTAAGGCTCCATGGGGGCATGGCTCAGATCCCCTTTATTTTATTCTATTATTAATCTATTATGTAATCATGCACCACTCCATTCTCAAGGTTGTCTCATGCCATGAGGAGAGGAATGAGAAGGGCATGACCTATGCCTTCAAGGACATTCCTCCCAAGTTACACCCACCACTTCTGCTTAACATCTCATTGGTCAGAACTTAATCATGTGGCCACCTCTAGCTGCAAAGGAGGCTGGGAACTAAAGTCTATGTTCTGGGAAGCAGAATATATGTCCAGTCAAAGCTTGAAAGATGGAGGGAACAGGACACTAGGAAACAGTCAGTGGGCTCTGTCACCATAATGTATAAAGAGTAACAATAAGCCGGGTGCGGTGGCTCCTGCCTGTAATGCTAGCATTCTGGGAGGCTGAAGTGGGAGGATTGCTTGAGCTCAGGCGTTCAAGACCAGACTCTGCAAGAGTGAGACCCCATCTCCACTAAAAATAGAAAAAAAAAAAAAAAATAGCCCAGTGTCATGGCAGTTGCCTATAGTCCCAGCTACTTGGGAGGATGAGGCAGGGGGATCGTTTAAGCCCAGCAGTTCGAGGTTGCCGTGAGCTAGGTTGAGGTCAGGGCACTCTGGCTAGCAGAGCAAGAGTCTGTCTCAAACAAACAAACAAACAAACAAAAGAGTAACAATAAAACGAGCACCTGTAGGCTCAGTGCCCGTAGCACAGTGGTTACGGCACCAGCCACATACACTGAGGGTGGCAGGTTTGAACCCAGCCCAGGCCAGTTAATCAACTGCAACAACAACAAAAAAATAGCCAGGCATTGTGGCGGGTGTCTATAGTCCCAGCTACTTGGGAGGCTGAGGCAAGAGAATCGCTTAAGCCCAAGAGTTGGAGGTTGCTATGAGCTGTGATGCCACAGCACTCTACTGAGGGCGACATAGTGAGACTCTGTCTCAAAAAAAAAAAAAAAAAGAGCACCTGTACACTCCTCACCAGGTTAAAAACAGAGCATCCTCCATGCATTGAAGCAATTCGGTACCTTCCCACCTCAGGCAAAACTCTTAAATTTGATATTTATCATTCTGTTGCTTGATTTTACAGTTTTCCAACATACACGTGTATTTCTCGACTATCTATTAACTAGTCTTACATGTTTCCAACTTTGTGAAAATGGAATCATACCACACAGTCTTTTTTGCAGCTCAATTTTTTGTTATGTCTGTGGAATTCATCTGTGTTGACATGTGTCACTATCATCCATTCACGTTCCCTGCTATAGAATGTCCCATGATGTCAATATGCCACCAGGTGCTATCCTTCTCTGACAATAGAAACGTGGGTTAGTCGCATCTCTTTGTGGTTACAAGCAGTGCTGTTAATGAACATTCTCATGTACGTTGCCTTGTGCACACGTGCAAGGGTTTCTCCAACACACGTTTTGAAGAGGCATTGCTGGGTTGTGGGATATACGTCTATTTTGATATTATCTAACAGGCACACACACACACACACATTAACTCCTTCATCATTTGTCCATCTATTCCGTAAACTTTTATCAGGTAGCCATTATCACTAATTAAAAGGCACATCATTGATGTAATGATTTTTCAGGAGACAAGAGACATGCTACAGTAAATGAGTCCATCCGTCATAAGACACTTCTCCATTTCAGAAACATTGAAATGTGCACGTAAGAATCTTAGAATCAAAGAAAATATAGTCACCAGGTGCGGTGCCTCACGCCTGTAATCCTAGCACTCTGGGAGGCCGAGGCATTGAGCTCATAAATTCGAGACCAGCCTGAGCAAAAATGAGACCCCCCGTCTCTACTAAAAATAGAAAAACTGAGGCAAGAGGATCACTTGAGGCCGAGTTGGAGGTTGCTGTGAGCTATGATGCCACAGCACTCTACCCAGGGTGACAGCTTGAGACTCTGTCTCAAAAAAAAAAAGAAAAAAGAAAGGGAGGAAGGAAGGAAAGAAAGGGAAGGGAAGGGAAGGGAGAAAAGAAAATGTAGTCTATTCAGGGAACTCTCTAGAAGAAATTCTACCCTTGAGGACAGACTTGCAAACAAAGCCACCAGAACAGAAGATGATGGAAGCAAATAAAAGATGTTCAGCAGCCTCTCTACTCAACCCAAAGTGTGATCCCCTGGGGGCCTCACAGCATGGCTGTCACCTGTGAGCTAATGAGAAATGCAGAGTCTCAGGCCACTAGGACTCACACCGACTCAGAATCTAACTTCCCATGATCCCAGGGGATTCCCATGCCCATTCAAATCTGAGAAGCACGGCAGAAAGAGTCTTTCCAACTGAGAGCAATCAAGAAAGGCCTCCTGGAAGAGGTGTCTTTGGAGAAGAAGAGAAGGAAAAACTACATTTATTGATTGCCTGCTCTAGTTTAGAAACCACTCTGGGGGAGTTCACTGAATCTTCAGAATGAATCCCCTTGTCCCTCAGTCAAGGATCCATAACACTCTCTTGGAGCAAAGGAAACTGAGGCACAGACAGGTCACATAATGTGCTCAAATCCACACAGCTAACAAGGCTGGGCTTAGAAGCTTCATCTGAGTCCAGAGCCCAGCCTTCCCACCCCCCCACCCCGCATCGCATGTAAAGAACTAAAGTAGCTGGGGAGACAAGAATCGGACAGGAAACAACTGGAGATAATAGGACCAAGTGCTCATTGTTGTGGTCAGCCCCCCGAGTGCTGAGGACTTCAGAGAGGTGACAGTGGAGAGCCAATTCAGGGAAGGGAGGCCACCAAGCCTGCCAGTGCCTGCCCAGCTCTAGCACACAGCAGACACTCAGAACTGTCTACTGAATGAATGGATGGACAGATGAATGACTGAATGGGAAATCCAGCAAACTCACGGACCGCCAAGGCCCTTTTGCTTCAAACTCTCCATCTTTAGCTCGTGCCTGAAGACAGGCCCTGGGTTCCCACCAGAAAGGAGCCAGGCACGGCCCACCCTCCCTAGGTGTCCTGAACCCCGACCGCCTGGGAGGGTCCTGCCAGAAAAGCAGAAAGCCCGGAGCAGAAAAGCTTTAAAACACAGAGAGAGCAGCTCTCACCAAACCCTTCATTTGCTTTACTTAAAAAATTACTTAGACAACCTCCTCCCCAAGCCTCAGCCTGCTCCATCGTGCCCCCTCCTGGCTCTGGGCGCTGCTCTTTCAGCTTCTCGTGAATATGTAGAAAATAAAACAGCGTCTGTTCAGCCCCTAATGACCAGGTTTATGAGGAGCTTATTGTATCTAAAGAAACAAGACAGCAGTTGGTGTGAGATATTAATGTGCTTTCTACAAAGCTGATGAAACCTCCTTTTTAAACTACTTAATACCTGCAAGCTGAAATTCCCGAGGCAGAGCTGTGGCAGCCTAAGGCACAGCCAACTTGGCTTGGCCTTCTGGGGTGGGGGTTCAGTTGAGATTCAAGGCTGATGAACCCCTTGGCTGAATAAGCCTTCATAGTTCCTGGTGGAAGAGTCTCCCCCATGTCCCCATCCTCCAGCACTCATGACCAAAGCTGGTAAGGGTTGCAGGGACAGATGGAGACATCCCTCTTCAGCTCAGCCTGACCTCAGCAGGTCTGACCCCTGCCTCCCCTCTAGCCATCTCCTGCCCTCACCCTCACCCAAACCAATCTTTTTGCAAATCTCCAGTCCCACTAACTTGCATGTCTTTGCTCCAGCCCACCCCAAATACAGGATCACCCTTCATCCAGCGGTGTGCTGGTAAATGTTTAACAACCAGCTCTCTGGGCAGCAGGCAGCTGGCACCTGAATTTGTACCACCTGCCCTTCCCGTGGTGTAAATACTCCTACGGTGGCTGATTTCAAACTTCTAATGTGAGTTGGGAAGAGACAATACTGAAGGGCTCCCATGGACTGCAACGAGCCAGCTCCACACACCACCGTCTTCAGCCTTCTGCTCAAGCCTCGTCACCCCCCATCTCCACTCTGGGAAGCCTCTAACCCCCTGAGACACTTTGTTCCCTCCGGTGTCCAGCACTCCCCTGACTGCTTTTGCTGGAGAGCCCTCCTCATCCCTCCACCACCTCCTCATGCCTTTGCCCACACACCAAGGCCCCTGGCTGCTGCACCTGGCTAACACCTCTCCACCATCTGGGTCCACTCAGCAACCCCCAAAGGCCTGTGTCACCCACACTGCCATGCCTGGACACGCTCCCTTCTCTGTACCCCAGACACACTCTGCTTTCCCTCTGTCACCTTGCTACACCACAGCAGTTAGTTTTTGTCTGTGACCATACTCTGCAGGTTCCTTGAGAACAAAAACTATATATTTCTGTCTCTATGTCCTCAGCAAATTGCACAGAGCACAGCTTACAGTTGGTAACCTAAGGCACAGCCAACTTAGCTTGGCCTTCATGCCGTATAAATGGTAGCTGAATGACTGTGCTCCCATACGGCCTGATACAGAATGTGAGACAATGCACCTGGGTAAAGTCTATATTCTCTGCCTTTCCCCACTAGAATGTCAGCCCTGAAGGGCAAAGGTCAGGCTAGATTTACCTCCACTGTCCCAGTGCCAGCACTCAGTCTCAGCCACGGAGACAGAGCCTGTCTGAAGATGAAGCCAGCTGGGAGGAAAGTCAAACAGAGATGGAGAGAGAGATCAGATTTTGGAGCGCCTGGATCCACCTGTGCCTGAAGCCATCACAACCCCTGTGCTATGGGCTTCTCATGAATACCTGGAAAACGAAACAGTGTCTGTTCAGCCCCTAATGACCAGGTTTACAAGACCTTTATTGTATCCAAAGAAACAAGACCGCATTTGGTGTGAGATATTAATGTGCTTTCTACAAATCTGATGAAAGAACTACAGCGGAACCCTAGGCTGTCATTGGGGAAAACACGATCACACCATTCTTTACTAGCTGAAGTGATGTTCGACAATGCAGCTGTCCTACAAAATTAGCATCCCACCAATACCACGTAAGGGCTGTTACCACCCCCCTCCAGGAGGCTCAGCACCACCAGTGCCAGACTGAATCCAGGGCCCATGGAGCTCTGAGTGGTGCCAGAGACCCGGTACCATCCAGCCAACCTTCACAGCCTCATGGTTGCCACAGGGCTCAGTAGCATTAGGATCAATCCACAGCGACCTCTAGCGCACTTCGCCCCGCCACCCCTCACTCCCCCTCACCTGTCCCTCAGGGACCTGTCCTCCCCAATCTTAACTCCTCACCCTCTCAGATCCTTGCCAGGGGTCCTTCTAGAATCTAGATCCCCATGTCGGCAGAATGCCCCACATCTTCCACCCCTTCCCTTGCTCTGATGGAAACCTGGCTGTCTCCAGAGGACGTCACTGCCCCCGCAACCCATACCTCCCTGGCCCTCCCGGCTCCCCACTGCCATTTCCAGACCATTTCCCTGCCTCCTCACTATGTTCCCTGCCTCTCTGAACTCACCCTGACCTGCTCTGCCCAGGCTCGCTCCTGGTTGGCACCATCCCCTGGCTCTCTGCCTCTGTGGTCATCCCTGGAGACCCTGTAGCCAGGCACACGTTCACTCCCGCACTTGGCCTTCCCCTCACCACCAAGCCCCCTATGCCAGTCCTGCTTGGGTCCTGCCTTGATCCTGCCTCACTGGCTGTCGAGTGCACAAATAGTGTTGTTTTCAACAGTTCCACCCAGTGCAGGGGAAAGGGCTGGGGTGGGGGTAGCTCCAGGGTTGGGAATAAGGCCCCACCTCCTCTCCCACTCTCCAAGGATGGGTTAGGGGCTCAGCCTCTTCATTCTCAGGCACTATAAGCTCCAAGGCCCAGTTCAGGCACATCTGGCCCTTCAGATGTGAGGGGACAGACAGACAGGCAGGAATCTTCCTACTGGCCCTGACAGGCAGGACTGGGCTGGGCTCATACCTCCATGAGCATGTCTGTCCTCTGCTGTCCCAGTCCTGGCGCTTCCCCACCTGCTGAGCCAGGCTTTCCAATGAAACAGCAGAGGACAAGTTAGGAGACGAGTTTACTTGCTGAGACAGAAGGACTCTTACTCCAACATGGAAGCTTGGGCAGCATCTGGCGATGTTCCCCGTGTCAAACCATGGTCCAGTAGGGCCATCATTTAGCGCGTAACAGCCTCATCATCAAAAGATCACACCATTAATTTCTAAAAACCAACCAGTGATTTGGGGCTTATTAGAATCATTTGATGAATCATTTGCACTTCAACTTTTAACTGGGTAGGCAGTTTCTTAATATATACTTGATGTATATTGAAAATAAGAGCAAACGTTTCAGTTTTTGTTTTACATATTAATTAGTATGACCTTCCCAGTCATTAAATACCTCAAATATCATTCCTATGTCCACCCAACCTGAACTACCACGTTCATAGTCTTACACTTGCCCTTGGCATTCCCAGTAACTGCACCACTGTCTGACACCCACATGCCACCTTCCAGTTCCCTCCCATGCATCCCCCATTCCAATTCTTTGACCCCACCCTGGGCCCCCAAGTCACTGACCTCACCACCTAGGCACCGCCTTGCTTGCTTCTGGGGGCCTCACTTTCCTCTTTACCAGGAGGCTGTGCTCTTTCATAATCCCTCTCTTCCCTGTTCCCTACCCCGTCTTGCACTCACATCACCAAGCCCCTCTGAGAGAAAGGCGTCTCCCAACTCTACTGCACCTGCACCCTGAATGTGGCCAGAGAATCCCAAGGGGCACCTTTAAGCCACCAACACACACAGTTCATGAGCTGGTCCACACCCCATCCTGCTGTCCTGGGGAAGATTTCACTTCCCTTCCACCTTCCTCAAAGTTCCAACCCTCCCTCGCCCTCTCCACCGTCAGCTGATGATCCTTCTTCCCATTTCATCAGGAAAATAGAAGCAAAATAGAAGAGAAGTGTCACAAGCTCCTGCCTTCCCTCCTACTCCCCCTGAACCGCACCCTGACATGTGGTTTCTGGGGTGCCATCATCACCCTCACAATTGTGTCCTGGACCTCATACCTCTTACACTGCTTCCTCCTCTCTGCAGGTCATCACTTCCTCCCTTCCTACTGGAACATTCCCACCAGCATCACACATGTTATCCCCCCACCACAGAGCAGCCAGCACTAGCCAGCTGGAGGTAGATACCCACTAGCACAGTGTGTGAATGTGGAGGGAGGTCAGGAAAAGGAGACCACAGAGGATGTGTCAAAAGCTCAGGTAGCAGGACCAGGATGTGCAAAGGTCCTGTGGTAGAAGGCGGCATAGCAGGAAAGAAGGCCCAGTGAGGGAGGAGGTGGGTGGGAGGTGAGGCCAGAGAAGAAGGTCAGGGTCAGGGTCAGGGTCAGTCCTTGTCAAAGATGTTGAGCACTTCTCTGACAGCTCTGGGAAGCTGCAGAACGTTTGTCGCAGGAGGTGACATGATCAGACCTGGAGTTTCACAGGTTCACTGTGATCACTCTGTGGGGAGGGATAAGAGTGGGTGCAGAATGACAAGGGGGGCTATGCAGTCATCCCAGGACACAGGGTGGTGGCTGTAGGTGGGGCTGTCAACAGAGATACTGGCAAGTTGGAGAGGCACTGAGGAGCTAACACAGGACTTGCCGTGATGGATGGAGCCCGCGATGAGGAGGAGGAGGAGATGTTGGCTGCGATAACTGGGCTCAACTTGCACAAGGGAAAGCGGGGAGGCCTTTGCCCAGCCAGTTGGTGCCTCCTGAGGATCAGGCTTGAGGGAAAAGTCATGAGTTCAGGTTCACTGCCTTTAAAACATCCACCAGGGCTCAGTGCCTGTGGCTTAAACAGCTAAGGCACCAGCCACATACACCTGAGCTGTCGGGTTCGAATCCAGCCCAGGCCCACCAAACGATGACGGCTGCAACCAAAAACTAGCCGGGCGTCGTGGGGGGCACCTGTAGTCCCAGCTACTTGGGAGGCAGAGGCAGGAGAATCACTTGAGCCCAGGAGTTGGAGGTTGCTGTGAGCTGTGACTCTACCCAGGGTGACAGCTCGAGGCTCTGTCTCAAAGAAAAAAAAAAAACATCCAACAGGAGACCTTGACTAGGCAGCTGGATATCTGGGTCTGAGCCTCAGAGGGGTGGTCTGGGCTGCCGCTTACATCCCGCGGGCTCTCCCCCATATCTCTTGAGCCCTTCTTCTTCCGTGCAGGTCACTGGGCTTGGAGCCATGGGGGAGGAGCGGCCAGGCTGCATGGGGAACGAAGCAGGTGTGGCCCACCCGGAGGAAGCCAGGTCCTCTGGGTTGAGCTCATCCCCAATTTGTTAGGCGCCTCCAGGCATGTCAGTAATGCTTTCAAGCCTCACCTCCTGCACATAGGCCTTATAAAGGCTCAGAGCTGCTGAAATATTTGTCAGGTTGAATTGAAAGAAAGTGCTTTGCAAAGTGCTTTTCAAATACACTGATTTGTAATTTTAACAATAGGGAGAATTTTTTTTATCCTAGCAGCTGTATGAAGACTTTTCTCCTAGGGAAGGAAGAGAGGGTGTGTGGCTGGATCACACTTACCAGGGGATAAGTGACCAGGCAGGGGAGAAGAGGCTGAGACACGGGAGAGCAAACGGAAGACCACGGGTGGGGGAAGAGGGCCCGAACGCGAGGAGAAGAAACCTGCCCAAGGGGACCTTTTCCAGTGGCCCTACAAAGCTCCAGTAAAGTTACCAGAAGTCCTAGTATGCTCTGGAGAAATGGTTTTTCTTGCAGAAGTCAGGGAAGTTGGTAAACTTGGTCTAGGGAAAGCTCATGTGTGAGCTGGGGGCAGGGGATTCAAATATTTTCTCTGTAATATGTAGCATACTTATTAGAAATACAAAAAATGCTTATATTTATATGTAGTAATATATAGTATGTGTACAAAGTTCAACAATTAAGGTCACGAACTCATCCTAGAAAAAGTGCTACATACCTCATTACTGAATATCACTATGGTCACCAGATGGCCAAGGGGAGCACTTTGAAGATGACAGTAGTGACAGTAAATAATTAGGTAAGCAGCATTTTTTCTAGGATGAGTTTACAAACTTAACTGTCCAACCTCGTCTACAAGTATATGCAATATATACAAGTCTACGTAATAATGCATTAAAATTCCTAAATAGGTTGCTGTGAGCCATGTGACGCCACAGCACTCTACCTGAGGGCGGTACAGTGAGACTCTGTCTCTACAAAAAAAAAAAAAATTCCTAAATAATATCTATGGACGTAATAGGATTTCCTCCCATTTTATGAGATAAGAAATCTTGGAACTGTAAGAAAGTACATTGCTAACATGTATCAGGACTGCACTAATTAGGTACTTGTAATACCAGCTACTAGGTCAGCGGCTGAGTATAGTCAAAGTCCATTTCTTTCTTACATCAATGACCCCAGAGACTTACTAAACGTGCCAGGCACTGTTCTGAGTATTTTGCATGTTCTGATCAGCTCGGTTCATCTTCACAACAACCTGTAAGGGAAGAATTCTTATCTCCACTTTCAGATGGAGTCAACTCAGTGAAGCTGAGCTGGCCCCAGGCAGTGTAGCTACAGAACCTCCATCTATCCGCTGTGCATCTGCCTGACATAGGTCCAACTCTTTTTCTATTCCAAGAAAGTTACCAAGCATTTGTTGTGCCTACGCGGGTGCTGGGAGTACAATGGTGGAAGAAAAACAGACCAAGGTCTCTGTTGTCATGAAGTTGACCCTCTGGTGATTTGCAAATTCTATTCTATTCTTCAGTTTTCATGGATCAGTTTGCATTCAAGAGTCCATGTGCTCACTTGGTGAACCCTGGTGAGGACCCACTGTGGCACCAGGCTAGGATTTCCCCAGGGCCAGTTCTCACCTCCTCCTCGGTTACTCAGGAATGATTTAGAGTCAAGAAGCCCTAATTAGATTCCTAATTCTATCATTTCCTAGCCACAAGTATTTATTCAGATGGTTTGGCCTCCCTGAACCTCAGTTTCTTTATCCGTAAAATGGGGATGATAATATCTCTCTCCTAGGCCTGTCTGTGGTAGAGCCAAAATGAGTTGCTGTTCAATAACCAGCCCCTGGAGGACTCAACACCCCCCAGATTTATTTCAGAGAAGTTGGGGCTGGGGGTGGTGAATTCCATGCAGAGGGAAAGTGTTTCACGGGTTCCTCTAAAGGGCTGTGGGAATGTCTGTCGGGCTCAGTCTGGGGTCTGCCGTCTTTGGAAAGCAATCTGCTGCTTTCTTACATGCAAAATACAGAGTGACTCCCAGCCAAGCTGGGGCACAGAGACCAGCTACTGAACATTCATCGGCCTCCTTAGCAGCAGTCCGCAGCCCAGAATCAAACCTTTATCCCTGTCAAGCTTCAGCTAATCCTCAGATGCCTCAATGCAGGAATGGAAGGCACGGGTTTTGAAGTCTCAGGCTTTAGATCCTCTCTGCAGTACTGTGGGTGAGTGTGTTTTGACTCACCGGGCAGAAGTCCAAACAGACAAAACCATACCTTCCTTCAGGGGTGAGGGAGAAGGCTGAGTGAGCTTCTGAAGAAGGAGAAGTCAGGAAGAAGCAGGTGGGCCCAGGGCCCTCCGCCCCCCCAAGCTATGAGGTCTCATGTGCCCCTTCTCCCCTTGTTTTGCAGGGAACTTCAAAGGTCTTTGCAAGCAAATCGATCACTTCCCAGAGGATGCAGATTACGAAGCTGACACAGCAGAGTATTTCCTCCGTAAGTGCCCACAATTTTTTATTCTCCTTCCTGGTGGTGGATCCTGTCCTTCCATCCTTCACAGAGCCAAGGACCAGGCCTATCTAGAGGCCCCTTGCACAGCAGACCAAGAAACATGGAGCCTCCCTCCTATGCTCCATTTTGGAGTGTGAACCTTCATGTGTGCTGATCCCTCTGCCTGCAACACCCTTCCCTCCCCTCTTTGTCTGGCAAACTTCTACTCATCCTTCAGGTCCCAGCTGAAATATCACCCCCTCCAGAAAGTCCCTCCCGCCTCCTGCATAGGTTCCCAGAGCACAGCAGTTATGATGCTGTGTGAGTAACCATTTCCCAACTCTGCCAGAGCAGAGACTATCATTCTCTGTTAGATTCCCAGCCCAGTGCTTGGCACTTCATAGACACTAGGTAAATATTTCTTGAATAATTAACTGAAGAAACCCACCTTGTAGTGCTAGATTGAATGAGTAAAAGGATCTCATATTTTTTTCTTCCCCCGCAAGTAAAGTAAGTCAAAGTTAAATCCTGTTGTAACAGCTGCGATCTTAAATCCATCTGAGATGTTATCCAGGGAAAGCATTTTGAGGCCCCAAGGAAATTTCAGAAGCATCAGCAAAAACCAACAAGGCTACCTGTTCCCTGACAAAGGGATTTCCCAGAGAGGGGCTGAGAGTCCTTGACACCAGGGACAGCAAAGCCAAAGGCTCTCAGGCTGCCTCTTTCAGAGGTTTGCTCTCCATCAGGAAGAGCCCTCCCTGGCTCCCCGCCTCTCCCCTACCCCTGGTGCCCATCCTCCTCCCTTCCCCTACAGCAGAAGGGTTCGCATTACCCTCCATTCGCTTTCATGAAACATGCAGGAGGCATTTTATTATATGGATTCCCCTGTCTTTTTCAATACTTACTTCTCATCAAACCCAGCTCTCAGGTCTGCCTGGAATCTGATTTCACTGAAAAGCCCATGGAACATGAAGTCGGCCAGGCAGCTGGGAAGAGAAAGGAAGGGAACATGAAGTAATTTATAGATTTTTTTTTTAAGAGGAAAAAATATCATACCGTGCTCATTGTTTCCTTTTATGAATTCCCTCAAAACGTTGCTCTTAAATGGATTTCCTTAAAGGCCATTTGGTTGTGGTTACCTGTTACCTGTTACTGTGTCTGCCGCAGGAGCCTGGCAGTACAGTAAGTGTGGCTTAAGCACCTTCTGTAGGCTGGACCCTGTGCCCAAGGCTAGGGAGGCCAAGAAGGATCGGGGACCACAGCCTGGCCCCAAGAAGAGCACAGCATGTCAGGGAGGGTCCTCGGACATGCACTAGAGATAAGGCCTGGACATAGAAGTGAAGTGGGGAGCAAACGCAGGTCCCACACCAGGAGCCACACTCGTGGTAACCAGTCTCCCCTGGTAGACTAGGCTATAAATGTAAGCACCTGGGGTCAGGAAACAACCTCATTCATTGCTCCCCTATAACAATTCCCAAGATATATTATAATAGGGGCCCAAGAAAATGCTTTTGGTTACATAAAGATCCAGAACTTTTCCGTGGCAATTCCTAACAACTCAATCCCTCAATTTCCTCTTTTTAAAGAGAGAAGAGCTTAAAGTATTTGGTTCATTTCGATGTTGCTGGACAAAAGACTTGGACTCACATTAGCGGTGCAGGATTCCAAGGGTCTGACTTGAGTTAACTTAATCCAACAGTATTTTTTGAGCATCTATAACAGGGGTTGGCAAACCCTTCCTGTAAAGGATCAGGCTGTAAATATTCAGGCTTTGAGGGCCATAGAGTCTCTGTCCCAACTACTCAGCTCTGCTCTGGTGGCACAAAAGCAAACGATGACAATACAGAAGCAAATGAGTGTGGCTGTGTTCCAGTGAAACGTCACTTGATTTACAAAAATGCAGCAGCCTGCATTTGGCAGTTTGCTGACCCCTAGGCTAGACAGCACATACAATTTTTTAAAGCTGGAAAACATGAGTTTCTGTATTCTCTATGAAGCTCTAACCTGGTTGGTGAAAGAAGCTGGAAGACAGGAATGATTTTTCTAGGATTTCCTCTACTACTCCCCATCCTCACTTTCTGATTCAGAAGCCCTTCTGGGGCCTCTGAGGCACCCTGCAGTTTCTCCAGCTCCACCATTGTCACACTTGGCAGCCATTTCACTGACGCATCCACTGGAGACTCTGAGCTTCTTGAAGGCAGAACTGTGACCCGTTCATTTCTGTACCCCAAGCAACCAGCCCAAGTGCCCCATAATGCACTTTGATGACTGAGCAAGGAAGCCATTAGGTGGGTGAATAAGTGAGCACTCAAGTAAATCATGGCCAAATGCCGCAAAGAACAAGGAACTCAGGCAACAGGCTTCCAGGGAAAGATAGCTGGGGGGCCAGGAGGTGGGCGGGGCTTGACCCAGGGAGGGGCGTGGCTGCACTCGGGTGGGCGGGGTCTGAGCCTCTGAGTTAGCTTTGTCTCACCCACCCACAAAGGAGACTGTGAGAGGGGCAAAAGCAGACCCTGTCCAGAGGTCTAGCTGTCTGGCAAGACACCCGTGGACGTAATGTTTAGGCTGCATGCAGGAATAGAAGGAAGTGTGGAAGGAAGTGTGTTGTGCTGAAGGAGACTGCCCCCTAACCCAGACCAGAAGAGGTCATTCCAGAAGTGTTCCCTAGAGAAGGCAGGAACACACTTACTATGCACTGGGTACAACTTTCAGTGCTGGGGGTGCCTTGGTGAAGGTTACCTTCTAGTGGAGGAGACTGGTGATAAGGAAGTGCACCAACGCTCTCTCTTTGCCTTGCGCCCCCTGAAATGGTTTCAGAGAGGTCTGAAAGGGGGTGGGGCGGAATGTTGGGGTGGGGGCGGAGGGCACTTGGAGGCAGGGAGGCCAGTGGGGCTACTGTAGTTGTCCAGGTGAGCAGCGATGGCAGTTTGGACCAGAAAGGGGCTGTGCAGAGCTGACAGGAGCCGGGGTGGCCAGTGATGGGGGAGCATGGGGCTAGAGGTAGGTGGGAGGTGGAAGGAAAAGTAAAGAACAGTCAAAGGAAAGAACAGTCAAAAGGAAAGAACAGCAGAGCCCAATCCACGCATGAGATCTGCTAAGGGAGCCCGGGGGGGGGGGGCCATTTTCCGTATTCCCAAATGGCTCTTAAATTAGTTTCCCCAGAAAAGCGGAGGCATGAAACAGGTGGGACACAACCCATACATGGTCCCTGCTGCTACTGTCCTCTGGAGTATTCCTAAACCCAAGACCCCTGTATAATGAAGAACTGGGTCAAATTGAGCCATGCCTGGAACGCAAATGCCTGGAACCCCTCACACTTCCTGTGAAGTGACAGGGTCCAAGAAACAAGTGTAGCTTCCTCCTCCCCTTGTAAATGTGAGCAATTCATACATTCCACTAAGGATATGGCCTTGGGGGCACTTGCAATCTATAATAAAGGAAATTAACTGGTTAATTATGTAGCATTTTAGACTGCCACAAGTATATGGAAAAAAAATCATACAAGAAAGGAGGATAGGGAATTCCAGAGTGGGGAGGAGGCCAAGAAAGTCCTTCCTGAGAAGTCTGAGTAAAGACCTGGAGGAGGTAAGACAGAAAGCCATGTTGGTATCTGGGGAAAGAATGTTTCAGGCAGAGAATGGCAAGTGCAAAGGCCCTGGGGTGGGAGCATGCCTGGAATAACTGAGGATCAGAACTGAGGCCAGAAGGGTGAGAATGAAGTGCACAAGGAGAAAAAAGGGAAGAGCAAGTGCCAGGAGGTCCCAGGGATACCCCAGATATGCAGCAAGGACTTGGGAGTTTGCTCTGATAGAGAGAAACCATCTCACTTCTGTATAGGACCCTCTGGTCGCTCATATGAGACTCAAAGAGGACCAGAGCAGAAGCTGGAGGAAAATGTAGGAGCCTGCTGTGATAATCTATTTAAGAGGTGATGGCAGCTTGAACCAGGGTGGTAGCGGTGAAGAGGGTGAAACAGGATCAGATACTGAAAATGTTTCCAGGGGACCAAATACAGGATATAAAGGCTGCATGTGGATTTCAAGGGAAAGGAAGGAGTCAAGCATGACTTGTACCCACAGCCCAGGAACAGGATCAGTGTCAGCCACATTAAGCTAGAAATGCCCACGGGACTTCCTGGGGCCCTGTCAGTCACTCCACGTGGGCCTAGAGTCTGGGGTTCACAGGAGAGCTCCTGGGTAGAGGTATGAGTCTGAGAATCGTCAGCATGTGGATGACATTTAAAGCTGTGACACTTGATGAGCTCACCAAGGCAGTGGCACAGAGAGGACGAGCAGCCCAGGCACTGAGTCCCAAAATACCGAGGCTTAGAGGCCAGGAAGATGAGTGGGCCCCAGAAAAGGAAGCAGAGGTGGCTTGGGTAACTCCGCCACCCTTGTTTCACCAGCTGGAGGATGAAGGATGTGGAGCAGCTGAGAGAGAGGAAAGAGAATGTCAGGAGGGCCTGCCTGGGCGGGAGTCACAGCTAATCTCCTGGGGTGGCAAAGATATTGGGGTTCACTTGCTCTCAAGCCTGCAGGTCAAGCTTTAGATGCTCTCAAGCCTGCAGGTCAAGCTTTAGATGTCCAGCATCTCTTGGAGGGCCTGGCAGAAGCAGAGCCCTGATTAATACCTGATGGGACAGATGAATGAATGAACAGACACACATTCTCTTCAGTGCCCAAGAGTATCGGAGGGGTCCCACAACCTCTCCTGAATCAACTGTCCATAGTGATGGGGCCGATGGCTGTAGGAGCCCTGGTCACCTCCCTGGGCCCCCCGACATCTGGGCCGCATGAAGGTGTAGCCATATGGCCCTCACCCCTCCTCTCACTGGCTTACCCAGTATTGAATGGTGACCAGACTGTTTTTCCCAACCAGTGCTGTGGGCCCACTGGAAGTGTCTGCTGTGGCGGCCCCCGCATCCTCTTCCCTCATTATCCAAAGATCTGAGGAGCTTGGTGAAGAACGGAGGTGGTGGTGACCGGGGTGTGACTTCACATGAGTGTTGGCGTGCGTCAGCATGTCTGTCTTTGCTCACGAGTTGTGCTGTCCTGGGTCTCTCAGTGCCTGGGTGTCTGT
Organism: Nycticebus coucang; assembly: GCF_027406575.1. Classification (NCBI taxonomy): domain Eukaryota; kingdom Metazoa; phylum Chordata; class Mammalia; order Primates; family Lorisidae; genus Nycticebus; species Nycticebus coucang. The sequence continues at coordinate 11,728,973 of NC_069782.1, forward strand.
GCGCGGAGTTTCTGTCTGTCTGAATGTGCCAGCATCTGTGTGTTGCACGTGTCTGTGTGTATGTGGGTCCCTGTGTGTATGTGTGCTGTGTCCAGCAGATGGGGATTGGTGTTTCCTTGCTGTCCCGCTGTGATGTGGGGTGGGGAAGAAGATTCAGAGGAGGTTGGCTTTATTCCAGTCACGTGGTAAGCACTGACTGTGCTGGGCCCCAGAGTCCACTCTGTCGTGGCCACTTGTGGTCCAGGACCGCGGAGTGGGGTCAGGCCTCCCCACTCCACACTCAGAGCCCGGGGCTGGAGGTTTGGGTGAGGGGCTCAGGGCCAGCTGCTGTTTTGACACACTCCCTCCAGGGGGAGGGGAGGGGGCTTCTGCCCACAGGGCCTTCCCCCCGAAACACACACAGAGCAGAGCTTCCCGATCAGTCCCCAACATGCTGATCACTGGGTCACATTCTCTCCAGAGCCAGTAGTGGACACAGTCAAGCAGACAGGTCCCTGGGCAAAGCCTAGCCCCCATTGACCCCGCAACACACAAGAGAGATGGGTCTGACTGCACTGCAGTTGATGCCTTCCCAGAAATTCCCTGGAAGCCAACAGCCAGGAATAGAACTTACCAGGGAGGCGGGGGGGCACCAGGGCAAGGAGACCAATGCAAGGGTTTGGGGGAGATAAATTTACAGAATATGGCCACTGGCAGGAGGCAGGCTTTGCCACACACCAAGGGTTTCAAACCCAGTACTGTGGCCTCCCAGTGGGCCTCAGTCTCCTCCAATGGGGATGACACTTGCTAGTATCTTCCTAGAGCTGCGAAGAGGATCACATGAGTTAGAAGCAGATAGCTCTTCACTCCAGCCCAGAGCACGATGCCCACTCAGTAGGCATCAGCTATTCTCGGTGCTCACTGCTGCATCTGAGGTTACACAGTGACAAGTGCAAAGGACAGAGAGAAAGCAAGAGGAGGGCCCCTGTTTGCAATAAGGTGGTCAGAACATCCTCAGGGCAAAGGTGACATCTGAGCACAGACCTGAAGAAGGTGAAGGAAGCGTGAGACGGTGGGATCAGAAGAGCATCAGACCAGGGAAACAGCTGGAGCAAAGTGTCTGAGGATGGCAGGCTCAGGCACAGCCAAGAGGCCACCTGGCCACGTGGACCAAGGCAGGGGGTGGACAGGACCTGTGGGCCTCTGCTTTCCTCTGAGATGGGGCCCCACGGGAGGGCTCTGAGCACAGTACAGACTTGGTCTGACATCCAGGCGTCTGCTGGAGGACTGACCACAGTCCTGTATGAGTTATAGAGTTGGGCAGAAGAAGACCAGTTAGGAGGCCACGGCCATAATCCATTCTAGAAAAGCCGGGGCTTGGACCAGGAAGTGGAGAGATGGTTGGGAAGGGATCGGACTCAAGATGTATTTGAAGACAGAATTGACTGACAGCCTGGATGGAGGGCGATGAGAGAGAGAGAGGACTTGTAGACGTTCCAACACCTCCTTTCACTGCAGCCAGGAATGTAGGGTGAGGCTGGCATTGGGGAGATCGTCGCTTTGTTCACCGATATGTTTTGTCTTGATGTCTGTTAAGGATTCTTTGCCCTCCCAGGGCTGTGGACAGCTTGAGGGCACAGTGGAGTAACTGCAAACAGAGTACCCCTCCCATGCTCCTCTCCTCCCTACCCAGCACAGGGCCCTCCCAGGATCAGGCCCAGGAGGAGCTTGCTGAGTGAATAATGAGGTGCCATCTCCCTAGGGCCACCTGGCACATTCACCCTCTTCCCAGAATGAGGACAGAGGTGGATCGTGGGTCTCAAAGTGGGCCAAAGCTACCTTTCCAGCCTGAGAGAGCATCCTTCCTCCTCACTGCCCCCCATCCCCACCTCTAAGTGTTGCACCAGCCATCAGGGAGCTTCTCAGGGACCTGAGCATGGGAGATGTGGGATGCCCAGGGGTCAAGGTCCAATGTGGGACTTAGAATAAAAGGGCCTGAATTCAAGGTGTGCGCCACTCCATGGCCTTTAGCAAGTGGCACACCTTCTCTGGGTCTCCCCTGAAAAGCACTTTGCTATTTTCCCAGCTGTCCCAGGGCACAGCATGAGGGACATCTCAGGGTTTTAGAACTACAATGACACTTCGTCCCAGTTCCTGAGATGCTGGAGTTAAGACCCGCCCTTAGGGACATCCAGCCACACACTCTCCCATTTTACAGATAAGGGGAAACTGAGGCCTGACAGGGGAAATGACCTACAAAAGCTCAGCACTTTCTAGGGCACCATGTACATCCTGAAAGGATGTCCAGGCCCATTACCCTGCCACCTGCCCCCGATATTGAGAGGCATTCTCACACAATCAGTATGGCCAAAACTGCCTCAACCACATCCCATAGTTAGGTGATGTCCTAAGCTGAAATCTGGACTCACATCCACAGAGCCAGAGCAAAACGTTCACCAGACAGTGCCCAGCCTTCCTCCACGCACACAGGTCCGCAGTCTCTGCTCTGCCCTAGTTGATTTACTTAAGTACTGGTTGCAGCCACTCCACTGGTTTCATGGCCTAGTAATGAGTCACAACCTCCACTTTAATAAACACCAACCTCAGTAACCTGAAGCCCCATGAGAGCCAGCAACAACGTGCTCTGTTGTTATGATGGCTAACGCATGCTGCTGCTCCTCGGGGACCCCTGTCCTTGCTGCTTCAAACGTGCTTGCCCAGTTCCTCCTCCTAGCAGCCCTCGGAGCTGGGTGTGCTTATGAGCTCTGTGGGGCAGATGGGACAACTGAGGCACGGGGTCCCATTGACAGAGCTAGGAGGGTGAACTCAGGCAGCTTCTCTCCTGAGCTTGTGCAACTGGTCACCAATCTCTACAAACAGCAGAAAATGGGAACACATCCGGCATCCTGCACAGATGGCACTCCCAAAGTTAGCTCGCAGGGCTCCCAAAATGCTTTTCGTACGTTATTATATATAGCAAACGTTTGTTGAACACTTGACTATGTGCCAGGCCTGACACTGGGACATTATCTTAATTCATCTTCACAACCACTCTACGAGGTAGAGAGGGTCACTGTCCCCATTACACAGGCAGGAAAGGTGAGGCACCGAGGCCAAACACAGCCAGCAGGAGGGCCAGGATGAGACCCCAAGCAGTCTGTGTGGCGCCCACACTCCTAACCTACGCTTTTGACTTCTCTTTCTTCCTCTCCTGCACCATCCTTTTGCTCCTCTTCCTCTTTTATTCTTTGAGGTCTCTGGGTGTCTATCTCTCTGTCTCTCACCCAAGTGCACACAATCCACACACACATTCACATGGGCATGTTCACGCTCATTAGAATACCATCCAGTGGTGCGGCGCCTGTGGCTCAAGCAGCTAAGGCGCCAGCCACATACACCTGACCTGGCGGGTTCGAATCCAGCCCAGGCCCACCAAAACAACAATGATGGCTGCAACCAAAAAATAGCCGGGCGTTGTGGCAGGCACCTGTAGTCCCAGCTATTTGGGAGGCAGAGACAGGAAAATCGCTTGAGCGGAGTTTGGAGGTTGCTGTGAGCTGTGATGCCACAGCACTCTACCCAGGGCGACAGCTTGATGCTCTGTCTCAAAAAAAAAAAACAAAAAATACCATCCAGCACAGCAGGGGAGGGAAAGGGATCCCCAGAAGCCTAAAAGCTCCTCCCAACCCTGCACATCTGTGATTCTATCCTGTTAGAATGGATCGAACCCCAAATGGGCTAACACACATGAAGAGCTTAACTCTGTGTCCAGAAAGTAGGGAGTGCCCTCCACATACCCGATTAGGTAACTATTTTGGTTAAAGTAAAGGGAATGAACGGGTGAGACGGCAGCCAGGGCCTTCTCTTCCTGAGGCATCCGTGGGGCAGGGCATAAGACTGTCAAAGATAGACAGGACCTTAGAGGTTATCTCACCCAGCCCCAGTAGAGTGCAAATCTGAGACCAAAGGAAGGTCCCACAGGGAAGGAGCCCACAGCAGGCTCAGGAACTCCCCCTACCCCCATATCCCCACCCACACCAGCCACCAGCCCCCTTCCTCTCCCAGATAGAGTGAGGAACCAGCAGGGTGCAGCCTCCACCCTGTCCTCCATCTGTGCCCATCATGAAGAGCCACTTCACAGCATGACAGTCATAGGGGCTGGGCCCCACGGGGCACCAGATCCCAAAATGACCTGTCTAGGAAGTTTGGTCAGGAAGAGGATTAGCAAAGAATTTATAGCTCAAGCCATCCCCTCCAGAAGGCAAGATGTCGCTTCCCTCCTGGGCAATTAGGAGACTCTTCATTTCTGTTGTCAGCATAGAAAATAAAAAATTGTTCATAGTTTACCAACGTTCTGTGTTTTCAAGAGCTCCCACATTCTTTTCCCTATTTAATGACCATAACACTGTAAGGCAGACTGAATTAGGATTTTCATCTCCAGTTTACCGAAAAAAAAGGACCAAGGGACTCTATGTGATCTGCCCACAGTCTTCTCGAGCCAGTCACTAAATGCTGGAGCTTCCCAAACCTCAGGCCTGAGCCCTCTCCTTGTCCCTGTGCAAGCTCTCCTGCACCCACCTGCATGTCTACGGCTCCCACCACACACACCTCTGTGCCACACCTGCGCACCAACTGCCCCTTCCACACCTGCACACCAACTGCCCCTTCCACACTCCACTTGCAGGTCCTCAGAGCATGTCAAACTGGGTGTGTCCCAAACCAAACCTTGATTTCTCCCCCTCCTCCCCTGCCTCTCCCTTCACCCCTAGGCTTGGTCCCCTCCTGATCTCCATAAATGTATGTCTCCTCCAGTTTGCATAGCTGAAACCTACAAGTTATCCTCAATTCCACCCTCTTCTCTACCTTTATCCGTCCAGCAAGCCTCACCTCACCTCCTAACCATCTCTCAAACACTTCTTTGCACCTCTGTCCAAACACCATCTCTCCTGCCTGGTCAATCACAATAGCATTTTTGCCAGTTCCCTGCAGCCTCCCTGACCCCCTTCATAATCCATTTGCTTAAGATGCAAATCGGATCATGACAGCCCTGCCTGTCCTAAGCCCTTTAATGTTTCCCATTGCGCTTAGAATAAAGGTAAGCTCTTTAGCATCCTCCTCTGCCTCAGCGCCCCCCAAGCCTCTCTATGGGCTCTTCCAGCCTTCCCCAGGTCAGTGTGCTTCTTCCAGCCCTATTCCTGCTGTGCTCCTTACCACAGCTCTGCCCCCACTCTTTCTTACCCATCAGGGGTCAGCTCACCATAAGGCCTCCAGGAAACACTTCCTCATCCCCCCAGGAGCTCAGTGCATGCTCTGAGAGGCAGCAAGTGTGGACCCCACAGTTGGGCTGCCTGCCCTCACACACTTTGGACAGATGGCTAACCTCTCTGAGCCTCAGTTTTAGACTACAATAGGCATGATTAAAATATGTATTTCACAGAGTTGTAATGAGAACTAATGAGTTAGTATATGTACACTGGTTAAAATAGTCCCTGGTGTATACTAAGCTTTCAACGAACATTGGCTGTCACATACCCTAGTGGTATCATATCGGTACCTTTCTTTCCCAGCACTTTATCCTGGATCCGTTGTTACCTGAAGACATGTGTCTCCCTCATGAGAACCTATAAAGACATAGACTAGGCCTGGTTTTGCACCCTGTATGTCTCCCATGCCCAGCCCTGAACCTGGCCCAATGGTGGGTACTCAGTACATGTTTATTTCCTGGACTCACAGCTAGTCAAGAGCAAAGCATCTCTCTCCTTCAGACCACAAGGCTTTTTTCCAATACAGAATACATTTGCTGGCCAAATCCTGCCCACCAACTGATTTTATAAATAAAGTTTTATTGGAACACAACCACACTTATTTGTTTACACATTGCCCATGGCTGTTCACTTGCTATAACAGCAAGTTTGAGAAGTTGCAACAGAGACCATATGGACAGCAAAGGCAGAAATATTTACTTTCTATCCCTTTACAGAAAAAGTTTACCAAGGCCTGATTTAGGGATCTGTAATCTCCTTGAAGCCAAGGCCCATTGCTTCACAGAGTTGGTATGAGGCCTAAATGGGTTAATCCATGCAAGGCACTTAGAACAAGGCCTGGCACAGGCGAGGTGCCCCGTAAATATAGCATGTATTGTGAAGTGCCTTATGCTTATTATAGGAGACCAATAAATATTTATTCACTGAATAAATCAGATACTTTCTGCTCCTTTTGATAGATTTTAGCACCAAGACCACACAAGGCTTTGTGGGAAGTCAGGACAATTTATAGGGAATTTATATCTGTACTGAAGGAAGAAGGACCTCAGAAATAAAAATTGTTACCTGTTACTGTACACTATCTAATGTAGGACACAGTAGCGATATTACCCAATTTAATCCTGTAACAGCACTTCTCCAACGTTCATGCACATACAAATCTTGTTATAGAGCTCTCCTTAAAATGTAGATTCTGACTCTAGTGGGGGTGAGGGGGTGAAAGTCGGCATTTGTAACAGGCTCCCCAGTGATGTCAGTGCTGCTGGTCCTCAGACAGCATGTGGAGCAGCGAGGCCTGTGAGCTGGATAGTAGTAGTATTATTATTCCCATTTTACAGGGTGGAGAAACTGAGGCTCAAAACCTAAGGGTCACACAGTTAGTAAATGACAGAGCCAGGATCCAACAGCAGGTGTAACTAACTCCAAATCCACATTCAAGTCTGTGACATTGCCCAGCCAGAAAGACCTGCTTCCAAAGACATCTCCAACAGACAAGCCCTATTTGTTCCTAAACCAGCTTCCTCCCCAGCCCAGATCTGGGACCTGTAAAGTCTAGCTGGCCTAGGCGTAGTGCTGTGCACCAGCTGCCCTGCTGTGGCCTTCTTGCTGGGCAAAAAGGCCTCTTCCAAAATAGGCTGGTGTTTGGGTAGGCTCTGCTGTGCTGAAGAGGCTTCTGTTTGTATTCCCCGCTGGTCGCCATTATTCAGAGCATATCATGAACTGCTTCGGCACTTCTGAAGAAGCTCCGTTTCCTCCACCTTATTCTTTGCTGGCTGCAGCACGCCAAACCACCTCCTCCTGCCTCCCTCCATCTTGTCCACACATGCCTGGGCTCTCGTTGCGCACACCCAAGCAAGCGCACACGCGGCATCCCAGCTCCCTCCACAGCTGGCACTCCTTCCCTCTGCTGGCACCAAGGCTGACTTGGGACATCCAGGTCCCCCCAGCAGACAGGACTGAATGGGAAACATCAGGCTCTGGGCCACTGTGAGGTCATTTGCTCTGTGCAATCAAGGTCCGCCAATGCAGGCATGCCATGGGCAGGAAGACCCCACTTCCTTGGAGGGGGAAGGCCAGAGCCATTCCTCTGTCCTGTCCCCCGGAAGCTGCACCAGCCCCTCTCCCTTATTTACGCTCACTCCTCCTTCTGCAGGCCTTGGGTTGGGTTGAGTGCCCTTGTCTGCCTTGCCTTTAGTTGAGCTGCCTCAGCTCAACTGTAATATGGAGAGGGCAGAGCCACTCGAAATATCTAACAGTCCACACCCTGTGTTACACATAGCAAAACCAGAGGGGTGGCGCCACTTGCCTTAGCCACACAGTGAGTGAGTGGCACAGCTGGAACCAAATTCAGCTAACCCTGCCCCCAGCATCTATCTCAGGCTCTTTGGAACCACACAGGGAGAACACGGGGCAGTCCAAAAGTTGGGCCAGGCTGGGGTTGAATCCTGCCTGCCTCACTCGCTGAGCAGTAAGTCACTTCACCTCTCTGAGCTTCGGTTTCCTTCTCTGTAAATTGGGGTATAAAATACACCCTTCAGGGCTGTTATGTGGATGAAATTCCTGACACGGAGTGGGTGCTTAATAAATATTCTCTCTCTTCTCCTGGGCCTTCAATAAGCTCTCACGATCTCCACGTGCTTATAAGGCTAAGCATGAAGGTGGTTGTGCGGGTCTGTGCACACATGTGGGAGGGATCAGGCTGGGAGTACAGTGCTCGTTGTCTTAGAAATGACTTACAGCAAGGGAACAGCCCCCTCCTGTCCGGGGGGTGTAAAGCATCCTGTCCCTGCCCAGCTGACCTGGCTGTCCAGGGCTTCCTCCCCTGGCCCCAGCTTCCCCACATGAAGCTCAGCTTTGCCCGAGACACACTCAACCTTTGTTCAAGTCCCCACAAATAACCCCTCACATTTGTGTATAGGGTAAGACAGGCCTCAGGCCCATGGGGCTGGGAGGACAGAGAGAGGGATTTTACATCACACAGGTCCCAGCAGACTGCTTAAAATCCTCTAAGAAAAATTCCTGAAGTTCTATATAGAAAGATTCTTTTCTCACAGATTCTTCTAGGCCACACTGCCACCCAAAGGGGCACGGACAGGAGTTGGGGGGAGGCTCTACTCTTGACACCTCCCCGACCAATCCCTGGGCTTGGCCAAAGGGCCCTGTAAACATTGAATCAGGACTCAACTTCTTTCGAAGCCACTGAAGGGGCCACAACATTTAGACATCTTTTTCCTTCACACCAGCCTCAAGATGGCTCTGCCTCCTGCCCGGCCCACAGCCCCTGAGACAGGGAGTCAGGTCCTGAGGTCACATGATGCCTATTTGAATTTGGATAGAAAACAATTTCTTACCTTGCAGAGGAACTTTGTGGAGGACTCCACCCTCTAAGTCCTCATCCTGGAGACTCCCAGAACATACCCCCCCATGAACACACAGCTCCGCAGCTGCCACTCCCCCAGCCCAAGCCCTCTGTGCCCTGGGCTGTCTGCCCCCCACTTCCCCCACCACCCCCCACTAAACATGGGAGCTGCGGCCCTCCCCCTCTCCTCTATCCATTTCTCCCTTTTCATTAAAATATTCTTCTCTTGACTCGGCACCTGTGGCTCAAGCGGCTAAGGCGCCAGCCACATACACCTGAGCTGGCGGGTTCGAATCCAGCCTGGGCCTGCCAAACAACAATGACGGCTGCAACCAAAAAAATAGCCAGGTGTTGCGGCGGGCGCCTACTTGGGAGGCTGAGGCAAGAGAGTCGCCTAAGCCCAGGAGATGGAGGTTGCTGTGAGCTGTGATGCCACAGCACTCTACCCAGGGCAACAGCTTGAGGCTCTGTCTTAAAAAAAAAAAAAAAGTTCTTCTCTTTTCCTGTCCTATTTGTCAGTCCTTCCTTCTTGCCTTCTCCTGAAGGTTTTGACTTTTTCACTGCAATGTGCCTGGACCACCTCTCCACATTTACTCACTCAATGAGCTTGTATCGGCAACATACTGTTTCCTTTGACAGAGACGATAAAGAGAAGAAACAATTTTTTAAAAGCCACAGTCCTTGCCTCATGCCCCATGGTTCAAGGTGGAAGCACACATATAAATATTTATAGCATAATATTAGCTGTCATTAAAAACAATTAAAAAATATTAGCTCTCATTTATTGAATGTTAACTATATGCCCCCAAAACTTATCTATGTGCATTACCTGATTTAACCCATTTAATCCTCATAACAGTCTTAGGGGGCACTATTATCATCCTTGTTCAATGGATGAGCAAACTGAGGCACTGAGAGAAGAGAAAACTTTCCCAAACTGAAACAGCTAATACATACTAGAGCCAAATGCAAATCCAGGCCATGTGGTTCCACCGAAGCACAGTCCCAGTTCCTCAATGTGCCCAACTGCCACAGAGTGCAGAGGAAGAAGCTTATAACTTTGCCTAAGGAAATCAGGGAAGGCTTCACAGAAGAGGGGATTTTGAATTGGGTTTTGATGGATGAAGAGGAGTTTGCTTAGTGAAGAACAAGAAAAACATTCTTAGTAAATGCTCTGTAAATAAGCTCAGTAAATCAAAGTCAGCAGCATAAAATGACATGCTCTGGGAAGTTTTCTGTGGCTAGACTAGAGAGAACACGAGGACCGCGAGGCAAGAGGCTTGAGGCAGACAGAGGCCAAGTCACACAGTGCTCTGTGCCTGCTGAGGTGCTGGGGTTTAATCCTGAGGCCATGAAAACCTTACTCGCTCTTTCCCCAGTATTGTCAAGCAACCTCAACTGGGGGCTGTCGGTAAGCCTTCTGCTTCTGGGGCTCCTCTCTTGCCTCCCCCTGTACCCCTCAGTCTTACAGCCACACCATTCTCTTTCTCCCCAACCCTTTGTGTTTTGCAGGGGCCGTGAGGGCCTCGAGCATCTTCCCGATCCTGAGTGTGATTCTGCTTTTCATGGGTGGACTCTGCATTGCAGCCAGCGAGTTCTACAAGACTCGACACAACATCATCCTGAGTGCCGGCATCTTCTTCGTGTCTGCAGGTAACTGTCACCTAGCCGAGCAGGCTGGAGTCCAGGCCTGTGCATGGGAAGGAGAACCAGACAGAGAGAGGAGGGGAGGAAGGAGAGGAGCTGCCAGGACTTGCAACAGGTGCTAGGGGAGGAAGGTTGTGCTGGGCCCCCTAGCAACCCCGAGGCCCCCCATCAAGTCCTCCAGGAGCATCCCCGGACCCCAACCCTTAACCCAATGGCCTGTTATCCTACCACCACTTGGAAGGGGGCCAAAATCCAGGTCCCTCTCAGGGTATTAGGCCTCTCCCCATTTACCCACTCTCCTCCCAGTACAAATCAAGTGACGAGGAGGCTGGAGACAGGACAATCAAGTTGCCTCACCATTCCTTGAACCCTGACTGATGTCCAGAACCCTAGAAACCATGGGAGGACTCTCCCTTCACTGTCCTACCAGGTGGGAGCAGGCAGGCACCCACAACCCCATTTCTGAGCCCGGTTAGCAACAGATGAGTCCCATCTGCCTCAGATGTCAGAAACAGAACCTGGGTGTGGCACAAGCCATTTAATAAGAATGACCAATATCTAAGGAACCATAGCCACATCCTGCAAACCAAGAGCACTCCTTGACCTTAGAGGAGCAAGGTGTTTCACTAGCCCCATTTACAGATCTGGGAGCTCAGATTAGGTTAACCTACCATGGTTTTGAAGCCAGGTGGGTCTGGCTCCTGGAGCCAGGTTTAACCTCCTGCTACACCAGCTCTCCACCCCTGTGCAGCCTCTCCTCTCAAACTTAACCTCTCTGCGCTTGCTTCCACATCTGCGACAGGCTTGCAAAGCACTAAGCAGAGAAGGCAGATAGTAAATGCTCAATAAACAGGATCTAGAATTATTATTATTACTCAAAATTGTAGCAGGCCTCTGTCTTCTCCTGAGGCTTGCTGTGTCTGTTTCCTGATGGCCTCTCCCAGCGCCACGACACAGGGTTAAGGGAACGTTTACCGGGGTCCCTCTCCGTGGGCCCACCTGTTCATCATGAAAACAGCAAGACCCGGGACAGCCCCACCCCCACCCCAAATCTTCCAGGCGGCTGACATGCTCATGAGGAACTAACAGCCCTTCTCTCCGACTCTCCACCCACGCCCACAGGTCTGAGTAACATCATTGGCATCATAGTATACATATCCGCCAATGCCGGGGACCCCTCCAAGAGCGACTCCAAAAAGAATAGCTACTCTTACGGCTGGTCCTTCTACTTTGGGGCCTTGTCCTTCATCATCGCCGAGATGGTCGGGGTGCTGGCCGTGCACATGTTTATTGACCGCCACAAACAGCTGCGGGCCACGGCCCGCGCCACGGACTACCTCCAGGCCTCCGCCATCACCCGCATCCCCAGCTACCGCTACCGCTACCAGCGCCGCAGCCGCTCCAGCTCGCGCTCCACGGAGCCCCCACACTCCAGGGACGCCTCCCCCGTGGGCATCAAGGGCTTCAACACCCTGCCGTCCACGGAGATCTCCATGTACACCCTCAGCAGGGACCCCCTGAAGGCCGCCACCACGCCCACCGCCACCTATAACTCCGACAGGGATAACAGCTTCCTCCAAGTTCACAACTGTATCCAGAAGGAGAACAAGGACTCTCTGCACTCCAACACAGCCAACCGCCGGACCACCCCTGTATGAAGACGGCCGGGGGCCTCGCCAGCCAGCGCCGCCGGGGCAGCGCGCAGAGCAGGGGCGCGGCCGCCGCAGGGCAGGGGCAGGGGTGGGGCGGGGGCAGGGGCGCCCACACCATCCCCGGGAGACCTTCCCAAAGCAAAAACAAAAAAAGAACAAAAAAAACAAAAACAAAAACAAAAAAACAAAAACAAAAAAAGAGAAAAACGTAACAAGTAAATTAAAAAAAAAAAAACAACAAAATATAAGAGGAACAAAGAAGCAAAACAACAGGAGATGTGGCAAAATATAAATGGGGGAAGAAAAACAAACTTTTAAAAAGTGAGAGGGATAAAAAATTAAAAATAGAAAATAAATCTAAAAGAAATGCATGATTTCCCATGTACCATTATTTTAACATTTAATAAAAACCAATTTAAATGAAAATATAAAAGGGAACCAAGATAACATTAAAGCAAAAAATGAGAAGGAACAGAAAAGAAAGGAAATGTTCTTCCTATTTATCAGGGTTTATGTTTTTTTTTTTCTTTTTTTAACACGGGAAGAGTTACTTTTCTGTTCCCTTTAACCCCCAGAGGACCCTACCTCCCTGGGAGAGTGGGGTGTGGAGACTCAGCGGCCCAAGGCCAGGTGAGCCTGTGGTCACTGCCAGGTCCCTGGAGCCCCTGGGTGGGTGTCCCCACAACGCTGGGAAGGGCTCAGCGGCTACAAAGCCCGCTCCACCTGGCACTGATGGGGCAATTGTAGGCCTCCAGGTGACCCGAGTCCTTGGTCCCTCCTGTCCACTAGGTGCCTGGAGGGGGGTGCACCTGGGGCTTGCCCACCCCCGGGTTCCCAGTCCTTAATGGTCCTTAACCCACTGTGATGACTTCCTAGGCCTTGAGGAAAGGGAAGGAGAGGGGATGGCTGCAGTGGCTTACAGAGATGCTGGAAACCCCGGAATCCTCAGGGTGAGCCTCTTGGGGTCACCATCCCCAAGCTCCTGTCCTTGTAGTCAGGAGATGCCCACCCCCCTGGGGGATATAAAACAGCTCTCCCTCCTCACCGCTCACCTCAGGGCCACCTGTTGGCCCTGGGGCAATGGTGGACCCTCAGGCCCCCAGTACCCTGGGAAGGGGGTTCATTGACCCTTGGGGGGTCCTTGGACTCACTGATGCCCCCTTCGGGCCCAGCAGGTCCAAAAGTGACACAGCAAAAAGGTTTCTTTTTACAAAAGAAAAAGGAAAAACAAGTGGTGATTTTTTTTTTAATAAAAAAACCACAGACTATAAATAAATGTAAATATATAACACGTGGATTTACTTGCAAGAAAATCAGATAGTATTTTTCTTTTAATTCTTTTCCAGCTTTAAACTGTGAAAACAAAAAAAATGGGGTGGGATGGGAGACTTCAAATTTAGCAGGGAACTTGTCAAACAGAAAACAAATATACAAATCCATTTACAAGAAAACAACACAGGTGTGAGAGATCAGAGCTGAGCCTGAAGGTGGAGGAAGAGGAGGGGGTCCCCCTCGAGCCATGGGGGTTCTCTGTGATGGGAAAGTGGCTTCCTCAGACAGGATCCCCAGGGGAAAGGAGCTCACACGCCCCACCCACACGTGCAGCACACACAGCCCCCTAAGGCCAGCACTGCAATCACTCACAGGGACACACTCAGTCTTAACCCTTCCCTCCCATACACAGCCAGGGGCATGGGTCCAAGAAAACCCACTAATGCCTCTCCAAAGCCATGGACAACAACAATTTCACATTGGCCCTTATGTTGACATGAGCCCTCAACACACCACACACACACATACACCCCACACTCAAACGCATGGAAAGGATACCGGACTGAATTCTGGAATTCCTTGCTGCATGGCCTCTCCAGGTCTCAGTTTCCTCCTGCATAAGCATGTGGATGGCTCAAATGAGCTGCAAAGGCCCATTCTTGTTCTACATATCTGTGACTTTTAACTCCTGCCACCTGCCCAGAGGATATGCCAGGGACGACCAAAAGGGCTGCCACCGAGCCCCCAGACATTGAGAACATTCCCGAATCACCAGTCAGCCTCTGGGACACCTGTGCACACACACACATCCCATATACCTCCTCACTGTGCTCCCCAACCCCTTGCCCCCACATCCAATGTCAAAGCAAAAATACACACACATGAGCAAAGCGTATCCTGCCATTCAGATAAAGAGGGGAAAGACAGAGGTCCCCAAAGCCATTCTTCATTTCGTGTCCCCTTGCTTTAATGCCATAACCTGGTCATGGAGAATGAAGGAGGCTTTCTTGGAAGAAGAGATCAGCCACCAGGGTTCCCCCACTGTCTTTGGGGATCTGAGAAAAAAAGGATCCCGTGAGGTTTGCTGGGAGGGGTGAAGGGTGAGAGGATGGGAGAAGAGAGGAGAGTTTTAGCAAAGGTTGCTGCCAGGGTGAGGACCAAACCCCAGAAGTTGAACTTGGCCCACGCACTAAAGCGTGGGTCATCCTGGGCTTCTCCCCTTTCTTCCCCAGAGGAACAAGGTCCAGTTCAGACTAAGAGAACGCCAACAGATTTCCCGAGCTAGAAATTTCAGACCAGGCTGTGGGTCTGCCTCTGAAGGTGAAGGGCCCTGCCTCCGTCAGTGACAGTGACAGTGACAGCAAGTCTGGATTGGTTTACATCTTTCTTGACACTGGCCTGGCCCAAGCTGGAGCTCTCTGGGGAGTCCGAGGGTGTGGCCAGCGGGGCTTTAGAAGCTTGCACATTCCCAGCTGCCCTTCCTGTCTTTTGTCTGGGAAAGGAAAGTTCTTCTCCTTAGTCTGCAGCAGCTGGAGCTCTGCCACTCAGCCTGAGGCACAAGAGGAAACACCTGCCAGAGGGGCCCGGGGAGGCAGAGCAACGGGAACCAGTTCAAAGTATGGCGGCAACCACATAGTCTGGGCATGAATCGCCATGTATCCCTCCTCCACCCCAACCCTGTCTATCACCCCACCAGATTCCAAACCTGAACAGATCGAGGGCTAGACAGAAGGGAGAGGTCCCCAGAAAACAGCAACCAAGCAGACGCTGTCTGAAGAAGAAAAATGTCCCCTATTCTCTGAGTTCTGGCAGAGCATCTGGGAACACAACCAGTGCTTCTTTCCAGGCCGAGAGGCCTAGATCCTGGGTCTGCTTTCAGAAAGCCATGGTGTGGGGGAAGGGGGTGGGAGAGGAAGGTTAGGAGGGTTACACCAGCATGGCCAAGAAAGGGCTAGGGGGCCAGGAGGGAAGGAGCCAGGACCAGGACTGCAAGGGCACTGCTTCCCAGGGTGGATGATTGCTCATGTCCAGCTCAGACCAGTTCAAGAAACTAACCTCCATTTTATTTTCTTGGTGGGTCCTTTTCTTTTTTTTTTTTTTTCCAGACTGTTAACAGAAAAAATTTTAAAAAGCAGAAAACTAAAAAAAAAAAAAAAAAAAATCCTGGTACATGAAATAAAGATTTTTTTTTTATAGCTTGGTCCTCACTTCAGTGGATTTCTTTAATTGCTTTCCCAACTCCTGGCATCCCAGTTAAAACGATCCTGAAGCCACAGATGCTCAGAGTTGGGGGATGGGAGGCTTAGATGTTATGTGGTAGGATGTCCCCACTCTAAATCAGGAGTCCCCTCTTAAATATCCCTTACTGATATTCAGACGCCTCCAGGGACAGGGGTTCACCCCCTCCCAAGATAGCACTGGCCAGCACTAGGCAGCTCTCTTTGGCAGAAGTCTTTTCTGCGCACTGAATTTCAATCCACCTCTTCCTTCACACTCCAACAACACTTCCCTTTTCAGCATGACAGCCCCTCAGATATTTGAAGACAGAGAACATGACGTCCTTGAGCTTTCTCTTTTGGAATAAACCAGTCCCACTCAACATCCCGAACCCATGGCAGGGTTTCAACCTTTCCTATGAAAGTGTGCAGCCTGAAATGGACATGACCTTGCCAGTTGACTCCGGGGAGTCCCTGCAGAGGGGTGCTTCTCAGAGGGGACCATGGGGTGGCAGAAGAATGGAGAGGGTCTTGTGGGGCCCCTGGGACTCTTTTAACTGGTAGGGGTGGAAAAGACAAAAAGGAATGCCTCGAGAAGATGTTGCCCCAACACCAGAAAAAGGCCCCATTTGAAGGCAGCTAAAGAACTAACCCACCAGTGTGCAGCCCTGGGCTGGTCAAACTGCCTGGGTTGGTGTTTTAGAGGAGGGCTGTCCATGCCTCTAAGAATGCATTAAATACATTTATTTTAGTTCACTTTAACTTTAAAAAGCTGTCCAAACAAATAGATAGACGGTATTTCAAAATCAAATCAATACCTAAAAAGCAAACAAAAACTACTCATCTGTTGGGTAAATTGTAAAGCACTTCTTCCTCTCCTCCTAACGAACCCCAGTACCCACCTTCCCATAAATTTAATCCTAAGTTTATTATCCTTGACCCAGAAGGTCAGGTAGAAACTCACAATGGATGCCATGACAAAAAGGAAACAAGAAAGCTGACCAAAGCTTGTTTAAACTGAAAACAGTATGACACGGTGCTCTGAAAAGAGAGGAAAGCTTCATTGCTTGTCACAGACAAAAAAGCATTGAGGTCTCATTAATTAAAATGGGTGGGATTCACTGGCCTGGTTATTTTAAGATTTTCATTTGAAGAGCCAGAAGAGTGATCTTTGGGGAGCATCCAAGAAACAGCCATGTCACTGCAGCGATGGGGACCAGGAAAGTATCAAACACGGCGGTCTCCATCCTGACACCGTCCAGGGCTCCTTCGGGAGCTCTGGGAGGTGGGGGGTCTTTGGGAGGGAAGATGCTGAGATGCGAGGGAGGAAGCTTAGTCACCATACAGCTCTCCTGGGGCTCAAGAAGAAGAAGATGTTATGCAGTTAGATCTGCTTGGCAGAAAAGAAGGTAAGCATTGCACCACGAGGCCCAGAAAAGTCTGCTCTAGAACGGACCCACGTTCAGAGCTCCCCGCTCAATTCAGCCCCGATGCCCTGGGGCCACAAGGCCAAGTCACCCACGAATCTCAAGTATCTCTCTCTCTAGGCTCACCCCTAACATATCTGGGGACCAGGGAATACATGTTGAACTAACAAATTTAAAAATACGGTCTGTTCTTCTGTTCTGACCAATATATCTTTGCGACTACCTAAAATGCAAAGTTTGAATTTAGAATTCTCAACCTCCTCTGAATTCTGCACCTGAAAATAGCAGCATGGGGCAAGCCCACCCTGAGACCCTCAACCCCAACCCCCTACCCAAAGCTGCCCCCCCCTTCCCACCTCCAGCTCCACTCTGCACCCGCAAGCATCTTCTGCAAAGGAGGGGCACATTGCAGCCTTCAAATACGAGTTCTCCCAAACTGCTCTTCCTTGGCCCAGGGGATCCTTAGGGCATGAATTCTAGAGTGGCTAAACCAGAGAAAGCTACAGAAGGGTGTGGAGCTCTAGGTGAACACAATCTCTTGGCCTTCAGCCTACAGAATCCTCCCAACATGGAGAAGGGCCTGGTCCGAGGAGGGTCAGAGCAAGGATCCCAAAAACCCAGTGCCCAAGGCAGGAGCTCCTCCTGCCTATGGTAAGGTCAGCACAGCCTTTTCTGCCCTTCAAGTGTAAATTTCAACATTCAGAGCCCAGACTAGGGACCCACTCTCAAGTGAGATAGATAGAGACCACAGATTTCAGAAGACCCAGCTCTTCATGGACTAAAGTGATAGAGGCCAGAGAGGACAAGTGACATGCCCAGATGTGCACAGTGAATTAGCTTCAAGCAGGCCTGTGGCCACAGCCTCTTGGCCTCTGCACCACCCCAGCCACTGCCTTCAGAGGGAGGTTTGAAGCGTTTGTCCTCTTCCCTCCATCTCCATTCATGCTCCAGGCTCAGTTTCCTCCCAGCAGTGTGCTGACCTCATCAAACTCCAGCCACTCTGACAGCACCTGCACGGGGCAAGGGAAGGCGCTGTCGTGGTGAGTATCTAGTCCTGCCTAATGAGTCTCGGAAGGAACTTTGCCCTGCCTGCCCTCCCTGACACCGGCTGTCACAAACATACCTCCCGCCAGGTGCTGGGGCTGGCTCCTACCAGCAAGCCACTTGATGTGTGTCTCTTCCCAGCTCCGTGTATGCAGCGATGCCACACTGGCAACTTGAAATTGGCTGTGGTAGGAATGTTTACACCACAGAAATGGGCAAGTGCAATAATCAGGGATTCTTTTTTTTTTTTTGAGACGGAGTCTCACTTTGTCGCCCTCTGTAGAGTGCTGTGGCATCACAGCTCACAGCAACCTCCAGCTCCTGGGCTTAGGTGATTCTTTTGCCTCGGCCTCTCAAGTAGCCAGGACCACAGGCACCCGCCACAACACCCCGCTATTTTTTGTTGCATTTTGGCAGGAGCCAAACCCACCACCCTCAGTATATGGGGCCGGCTCCCTACTCACTGAGCCACAGGCACCGCCCCGGGGATTCGTTTTTAAGTGAAAAGCCGGTTGTTGAGCATAATCAGCATACCTGCATCAATCTGTATGTATAGGTGCATATCGGCTCCCTCACGTACGTCTTAGAGCCACTTCCACGTCCCCCCAGCACGTGTGCATGTGCGTACGTCTGCGTACACATTCCGTGTGCGCATGCACAGCCCCACACACGCACTTCCAGAATCAGGTCCACTCACACAAGCATATTCATTCACTCTCCTTTACCGAGCCCGATCTTGTTCCCAGGAATACAGAGCGAACAAGGACCTGAACTTCCTGCCAGAAGCCCTTAACAGAGACAGAAGCAAAAACAAACAAACAAAAAAAAATAAACAGAGACAGAAGCCTGGGCAGGTAGACAGCAACTTGCCGAGAAATGTGACAATGCCCCTGCAGGAGAGGAGGGCGAACTGAGGCCGCGCACAGCTCTCCACGCAGTCTCCGTGTACTCAGAGGCTCCTTGGTGCTTTCAGCGTACAGGTCAGCCCCGTGGGGAGCGGGGAGGCGGGGAGGCGAGCACCCATGTCCCACACGCGCATGCGGGTGCACCTATACGTACAACGTCTGTCAGTGCAGGAACACAGCGCTAGGTCAGATGGCCCGTTTTGTCACTAGCCCTGAAGCCTGCCTTCCTCCCACTCTCAGTCTCTCAACCTCCCAGCGTCTCTCTCAAGCACTGCCTCTTCCTCGGTGCCCCTCTCTCCCGTGCTGTCTTGCGCTGGCTCCTGTGTTCTCTCCCACAGAGTTGCCATCTCAGCCTTGCTGCACTCGCGCTGCTGGGGAAGGGATTCCAAGGAGAATAAGAAATCAGTGGTGAGGCTGGGCGCCCTTAACCCAGTGGTTAGAGCGCCAGCCTCATGCACCAGGGGTGGCAGGTTCGAATCCAGCCCAGGCCTGCTTAAAAAAAAAAAGAAGCCAATCGTGAGAGAAGCCCAGGCACCCCCCGTTGCTAGTTCTAGAAGATGAGAAGGACACAGGGCCCTGGAAGGGCTTTCTGAGGCAGCCCTTTGAGATGTACAAGACCAAGAATGTCAGTCCTGAGGGGGAAGAAGGGGAGCGTCCCTTTCCATCCCATTTAAGGAAGTCTAGGCTGACTTATCACAGCCCTTAAATAGCTCACATCTCAAAATGCTATGGGTAGATAAGAGTAGGGATGTGAAACTCACACGCCAACCTCAGGCAGGGTGGAGCTAGTTATTGGTAGGGATGGAGGAGAACAAAGGAGGAAAGGGTGGAATGTGAGCTAAACCATACCTTCTTAGGTCACTCTCTCATTCAAAAACCTTCAATGGCTCCCTAGTGCCCTCCCTAGTTGGGCCCAAATTATCCGTTATGCCCCAGCAGACTGGGATTTATTGAGAGTTTCTGATGTGCCAGACACTGCCAAAACACATATTATCACAGACCCGTTAAACAGGTATTATTTTCCTCTACACACATATGAAAACTGCAGCCCAGAAAGGCAGAATGAGATGAAGGTTAAGAAATGAGCTTTGGAGCCACATTGCCAGGGTTCAGATCCTGGCTCTAACCGCTCACTAGCCACACAATCTTGAGCAGGTATCTGTATGTCAACTGCCTTATAAAAGGGAAACGATGATAATATAACAGCAGCTATCACACAGGGTGTGTGGAGCAAACCAATCAAAAACGTTAGAGTGGTGGCTGGCACATGGCACTGGTGACAGAAGCTCACGCTTCCTGCAGCCAGGCCACCAGGGCATCCTCAGAATGTGGCAGACAGGAGCTCAGGGGGCGGAGAGTCTCTGAGTGCAGAACTCTCATGCAGCCTCCTGAGTAGTTGGAACTACAAGTGCCTGCCACCACTCCATCTCGCCTCCTTCATCTCTACACGCTAATGTACACAGAGACCTTCCAGGTCCCCTAAAGGACAGCTGCACTAGGCAGCAAGAAGGAAAGGGGAAACTCTTCTGGCAGGGCCAAGGATATCTGCCAGGAACCAGGAAATGCTGCCTGGTCCTGAATCACGGAAGCCCCTGGGAGCTGAGGCTGGGGCCATACCCATCTCTGGCCTTCCTGGTGCCATCCCAACCTGGCTCCAGCCACAAGCACTAAGCACTGCCTCTTAGGCACACTTCAAGACCACTCGGATGCCTTCATTCATTCTTCATTCATTCATTCAGCTCCATGACATGCTAGTCACTGTGCTCAATGCTGGGGTTAACAACAATCAAGACAGTCATGGTCCCTGCCTCCCACACCTCATGCACCTCATGTGCTACTAAAGTATAAAGAATCAAATAATGGGCAGCGCCTGTGCCAGCCCCATATACTGGAGGTGGCGGGTTCAAACCCAGCCCCCACCAAAAAAAAAAAAAAAAAAATTGCAAAAAATTTTAAAAAAGAATGAAATAATTATATAATTACAGATTATTGTGAATGCTATGAAGTAAATCCCTTGAGACGATGATTTTTTTTTTTTTTTTTTACAACAGAGCCTCACTCTGTCACCCTGGGTAGAGTGCTGTGGTGTCATAGCTCACAGCTACCTCAAACTCTTGGGCTTGATAAATCCCCTTGCCTCAGCCTCCTGAGTAGCTGGGACTAAGGCACCCACCGCAACACCCAGCTAGTTTTTTCTTTTTCCTTTCTTTTCTTTTTTTTTTTTTTGTTTTGTTTTGTTTTGAGACACAGTCTTACTTTGTCACCCTCAGTAGAGTGTCGTGGCATCATAACTCACAGCAATTTCAAACTCTTGGGCTCAAATGATCCTCTTGCCTCAGCCTCCTGAGTAGTTGGAACTACAAGTGCCTGCCACAATACCCAGCTAGTTTTTGTTAGAGATGAAGTCTCACTCTTGCTCAGGCTGGTCTTGAACTCCTGAGCTCAAGCAGTCCACCCTCCTCAGCCTCCCAGAGTGCTAGGATTAGAGGCATAAGTCACCGCATCCAGGCCTGGGCTGATGATTTTTAAAATATCAGGAATTAGCTGGGCATAGTGGCACACACCTATAGTCCCAGCTACTTAGGAGGCTGAGGCAAGAGGATCACTTGAGGCCAGGAATTTGAGGCGCTGGTGTGCTATGATCATGCCTATGAACAGCCACGCACTCCAGCCTAGGCAGCTTAGCAAACCCTGACTCGAAAAGAGAGAGAGAAATATCAGGCATTAACCTCTCTTTTGAGTATCAGAACCTTAGTGGCTTGAAACAATGATAACCATTTTATTATCTCTCCTAATTCTGTGGACTGAGTCAGGCAGTTCTTCTGTTGCCCATGATGTAGGCTGGGCCTTCAGTCGTTTGAGGGCTCAACTAGGCTGGAACAGCAAAGCTGGCTCATGCACCTGGCTGGGATTGATGCTGGCTGGGAGTGCAGCTCAGCCCATTGACCTGAACACCCTATTTCTACATCCTGTGGTCTCTGTATGTGACTTAGGCCTCTCCCAGCAAGCCCACAGGGCTCCACGTGGCAGAATTTAGAAGCTCCCAGTCATCTGAAGGCTTAGTCTCAGAAGTCTAAGCAAGTCACCCTGCCACATTCCACAGGCAAGTCCCAAGGCCCAGCCTGGTTCCAGGGGAGAAGAAATAGAGCCTGGCTCTTTGTGGGAGTAGCAGCGTGCACGTGAGAGGCTGAGACACATTGGAAGCCATTTTTGCAGACTGGTGCAACCACTTTACGTACAGAAGTTGGTAGAGGCCTACCCGAGATGCTGACCTTCAGCTGGAATGTGAAGAGTATAGAGGATGAGCCAGGCCAAAGCAGGATATAGGAGAGGGCAGAAGGTTCCAGGAAGAGGGAACAGCCTGGGCCAAGCCTCTTTTCCTAAGGAAGGAAAGAACTTTTTTATGAGAAGATCTAAAAGATGACTCAAGTGGTTATCCTGGGTAAAAGGAGAAGTGACACAGGATGAGGTGGAAGAGATAGGCAGGGGTCAATCCAAAGGGCAAAAAGAGCCACTGACACAGACATGACAGAGGAAATCGCCACTGAGCTTCCCATGCAAAATTCACAGAGCCAGGGCCAAGGCTAGACATTGTTGCGAAGGACAGATGTGAGAAAGGTATGTTGCCTTTCTTGAAGTTTGTAGCTTTATTTTAATGACTTACCCTGTTTCCCCAAAAATAAGACATCCTCCGAAAATAAGACCTACTTACAGGAAAGATAAGACGTCCCCTGAAAATAAGACCTAGTGCATCTTTGGGAGCACACCTTAAAATAGGACACTGTCTTATTTTCGGGGAAACAGGGCACTTGTAATTTGCAATATGTCTTTCTCCATTCAGTTCACCTTCTATTTCTTCAGCTTCTCTGAGTAGAAAAGCTAAAAGTAAAAGACACAATAAAAAGGCTCTTAAAGGGAAAAAACCAAAACCTTGGACAGGGGAAGAAAGAAGTGTGATAAAAGTAGGAGCTTCCTGGCAAGCAAGGCAAAAAGGGAAACACACAAATTCTATAGCTTATGTTGTCAAAGTTAACACTTCAGTTGCTGTGGGGAAGAAAATATCTTTTCTTGATCTCATGCTGTCTAGGGAAGAGAGAAAACCCACATGGAACAATAATGAACAACTCAAGAGTTTAAATTTTGGAAAGGCCAAAAGGGCACCCCAGACAGAAACTGGGATGAAAGTCTTCGAATCTTTGTATCTCAGAGCACTCATGCCCTGAGAAGCAGCAGGGAGGGGCAGGTAGAAGGCAGGGACAGTGGAGTGGGTGAACAGGTCTGGATCCAGAGCCCAGCTCCACCCGTCACCAGCCATGTGAAGTGAGCAAGAGATAGCCTTCATTTCCTCACCTGTAAAATAGGTTCAATGATCTCTACACAGGGTTAGCAGGTGGGATGCTCAGAGCACACACTGAAAGGGAAAGAGCTCCTGGCACAGGGCTGGGTACAGCACAGGCGCACCCCCAAAGACTAGTGAGGACCAAAGCAAGAACCTGCTGAGCGCTCTCTCTGCACCAGCCATTCACTGAAGCACTTGATGTGTTAATGAGACATCATGAGATGGATCTTATTATCCCCGTTTTTACAAATGAGGACGTCAAGGCTCAGAGAGATTAAGATATGTGCCCCAAGGTCTCACAGTAGGGATATGGTTGAGTGGGGACAACAGTGTAGGCAGGCCATTGGTGTAGAGCTCACACCTTCACTGCCACACTAACCTACCTCCCCAGTCATGGGTTCCTCCCAGGTACCCACCCTCTGCCAGAGGACTTGCTGCCGCCTGGGAGCATCTCCCTCCATGCACCCAAATCCCTGTCCCCTGAACCATCTCATCCTCAGCTGCTTCTCCCCCTTTGCCTCCCTCCTCGCCCTAGCTCTGCCCTTGCTGTATCTCTGTGTTCACTCTGCCCTTGTCTTAGCTCAGGCAACTGGATGCTTCAGAACACAGGACTGCAGATCAGAAGGGACCTCCATGGTCAGCTTATTCTCTGGACTGGTGCTCCTTGGGGTCAGGGATGGTGCCCCATTCACAAGGGGCACCAGACAGCCCTTTAGAGTCAATTGCTCCTGCTGGAGAAACTGGCAAAGGATTAACAGGTAAGACTCAAAGCGGGCCATGAAGAATGGGGAGGATTCCTCCGAGGGCTCCGGGAGCGTGGAGACATGCCTCACCTATCACATGGGCTTGGCACACGGCAAAGCCTCGTAATCTTATGAACTGAATTGAATTGAGATGAATCAAATTGGACTGAACTGAATTTCAAGATTGAATGGACATAGGGTAGACAGATGAATGGATGGTTAGATGGACAGATGTATGGAAAAATAAATGGATGGATGGATGGATTTGGTGACCATAGCGGTAGGGAATTCTGGTAACTGGAGACACAGCTGTAGGAGTGCCCAAGCTGTGTTTGAAAAACACTGAATAAATTGGTTCGTTTGGAGTAGAGGACTCGTGTCAGGGAGAGGCAGGGAAAGAGTAAGCACCCACATTCTCCCTCCTGGGGGGAGAGGTGGAGGCATGTGGAGTGCTGGGCAAGCCGTGTGCTCAGAAGCTGCTGGAAAGGGAGGCGTTAACAGCAGGATGGTCACCAGCCAGCTGGGACCAGGGTGACACTGACAGATTACAGCATGTCCTCCACACTAATAACACTGCGGCGTCCTCTTCCTGCTGCTCCCCAGCCAACTCCAACTCCAATGGATCAATAGCAAAGGCACACACCGAAAATGCTCAGCCAGCTTCCTCCAAGGCTTGGATGCTTCAGAACTGCAGGGTAGAAGGGACCTCAGTGGCCAGCTACTCCCTGGACTGGGCACTCATGGGGCCAGGGATGTTGTCCCATTCACCTTGTCATATCCTGTCCATCATAGGTTCAGGCAAGGACAGCCCTTTCCAAGTTTGCTGAGTGAAGGCGTCAGCCTCCTGTTCAATGCAGAAGTTCTTACAAAAACAGTTGTAGGGCACACGATCCCTTAGTCTCTACTTACTTTACCCCCAGTGATGGGAGACTCTCCACCTCCCCCAAGCAGCCAGAGCCTGTCCTTATTAACCAGCTCTGCTGATCAGAGTCATCATCCCTATTCTGAGTTCACCCCTCATCTTTTATTTTTCCATGGCCTTCTATTGCCCAATTTCTTCCTCTTCCCCAGCCAACTCTCTTCCCTTCTCCCAAAGAACACAGGAACCCAGTGGTCACCTCCAGGATGCTGAAGTCAGATGATTGAGGAGCAGGAAGAAAGGACTCGGCCCCACTGAGCCGAGAGATCTTCCTCACTGACATCCTGTGAAGGAGGTGCTGTATCCCCAACTCACTGATGAGGCCCCTGAGGCTCAGACAGGTTAAGTAGCAGGGCCAGAGTCGCACAGCCATATGGTGGCAGAGCTGGTACTTGAGTCCTGGCTTCCACTGTGCCATTCCAGCCCCTAAGCACATGGCCTGAATGTTCCTCTCATCTACTTCTTGGCCTCACATGAGTCTGGAAAGGAATTAACTGGTCCCCTACTGCCCCACCCCCAGTAGGAAGGCAAAGAGATCTGCCCAAGGTCACTAGCACTGATGGGCTGCCAGATCGGGGCTCTTCCCCACAGCCTACAGCTTCCCCTTCCCCCAGCCAAGTAGCATTTCTCAGGGAAGAAAACCAGTGCTCCTTGGAGAAGTGGCAGATTCCAGCCTGGGGTTTCCCAAGCCCTTCCACCCACCCAGTCCCCTGCCCTTCCCTCCACAGAGGAGACCAACTGGGGCAATAGGCCTCCATCTGGCCTTGACCTCCTGACACCTAAAGAAGAAAAATGACTCACCCAGAATCCCCTGCCAGGAACTGAGGCCAGACCTCCCTCCCAGGCTCCTGAGCCCTGTGGCATCCCTCCTGGCCCAGTCCCAGCGGCTCAGTTCTACTTGTGGCCTGGTGGGCTAGAACTGCTCTGGAGTCAGCAAGAGGCCTCAGGCAGGTGTGATCCCAAGCCCAGAGGCCACTCTCTCCCTCTCAGTGTGCCTCCAGCCCTGCCAAACACCCGCCTGTCACACAGTCCCTCCACAGCCTCTCTCCTCTGCCATGTCCCCACACAGTCTCCAGCCAGGCCCCTCAGGACCCCACTCGCTGTCTTGATCAGATCACCTGCCCTCAATCCAGGCCTGCCACCATCACACATACACCTACACCCACCTCTCCCTCCCTTTGCTCAAGCCACAGTTTAGTGGTGACTCTCTTCAAGCTCTCAAAAACAGTCAGGATCAAAAAACCCTGCAGGTGGGGCGGCGCCGGTCCCATATGCTGGAGGTGGCGGGTTCAAACCCAGCCCGCCGGAGGTGGCGGGTTCAAACCCAGCCCCAGCCAAAAATTGCAAAAGAAAAAAAAAAAAAAAAACCTGCAGGCTCGTCCCAAAGCCTGTGCCTGTGGTTAACATGTGCTTGCCTTTTTCTGCCTTTTATGCTTGGGTCTGTATAAAACATCTCCTGAAAAACAAACGAAAGGCCAGGCACAGTGGCTCACGCCTGTAATCCCAGCACTCTGAGAGGCCGAGGCAGGTGCATCGCTTGAACTGGGGAGTTCTAGACCAGCCTGAGCAAGAGCAAAAACCCTATCTCTACTAAAAATAGAAAAACTAGCCAGATATTGTGGTGGGCACTTGTAGTTCCAGTTACTTAGGAGCCTGAGGCAAGAGACTCTCTCGAACCCAGGAATTTGAGGGTGCTGTGAGTTATGACACCATGGCACTCTACCCAGGGCTACAGAGTGAGACTCTGCTTCAAAAACAAGACAGACAAAACAACAACAATACAATCTCCAGAGAAAACACAAGAAACTAAGAGTTGTCACCTCAAGGGAGGGAGCCTGGGAGCAGAAATATAGGGACAGCAACCTCTCTGAATACTCTTTGGGACTTTTTTTTGGTCATCCTTGGTAGAGTGCCGTGCTGTCACAGCTCACAGCAACCTCAAACTCTTGGGTTCAAGTGAGCCTCTTGCCTCAGCCTCTGGAGTAGCTGGGACTACAGGCGCCTGCCACAACGCCCAGCTATTTTTTTTGTTGCAGTTTGACCGGGGCTGGGTTCGAACCCGCCACCCTCGGTATATGGGGCTAGCGCCCTACTCACTGAGCCACAGGCACCGCCCGCAAAACAAGTCCTGACTCTGCCAGTACTAAGTTCTGTGATCCTGGACAACTTATTTCAGCACTCAAAGCCTCAGTTTACTCAAAATGAGAATGATAAGAATACCTGCCTTGGGAGGCAGATTATAAACCAATGCCCCCAAAGCACTTACCACCATAAACAGCACATAGCCAGGGCTCAGTCAATGTGAATAATGGTCCTGCCTTTGCCCACCTTCTCCCTGTAACTCTGAGCGCCTAGCCTAGCTCTCAGCATGATGGTTCCCTGACAAATATGAGACACAATTCAGTCTTCAGGATAATTTCAAGGCTCCTCCCTGGATGGTCCCCCACTCTCTTTCTGGCTGCCCCTCTTGCCTGTCCTCAAATGCATGACTGACGCCCTGTGACAGCTCTGGCCTGGGCACACATCGTTGTCCCTGCCACTCTCCTTCCCCCAACCCCACAGGCCTTTCTTCGCCTGATAATCTGTAAACTCATCTCATTCTTCAAGATCCTGTGAAAGGTCCCCTCCCTGGTAGATTCGGTCACCCCCACAGCACTCAGTACAATCTTCTGAGCAGCTCACCACCATCTCCGCCCATGCTCTGGAAGCTTGGTGGAGGGAAGGGGTCAGTCAGGGGCTGTGTTTATATATCTGTATTCCTAGTGCTTAGCATGTAGCAGATACTCAGAAATGTTTGTTGAGTGAATGAATGAATGAGTGAACAAATGAATGAATCCTTTCTAACCACTCAGCCAATTGGCATCCTTCAGGAACCAAATGATGGTGAGTCACTCATGCCTTGCAAACGTCGCATGGTAAAGGTAGTGACCTCCTATCTTTGCAGTCTCTCCCACCAGGTCCAACCCAGAAGCCACCTCGCTCAGCTCCAGTGCACCAGAGAGCCTTCCAGGCGCTGCTCCTCACTGCAGCTCCACGACCTTCAGGGAGTCCCCTGCCTCTCCTCTCCCTGCTGCGGAGGTCTGCAGAAGCCCTCAGCCAGGAGCTGCGCTAGGACTAAGCACAGAAAGACAAATAAGATACAATCCCTGCCCTCACGGGTGAAAAACAGCTTGGAAGAGACAGATGCCTGTGTCTGCCTGTTCTATCCACCATCTATAATTCACTGAATACCTGCCTCGTGCCTCTCTGCTCTGTGCCTCACACGCCTTCCATCACTCTCTGGTCCTCAATTTCCTCCTCAAATGGCCGTGAAAAGACCCACCCCATCTAATATATCAAGATTGTTTGGCAGATGGAACCTGATAATCTATGTAAATTGCCCGATAAACTATGAAGTCCTGTACCCAAGTTCTGACTGTTGCTGTTACTAATAGATCTTAATGTAACAGAAATTAATAGCTAAAGCCTCTCCTCCACAGGCCCGGTGATTTGCACTTAGTAGGTGTTTAACGGATATTTGATAACATCAAATAAGCAGCCCCGGGCCCAGGTGCCACTTTTCATGACTTGGGGAGCAGCGCCACCCTGTGGTCAGATGCAGAACACACAGACCTTCTTGTAAACAGCTCTTAGGGTGCACATTAAGAAGTGGGTGCTGGGGCAGCACCTGTGGCTCAAAGGATTGAGACGCTGATCCCATATGCCAGAGGTGGCGGGTTCAAACCCAGCCCTGGCCAAAAAAAAAAAACTGCAAAAATAAATAAATAAAAATACTGTTAAAAAAAAAAAAAAAGTGGGTGTTGAGGTCCCCTGAGAACAAAGGCAAGAAAAGCCAGTCGGACACCAGAAAACAAGGAAAAATGTCTTCACTCCTGGAGATAGCACAGGCTCAGAGCACACACAGGTGGAAGAAGGGTTAGAAAAAACATCCCAGATTATTTTTCTGTAAAGGAGTCTTTGGGAGAAACTGAGCACCCAGGGAGCAGGCCAACTGCATAATCAGGGTCTGGTCTTGCCAGGCCTTGTAGAAAGTGCTGCTTGTTCTTCATCTAAGACCAGTTGAACTTGGCTCTGCTGGCTCACAAGTTGTGTAACCTTGAGCAGACTGTTGCCCTCTCTGGGCTCTGCATGTCTTGTCTGTGCAATGATCCCTACACTGGCCACCTCAAAGAGTTAATGTGGGGCGGCGCCTGTGGCACAGTGAGTAGGGTGCCGGCCCCATACACCGAGGGTGGCAGGTTCAAACCCGGCCCTGGCCAAACTGCAACCAAAAAATAGCCGGGCGTTGTGGCGGGCGCCTGTAGTCCCAGCTGCTGAGGAGGGACTGAGGCAAGAGAATCGCCTAAGCCCAAGAGTTAGAGGTTGCTGTGAGCCATGTGACGTCATGACACTGTACCTGAGGGTAGTACAGTGAGACTCTGTCTCTACAAAAAAAAAAAGAATTAATGTGAAGATCAATGGGCTAAGAAACACGGCTAGTTTGTAAATGGTAACATATTATACAAACACAATAGATGGTTACTGTCGCAATTTCCAGTAATAGTAGTAGTTGCCATTTATTGAGCTCCTTGCTGTGCTAAACCCTGCAGCCCATAACCTCATTTCCTTCCCACAAAACCCTATAAAATAGGCACGTTAAGAAGCCCATTTTGTACATGGGGAGGTTGAGCTTTACAGGAATTCAAAATTTTGCCCAAAGTCACATTCAACTAGTAAGGAAAAAAATCAGGATTTGAACTCAGGACAGCAGTATGCCCAAAGAGGGCTAGTCAATCACAATGCTATACGGTCTCAATAGTTCCAGCCACTGAACTGGAATTTACAGAGAGCCCCTGATAGGGTAGGTGCCTTGAAGAAAACAAAAGAATTATTGACATTTCTCCTCTTTTGCCCCCCTTTAACTTTGGTGCCTTCTGGAAGAGGACAGACTTTGGGCTCTGTATCCAGGGCCCTGCTCACACCCAAGGTCAGAGAATTCCAAAACATTCCCTTCTGGGGTCCAAGCCTGACAAAAGGCCACATGTGCTCCCACAAGGGACTGGCAAAGGCAGAATGGGGAGAAGGTCCCTTTCAAGGTCGCTGTTGGACAGATGGCGCCAAAATCTGTTGGGAGAAGATGGATATTTGCCAACAATCATAATGACCCTCACATGACTAGAGGTCTAGAGTCCTCTTGAGCTAATGAGTTGTCCCCTTATCCATTTTCTCAATCTTTGGCCCTTAGCCCCACCTTACAGATGAAGAAATTGACATTCACCTGATAGATGAGAAAACTGGCATTCAAAGAGATGAAGTGACTTCTCCAAGATCACTCTGCAAGTAAGTGTCAGAGAGGGGACTCAAGTCTAAGACTCCAGAGTACAAATCTTTCTGACTCCACAGGAATCCAGAAACAGGGGAGGCAGAGTGCCCAGAACCGTTTCCGGCTGATAATCCTGGTTCTAGCCCTCCTTCTGGCACCAGCTGGCTTTGTGACCCCAGACAAGGCACTGAGCCTCAGTTGCTTTACGGCAGAGATTCCCCATCAGCTCTGACTTCATGGCCTCTATTCATGTACTTGAGCCATAGAGATGAGGGTGTTCAGCCGCACATGCAGGTTCTACCAAGAAGCAGCTGTGACATCACCTCTCTCGGGAAGCTTTTCCTCACTCCCTAAGGCTGAGGAATTGCCCTCACTGTGCTTTCACTTCACCCACAGCACCGAATTGCAGTTTACCTGCAAATTCCCTCAGGGGCATATGTGAACGTGAACATGAAGAAAGTTGGGTATCGTGTAATAGAGAGCAGTGAGGCCTGAGGCAAAGTAGAGAGCCCTGGCGGAGGGAGCAGCTCCTTGTCCGTGCCTACTTCTTATCCAGCTCAGTATTCGTAGACCCCAAGAGAAGCCAAAAATTAATATTTTTATGTGAAATTTGCTTTTTAAATGTAGACTCCAAATGTATTTTAGGAAGTACTCCACAGCTACTGCAGACCCTGGATCAGCCACATCTGCTTTCCAGACTTGACTTTGGGCTACTTAGGAGCATGACTGAGCTCCTCTCTGAATGCTGACTGACCAACCCAAGACCTGGATCCTCACAGCAACCAGAGATTGCTTTGGAAATGTTGCAAGATCTTGCCGCAGTCAAAGCCTCCTGCCTTCCAAGTTTCTGATAACCATATTAATTCAGTTGACATGGATTATGGGTCTACCTCATTCTGGGCACTACCTTAAGCACATTACATACATCACTTGACCTAATTCTTTTATTTTTCTTTTCTTATTTTTTTTTTTTGAGACAAAGTCTCACTATGTCGCCCTGCGTAGAGTGCTGTGGTGTCACAGCTCACAGCAACCTCAAACTCTTGGACTTAAGCGATTCTCTTGCCTCAGCCTCCCAAGTAGCTGGGACTACCAGTGCCCGCCACAACGCCCAGCTATTTTTTGGTTGGAGTTGTCATTGTTGTTTGGCAGGCCCGGGCTAGATTCAAACCTGCCACCCCCCGTGTACGTGGCTGGCTCCCTAGCTGCTGAGCTACAGGTGCTGAGCCACCACCTGACCTAATTCTAACTACTTCCCTAAGTAGTTTATACTACAGGTATAATTCCATCTGTTTTAAAGATGAGGAAGCCGAGGTTCAGATGGTCACACAACCTGCCCAAGGTCACAAAGCTCCTGGTAAACCCAGGATTCAAACTCAGGCAGTCTGACTCCACAGATGTCTGCTTGCATTATGATGATGTTACACTGACCCATGAGACCACCACCCCGTTTTTCTTTGAGACAGAGTCTCCCTCTTGCCCTCGGCTTAGAGTGCCCTGGTGACACAGCTCATAGCAACCTCAAACTCCTAGGCTCAAGAGATCCTGCTGCCTCAGCTTCCTGAGTAGCTGGGACTACAGGTGCCTGCCACTATGCCTGGCTAGGTTTTTTATTTTTTATTTATTTATTTTCTTTTTTTTTGGCCAGGGCTGGGTTTGAACCTGCTACCTCTGGTATATGGGGCCGGTGCCCTACTCCTTTGAGCCATAGGCGCCATCCTAGGTTTTTAATTATTAGTAGAGACAGAGTCTCAGTCTTGTTCAGGCTGGTCTTTAACTCCTGACAAGCAATCCACTCTCCTCAGCCTGCCAGAGAGCTAGGATTATAGGCATGAGCCACGATGCCCGGCTTGAGACCCCCACTTAAATATTTATCACCTTACAGACACCTGGCTTTCCTGGCACAGTGGGTACCAGGGCGTGTGGTATGAATAAAAATGAGGAAACGGCCGTGCTTCAGAACACGGGCCTAAGGCTCTGAGAGGGGCACTGAGTAGCCCACAACAGCACAGCCAGATCAAGCCCAACTCCGTGTTCACCTCTGGCTCCAGGACACCAAATCCCAGCCTCCAACAGAAGAAAACACATGGGGGCAGAGAGAAGGAGCCAAGGAGAGGCATGGCTATTGCTCATCCCATTGAAACAGTCAAACACTCTCTAAACTAGCTAAATGGCTCCAAAGGAAATGGGAATCTATTTTGTCTCCTGTCACTAGGGCTGCAAATCCTGATATATCTCAGGCTACAGCGGAGAAGCGGATGGCTCAGCACTTGGAGAGATGCCCACACAAGGCCGGAAGTGGGGTGGATGATTCAACAGGTACCTCTCTATTCTGAGAACTGGTCCTGTGATGAGTGAGTATGCATCCAGCTGAAATAAAAAATAATTTTGAATGCCAACCATCAGAACATACAACAAGCTTCCTTTTCTTCCGGGGGACTTGAAGCATTCTTTGGGGCTTTAATCCTTCAAGGTTTTCACTTAAAATTTTCTGGGATGACAAGACTCTTGGAAGGTGACTCCAAAACTTCCCTTCTCACCAGCCCACATTCCCACAGGATAATAAAATGCTACAAGGCACCATGTCCCTCACCCTCAGTCTTTCTCATCTGTAAGATGGAGGTCATGCTATCTGCTCCACTGAGACAGAAAAGTCTGGTACAGGGCCACAATTCCACATCTGGAAGCTTTACAGCTCAATGTGCTCCAGGACTTAGAAGTCTTTGGATATCGAAAGGTTTTACAGGAGGTCTACTGTGTATTAGGAGATCTCCCCAGACAGCTCAGGGGTGGTATTCCATAAACCCTTTATTTTTCTGCAATAAATCTATGAACATTTCCCCTAACTGGGATTAGTCTATAAATAACCTCACACCCGTCAAGTTTGCCATGAAATGCTTGCCCCTTGAATTCCCATCCCAAATCATTCTCTAATACACAGCCCTGCAGCAGCCTCTTCACCCACTTCTCCCATCTCTGTGTCCTTATCCACTTTCTAGCCACCCCCCAAAGGCACCCTCTGTAGGATCAAGATCCTCACCCACTTTGCTCCCTACTGACTCCTCCACATCCGGGTCTCTCTTTACCAGGCACACAGAAGATGCCCCATAATGTTGGTTGAATGAGTAAGTAAATGAAATTCCATTTCTGTCTCTCAGCTGTGTGACCTTGGGTTAGTGACTCCACCTCTCTGAGCCTCATTTTACCATTAAAATACCATTTTATTTCAAATTGGTATTAATGGGTGGCACCCGTGGCTCAGTGAGTAGGGTGCCGGCCCCATATACCGAGGTTGGTGGGTTCAAACCTGGCCCCGGGCCAAACTGCAACCAAAAAATAGCATTGTAGTGGGCATCTGTAGTCCCAGCTACTTGGGAGGCTGAGGCAAGAGAATCACCTAAGCCTAAGAGCTGGAGGTTGCCACAGCACTCTACTGAGGGTGACAAAGTGAGACTAAAAAAATAAATAAATAAATAAATAAAATAAAATTTGTATTAAATACTCCAGTCTTGAGGCACAAATGAATTCAGGACTTTCTCATTTATAAACTGCTATGCTAGTGTTAGTGATTATTCGCAGTAAGAAGTTATTCAATTGCCAGAGCACAGCATTTGTACCTCTCCAAACTACAAAGAGGCTGTGCAAGCTCCTTTAGAGAAAAGGGCACCTTTCCCCAAAACTACACTTTCCTAGCAAGAATGTTACGTCTTGGGAGGTTTATAAGATTGGATGGTTGGTTGGTTTTGTTTTTGTTTGTCTGGTTTTTTTTGAGACAGAGTCTCACTGTCACCCTCAGTAGAGTATCATGGCGTCACAGCTCATACCAACCTCAAACTCTTGGGCTTAAGTGATTTTCTTGCCTCAGCCTCCCAAGCACCTGGGACTACAGGCACCCACCACAACGCCCAGCTATATTTTTGTTGCAGCTGTCGTTGTTGTTTAGCTGGCCCAGGCTGGATTCGAACCCGCCAACGTCAGTGTATGTGGCTGGCACTGTAACCACTGTGCTACAGGCACCAAGCCATGGTTGGTTGGTTTTTACATTTCTAAAAGCAGAGTCTGAAGGCCCTGGATGTATGTACTAAGCATTTCTTGGGCACACTCTGTGTGCCAGACCCTGTGCTAGGCCCTGATAATTCTTCCAGAAATAATACACCCACATGCTAGAGGAACCCAGAGTTTGGGGTAGGGGAAGTAGGGGACAGCGGTAACAGGGGAAGGCGTGTGATAAGAAAGAGATAGAGGGCTCTGCCAAGTGTCATGGATACGCAGAGAAGAGGCCTGTCCTTAGGTCACTCAGGCACCAACAAACATTCTCTGAGCACAAGCTGTTGATAAGCACCATTCCAGTTGCTGAGAATACAACAGTGAACCAGACAGGTAAGATCCCACCTTTCACAAAGAGACAAGAAATAAGTAAACAATGTAATTTTCCATAGGAATGAATGTTAGGGACCCAACAAAATTCTAATGGAATATGCAGAAGATTCAGGAGCCGCGCTGCCTCCCAGGCTTGAAACCCTGGGTTACATACACCCTGTTGCACCTAGAGCACGTCTCCGTATCTCTTTATCTTCATCTGTAAAATTGGGAGAATAGCAGGCCCTATCTCACAGGGCCAACGTGACAATCAAATGAGTTAATTACAGTCATTGAAAGAGTACCAAGCACATGGCAAGCTGGATCTAAGTGGGCAAGAGAGTGAACAAGGGCAAGGTGAGGCTACTCAGAAGCCCGTTTGACAAGGACACAGGCTTGTGTAGATCTAGGGAGACGCAGTTGAGGCATGGGAGGATCTTGGGGTGGAATGAGTTTGGTGTGATCCAGGCAAAGGAGGCTGCTGGTGGGAAGCTGGCATTTCGTGCTTTGCAGGCCATAGGATTTCATCCTCAGGATGGAGGTGTTGTGAAGTCGGGGGAGGGGTCGTTTGGCATGCTTTGGTTTCACATAAAGGAAGGTCATGCCAGCTGCCATGTGGAGAACAGGCAATAGGACAGGCAGAAAAAGACGGTGGGGGTTGGGGAGTGTCACTGGGGAGAAGGGGACCAGGGCCACAATCTCCCACCCAAGCCCAGGGACCTACTACTGACAACGAAAGAGAACACTCCAAATCCTTCTCCATCTGGGGTGGGCAGGGACATCTGGGCCAAAATATGGGAAAGATGATTAAACCCTGACACAAGAGAGAGGCTGCAGCAGATGGCCTGTGGGCCCACAGCAAAAAAAAAGACAAGCAATTCAGCAAAAATACATCTCCCTTATATTTTAGAACACATTAAAATTTACTATTGACCTTATTTATGCTAGCATTTATTGGATGCTTATTTATGTCCCCAGGATAATGGGCTAAACCTATTTTCTCATTTCCTTCCAACAAAACTCCTGTGTATCCATTCAACAAATATTACTAGGCACTGTTCTAGGTGATACAAAGCCACTAACTCCATGGAGCTCACACTCTAAAGGGAGAGATAGAGTTTAAATAAACCAAAAACAAAACAAAAAACAACACAGTATCTGAGAAATCAATGAGACTATGAAGAAAGCCAAGCAGGGAAGAGGGCGAGGAGAGGCAGAGGAACAGCTATTTTAGGAGTGGTGGTCTAAAAAAGACCTCCAAGAGGAGTTAACTTTCTTTTTTGGAGACAAGAGTCTCACTGTGTCACCCAAATAGAGCTCAAAGGCATCATCATAGCTCACTGCAACCTCAAACTCTTGGACTCACGCGATCCTCCCGCCTCAGCCTACCAAGTGGCTGGGACTACAGGCACCTGCCACCATGCCCAGCAAATTTTTCTATTTTTAGTAGCAATTAAATGTCCTTCTTGCTCAGCCTGGTCTCAAACTACTGAGCTCAAGCAATCCTCCTACACTGACCTCCCAGAGTACTAGGATTACAGGTGTGAGCCACCACACCTGACCTGGAGTTAACTCTTGAGCAGAGACACAGATGATGAGACCAAGCTGACCACCTATAAATCTGGAGGAAGAATAGCAAGTGTAGAAGCTCTGCTAGGAAGGAAACTAACTTGGTGTAATTAAAGCACAAAAAGGACCATGGTGGCTAGATGAAAATGAGCAGGGAGTGGCAGGATATGAAGTTGAAAGGCCACAGGAAGATACTCTCATATTCCTCTAAACACATATCAAGAAGCTGCTAGAAGGCTGTGAACACATTCCTTTGGCCACCATGTGAAGAAACCCTAGAGGAGCAAGTTTGGATACAAGCATGAGGTGAGGAGATAAAAAGTGGCGGCATTGAAGATGCATTTTTTTTCTTTCTTTTCTTTTTTTTTTTTTAGACAGAATCTCAAGCTGTCACCCTGGGTAGAGTGCTGTGGCATCACAGCAACCTCCAACTCTTAGGCTAAAGCGATTCTCTTGCCTCAGCCTCCCAAGTAGCTGGGACTACAGGCGACCACAACACCCAGCTATTTTATTGTTGTTGTTGTTGTTGCAGTTGTCATTGTTGTTTTGTTGCTGGCCCCGGCCAGGTTTGAACCCACCAGCCTCAAGATGCATTTTCAAAGTAGAATAAAAGGGACTTAGCGAATTGAATGTGGTGGGAAAAGTTACTACCAATGGTGACTATAGGGTTTTGCACTGACTATCACATACCAGGTACCATTAACAAAAATTAGTAAAACTGGGAGATAAGCAGATTGGGAGAGAATGTGCGGAAAGGTGCTGTTATTAACATTCTCATTTTACAGGTGAATAAGACAGGTCAAATAATCTACCCAAGTTCACCCAACTGGTAAGTCGAATTACTAATATCCTTCACATACATTTATATCCTTTATTATCATCTCCAATTTACAGATAAGGAAATTGAAGCGTAGGAATATGAAGGCCACACATAGCCAAAAAGTGTCAGAGCCTATACATCAGATTTGTGTCTAATAATACATATGTTTTCCAATAAAGGAGGCAGGCTAGGAGATTGATAAGGAAACCTAAGAGGACAGGGAGAAAAGATCTGAGGTTTTAACAAAATTATGTCCTTAGATTCCCTTTCAGTGTTCTGAAACTCCCCCAAGAAAAACTCCAGGAGGAACTCCGTATGCTGTGTTGCTGAGGGAACAACACTGCTGTCCACTGTAGGCAAGTGGTTCCTGAGTCGCCATTTCAGAATCACAGTTGTTAATTAAATGTGGATTCCTGGGCTCCCGCGTAGACACACTTGTACAATCCACGGACGTAAAACCTGAAATCTGCATTTTTTTTTTTTAACTAGCGCTCCAGAGTCGTCATACAATCAAGTTTGAGAACTACGGAAATATGGTTTGAACCCTGTAAACTAGCAGTCTGAACTACGAGATGATTTTATACCTCTGAGCCTATCTGCACAACTATTAAAGAAGAGGGAGTTAGAACAGCCTCAGCCTAAGACACCTGAACTGCCCGCCCTTGCTACGAGACTCCAACAAGACATTGGCTAAAGCGGGCGCGGGTCATTGTGGGATACAGAGGGGCTGGGGCGACCCGTGAAGCATTGTGGGACACAGAGGGAGACCAGCTGCTCCCCGCCTCCAGCTTCCATTGCACAGCCGCTACGTTTCAAAAATGAACGCCCTCTTCTCTGACCGCCTGACGTAACTATAATCACCCCTCCCACATCTTAGCCACTCGGAGTCTAACCGAGTGGCTAGCTTGCGAAGCGTAGTGACGGATTTCCGGGTGCTCCTTCGCTTTACGACTCGCGCGCTCTTCCGTCGAACCAGGGGAAAACTGGAGTGGTTTACGACAGCGCCGGGCGTGTTTACGGCGCCACCTACTGCGCGCGCATGTTCTCTCCTGTCCCGGCTTACAGAGTGCATCTGGTAACGTGGCCTCCGGCTCCGAACATCTTTTGCCATCCCGGCCGGTCAAGGCCGCTGTAGGTGAGCGGGGTGTTTCGTAGAGTCTTGCGGACCTCTGACGCCGATTTGGACTAGGCCGGGTCTTCGGGGGCCTCCCGGAAGAGACTTCTCTTACGTCCCCCTCTGCCGTCGCAGACGCAGACCCTCCGTTGGGCGGAACCGAAATCCGCCTTCTGGGGCCCAAGGCCCCGCACGCTGAGGGATGTGGGGCATGGCGCTGTGAGGTCCCTGGCCCTAGACCCCCGAGGGGCTACGGACTGGACTAATTTAGTTATGTTACTTAACCCAGCTGGGTCACAATTAGCTTAATCAGCTTATCCCAAATGGGTTAGCTGGGACAGTTTCTAAAGTGGCCGAAGATTTCCTGAGTTTCAGAGTGGAGTATTGAGGGTGCCAAGTTGAGTGGTATTTGGCCTCTGCTCTGAGGAATTCAAAATCCAAAGGTGTGCTTTTCTGTAAAATATAAGGCCGAGATAGAAGAGTAGATTTCAGATCTCAGATCTCAGATCTGAAACCTGCTCCACTGTCTTCCATGTATTAATGTGTACGAACTGTAGCGACCACAGTAATCTGCACAGTACCGTGGCCTGTCAGCCACAGAGCCCTCTGACTGCCCTGTTGGTGCCTGTCGATTCTCTTCCTATGACCAATGCAGCCGTCACATTATTTTAGCTGAGAAGTTCAGGTTCTCCGACCAGTTCCATCTTGCTCACCTGTTTTCATGTGTGCCAGAGGCCAAGGGACTTCCTCCCACTCGTGATCCTCCAGGGGATGATAGATGTCAGGTTTGGGGCCTGTTCCTTTCTGAGCCTTTGACAGAACCAGATTTTTAAAACAGTGTGTTTCAAAACATCATTGTTATAGTGTTAGATATGATCTCAGATCCTAGATCTTGTCAGTCTGCTGCCCAGCTGTAACATAATGGAAAGAAAGCCAGACTTAGAGGAGACAACTTTGGAAGTCAAATCTATTTTGAAATGATGAGCTCAACGGTTTGGTCTGGTTGAGCTTTAGGGTGTTTTACCTACAAAATGGGGGCATGGGGGTGTTAGTGGTGTTAAAGTATCTAGCATACTGCTTGCAGATCAGTAGTGTATTTAATGTGACTTCGTATTAAGACCACCACCCCTTTTCCCACAACATAGCTTAAGTTCAGATTTGGAGGATGATGCTCCAGGTTTCTCTCATCTAAATGTCATCTCTGTAGGATGCCTCAGTCTCTCCTTCCTGGGGCAGTGAAGAGAGTTTATAAGTTTAATGTGCCTGTGCTCTTTCATTGCTTTCCATCCTCCAGGAAATATTTGTATAATGCTCAGAACTCACCTTCTGAGCATTTTCAGAGAATTACAATGGATGTTAAGTGCATAGGTTTTTTGATAGGAAGTGTCTGACAGCTATCTGCTATTAAGCCTCTGGGTTTGATTCCTCTGAAAGGAGCTAGAAGATTAACACAGAGTATGGTCTTGAAGGCAGACTGCCTGGGTTCAAATTTTTCATCAACTAGTGTTGGGACTTTGGGCAATTTCTTCTTCATTTTTCTGTGCCTCAGTTTCCTTATCTGAGAAGTGGGGATAATGCTGGGTCCTGCCTCATGAATCATTGAGAGGATTTAATAAATTGATGCATGGTAAGCACTAAGAACAGTGCCTGGCAGTGTTCTTGAGCATTTGACATATGGCCCCTTTGGGCCGAAAGCTTATGGGGGCCATCTCCACCTTCTGGCAGTCCTTTTGCCTGGTTTAAGTCCACTTGCTCTCACCACACAGTATTTGCATTGATGACAAAAACTTGGAAAAACAAGAAAGTTAAATGTCAGGATATACTTGAAGATCCTTTTTTCTCAGCACTCTGTGGTAAATGTATTTTTGCAAATCTGAATAGTAATTGTATTAGCTAATAAGCCTTTCACAATCATCCTGTGACAATAAAACAAGGATCTAGTTTTCTTACAGATGAAAAGACTGAAGCTTAGGGAAGTTAAATATCATATCTCTTGGCAAAAGTGTTTTTGAGAACCAGAATGCACTTATTACACTTCAAAAAATGTTAAGACATTTTATCAAATCTGTGAGACATTAACAAATTTTTAAAATACCATTATTTTATATAACACTAAGAAAGAAAAACTACCAATTAAAATATGATGCTCTGGCTTGGCGCCTGTACTCAGTGGTTAGGCCTCCAACCACATACACAGAGGCAGGCAGGTTCGAACCTGGCCCTGGCCTGCTAAACAACAATGACAACTGCAACAAAAAATAGCCAGGTGTTGTGGCAGGTGCCTGTAGTTCCTGCTACTTGAGAGGCTAAGGCAAAAGAATCGCTTAAGCCCAAGAGTTTGAGGTTGCTGTGAGCTATGACACTACAGCACTCTACCAAGAGCAACATAGGGAGACTCTGTCTCAAAAAAAAAAAAAAAAAAAAATACCCAGGCGTTGTGGCAGGCACCTGTAGTCCCAGCTACTTTGGAGGCTGAGGCAAGGGAATTGCTTAAGCCCAAGAATTAGAGGTTGCTGTGAGCTGTAATGCTACAGCACTCTACCGAGGGTGACATAATGAGACTCTGTCTCAAATAAAATAAAATATGATGCTCCATAAAGCATAAGATACACCCTCATTTTAAAGATCTTACAGGTTGGTGCCAATAGCACAATGGTATAGCACCAGCCACACATTCACCAAGGCAAGCAAGTTCGAACCCAGCCCGGGCCTGCTAAACAACAAAGACAGCTGCAACAAAAAATAGCCAGGTGTTTAGCAGGCACCTGTAGTCACAGCTACTTGGGAGGCCGAGGCAAGAGAATCGCTTAAGCCCAAGAGTTTAAGCTTGCTGTGTGCTGTGATACCATAGCATTCTACCAAGGGTGACATAATGAGACTCTGTCTCAAAAAAAAAAACAAAAGATGTTATATAAGGATAAAATAAGGATGTCAGAGAATTAGTGGATACAGTAAATCAGGTTTGTTAGCAGTCTTCTTGAGTTTTAAGTACATATTTACAGTATTTATAAGAAAATGTAAGTTAGTAATAGCTGAACAGATGAGGGTTCCATTTCATGTGTTGCTTTTTTAATTTTATTGTTTGTCTTTGTTTACCTCCTGTGGAGAATTTTTATACTTTGAGGCCTTTCTTCGTGCATGTGCTACTCACATTATTTATATTTTTAAGGTTTTGGAAGATGGCAAAATTCATGACACCTGTGATCCAGGACAATCCCTCAGGCTGGGGTCCCTGTGCAGTTCCCGAGCAGTTTCGGGATATGCCCTACCAGCCATTCAGCAAAGGAGATCGGCTAGGAAAGGTACTTGCCTGTCGGGGGGGAGTCTGGCTCTTTTCACCTGTGGCTGCTGCTCTCCACAAGTCCCTGTTTTAATTTTGTTCTTTCAAAAGCTTAACTCCTTTGTGCTTTATAGCAATACCAGCTGAGAAAGGTAATCTCTGGAAGTAGTCATAGGAGAGCTGTGCACTTGCAAAGGCGTGTGAGCCAGTTCTGGTACTTTCCCACACAGTGTTCTCTCACTTTCAGGGGTTTCCGGAAACTTACCTGGTTGACCTATAGGCTCTTTATCTTCCCTTTTTCTTATAGGTTGCAGACTGGACAGGAGCCACATACCAAGATAAGAGGTACACAAGTAAGTGTTCAACTGACTACCCTAATCAGGCTCTTGGGAGAGTTGTTAGTTTCTCTAGTAGCCTCCATTTGAAAGCTTTCAAGAATGGAAAGGAAATGTTAGCAATAATTCATAGCTTTTAGGAGTGTCATTTGGACTTTGGACACAATATATTTTAAAATAGCTTAGATCATTCATTAAGGCAACATGGCCTATGATAATAGGGGTTTTCCCCCACTTTTGAGAGAGCCATACATTCTTTTAAAAATCTGTTGAGCAGGGCGGCGCCTGTGGCTCAGTCGGTAAGGCACCGGCCCCATATACCAAGGGTGACGGGTTCAAACCCGGCCCCGGCTGAACTGCAGCCAAAAATAGCCGGGCGTTGTGGCGGGCGCCTGTAGTCCCAGCTACTCGGGAGGCTGAGGCAAGAGAATCGCTTAAGCCCAGGAGTTGGAGGTTGCTGTGAGCTGTATGATGCCATGGCACTCTACCAAGGGCCATAAAGTGAAACTCTGTCTCTACAAAAAAAAAAAAAAAAAATCTGTTGAGCAGGGTGGCACCTGTGGCTCAGTGGGTAGGGCGCCGGCCCCATATACTGAGGGCGGTGGGTTTGAACCCAGTCCTGGCCAAACTGCAACCAAAAAAAAAAAAAAAATAGCCAGGCATTGTGGTGGGCACCTGTAGTCCCAGCTACTCAGGAGGCTGAGGCAAGAGAATCACCTAAGCCAAAGAGCTGGAGGTTGCTGTGAGCTATGACACTACGGCGCTCTACTGAGAGCAACAAAGTGAGACTCTGTCTCTTAAAAAAAAAAAAAAAAATCTGTTGAGCAACTTTACTGTT
Organism: Nycticebus coucang; assembly: GCF_027406575.1. Taxonomy (NCBI): domain Eukaryota; kingdom Metazoa; phylum Chordata; class Mammalia; order Primates; family Lorisidae; genus Nycticebus; species Nycticebus coucang. Next base: position 11,771,355 of record NC_069782.1, read on the forward strand.
TTGTATTTCGTTGCTTGGAGTTTATTAATATTAACCCTCCAAAGCCAATCAGTGGAGTCCAGGTTTAAAACCTCAGGTTTTAAGATAAAAAAAAAAACAAAACTTTTTCTGCGTATCAGCTGAAATCGTTGGAGGTGGCTGCCTGGAATAGTGAGTTTTCTGGGGCTGAGGTTGGCAGGAAAGCATATTGTGATGGATTAGACATGTCTGCCTTAGGCATCAGATAAGGGAACGTATGCCTGTATTTACCTTTCCTATTAAATTAAATCTTAGCTGAGATTTTTACACAGTAACTCCCAGTGAAATGGATTAGCTTGAGTCCCTCTGTCTTAGCTTAGAAAGTTCTTCAGATGAGAGCTTTTCAAACTTGAATGTGCATATGAATCACCTGGGGATCTTATTGAAAGACCAGTTCTGATTCAGTTGGTCTAAGGTGGGGCTGTGAATCTGTTTGTCTAGCAGACTCTCAGCCAATGCCGTTCTTGAGACTACACTTCAACTACCAAGGCTTTAGACTTGTGTGATTATGGAAAGTCAGTAGGTTGTAATTATTACACACTGTCACTTTTACCCCCAGATAAGTACTCCTCTCAGTTTGGTGGTGGAAGTCAATATGCTTATTTCCACGAGGAGGATGAAACTAGCTTTCAACTGGTGGATACTGCACGCACACAGAAAACTGCCTACCAGCGGAATCGGATGCGATTTGCACAGGTAGGCCAAAGCCAGCCACCTGGCCATCTTGGGACTATCACTGTTTGGTGTCACTTGCTAAAAATGCTACCTTATAAATACTAATGCTACTAATGGGAGAGGACAGCATGTTATCATAGGTCTTCCCATGAATCCAGGGTCACCATTCAGTGACTAAATAGGCCACAGTAAACTCGTACTTGGTCTAGGGATGTATTTAAATGGTTTGATTGCTGGGACCTCATACCCATTGTGAGAATGCTATTTGTGCCAGATTAAAAGGTGCACCTGTACCTGTTGCTGCACTTAATTGCTATATGCAGATTTTATTAAGTAGATGGTCCAGTCAAGCTGCATATTATTACAGAGAGGCAAACTCAGCAACCCTAATAAGACATAGTAAACCCACTTCAATGAAAAATATGCTGTGTGAATGTAAGTCTAAGCTTCTGAGCTAATTCGAAGTACATACCCACTAAAACTCCTAGACCAGTGTTTTTCCACCTTATCTCACGGCACACTTGAACCTCTAATCAAACTTCTGCAGCACACTTAAATTTTATATTGATCAAAAAAAGAATATGTTACTGTGCTTTGAACTTCTTTCAAAAATAATTTAATTAATCTTTAAAAAATTTCTCAGCACACCAACTGAAAATCCCTGCCCTAGACTGTTGATGCTATAGAGTAAAAGCACAGAGTACTATGAAGTTTGGGATTTTACATCCTAAACTTACTCTAAAGACCTCCCATTACCCCTGCCTCTTGTAAACCAGATCTCCAACATTTTAGCATGTGTGTTTTTTCCTGATTCCAGCGGACCCTTCGCAGAGACAAAGATCGGCGAAACATGTTGCAGTTCAACCTGCAAGCCCTGCCTAAGAGCGCTAAGCAGAAGGAGAGGTAGGTTTCCTGTCCTGCCAGAACAAAGTACCCGTCCCAAACTGGCCATACTGCTGAGCCACAGAGCCAAAGCAGGACAGTTGTCTTCCCCATTATTATAAAAGAAAGCATTTAAAAACCATTTAAGCCACCTTTTAGCTTGTTCTCACAGGGCTGGTTCATGACAGCATGGGCAGGAAACAACTCCTTGTGGTGGACAAGCACTGAATAGAAAGAGGAGTGAGAGGAGACCCTGGAGCTTGCCCAGGCTCTGTTAAGCAGTGCAGCAGCCATTACACCCTAGGTTGGGATTACCAGTGGCAGTTGCTATAGATGAAGTAAAATATATGTGGTCAATGTTGGGGGATAGTAGGCCTCTTGTAGGATTTCCAGTGTGTACCTTTTAGCCCTATTTTCCGTACATAATTCCCCATCTTCCATAGTTCAGAGAAGTTAGTGACAATGTTGTGGTTTAGCTAAAGAGAGTGGCAACCTCCCTTTTGAAGAAGCCACTAACTTAAAGATCTGCGATGATACCGAAATATTTCTGTCTTTTCAGAGAACGCATACGACTACAGAAAAAATTCCAGAAGCAATTCGGGGTTAGGCAAAAATGGGATCAAAAATCACAGGTAGAGTATATCAGAATTCTGTCTGGGAATTTGGATTGGTGCTTCTGTTTATTTGTCTGTATAAAAGCTTTAGTAAGAGATATAATTCTCATATCATACACGTTAGTGGGTTTTAGTATACAACCATTACTACAGTTAATTGCAGACCATTTTCACCCTAAAAAGGGTGTCCGGGACATGCATGACGGCTCACACCTATAATCCTAGCACTCAAGAGAGACTGAGGCAGGAGCATTGCTTGAGGTCAGGAGTTTGGAATCAGTCTGAGCTAAAGTGAGACCCCCTGTTTCTACCAAAAAAAATAGAAAGTCAGATGTAGTGGCACATTCTTATATTCCCAGCAACTCGGGAGGCTGAGGCAGGAACATTGCTTGAGCCCAGGAATTTGAGGTTGCAATGAGTTATGTTGGGCAGTGCCTGTGGCTCAAAGGGGTAGGATGCTTGTCCCATATGCCGGAGGTGGCTTGTTCAAACCCAGCCCTGGCCAAAAAAAAAAAAATGCAATGAGTTATTTTGATGCCCCTTCAGTCTAGCCTGGGCATCAGAGTGAGACTCTGTTCCCTAAAAAAGATTAGGGAGAGGGCGGCGCCTGTGGCTCAGTCGGTAAGGCACCGGCCCCATATACCGAGGGTGACGGGTTCAAACCCAGCCCCGGCCAAACTGCAACCAAAAAATGGCCGGGTGTTGTGGCTGGCACCTGTAGTCCCAGCTACTCGGGAGGCTGAGGCAGGAGAATCGCTTAAGCCCAGGAGTTGGAGGTTGCTGTGAGCTGTGTGAGGCCACGGCACTCTACCAAGGGCCGTAAAGTGAGACTTTGTCTCTACAAAAAAAAAAAAAAAAAAGATGAGGGAGAAAGAGATCTTGTAAGCCTTAGCAGTCACCTTGTCTTAGCCCATTTTGTTACTGTAACAAAATACCTGAGCTGGATAAATTATAAAGGAAAGTTTTTCACCATTATGGAGGGTGGAAAGTCCAAGATCAGGCTACCATGTCTGGTAAAGACCTGGTGCTGCTTCATAGCATGGCAGAAAAGCAGAAGTGGGAGGGGACTGAATTCTTTTGGTACCTAACGCAGTCTCAAGAAAGGTATTAATCCCTCTTAATCACCTGATCGCCTCTTAAAGACCCTACCTCCCAACACGAGCACCGTGGAATCAGATTTCAATGTGAACTCTGGGGGACATACCCAAACCATAGCACACCCGTATTTGCCCCAACTCTGGGCAACCACTAACCTAGTCTCTCCCTGTATGGATATTTTTTGTTTTGGACATTGCACATAACATGGAATCATACAATATGTGATCTTTGTGACAGACTTCAAAAAGTTGGCCCTATGTATACTTGGGTATTACATCCCCAAAATACTGTATTTTCTGTTAGTGTTTGGTTAGGGGGAAAAATGCGTTGTGAGTGGATCCAAGGAATTCAAACCCATTTTGTTCAAGAGTCAACCCTACTGTGTTCATTTTAATTGCCAGATAATATTCCTTTGTATGGGTGCACCACATTTTGTTTAGCTGATCACGTATTAATGGACGTTTGGGTTGTTCACACTATGGGCGTTACGAATCATGCTGTGGTGCACGTTCATGTACAGGTGCTCACGTAGGTGTTCTGAGAACAGTAGTCACACGTAAGCGAAAGTGAAGTTTCAGTTGTAGAAGTTACATTTGGCTGGGTATGATGATTGCTTTATCCAAAATAGCTAATACCCTGAGAGAAATATGAAGGAGCTGCCGCATGTTGTCCATGTGACATCAGTACCCGAGGGTGGCTGGGGTTTCTGAACTCATGGTCTTCCCAGGCTTCTGGATTGTAAAACAGCCAGGACTGTATTTCTTTACTAAAAGCCCTTCGTATTGTTAAGCTGTCTTTTGCTTATGTTTTGCGTGGGCTTTAATTTTTTTTTTCCTCCAATGATTATCCACCACAGAAACCTCGAGACTCTTCAGTTGAAGTTCGTAGTGATTGGGAAGTGAAAGAAGAAATGGATTTTCCTCAGTTGATGAAGATGCGTTATCTGGAGGTGTCAGAGCCACAGGACATGTACGTGCCATTTTTTGCTGCTTTCCACCATGCTCTTCTGTGTGGAACAGCTGGTGGTGGATGTCTTCTTCGTACTTAAAAGCCTTTGAAGCCACTTACTCAAAAGACATTGCGTAAAATTAATAGAGTTGTTTGTTTTGTTTTGTTTTTTTAATCAAGACCAGGGAAAAGGAGAAGTCTACTGATATAAAACTGCAAATTTCTTTTAACTTCCTGGAAGCCTAAGCACAGGACAAATAAAATTACATTATATAGCTTTTTTGGCAGAAGAGAAAAGAAAGGAGAAAGAAGTTTGCTGATGTTAAAACTCCAGATTTCTTCTAGCTTCCTGGCATCCTGAACAAAAGAGCAGTAAGATTAAGTTATAAAGCTCTTTGGGCCAAAAGAGAAATAGTCCTTCAGAAGAATCTTTGCTTCCCCTAACATTTCAAGAACTCCTATCTCAAAGGGCAAGTAGATGCAACTGATTTATTGGGGCACCAGAGCACCAGACCAGAAGTAGCCACCCGGATGCCTCCGTAGCTGGTCCTCTCCTCTCTTGGCCTCAGTCTGTCTCCCTGCCTTTAAAGCAGAGAGGTTGGGCTGGATGGGTGTGTTCACTCTGTTCTCTGGAGTCATGTCAGGTCCTGAGAGAACAGGGAACCAAGCAAACTCTGATGATTTGTCTCTTCTGTTCTAGTCAGAGTGTTTTCCGTCTCTTATATATTAGACTTCAGGATAAGATTTCTGAAACTATAGCCTTTACAAAAATTGCCAGCTCCTTTATTTTGCGTGCCTTGCCTGCTTTCCCCTCAGCGAGTGTTGTGGGGCCCTAGAATACTACGATAAAGCCTTTGACCGCATCACCACGAGGAGCGAGAAGCCGCTGCGGAGCATCAAGCGCATCTTCCACACTGTCACCACCACAGACGACCCTGTCATCCGGAAGGTGTGTGCCCCCTTCTGCCCCTTTCCCGCCTGTTAGAAATGCTGCCAGCTTCTACAGTTGAGGCCTCAGAGACAGCAGTTCTTGAGAATACCGATGTATTGTGAGGCCTTCAGATAAGACTCTTGGGGATCAGACTTACAGTTAGATGAAAATAAAGACACTTTGCTGAGTAGACCAGAGATGCTAGAGCTAAGTAGACTGGGCTCAAATCCCAGCTTTGCCGTGCCTCCTAGCTTTGTCTCTCTATCGCCTTAGTTTTCTCATCTGCAAAAGGAGGTCAGTGTACATCGCACATGCCATTGGGGCAAGGATGGAAGCATCATGAAGCTTGGCTGGATTCCCACATTCGCTCAGTGGGCCTTGGTTCCACGGTAACCAAGGCAGTGGCTCTGTCCACAGGCGTGCTGGCTGGTCTGCTGTAGCCTTCGTGGGCAATTAAGGGAGGCATAGGTGTGCGAGAGATCTGATTCCTCAGGATTTAGGAGGCAAGGAAAGGAGTTCTTTCCCATCCATGTGAATGGGCAGTTAGACCTAAGAGTGTCCTCAGATCTGTCTCTTTTATCCTCTTTGCAGCTGGCAAAAACTCAGGGGAATGTGTTTGCCACCGATGCCATCCTGGCCACACTGATGAGCTGTACCCGCTCAGTGTATTCCTGGGATATTGTCGTCCAGAGAGTTGGGTCCAAGCTCTTCTTTGATAAGAGGGACAACTCAGACTTTGGTAAGAAGCCCGTCTAGGGAACAACTTGAAGGTGTTGGAGACTTTGTTGGTTCAGAATCATTCCTTGGTACTAGGGAGTAGATGGAAAATGGTCTGTCTTCCCTTAGGGCACTGACAGCAATGTCTGAATCTCTTGCAGTCTCCTCAGAGATTCGGGAAGGGGCTGTCACTGCAGTGCCTCTTTGAGGCATCAGCTTTTGGAGTCCTCACAGCACTCTAGTCCTTCCCCAGTTACTCATTTGAATAGCACTTTCCTGACCTCCGCCATCGCTCATGCCGTCTTCAGTGTTTCCCTAACATTTTCTCTTAAATTGATGCCACCCCTTGTTTGCTTCAGTTTATTTATAAAGGCAAAATGCATGTACATGTATCCTGCACCATGCTGATTTGTCTGTACACACTGTAAGTAAAAACCAGATGATGACGTGCTCGCTTCAGCAGCACGTACGCTAAAATTGGAACAATGCAGAGAAGATTAGCATGGCCCCTGCACAAGGATGACACAGAAATTCATGAAGCGTTCCATGTTTTTACAAAAACAGATTACTCAAAAAATAATAGCAGTGGAAACAAACAATATGATTATACTCTGAATCTGAAGTCTAGGGTCTTTAAAAAGCTAACAACGTCATTCTCTTCAGGAATCCAAAAAGATTGAAAAGGGACAGCTTTCTTACCATGTGATTGAATGTAATGTTGGCCAGTATCAAAGTTATCCAGGAGGATTGGAGGATCCCCCACTCGCCTGGCTCCCCCCAGTATGTCCCCCACTTGGGAGACCCACATTAGGAGATGACAGTTCCTTGAAGGCCTTTGTCGCTGGGATCTGCATATCTCTCCACAGTGCTGAGCATGTTGTAAGTGACTCTTTGTTGCATGGGTTGGTGACCCACCACTTTGCAGACCTCCTGACAGTGAGTGAGACAGCCAATGAGCCCCCTCAAGATGAAGGTAATTCCTTCAATTCACCCCGCAATCTGGCCATGGAAGCAACCTACATCAACCACAATTTCTCCCAGCAGTGCCTGAGAATGGTGAGGAAATTTTTATTTCGTAACTACTGTGATTGCCTGCTTTGTGCCAGGCTCTGGGATGTAAGACTGAATAGGAGGGGTGCCAGGCTCTGGGATGTAAGACTGAATAGGAGGGGTGCCAGGCATGCTCACAGCAGAGGGGTGACAAGCTGGACTTTGGGGTCAGATTTCCTGACTTTGAACAATGGATCTGCCACCTAATAGCTTTGTGGCTTGGGTGTTTTTCTTCTCTGTAAATTCAGAATATAGTAGAATCTCTGTAAGTTGTCCACCTAAGGGACTATGACAAACTGGTCAACATAAACTAGGCCTACTATACTGATAACGTACATGAGGTACGTGTCTGGTCTGTGAAAATTAGGTCCACTTAAAAGGTGGTCAGTCTAGGGAGGTGGTCAACTGTTGAGGTTCTACTATATTGACAACATGTTTCACACAGACATGCTGGGGAGATGCCTTCGGTTATTTAATAAGTATACTATTGCTTACAGGTAAGCTGTTTAGATGCTTTATGGCAGCAAAGAAAACATTCCTGCCTTAGAGCTTTGTTACAGTGGAGGAGGAAAGACAATGAATACACTAAATAAATTTGTTATGTCAAATGGGGACATGGCGCTGTGCAGGAAAACAACTCGGAAGGGGTGTGGTTACTGATTGTTGCAGTTCACCAGGTGCTAAGGTGTGAGGGGAAGTAGGCATAAAACAAGCAGAAGCCCAGAGCACCCCAGGAACCTGGCCAGGGCAGTAACTGAGCACAGTCCAGCTAATTGGCCGTGGCTGCAGAGTTAGCACTGTCTCAGGACCCCCTTGTCATTTTGCAGGGGAAGGAAAGATACAATTTTCCCAACCCAAACCCGTTTGTGGAAGATGACATGGACAAGAATGAGATTGCATCTGTTGCATACCGGTACGTTACCTCTGGGGGATGCTGTGACCAGATGGGAGCATAGACCCTACTGTCTGGGGTCTCAGGTGACCAAATGAGTTTCTCCTTCACGGCAGGTATCGCAGGTGGAAGCTTGGGGATGATATTGACCTTATTGTTCGTTGTGAGCATGATGGTGTCATGACTGGAGCCAATGGGGAAGTGTCCTTCATCAACATCAAGACACTCAATGAGTGGGATTCTAGGGTGAGGTGCCACCTCTCACACCTCCTCGTGACACATCTGTGTTCCCCACAGTGCCTCATGGGAGCTACCCTCTTTTCCCCTTTCATTACTTACAGAGCTACCTAGGTTTTTGTCTTGTGTATTATTTTCTTCTGCTTAGTTCCTTACTAGGAAACAGTATGAAAGTGTGAGTGTGTGTGGAACTGTGTTAAGTTTTAAGAACTTTTCTGTGTATTTCACAACAAAGGAACCAGTAACTCCATTCTTCCAGTACTTTCTCCAGTGTTCTATTCTGACCTCCTGTTGGCATCTGCTTTCTGCGAGCGTCTCATTTTGATCTCATTATCTGGGCTGGCCATTTTTCTATAAGCCTGACAGCTCTTCATTTTGACCGCTTCTTTGATTTACTGAGCCACTCTTCAATCTTTTGATTCCTTTTTTCCAAGTCCTTCACTTACTGAACTCAGATTCTATGATCTAGCTCAGAATTGATTCTTCAGAGGCACCTTGATAGAAATATGCTTCCTCTATATTTCTTCCTTCCATTCTCCCTCATGTTCCACAATCGTTGGGCTGTTGTTCTTGGTCGGGCTACCCAGGCTTGTGTGCTGCACCTTAATTGGAGGGGTGGCAGTGCCCCAGTGCTGGTGTGGAGAGCAGAGGATGCTCAGTGGGCAGCACAGCTCCAGGGCCAGGCCCATGCTGGACAAATCTCTGGAAGGAGTCAGGCAACTGTTGATGCTGCCTGCATAGAGGCAAGGGAGCAGCACAAGCTGCTGCTGATTCCACACTCCCCCTCCCCCCCAGGACTCCTTATACCCTATCATGGGCTGAGAGAGCATACTGGAAGGTTTGCTGCAGGCCTGGCTCTGGGACCAACAGCCTTTTCTTGGACTTTTCCACAGTGAGCTCCTTGTGGCATTCGACATTGCCACTCTTCTGTGGCTTTGACTTCAGTGCTGCTGCTCTGGGATTGTACATTTCTCTGCTCCCTTCACATCTTGTCTTTGCTGGCTCCCTCCTTTTTCTGTAGAGACAGGGTGTCACTGTGTTGCTCAGGCTGGTCTTGAACTCCTGGTCTCAAGTGATTCTCAGCCTCCCAAAACACTGGGATTGCAGGTGTGAGCAACCATAGCTGGCCTCTTTTTTTCACCTCCAATGGAGCCTTCTCCTAAGGGCCAGTTCCCTACACAGCAGTCTTTGCCTCAAGTACTTCTTGACACAGCCTTGTGTTTGTTTCTTTTGCTCTGTAACAAATTAACAGAAACTTAGTAGCTTGAAACAATGGCACTTAACTAGCTCATAGCTCTGTAGATGAGAAGTCGAGCACAATGCAACTTGGTTCTCTATTGAGAACCAATAAAGGTTGAAACCAAGGTGTCAGTCGAACTGAGTTCTCACTTGGGGATTCTGGGGAAAAATCTACTTCCATGCTCACTCCAGTTGTTGGCACAGTTCAGTTCCTTCCATTTGTGTGATGACATCCTTGTTCCTGACTCTCAAATCTAAAATTTACTCTGACTTGCTTCTCAGCTAAAATACCCTCCCCTTCCAGTGCCCTCATTCCTGTTGTCGCCTCTGGCTTAGCCACCATCAGCTTGTCTTCTCCCGCTCACTCAGGCTCAAACATCTCTGACTATCTCATTTTGCTGTCAGGTACGATCCATCTTCTAACTCACAGTTTGGGATATCCCTGACATCTTCTCCTAGTTCAGAACTCAGTTCATTGTGCCTGTTCACATTTGTCTTCTAACTGACCTGTCTCTACCACTACCCCCAAATTTAATTCATCTTTACCGATCAGTTATCCAAACACTGCATCCCTCATGCAATGCAGATTGGGGGAAGGGCTCTTAAAATGGCACACAAGCCAGGCATGATGGTATACCCCTGTAGTCCTCGCTATATGACCATAGGGGACTGAGGAGGAGGATCACTTAAACCTAGGAGTTCAAGTCTAGCCTGGGCAACATAGCAAGACCCCATCTCTAACAAAATAAAAAACAATATCTCAATAAACTCACAGGGGTAAAACAGTATATTTTTTAGTTGTTAAGAGAAACATAAGTGTCTATCAGAATACTATTAATACTGTGTGGTTTGAACTTTACTTAATAACAAGAATTTTTTTTTTTTTTCTTTTTGGTAGAGTGCTATGGTGTCATAGCTCACAGCAACCTCCAACTCTTGGGCTCCAGCAGTCCTCTTGTCTCTGTTTTGTTTTTTTATTGTTTGTTTGTTGTTTTGGGGTTTTTCTTTTTGAGACAGAGTGCCACTCTATGCCCTGAGCAGAGTGCAATGGCATCATAGCTTACTGCAACCTCAGACTCCGCTGCCTCAGCCTCTGGAAGCCACTGGGATTACAGGTGCTCACCACAGCGCCTGGCTAGGTTTTTCCATTTTGTTTTTTGGAGTGGGGTCTCAATCTCAGGCAAGTCTCAAACTGCTGAGCTCAAGTAATTCTCTCTCCTCAAGCTCCCACAGGTGTGAGCCACCGCACTCAGCTCAGTTTTTCATTTTTAGTAGAGACAGGGTCTTACTCTAGCTCAGAGCTTAAGACCACCTGCCTCGGCCTCCCAGAGTCCTAGGATTCTAGGCATGACCCACCATGACTGGCCAATAAAAGGAATTCTTGCCTGGGCGCCTGTAGCTCAGCATTTAGGGTGCTGGCCACATACACCAGGGCTGGCAGGTTTAAACCCGGCCCAGGCCTGCTAAACAATGACAACTACAAAAAAAATAGCCAGGCGTTGTGGTGGGCACCTGTAGTCCCAGCTACTCAGGAGGCTGAAGCAAGAGAATCGCTAAAACCCAAGAGTTGTAGATTGCTGTGAGCTGTTGATGCCACGGCATTCTACCAAGGGCCACATAGTAAGACCCTGTCTCAAAAAAAAAAAGGGAATTCTTGAGTATTTCTTTTGGCTTAGGGTCGGCAACCTGTCATGTGACCTTTGACTTCACTGTCACATGAGTGACTTCTGTAAATAAGGTGATCAAAGATGATGATCTTTTTGGGGTCCCTTTCAGGAGGGTGAGTGTAAAACATCAGGCTCTGAGCTCCTGGCTCTCTGCAGACCTCTGTCCCCACCCAAGGCTGGCTTGTCCTTTTTCCCACCCCACTTAGTTGTCACAGGTGTACTCTGTGAAGCTCTTCCTTACCGTACAATACATAGCAAACACTTGTCTCTGCCATTTCCGTGGCACTTATTTCTGATACGTGTGTGTCCATCTGTCTGTCTCCATCTAGGTGAGTTCTTAAAAGAGGAATTACAACTTGTGTGTTCTCTGGCACACTATTCAAAGGGAGGGACATGTCTTTGTCCCTTAAATGGTAGCAGCCTTAGTGCATGTTCATCCACTTTTTAATTAGGCAGACCAGGGAGTTCCTTCTCTGCCAGAGGAGGTCCCAAGGGCACTGGGAGCCTGTCTCCACTCCTGTAACCGGGGCTTTCCTCCTGCAGCACTGTAATGGTGTTGACTGGCGTCAGAAGCTAGACTCTCAGCGAGGAGCCGTCATTGCCACTGAGCTAAAGAACAACAGCTACAAGCTGGCCCGATGGACCTGCTGTGCTTTGCTGGCTGGATCTGAGTACCTCAAGCTCGGGTGAGATTGCTGTCCTGAATAGTGAGCTGATCCATCTGGACAAGCCTTCGCCTCCCTTTTCCCTTGGGAGTAGCAGCAGACTAAGTGTCACCATTTAGTTGACATTTGACCCTAAGTGTTGCTGTCTCTCTGCTCCAGCCACTGATGTCCTTTCCTCCCACTAGTTATGTGTCTCGATACCACGTGAAGGACTCTTCACGCCACGTCATCCTGGGTACCCAGCAGTTCAAGCCCAATGAGTTTGCCAGCCAGATCAACCTAAGTGTGGAGAACGCCTGGGGCATTCTGCGCTGTGTCATCGACATCTGCATGAAGCTGGAGGAAGGCAAATACCTCATCCTCAAGGACCCCAACAAGCAGGTCATCCGTGTCTACAGCCTGCCCGATGGTACCTTTAGCTCTGATGAAGATGACGAGGAGGAGGAGGAGGAGGAAGAGGAAGAAGAAGGTACGTAAGGAGCCTCCTGTCTAAAGCGTCTGTGGGCTAGCATGGGAGCAAGTTCCATAGCCACCCGCATCCTCAGTTTGGTAAGACTGTCTGAGCATTCCCTAATACTTAGGTTTGGGGGAAGCATTCGCTTTGGCTCCAAGAGCTTCCAGAGGCTTTGAATCACAGGAAGAGGTTGTGGGGGTGGTCTTTTAGAGAAGTGGCTAGGCTGAGGCAGAACCATCTGGAGAAAGACAGTGAAGTCCCTGAAGGCTCGCTCTTCCACTTCACCAGTTGTGACTGAGGGAGATATCTGTCTGCCCTGTAAGGATCTGGAAAGCATAACATGTGAGTGGAGGTGTTGAAAATTCACATACAACATAGCTCATTTCTCTAACATTTTTTGTGTCTTTCAGAGGAAGAAACTTAAACAGTGATGTGGAACCCAGAAGGGCTTTGGAGTGTTATGACTCTTCTCCAACGTTTGACAGATGAAATAAAATATAAGTCTGTTTAATCACTTTCCTTGATCGTATGTGTACGTTAACAGTTTACAGTCTTTCTTCCTTCAAGCAGCCTTTGGGAGAGGGGGAATGAAATTCAGCAATTTCTACCTAGGTTTCATCATTTATTCTTGGTTTTTGTTTTGTTTTTTTAATTAAATCATAACTTCGTACATTGATGCATTTATGGGGTCATCATTTATTCTTGAGCATCATTAGTTTTATATTCCTTTCAAGTGGATGGATGCCCTGACTTTTTTATTGTTGTTGTTCTTAGAACCCCTTGAAATTATCCTTTTTTTTTTTTTTTTTTTTTTTTTAAGCCAGTCTCACTACGTCACTGTGGGTAAAGTGCCGGTGTCATAGCTTACAGCAACTTCAAACTCTTGGGCTCAAGCCATCCTCTTGCTCTAGCCTCCCAAATAGCTAGAGCTACACCCACCACAACACCTAACTATTAGAGATGGGGTCTCCCTCTTGCTCAGGCTGATCCCAAACTCCTGAGCTCAAGTGATTCACCTGCCTCAGCCTCCCAGAGTGCTAGGATTACAGCCATGAGCCACCGTGCCCAGCCCGAAATTATCCTTACTAGTGTTGTCAGCTGTGAGGTACCTGTGGCGGTCCCCATAAGAAATCCATTTCCACAAACATGATACATGCTGGCTGTGTGTTGACATTAGAGAGGTCCCTGTTTCTAAACATTGGGATACAAAGGACTTATAAAGCATGAAGTAGGCATGGCGAGGTGGGGGTTCTGCTCCCGAGGAAGACTGCCTCAGTAGACCTCAGTGGATGTTCCACTGGGTGGCGACATTGTAAACTGTGGACAAGTTTGGCTTAGGCTGGTGACAGAATCTCAGGCCAGTACCCACAAAGCAAAGTGTCACAAATAAGCACTCTACATGTTCAGGATGTGTAAACTTTATAAATAGACACCTTGTGAAGTAATTAACCCTGCCAAGTATTACACTAAATTTTAATATCTGAGCCTCATACCAAACTGTAATGCCAGCGGGAGTAGCCTCAATAGATGAGGAAGCAGGCTCAGCTTCTGAGAAACATTCCTAATGTTACTGATTCCATCAAACCAATGGAGCCTTAGAGACCAAGCAAATTCTGTTGAGTTTTTGTCAGGTACTGGAAAGAACAGAAAATGTGCTTGAGAGGTTTTATTCTTTTTTTTTTTTTTTGAATTCTGGAAATTGAAGATTCTGGAAAATGAGTTACTTTTAAGTTGCCATTTACACCTCGTTATGATACATATGTCAAAAACACTGACAGAAGCTTATGGCAAATTTTGAGAACCTTCTCTAGGTCCAATGTAATTAAATACTATTAAGAATTTATGCAGTGACTCATGCCTGTAACCCTAACATTCTGGGAGGCTGAGGCAGGTGGATCACTCTAGAAGTTCAAGATCAGCCTGGGCAAGAGCAAGACCATATCTCCAAAAACAGCCAGAAGCTGTGGCAGGCGCCTGTAGTCCCAGCTACTCAAAGTCTGAGGCAAGAGGATTGCTTGAGCCCAAGGGTTTGAGGTTGCTATGAGCTGTGACACCACAGCACTCTACTGAGAGGTGACAAAGTAAAACTCAAAAAGAAAAAAATTCTTACCAGCTCTACTGTGGGCCTTTCCTCCAACTGGCCTGTTATACCATGATATCAAATCTCAAGAGATAGGTTACTTTTAGTCACCTTGCCTAAAAGTTACACACGTCTTCTTGTTCAGAGCTACTAATACATAATGGAACTTGAAGTACTACCTAACCCATTTCTTCATCTGTAAAATCGGAAGATAGAATATACCAAATGTGTGAGAATTGAATGAAAAGGTGAACATGAAGCATCTGTTCCACTGCCCTGTCACCATCAGCGCTGTCTCATTTCTTTAACTCTATGTCAGTGCATGGACACGTGGTTGCTACAAAGTTAGTAAAACTACAGAAGGTGCCCAAAAAATGTATACACGTTTTAAGAAAAGCAAAAACTACTACAGTTGTAATAATGTATACCCATCACAAAAGATAATACAAGTCACATGACTTCTGCCATTACAGAGGTGCTCACAGTGGTTACCACTAACATCCAGACCCTTGTGATTTCGGAGAACTACTGCCTGAGCCACCTTGACCAAAGTATCTGCTTCTATCGCTGCACACACCCTTTCAATTTCTTCCTGAAGTTCCACCAGTGCAGCCGGTTTTCTATGGCACACCGCATCCCGTAAGGTGCCCCATAGGTAGAACTCAAGGGGTGTTAAGTCAGGAGACCGTGGAGGAAACTCAACCACACCTCTGCGCCCTATCCATTGTCCTGGCAAGTTCTCATCGAGGTAAGCTCTCATGTCTGGGTGGAAGTGTGGTGGGACACCATCTTGTTGGAAGTAAAACATGTCATCCCCGAAAAGAGTCTGAATTGCAGGTAAAATGGATGTGCATAGCATGTCTAGGTACACTGGACCAGTAACAGGACCTTCAAAAAAGAGCGGTCTAATGAGTCCCCTCAATGACAGTTCACACCAGACATTGGGGCCCAGTAAATGGACATCTTTTTTCACATGGTGGCATTTCTGGAGCCCAATACACACAATTATATCAGCTGACTGTTCCGTTTAGTTTAAACTGTGCTGCATCAGACCAAACCATTTTCCCCACAAACTCCTCATCCACTGCGCCATGTTTTGGAACCGCTCACGGTATTGCATCCTTCCATCAGGGTCGTCTTCATTCAGTGACTCTAACAATCTCCGGACAACTTCCACTCTGCCGTCTTAAGAATGCCTCGTATGCTGGTTCTGCTGATCCCCACCTCCCGTGCACACTGTGTGGACTTCTGTGGCGAGCGTGTGAACCGCTCCAGCACCGGCGCAGACACAGGGACTGGTGGCTGTGCGAGGCCTCCTGGACCTTCCCCTGTGCACCTTCTGCAGGTGTCTTGCGTCTCAAACTTTCGCGAATGCGCGCGGTCGTCAGGCGCGTTGGAGGGTCTGTTGCGCACTCACGCCTCCACTGTCGCTGCACTTCCACAATGTTCTAGAATTTATTTATTTTTTTGTAGAGACAGAGTCTCACTTTACCGCCTTCAGTAGAGTGCCATGATGTCACGGGACTCACAGCAACCTCCAGCTCTTGGGCTTCAGCGATTCTCCTGCCTCAGCCTCCCGAGCAGCTGGGACTACAGGCGCCCACCACAACGCCCGGCTATTTTTTGGTTGCAGTTCAGCCAGGGTTAGGTTTGAACCCCCACCCTCCGTATATAGGACCGGCGCCCTACTCACTGAGCCACAGGCGCCGCCCAGTGTTCTAGAATTTCAAATACCACTTCAAAATCGTCTTGCGCGGGCGGCGCCTGTGGCTCAGTCGGTAAGGCGCCGGCCCCATATACCGAGGGTGACGGGTTCAAACCCAGCCCCGGCCAAACTGCAACCAAAAAATAGCCGGGCGTTGTGGCGGGCGCCTGTAGTCCCAGCTATTCGGGAGGCCAAGGCAAGAGAATCGCTTAAGCCCAGGAGTTGGAGGTTGCTGTGAGCTGTGTGAGGCCACGGCACTCTACCGAGGGCCATAAAGTGAGACTCTGTCTCTACAAAAAAAAAATAAAAAAATCGTCTTGCGCTACTCGAAGGACAACCGCGACTCCGCCATTTTCTTTGCCTGTCCTGCCTGCTGCATGGTGACTGGCGCTGGCAATCATTCCATTAGCACCATCGTTTAAGCGACTGTCATACTACACGTTGCTACCGTTAATTACATTCATAATTGGTGACTGAGAAGGCTAAGTACTATCTAGATAACATCTCTTAAAATACGCATACTCCCGTATTTGTCACCCCCATATTTGACCTTATTGCTCGAGGCACTTTCTTTTTTTTTTTTTTTTTTTGTAGAGACCGAGTTTCACTTTATGGCCCTAGGTAGAGTGCCATGGCATCACATAGCTCAAAGCAACTCAAGGCACTTTCTTTTTTTTTTTTTTTTTTTTTTAGCCGGGGCTGGGTTTGAACCCACCACCTCCGGCATATGGGACCGGCACCCTACTCCTTGAGCCACAGGCGCCGCCCTCGAGGCACTTTCTTACTGTTAACTATACAGAGTGACAATTGGTATAAGTCAGGTGAAATAACATCAGAGCATCCCAGCTTCGACAATTTGTGCTTGTAGTTTTCAACCTGTGCTTAGACCTGAGGCCTCTGCACCTCCGCAGACGCTGGCGATAAACTCCCAAGGCCGAAGGTTGGCCCGAGTCCGGCCGAAACCCAATGGGTCAGTCCACCCAACTGCGCGAGACAAAGAGCGCTTGAAGAGTTTTCTACATAGATAGTGTTTAAAAATCCACATTAAAGTGTGTGACCAGTAGTAGGGGCTTGCACTGGGACCAGTGATCACCAAATCACTCTGGCAAGCCCATGGCCCAATCCAGCAGGATTGACTGAAACAAATGGAAGTGACTTCAGGCTCATTCTCTAAAAATAATTGTGCATCCTCTTCCACTGCTTTTATCTGTCCTGCATGGGGCTGCCGAGTTGACCGAGAATCTCAAGACCAACAGCATTCTGTTGTCTACAATCCAGGTACATTCAGCCTGGTTTCAGGGCCCTGCCACCCTTTTACCAGTCCTGTCTGATTCCCCACTACTGTATTCACCAAGTAAGATTGCCAACTATTTTAAGTATTTGCCAGTACCAATTTTCAAAATCTTCATACCCCGAGGCCTTGAGGCCAATTGTGGCCTTCTGGATCCTTAAATGTGGCCTTTTGACTGAACCCACCCCTCTGGTTCTGACGCTTGTTCAAGAAATGCTTACTTTCCTGCAGGTCATACTGGGCAGGAGGGAAAATGTTTACCGAGGAACTTCCGCATGCCAGATACTGGACAAGTTCTGCTCTTTACTTTGGTGTCGATACAGGATGTGAAGAAAACAGATAAATAGCATTTCTTAGTGAGTACTTTGGCCTGAAGGGTCAGGGAAGTTTTCTTAAAGTCCCCAGCTACAATCTTTAATGAAAAGCTCCAGCCATGCAAAGTTGTGAGACCACAAAGTTCTGCCCTAAAGATCCTTTGGCTCATTTCACTGGATTCTGTGACACCTGTTGACTGTTTCTGTACTTCCCTCATAAATATTCTGCCCACGTACCTCTCATGCAGGGCCCACGTGCCGCCACCACCACCCACACACACACCAATCTTGATCCAGTTTATCATCTTCCTCTCACTATTCATGTTGCCTCCACTGAGTTTTAATTCCAGGCCCCTGTGGTTGGTTTGAGACAGTCTCACTTTGTCACCCTGGGTAGAGTGCCAAGGCTTCCTAGCTCACAGTAACCTCAAACTCCTGGGCTAAAGCAATCCTGCCTCAGCCTACCAAGTAGCTGGGACTACAGCCGCCACCACAACACCCAGCTAGTTTTTCTATTTTTACTAGAGACAGGGTCTAGTTCTTGCTCAGTCTGGTCTCAAACTCCTGAGCTCAAAGCGATCCTCCCACCTCAGCCTCCCAGAATGCTAGGATTACAGGCCTGAGCCACCTCGCCCAGCCTCGGCTCCATTTCTTCTACGCTCTTAAATCACTTACCCCATGCCTCCATTTGACCAGTCAGCTACCAACTATTGGAAACAGTATCCCTCATCCACTCCTGGTGGGGTGGAAGATCAAGTCAGTGGCGTATGTTACTTAGTAAACACTGAATCACTGTAGCAAACACTCGTTATTAATAGTTTATCTGTCTTGGCTTCACCACCCTCGTTTTCAGTCCCACAAAACCGAGTGGGCCAACTAGTGTTAGTGTTTGGCTACATAAATAGAGGAATGTAAAACCTGAGCTGTCTCGAAAAATTATGTGCTCCCCTCCCTCACACGCAGAGAGGTACAGTTTAAAAGGAGGGTCCACGCCGGGTCCCGACCTGCCCTCCAGCACCTCCACCTCGCAGGAGCGCACCACCCCAGGCCCCTCCGTCCGCCTCACTGGCCGCACCCGCAGCACGTGCGCACCTCTCCCGCGTCCGGGCCGGGAGCCAAGCCCGCCAGCAGGTCCCGGCGTGCCGCGCGCCGCGCACGTGACCCGCCCCCCGCCCCTGGCCCGCGCTGGAGGGGCGGGGCCGCCGCTGGGGCGCCGACGAGCCGAGCACGGCCTCACTCGGCTGCGGGCTACGGTCGGAGCACCAAGGAGGCTCGAGCTCTGCCGAGGGGCCTGCCGGCAGCGGGGAAGGCCGGAGCCGCGGGCGTGGGTACCGCGCAGGCGCAGTCAGCCGGCTCCGGAGCGCGCGGCGGCGGTGGGCGGGCAGCAGGTGTGCCGGGACATCTTTGTCACGTGGCGGGAGAGGCTGGGGAGCGCGGGACCTGGCAGGGCGGGGCCAGGCATGCAGGCCACACCTCCTTCAGGCTCGGGCCGCGGGCGGGGGCGTGGCTAGGAGAATTGGGTATCCCTCGAATTGGGGGGAAATTGGAGAACACCCACTCCTTCCCCAGGTTGGCGGTCACCATGGTAATAAGAAGGGACTTGGCGCCTCAGGAAAGGGAGGTCCCCAAAGGAGATGAGATGGTGGGGTTTGGGACGCCTGTGAACCCCCCACCCCGCGCCCTGCTGGGAGAGATGGAGTTAGGGCAAATGAGCCCCGAGGTCCGTAGGTTCTGGTCCTGGCTCTGCTGCAGACTGCGGTGAGCGCTCAGGCAAGCTCCCGCCTGTTGCTGTGGCTCGCCCGCCGTCCAGGTGCGAGGCCTCACCCTCTGGTCTGCCGCAGGATGGGCCTCTCCGCCGCCGCCCCGCTGTGGGGTTCCCCGGGGCTGCTGCTTACCATCGCCCTGCACCCGGCGCTGTCCGCGCGCCCCGCCAAGCCCTGGGCGCCCTCGCACCGGGACTACTGCGTCCTGGGCGCTGGGCCCGCGGGCTTGCAGATGGCCTACTTCCTGCAGCGGGCTGGGCGCGACTACGCGGTGTTCGAACGCGCAGCGGGCCCTGGCAGCTTCTTCATGCGCTACCCCCGGCACCATAAGCTCATCAGCATCAACAAGCGGTTCACCGGCAAGCTCAATGCCGAGTTCAACCTCCGCCACGACTGGAACTCTCTGCTCAGCCACGACCCCCGGCTGCTCTTCAGACACTACTCGCGGGCCTATTTCCCCCATGCCCGCGACATGGTGCGCTACCTGGGCGACTTCACAGACAGGCTGGGGCTGCACGTGCTGTACAACACCACCATTACCCACGTCACTCTGGACAGAGATCAACAGGCCTGGAATGGCCACTACTTTATCCTGACTGACCAGAAGGGCCAGGCTTACCAGTGCAGGTAAGGCACCGGTGCCGCAGCCCCCTGCCCAAGCCGGAGCTTCTCCCAGGCAAACCCCACATCCTGCAGGCCAGTAGGTGTGGGAGGAATGGGGAAAACGACGCATTTTTGCCACTGCTTGCTCTCAACTGAAATTCCGTACTAAGAGATTCAGTCAGCCATCATTTCCCAAAGGTATCTTAGAAAAACTGTCATCAAATATGTATGTTTGGAAAATACTAACAATTTCCCTTCACCCCAGGACTTTCAGTCTTTTACTATGTTCATTTTCACTGTGATGTTCCAGCATGGCGTAAAGTATTAAGCATGAACCCAGCTTATGTTCCCACAAAACCCTTTACATAGAGCATCTCTTGGAACTAGTGTTCCCCAAGGTATAATCAAGGGGTCAAGGGTCCAGCATGTGTTAGACGGCCCCCCTGGGATTTCAGAACTGAAGCAGTGTGGGAGGCCCCAGAAGTGATACCTCCAGTGTCAGATTTAGCTTTCTTTGGCTTAGGAAACAGCCCCAGACTTGGTTAATCTTCACAGAGACCTTGTGGGAGAACTTCACTGACCTCGTTTAACAGATGAAGAACTGAGGCTCAGGCTCGGCGCTTGTGGCTCAAGCAGCTAAGGCACCAGCCACATACTCCTGAGCTGGCAGGTTTGAATCCAGCCCAGCCCGCCAAACAACAATGACAGCTGCAACCAAAAAGTAGCCGGGCGTTGTGGCAGGCGCCTGTAGTCCCAGCTACTTGGGAGGCGGAAGCAGGAGAATCACTTGAGCCCTGGACTTGGAGGTTGCTGTGAGCTGTGATGCCATGGCACTCTACCCAGGGCAACAGCTTGAGGCTCTGTCTCAAAAAAAAAAAAAGAAAAGAAAAGAAAAGAACCAAGGCTCACAGAAGTTCAGTAACTGGTGCTATGTCACACAGCTAATAAGTGATAGAGCTATGATTTGAGGTCCTTTTTGGACTCCAAAGCCTGTGTTCTTTCTGCTGCACCAGACTGCCTCTCCCTTCCTGGCTGGTAGCCTGGCACCTGGCTCCAGGCAGACACTCAGCCAGAGTTCATTTCTCATGCCTATTACCCAAGACCCAGCTGTGGCCTTGCCTGTTAACAGCCCGGGGAAAGAATGGTTATGCCAACTTGTACTCTTGCATTTTAGGCAGCTGTGCTACTGTGGAGTAGAGCAGACAAGGGTCAGAGAACAAAGACCAATTTTTTTTTTACACCACCTGGTGGTCAAATTGTTCTGCAGGCTGGTAGGATCCCACTGCCCAACTGCCCACCACTGGGTCATAATCCCCACCAATATAAAGAGCAGGACTTTGAAATAAGGCTTATCTGTGTTCAGATTCTGGCTCTGCTCCCCTGAGGAGCTATAGGGCTTTGGCCATGAACCGTGGAAAGCAGGCATGTAACACCAACTCAAGGTTGCTTTGAGGAATACATGATGTAAACATACACTTAGCACAGGGCCTGGGACAGAATTACTGCTCAGTAGATATTTGCATCTGCTGGACAAGTCGTAAAGGGAAAAGTAGAACAGTAGGATTCATGTCCATCACCAAGGATGATGCTTGATCTGATTGCTATGTTCAAAGATAAGTGAATTACTCAATTTCTCATACTGTTGCCTTCATCCGAGTGGGAGAGCATTATTCATGCCCAGTACAGGGCTGAGAAAAATGTGAAACCACTGGACTGCGAGCTCAGTGAGAGGCAAGGGTGAGATACCTTGGGTACACTGGGATAGTCAGGAAAGAGATGAATAAATGAATGTCCTCTTTTCTTTTAGGAGGGTGTGTCGGGTGGATCCAGAGAATGATTTCTACTTAGTGGTCTTATAGCTAAGAAATTAAGCCATCTTTTCTCTGTCCCCACCTGCAGCGTCCTTCTTGTAGCCACTGGTTTGTCAGTCCCCAACCAAGTTAACTTCCCTGGCTCTGAGTATGTGGAGGGTTATGAGTCTGTGTCCGTGGACCCTGAGGACTTTGTGGGTCAGAATGTGCTGATCCTGGGCCGTGGGAACTCAGCTTTTGAGACAGCAGAGAACATCTTGGGTGTCACAAACTTCGTCCACATGCTGAGCCGCTCCCGGGTCCGGCTGTCCTGGGCCACCCACTACGTTGGAGACCTCAGGTATGCCACCACTCTGCTTGTGTACTCTACCATAAGCCCCATAAAGCCTTCCCTGACCCAAGCTGGACTCTGAGCCTTACTCCTTGGATTCTCTTTGGGCCCTAGGGCCATTAACAATGGCCTGCTGGACACCTACCAGCTGAAGTCCCTGGACGGGCTGCTCGAGTCTGACCTAAAAGATCTGGCCATCCTGAAGGACCATGAAGGCAAGTTTCGTGTCACTTTGAAATTCTTCCTGGAGGAAAACAACACCAGCCAGAGTGCCGACTCCATCACCCTCCCCCAGGACAACAGTGACAACTTTGCCATGCGTGTGGCCTATGACCGGGTTATCCGCTGCCTGGGCTGGAACTTTGACTTCTCCATTTTCAATAAGTGAGTCCAAATGAAAGAGGAGCAAATCCCTTCTGACCCCTCCAGGGGGGAAGAGAGCGGCCATTCAGTAGGCCAGCATCAGGGCTTTTAAGACAGCACCCTAAGGGCCTGTGGGTTCTGCCTGGCCTCCCTGTCAGGACACAAGTTCTCTATCTACTGAGGGTCCCAGGTGGCCCTGAGGCCCTCTGTCCTGGGCAACACTAGCAGGTCTTCATCTGCTTCAGGAGCCTCCACCTGTGAGACAGGAAAGCAGGCTCAGGCAGAGTATGGAGGTGAATTTGCTGGAAGGCAGGGTAGCTCAGCAGCTCAGAGCACAGGTGCCAGGGCTGCCTGAGCTGCTTCACTTACCAAATCTGCGAACTCTGGGGAAGCTTTTAACCATGCTATGCCCCAGATTCTTCATCTCTAACATAAGATTAATAATTTATTTCTCATATGGTTATTGTCAGGAATAATAATAAAGAAAGTGCTACTCCCGGCTTAGTGCTTGTGGCTCAGGCGGCTAAGACACCAGCCACATACACCTGAGCTGGCAGGTTCGAATCCAGCCCGGGCCCACCAAACAACTATGACAGCTGCAACCAAAAAAAAAAAAAAAAGTCCCAGCTGCTTGGGAGGCTGAGGCAAGAGAATCGCCTAAGCCCAGGAGTTGGAGGTTGCTGTGAGCTGTGTGACGCCATGGCACTCTACCAAGGGTGACAAAAAAAAAAAAAAAAATAGCCAGGCATTGTGGCAGGCACCTGTAGTCCCAGCTACTTGGGAGGCCGAGGCAGGAGAATCGCTTGAGCCTGGGAGTTAGTGGTTGCTGTGAGCTGTGATGCCACAGCAGTCTACCCAGGGCCACAGCTTGAGGCTCTGTCTCAAAAAAAAAAAAAAAAAAGAAAGTGCTACTCCCAGGGTATAGGACACAACTACAACTCTGAATTTTTTTTTCAGACAGCGTCTCACTGTTGCTCAAGTTGGTCCTGAGCTCAAGCTATCCATCCACTTGGCCTCCCAGAGTGCTAGGATTACAGGCATGAGCCACTATCCCTGGTCTACAACTCTGAATTTTACCTATCATGTGTACATTATATAACCTCATGGTTTGTACCCTCAAGTTAATCTGAAATTCTTCAAAAACAGATACAATAAATAAAAGCAGCCATCACGCTTTGATATCAAGCTCACACCTGTAATCCCAGAGCTTTGGGAGGCCAAGGTGGGAAGATTGCTTGAAGTCAGGAGTTCAGGACCAGCCTGGGGAAACATAGTGAGACTCACAGAAACCTCAAACTCCTGGGTTCAAGCAATCCTGCCTCAGCCTTCTGAGTAGCTGGGACTATAGACGCCTGCCACAGTGCCCAGCTATTTTCCTATTTTTAATCGAGATGGGGGCTCTCTCTCTCTTGTTCAAGCTGGTCTCAAACTCCTAAGCTCAAGGAATCCTCCCGCCTCTGCCTCCCAGAGTGCTAGCATTATAGGCATGAGCCACCACATTTGGGCCCCACCAAATTTTGGTAATTAGCCAGGCTTGGTGGCATGCATCTGTAGTCCCAGATGCTTAGATGGCCAAGCCAGGAGGATCACTTTACCCCAGGAGTTACAGGCAGCAGTGAGCTATGACTGCACTGCTGTACTCCAGCCTGGGTGACAGAGTAAGACCCTGTCTCTTTAAAGAAGAAAAAAAAAATCACCCATTCTTTCACTTGTCTTCTGACCAGGGCATAAGAGAACAAGGAAAAGTTGGTAGGCCTGTTCAGACCTTCTTTTTCTATCAGGTGACAGCAAGACCAGGTCTTAGTTCAGAACCCAGCCTTGACTCAGGCTTAGACCCTGGCTCTTTCCCACCATGTCCTTGCCCTGAGCCTCAGTTGCTTTATCTGTTGCATGGAGATGCTTACACTCACCTCCTAGGCTCATGGTGATGAGGAATTTAAACCACTTAGTCCCAGGCCTGGGATAAGTACTTCATACACAGCAGCTGTTTTTACTAACAGCCCTTTCCACACAGGTCTCTCAGACTCAACTCAGGGAATCCACTGGACATGAAATACCCACTTATACGAGCTAACTACGAGTCCAGAGGAAGCCGGGGTCTCTTTATCCTTGGTACCGCCAGTCACTCAGTGGACTATAGGAAATCTGCCGGAGGCTTCATCCACGGATTCCGATACACAGGTGAGCCCAGCTGAGAGGCCTGCAGTCCCCAGACAGGACCATCATTGCTATCCTCAGGGCTTGTAAACACACTCCAAATTTCCAGAAGCGTCGAAAGATTGTTAATCAGTTGTTGATTGTCACGTATTCCCTATCTGGGGTAGAACAGTGGTCTGAGGCTATGTCTAGAAAGGTATCAGATAAAATGCAAAAGTGGATACATCTGGGGGTGGTGTGTTACCTGCATAATTGTATTGGGAAGAACGTCAAGCAGGAAGGACACTAACCTGGGTTCCTCCCCAGATGGGTGGTCTTAGAGGTAAAGCTTTAAGCCCCTATTGTGACATTCCTAACAACAGAGATAGAAGCTATATATGCAAGGTGAATTCTCCACCATCATGGGACTGTCGTCAGGACTAAATGAGGCAGTTCCTGGGCGCACACACACTCTTTGGATACTGATAGATTTCAGTAAAAATTGTACTGGATTATATCAGTTTTCTTTTTTTTGTTGAGACAAAATCTCACTTTGTCGCCCCTGGTAGAGTCATAGCTCATAGCAACCTCAAGCTCTTGGGCTCAAGCAATTCTCTTGCCTCCGCCTCCCGAGTAGCTGGGACTACAGGCGCCCACCACAATGCCTGGCTATTTTTTTTTTTCTTAGAGACAAGGTCTCACTCTAGCTCAGGCTTTTCTCAAACTCATGAGCTCAGGCAATCTGCCCGCCTCAGCCTCCCAGAGTGCTGGGATTACAGGCAGGAGCCACCATGCCCGGCCAGATTATATCAGTTCTTTTTCAGAACTCTTAGTGCTAAGGGTATAAATTTTGGGCTAACTTGAGAATGTTTGCAAATAAACTACTAATGTATCTTTTAAGAACATAATTCTTTTTATTGCATTAGAATAATCTCCAACCTGAAATTGAGGCTTTGTGATTTTAAGGGAGAGAAGTGCATCCCCGAAGGTTGCCTATCTTCAGTGCTCTGAGCACCGGGAACACATGACCCCGGTGATGTTGCCAATGCCCTTGGAGGTGGGTGTGAAATCCACATTTTTCTGAAGAAACAACTGAGGCTCAGAGTTTTGATAGTTTCCTCACTGCCGTGGGAATTGAACTGCAAGTCCCAGGGTCTTTGTCAAAAGATATCTTCCACAAGGTTTTCTCAGCTTGCAGAGAATTCTATAATGTCAGGCATTCCCTTTCCTATCATTAACCTTCAGGAAAGGATGTGGAGCTTGTTGAAGCTCAGTCAAAGGTACTGTATAGATGGGGAGGCCATCTGAGAGAATGGAGCCATCATAAGCTTACAGCTGAACATCAAAACTTGGGAAAATAGGCAATGCCTGTAGCTCAGCCGCTAGGGCGCCGACCACACGTATCCGGGCTGGGGGGTTCAAACCTGGCCAGGGCCTGCCAAACAATAACAACTACAACAATAACAATAACAACAAAGAAAAAACTAGCCAAGCACTGTGGCAGGCGCCTGAAGTCCCAGCTACTTGGGAGGCTGAGGCAAGAGAATCGCTTAAGCCCAAGAGTTAGAGGTTGCAGTGAGCTGTGATGCCACAGCACTCTACCGAGGGCAACTTCCTTGGGAAAATACAGACAATAAAGGAAGTAATCTGTCACTCGAGACATTCAATGTTCATATTTTTTTCTTTTTTTTTTAAGACTTGATTCAAGGTGGGCCATGGTGATAGGTGTAGGAATCACTGCAACAGGGTCCCCCAGTGGAGAAGAGCGATTAGACTCAACTCCACCCTATTTTTTCTAATATAGTCCCATCTTTCCCTACTGGGCCATAAAATAATACGTGTTCATTATAGAAAGTTCAGGAAATAAAAAGTAACACAAAGAAGAGAACAAAATACGCTTTTCTTTCTAACATCCTTTTGTTTTTCTTTTTTACTTAAAAAGTAGGTTTCATTTTTTTCTTTCACTATAAAAGCTAGGACATGACAAATGTACGCATAGACTCCACATGGCTTGTTTCCCTGTGTGGGGAGGGGCGTGCCTCCGCCTCCTGAGTGCAGGTTACGGCCGGGAATGCAGTGTTCTATTTGGCCGTCAGGCTGACTGTTGCTGGAGAAGGATAGTCTCCAGCTGCTGTTCTTATTATGCATGCATGAATTTTGGCAGCCCTGGAAAGCAGCTGTCCACCCCTGCTGAATCTGTGCCTGCCTTTGGAAACAGTAGGGCAACAATGAAAGATCCCACCTGCAGCCTCACAGCCACTGCAGATGGTGGCACCTTGGGTGCTTTATTGCATGGCGGGTGTTTTATGGGCCAATTAATTTTGCCATAAAAACCATAAGGATCCTGCATCACACATCCTGACATCTCTGTATTTACTATGATGCCTCCCATTGCCTTAATACTGGTTTTTGCAGCTTGGCGCCTGTAGCCTAAGCAGCTAGGGCACCAGCCACATACACCAGAGATGGCAGGTTCGAATCCAGCCTGGGCCTGCCAAACAACTACAACCAAAAAAATAGTCGGGCATTGTGGCAAGCGCCTGTTGTCCCAGCTACTTAGGAGGCTGAGGCAAGAGAATTGCTTAAGCCCAAGAGTTGGAGGTTGCTATGAGCTGTGACTTCATGGCACACTACCCAGGACAACAGCTTGAGACTCTGTTTCAAAAAAAAAAAAAACAAAAAACTGGTTTTTGCATTTCACTACCCTTTCTGTTTGGCTGGGAAAGAGAATCTTTGTCATTGATTTCCAGATGATCTCTCTTATACCCCATGTGTGATGTTGGGGAAGGAAGCTGGGCAGAGGGTTTTAACCATCTGTAAACCAAAATATTTGAAGATTGAATCCACATACAGGGTGGGGCGTGGTGGCTTACGCCTGTAAATCCTAGCATTCTGGGAGTCTGAAGCAAGTGGATTGAGCTCAGAAGTTTGAGACCAGCTTGAGCAAGAGTGAGACACTATCTCTAAAAAATAGCCAGGTGCCTATTGTCCAAGTTACTCAGGAGGCTGAGGCAAGAGGATCGCTTAAGCCCAAGAGTTTGAAGTTGCTGTGAGCTATAATGCCACAGCACTCTACCCCAGGGTGACTGAGTGAGCCTCTGTCTCAAAAGAAAAAAAAATGCAAACACACCCAGAAATGTGAAGAGTGTCTCTTCCGCTGTGTGTCCCTAGTAGGGAGTTCATGTTGTCATTTCTAGCCCTCGCTGTACCACTGCCCTGGTAGGTGTTGCTCTGTCTCTCTCATCTCCTCAGGCCCCTGTTCTTCCTCCCCAGCTCACATATGTAATCTTCTTTTTTTTTTTTGTAGAGACAGAATCTCACTGTTACGCCCACGGGTAGAGTGCCGTGGCGTCACACGGCTCACAGCAACCTCTAACTCTTGGGCTTACATGATTCTCTTGCCTCAGCCTCCCGAGCAGCTGGGACTACAGGCGCCCACCGCAACGCCCGGCTTTTTTTGTTGTTGCAGTTTGGCCGGGGCTGGGTTTGAACCCGCCACCCTCGGCATATGGGGCCGGCACCCTACTCACTGAGCCACAGGCGCCACCCATATATGTAATCTTCTTAATAGCCCATGACACCGATTTTTTTTTATTATTTCTTTTTTTATTATTATTATTAAATCATAGCTGTGTACATTACACCATACACTGGTTTTATAGACCGTTTGACACATTTTCATCACACTGGTTAACATAGCCTTCCTGGCATTTTCTTAGTTATTGGGTTAAGACATTTACATTCTACATTTACTAAGTTTCACATATACCCTTGTAAGATGCACCACGGGTGTAATCCCACCAATCACCCTCCCTCCACCCATCCTCCCCCCGTCCTATTTCAACTCTGTTTCCCAGGTAAGGAAACTGGAGCACAGAGAAGTTAAGTAACTTTTCCAAAGTCAGCCAGCCAGTGGATGGCAGAGTTGGAATTTGAATCCATACCTGACTCTGAAGCTCATACCTAAGCATTGAGCTTCAGTCACATGGGGATAGTCCCAGGTGTGCAACAACCCATTGCTATGCTCATAGAATGATAAGGACCCTGCCAGGGAGAGGGACAGTGTGGATGTGCACAGTAAGGTCTGCCTGAACCTTGCTCATTGTTCAGGTGAGAAACAGCCCCAAGGAAAACAAGAAAATACACAGAGAAGAATAGCAGAAGGTAAAGATAGTGGTACAGATTGCCGCTTCGGGGAGGCAGGGCACACCAGTAGCCCTGTTGTCCTGCTAAATCGCTGTCCCATTGCCCTGGCTACCTCCACTTTGTCTCCCCTGACTGCTCTTCCTGCCACTGGGTCACAGTCTCTCTGACTTCCCAGCCAACAACCATGGTACCTGCCAAAATAATATTTCTTGAAACAAAAAGTCTCATCCTTCCCCACTCAGCAGCTCCAGGGCAGCAATGGCTTTGCAAGGGCTGCAGCAGCCCACCTTCCAGTCTCGCTCATGGCCTCTTCTCCACATAAACCACTGCTCCAGAGCATATTTGTTTGCATACATTGTTTCCTTTGTCTACCCCACGCTCCTCACACTTGTCTAGCTGTATAATTACCAAAGCTTTTGCAAAACTCACTTTAACAATCTTTTTCTCTGGCTTGGCCTGGTGCCCGTAGCACAGTGGTTACAGCGCCAGCTACATACACCAAGGCTGGCGGGTTCAAATCCAGCTCAGGCCCTGCTAAACAATGACAACTGCAACAAAAAAATAATAGCCGTGCACTGTGGCAGGCACCTGTAGTCCCAGCTTCCTGGGAGGCTGAGGCAAGAGAATCGCTTAAGCCCAAGAGTTGGAGGTTGCTGTGAGGCCTCGGCACTCTACCGAGGGTCACATAGTAAGTCTTTGTCTAAAAAAAAAAGTTTTCCTCAGCAAGCCAGCCTTGTGGTGAGGCTGAGCATCTCCTCCTGAGATGATTATCGGATTTCCTTTCATGTGAGCTGTGTGAGTGCATCCTCGGCTTTATTGGACTTGGGGATTTGGCTGATGAGTTTTGGAAGAGCAGGGACCTATGTGTGGTGTTCTGGTCCCTCAGCCATGTGCGGCAGCCACGGGCATCCAGAGGACCAGCTCACTGTTGTAGATAGCAGTGGCTTTGCTGTCCCCATGCAGATACACACAGTGTCTCAAGACAGAACTTAGGGCAGTTTGGGTTTAGGCTGGGAAAGAGAGGGCACAATCAAAGTTTCCCTAGGGGTAACTCTGATAGAAATAGGGCCTGTGAAAGGGGAGAGATTTCCAAGGAAGCCCCTGTGTCTGGTTTGACAGTCTTTTGTGAGATGAGGGTGGGGGACTCATGCAGATAGCCTAAAGCAAGGTGGATGGACTCTGGCCTGTGGCCAAACCCAGCTGTGCCCCCTGCTTTCTGTCACCTTGGCTGCTTTCATACCAGGGGTAGAATCAGTAGTGTCACTGCGTATCACATAGCACACAAAGCAGAGGATATGGACTGCCTGGCCCTGTCCAGGAAACATCCACTGGTGCTGCTCTAAAGGCTTCTGTGGTCTCCTCCCTCACTTGCTCACCACCCACAGAATTATGCAAACAAGTGTGTGTTGAGTACCAAGGACTCAGTGAGGCCTGTACCTCCCCTGGTGAGCAAAGGTAACATGCAGCCTGCCATTCCTGCTCTGGCCATTTCAGTGCGAGCTGTCCACCGGCTCCTGGAGCACCGCCACCATGGCATCACCTGGCCCTCCACCGAGCACCCCATCACACAGCTGACCAACTCTATTATCCGGCGTGTGAACGAGGCTTCTGGGCTCTACCAGATGTTTGGTGTACTGGGGGATGTCATCCTGCTAAAGGAGTGAGTAGCCCCTCCCACCCGTCCCTCTCCCCCCTCTGCCTATTCCAGGTGTGGGATACCCAGCTATTTCCTCCCAAGCGGAAGCCTCCAGGGGGGGAGCAGGGAGTCTTTTCTGGGGGGAAAGATCAGTGAAATCAACACCACAAGCTCTACATCAGATAGACATTCCTGAGGGTGACCCCAGGGTTTACCACTTTATTACTGTATGACCTTGGGTAAGTCAGTTAGCCTTTCTGAGCCTTTCTCTCCTCTTCTGCAAAGTGGGCATAATTACACCTACCTTGCAGCAATGAAGGAAGGAGGAATGGTCCCTCACAGAAAACATTTGGCCCAAAGTAGATTATCGGTAAAGGAGAGAACTGTGAGAGAACCCACAGAGAACCCACAGGGTCTGAGTTCCCTCAGGCCAGGTCCACTCTGGTCACATCCTCACCAATCACAGGATGAGCATCAGATCACAGAGGACAGTTTCTGAGAAGGAAGCAGTGCATAACCCAGAGGGACATAGGACACTCGGGACAGATGGCATGTAACAGCAGAGGAACAACTGATCTGGGGAACAGCCCGACCCAAAGCCACCCAAAGGCAGGTAGTTGCACAGTACACCAAGTTCAGGGGCCTGTTCAGCATGAAAACCTCATATCACCACCTCTCTGGTGCCCCTCTCTGGAATGACACCCTCCATTCAAACTGTGGACTGGTCCTGTCCCCTCTGCGTTCTAGTTATATCTAGGATCTAACCAGTTCTCACTGGCTCCACCACTGCCTCCTTGGTGCCCATCACCAACATCCCTCCCCTGTGCTAACTTGGCTGCCTTCCATCTTTGGCCCACAGTCTGTTCTCAACATAGTGGCTAGAGTGGTCCTTATAAACCTGAGCCACTCCGGTCATGTCTCTGCTCAGTGTCCCCCATGGCAAGCAGCTTCCTTCTCCATCCAGGTGAAACCTGCAGTTGCTGTCACAGCAGGTACAACCTTCCCTGTCTCATCCCCTGCAGATCTCCTACCCTTTGCCCATTCACTCTGCTTAGCCTCGCTGGCCTCTTCCTCTTCCTTGAAATACAAGGCATGGCTTCCTCCTTAGGGCTTTTCTGTTGCTGTTCTTTTCACCTGGAACACTGTTCCCCAAATACCAATTTCAGGTTACACAGTTTCATCACTCCCATGCATTAGTGAGGGCCCAGCTGTGACAGTGTATTAGAGTGAAGCATCTGTACGCTGCTCGATTGACATTTCTGGGAGGTAGAAACATACACACAGCATCAGGTGCCACACTCTTACCTTGGCCACAGCACCAAGGCCCCCCCAACCTGTGCTGCCGTTCTCCCCAGGAACGCCATGGCGTTCGAGTACCTGGAGGAACTGCCCATGCTCACGCTGCCCCAGTTGGAGACCCTCACCGGGAGGAAGGCAGAGCACGGGCTCTTCGTCATCAACATGGAATATGGCAAAAATTTCTCTGGACCCGACAAGGACGTCTTTTTTTATGACCGGTCTGTGGGGCACACAGAAGATGCCTGGCAGTCTAACTTCCTCCACCCTGTCATCTACTACTACAGACAGCTCCCCACCGGTGAGCTGACCTTGGTCCCTCTCCCTGAGCATAGGCTTCCTGGAGGTGGTGGTCTTCTGTCCCTACTGTCTATAGAGCTGTTGCCACTAAACCATACAATACCCTCAGCTGACAGGAGGCGGGGGTGGGGGGGGACTCTACCTAGAGACCAGGCAGGGACAGAAGGTGGGAGAATGACAAATGCCATTTCCAGATTCTGGCACAGGCTGTGATCTGCACAGGCCACACATGGATTGGTGTGCTGTCTTCCAGTAAGAGGAACACTTACTACGTCGTAAGTGTGCCTCTGCAGGGTCTCCATAGGAGACTACCATGGTGTGGGGAGGGAGGATCTGCAGACTACTGAACATTAGAAGGAACTGGAGCTGGTCAGCACAGTGCAGGGAAGCTGGGTAAAAGTCCTAGGTATGTCCTTGTGTCACTGTGTGACCCTGGGCTATCGGTGAACCTCTCTGAGCCTCACCGTCCTCATCTGTAAAGTGGGGATGACAACAGGACCTTCTTGTAATATCGTGTGAAGAGAAATCTGACAGTATCCACAAAACGGCAGCGCAGTGCTGGCACAGGGTAGCTGCCGCTGAATGACCAACCTGGGGACACAGCTCCTGCCTCAGAACTTGAAGGGCAGTCACGTGGAAGAGGGTGGCCTAATAGGAGTTGTTCCCAAGGGCAAAGGGGGGATCAAAGGCAGAAGCGACAGGAACGCGGGTCTGCATTTGGCATAAGGAGCAGCTAGGACGGGGAGCTGCTCAGCAGCAGAACTGTCACCTCCAAAATCAAGTTTCCCAGGACAGGGATGCTCAAGTCATGGTTTATGCTCTGACAGGGACACCACAGAAGGGAGGTCACACCAGTGGGAAGCTGGACTACGTGAGCTCTGAGACCCCTTCACGGCAAGGCTCTGAGCCTTCTTTTTTTTTTTTTTTTTTTTTTTTTTTTTTGTAGAGACAGAGTGTCACTTTATGCCCTTTGGGTAGAGTGCCATGGCATCACACAGCTCACAGCAACTTCCAACTCCTGGGCTTAAGCGATTCTCTTGCCTCAGCCTCCCGAGTAGCTGGGACGACAGGAGCCCGCCACCATGCCCAGCTATTTTTTGGTTGCAGTTCAGCCGGGGCCGGGTTTGAACCCGCCACCCTCGGTATGTGGGGCTGGCGCCTTACCGACTGAGCCACAGGCGCCGCCCAAAATGTTTTATTTTTTTTTTTTATTTTTTTTTGTAGAGACAGAGTCTCACTGTACCGCCCTCGGGTAGAGTGCCGTGGCGTCACACGGCTCACAGCAACCTCTAACTCTTGGGCTTACGCGATTCTCTTGCCTCAGCCTCCCGAGCAGCTGGGACTACAGGCGCCCGCCACAACGCCCGGCTATTTTTTGGTTGCAGTTTGGCCGGGGCTGGGTTTGAACCCGCCACCCTCGGCATATGGGGCTGGCGCCCTACTCACTGAGCCACAGGCGCCACCCTTTTTTTTTTTTTTTTTTTTTAATTTGGCCAGGGCTGGCTTTGAACCCGCCACCTCCGGCATGTGGGACCGGCGCCCTACCCGCTGAGCCACAGGCGCCGCCCGCTCTGAGCCTTCTCACAGAAAGACCAGTTTTCAGGGAGTACGGTAGACCTGTGTGAGTCTCAGAGAAACACCAACTTCAAGTTACTAGTCTTAGTACTGCCCTGGACCACAAGAGACGAGGCTAGTTCCTCTTCCTCACATCAGCCTTCCACATATTTGGAGATGGCTGTTGAACAAGCCAACCACAGCCCAGTGCAGGAGTGGACTGCGAATGAGGGAGGAATTGGGGGTGTTGGCTCAAGGGCAGGAAGGCCAACCTCACCGCTCTGACGTGGCTTCTCCTCTCCCCACAGAAGAGGAGGTAAGATACCGCCCCCCACACTGGCCACTGCCTCGGCCCACGGCCATCCACCACATTGTGGAGGACTTCTTGACAGACTGGACCGCCCCAGTTGGGCACATTCTACCTCTGAGGCGCTTCCTGGAGAACTGCTTGGACACTGATTTAAGAAGCTTCTATGCAGGTAACCCAAGTTCCTGAAGGACAAAGGAATCCGAACCCGAGACTGTGTTTCCTGCAACATGGTGGGCTAGATGTTCACAGAAACCCCCTCCCAGTGTAGCACACCTATAAATACTGAATCATACATCTTTTTTAAAGAACTGGCAGGAACATAATCGAACTCCCCAGAGGCCAGACACTATAAAAAGCACAGGCCACTGCTGGGCCTGGGATACCTGCAGGTCACCAGGAGCCCAGCACCTGCATTTAGCTGACTGGCCCTTGGCTTGGGAAGGCAAAGCTGGAGCAGAATGGGAGGTCTGCTCAAGATCCTCAAGCAGCTTGGATCTCAGTGGTAAGCTAGTAGGCAAACACTCCCAAGAGGGAAACAGAGGAGATGTAGAATGGGGGGAAAGATCTCCGCTGAAAATCTCCAACCACCAGGCCCCACTTACATAAATTTGGGGCCAAACTTTATACTATCGTGGTAGCCAGAAATCAGAGAAGCAAATGCACATTTTATCTTCAGAAATACATTTTAAAGCTAGACCTCAAGTATTCCTCAAAAACAGACAAAGTTCCAAGGAACATGAACTCTCAATCAATAATCACTTAACACATAAGGATACAAATGACCATGAGGGAGTGTCAGCTAAACAAGCAGGTATAGAATCAGACCTACAGAGACTGCAGGCTAATGGTCAGATACATGTAAAGTGTGTCCACGGTAGGTCATACATCTCAAATCTGAAAACTTAAAATTTGAAATGCTCCAAGATCCACAACTTCGTAAGCACCAACATGACACTCAAACGAAATGTTCATTGGAGCAATTCGGATTTCAGATTTTCAGATTAAGGATGTTCAATCAGTATGTATAATACAGATATTCCAGAATCTGAAAAAATCCAAAATTAGAAATGTTTCTGGGCTTAAATATTTTATATTTATTTATTATATATATATATATATATATTTTTTTTTTTTTAGACAGATTTTCACTATGTCACCCTGGGTAGAGTGCCGTGGCATTACAACTCACAGCAACCTCAAACTCTTAGGCTTAAGCGATTCTCTTGCCTCAGCCTCCCAAGTAGCTGGGACTACAGGAACCCGCCATAACACCCAGCTATTTTTTGGTTGTTGTCGTTGTTTGGCAGACCTGGGCTGGATTCAAACCCGCCAGCTCCGATATGTGTGGCTGGTGCCCTAGCCGCTGAGCTACAGGTGCTAAGCCATCACAAGCATTTTAGATAAGGGAAACAGAACTTAACATAGTCAAAGAAATAACAAAAATTATCAAAAATATAATGATGATTAGCCAGGCGTTGTGGTGGGCGCCTGTAGTCCCAGCTACCCGGGAGGCTGAGGCAAGAGAATGGCTTAAGCCCAGGAGTTGGAGGTTGCTGTAAGCTGTGACGCCATGGCACTCTACCCAGGGCAATAGCTTGAGACTCTGTCTCAAAAAAAAAAAAAAAATATATATATATATATACACATATACCCAAAATGATTCTGTGTAGTTTTCAGGAAGATTCAAATAGAACTTCTAGAAATAAAATATAAATTGTATAATATGGCTCGGCACCTATGGCTCAAGTGGCTAAGGTGCCAGCCACATACACCTGAGCTAGCGGGTTCAAATCCAGCCCGAGCCCCCCCAAACAACAATGATGGCTGCACCAAAAAATAGCCAGGCATTGTGGTGGGTGCCTGTAGTCCCAGCTACTTGGGAGGCCGAGGCAGGAGAATCACTTGAGCCCAGTAGTTGGAGATAGCTGTGAGCTGTGATGCCATGGTACTCTACTCAGGTTAATAGCTTGAGGCTCTGTCTCAAAAACAAAAAAAGGAATCGTATAATAGCTGGCCACAGTGGTATGCACCTGTAATCCCAGCTACTTGGGAGTCTGAGGCATAAGCATCACTTGTGGCCAGGAGTTTAAAACCAGCCACTGGGTAACACAGTGAGACCCTGTTTCTAGATAAATAAATAAGAAATTAGAAACTCAGTGTAAAGATTTAGCAGTTTAGCCAGGTGTGGTGGCTCATGCCTACACTCCTAACACTCTGGGAGGCCAATGTGGATGGATTGCTTGAGCTCAGGAGTTGGAGACCAGCCTGAGCAAGAGCGAGACCCCATCTCCACTAAAAATAGAAAAACTAGCCAGGCGTTGTGATGGGCACCTGTAGTCCCAGCTACTGAAGAGGCTGAGGCAAGAGGATTGGTTGAACCAAGAGTTGGAGGTTGCTGTGAGCTATGACACCAGGGCACGGAGTGAGACTCTGTCTCAAAAAAAAAAAACACACAAAAATAACTAAGCAACTGTCAAGTGCTAGCAGTCTGCACACTATCAACCTTGATCATACACTTTCACATGAAATTATATGCTAAAAGTCTAGAGTCCTAAAAAAAATAAAATCTAAAGTCCTCAGCTCCAAAAAAGCTGCCTGTTTCTCTTGGTTTCAGGAGTACATAAAAATGCCAATGTGTGTTAGGGAGTGTATTCTCACTAACAGAGTTATGGGTTATGGGTCCCAGCAGTAGCTCATCCCAGGCACGTTAGCCTCTTGTCTCTCACTGTCTAGATACGGCTCAACAGTAGAAGCCACATGTGCCACTGTCTTGAACTGAGAAGAACCCTCCCAACAGAAGACAGCTGGCAGAGTGGCTTCCCCTCACCCCATAGCAGTGGGCAGCTGTGGTGCTGGCTCCAGATTCTGCTGGGCTTCTGTGCTCCTAGGGCCTGTAGTGGGGTGACATCATCAGAAGGTGGTAACTGCCAGGCCTGGACTCTCCACAAGGCAAGCAACACCGTGCTGCCTTCCTATTGTCCCCCTCCGCATCTGCTCTCTTCCCTGCTCAGACAAGATTGCCACCGCCTGTCCTGCCAAGACCTCTGTGCTAAGAGTCAGAAATAAAGCAGGAAGGAATATTTGTGGAGCACCCTTCAGGCCACTCACAGCATCCCCATACTGTGCCCATCTTTTACTTGAGATAAAAGGCCCCGGGGGTTGGGGGGAGGCCAACCCACCTATTGTTCAGTGGGTAGGACGCCGGCCCCATATACCAAAAGTGGTGGGTTCAAACCCGGCCCCGGCCAAACTGCAACAAAAAATAGCCGGACATTGTGGCAGGCGCCTGTAGTTCCAGCTACTCAGGAGGCTGAGGCAAGAGAATCACCTAAGCCTAGAAGTTGGAAGTTGCTATGAGCTGTGACACCACAGCACTCTACCAAGGGTGATAAAGTGAGACTCTGTCTCTAAAAAAAAAAAAAAAAAAAAAAAAAGGCCCTGGGGAGGCAGAAGTCTTGCTCAGAGTTACAAAGGACTCCAGCCAGTTTCTGAACATTCTGTCTTCCCCTCCTGTCTCTCTCAGCTGACTGAGCCCATACCTGTGCCATCTCTTCTGTTTTTTCAATCGAAGGCACACAACTCTTGGATAATAGACCTTTTTCCCCACCTTCCCCACCTTCATTCTCATTCCCCAGAAGATACTCCTAGCTCTTTTTTTTTTTTTTTAATGTATGTCATTGTAGCACAGAAATTGAATTTTTTTATTTTTATTTTTCACAGCTTTTGGCTGTGACTGCACCATAGCACAGCTTTTGGGTTTGAACCCGCCACCTCCGGCATATGGGGCCAGCGCCCTACTCCTTTGAGCCATAGGCACTGCC
This sequence comes from Nycticebus coucang, assembly GCF_027406575.1. Lineage (NCBI taxonomy): Eukaryota > Metazoa > Chordata > Mammalia > Primates > Lorisidae > Nycticebus > Nycticebus coucang. Next base: position 11,808,902 of record NC_069782.1, read on the forward strand.
CAGATACTCCTAGCTCTTAGGGTTGTTCCTTCTCTCTTCTCATAGCTTCTTTTGGTGGTTTCTTCATATTTCTCAATTACAAGTATCCACAGCTACTTTGTGATTAACCAGGTTTGACATGTCAGCTTTCCACTGTCCCATAGATGAGGACAACCTGTTTTACCCCCAAGGTGTTCAGAACAGAACTTTGCACACGGTATTTGCGATTCAAATTTTGTTGAGGGAATAAATCTTTGCAGGCAGCTCTGTGCTCACAGTGGAATTGACCACTGGGTTCTGGATGCCCCCAGGCCAACTTCTAGAAAAGGCTGCTCATGAGGGACTCAGCTCCCACCCCAGGCCAGCACCATGCAGAGCACCGTTCTGGGCCTGATCTGTGGGAGCGGAGGCATTTCTGTGGTTTGCCTCATTCCTCCAAAATGTCAAGGCAGCCTCTTGTTTCTGATCATGGAGGGTCATGATCCCTGCATGACCTACTCAGGTTGGACGAGAGATGCCCAGGGGGGTCAGCTCTCAGTTTCAAGGGCTATAGGATGCTGCGCTAGGCCCCAGTGAAGCCCCCCGCCCCTGGCGTTAGCAGCTCCCCTGCTTCACCCTCCCCACACTTTCCAGCCTGACCTATTTTTCTCCTTCTTTTGTTTCCATGTAGAATCCTGTTTCCTGTTCACCCTGACACGCCAGAAGCTGCCACCCTTTTGCCAAGAAGGGTACCTGAAAATGCAGGGGCTTGCAAGTACAGAGAGCCTTCGGCAGCATGGAGTGGACAGCCGACTCCTCCGGGACTATGCGGCCTTGGGCAGGCACATGAAAGACAGCAGCCAGAAGCCTGGCCACCATGGGCCAGTAGGTGCCCCTCTGGCTCCAGGGTCTCCAGTCCAGTCCCTCAACAGCAATAAGGAGGAGCTCTAACTGTCTCCTGCCAGGCTGTGGGCACAGTGGCCACCCAGCACATAATCCCTTCTCTTTCCCAGGACCTCATGCTCCCACTAATGTATGATCACCAAAGACTGCTCAGACCATCGCAGTGACTGCAACCATAGCACAGATGGTGGGGCTGAATGTGGTATGCAGGGGTCTTCTCCCTTGTCTTCTGGTCCCTGGGTGGCACCCAGCAGTCAGGGTAGCAGAAGGGCATCCCTCCCACCTGTGAGCTGCCTTTCATAGCCAGGCTTGTCCCCAGCGCCACTGTCACTGAGCACCAGGCTGGCCTCAGTTCTCTCATCTCAAGTGCCCATCTGCTCCTCCTCCTAAACTGCTCGGCACATGGGCCTGGATCCCACCCACAGGGTGTCTCACAGGTGAAACCCATCCTCATCTTCAGAAGGTTCTGTGGCAAGCACTTTAGAGCAAGCTCTAATTTCCTCAACAGCCATAACAAGCAGGTGGGACTGTGGCCCCCAGAATATTGAAGACACCAGCTCAGAGATGTCGGGTAACTTGGTCCCCACAGCCGGAAGCCCCACCTGTGTCACAGTCTTGCCCCTGCTATTTTACCCACCCCTGCCCCATTTTCTGCAGGGTTTGGACTTAGCTATGGATTGGATCCCAGCCTATCACCACAGGCCCAGGGGACTGTCTTCAGGCAGAGATAGGACAGCTCCTGCCAAGCCATCTTATCTGAGTTGCTCCCTCCTGCAGATGGCACTCCCGGACTAATCTTCAGCGCTTGTCTTCTAGTCCTGCCTCTTACCTTCCCTGCCCTCTGCTGTCCTGAACTATGCCTTGCTCCCCACATACCCAGTCAAGTTTTATAAACTGCCTGCTGTCTTTCTGCTGCAAGCACTCCTGTGTGCAAGGAGACATTCATAAATGCCTCCTGGCTCCCTTAGCTGGTCAAGCTTCTCATTTTCCTTCCTTACCAGGAGTCTGCACTCCCCATGATTCATAAGCAAGTAAGCCATGGGAAAGCTTTTGTGCCTAAGAGAATCATGGTAGTTTTTCAAAGCCCAGGATCACAGGTGATTGCTTTCTCACTGATCCCCACTAGATCTTCACGGATCTGCTCAGAATTCCAGGGACAGGGGTTTTCTGGATCCAAAGCCCTTTCCTGGGAACATCACTCTTGGCTAGATCCAAACTCCCATAACCATGTGGCCCTGCTGTCCCTTTGCAGATGGCTCCCTAGAAAATAAGCCTTAGGCTGCACCATTGCACTGCAGATGCTTATTTTTTAAATATAGTGAATATGATGACTGGGTAAAGATTTGTCAGACTGCAAGCTTTAAAAAAGCATTTAATTCAATCTGGCATCGCAGACAGAATGTTAATCTGCTACAAAGTGAGGTTGATGGGCAAATATATGAGACACTTCCGCCCATGTATTTAATCCAAGTACATCACGTGACCAATTCATCAACACTGAAAAAATAGCATGCAACAGATGTAGTTAAGCAGGAAAGAAAGGAACAACAGGCTACCCTGTCTCGCTCCTTTCCTGACTATAAATAAGACTGGTTTACCCACCCTTCTGGAGAAAGCCCCAAGCTAAGTGCTCACTGCAAAATCTTTAAAAAGTCTGTCACCTGATTTTTCATTCTTGGAGGTGTTACCATCTCAAACCAGTCTCTGGAGTTATTTGAAATCATTAGAAAGTAATCAGATGCAGAAAAGCCCTACCAGGCTCGGTGCCCATAGCTTAATGGTTAGGGCGTAGGCCACATACACTGAGGCTGGCGGGTTCCAACCCAGCCTGGGCCTGCTAAACAACAACAATGACAACTGCAAGGAAAAAAAAAAAGTCGGGTGTTCTGGTGGGCACCTGTAGTCCCAGCTACTCAGGAGGCTGAGACAAGAGAATCGCTTAAGCCCAAGAGTTGGAGATTGCTGTGAGCTGTGATACCACAGCACTCTCCAGAGGGCAACATAATGAGACCCTGTCTTAAATAAATAGATAAAATAATTAAAATTAAATAAATAAATAATAAGCCCTACCAACAGGAAAAAGAAAATGACAGTGAAATGTCTTGAATGTTCAGTGTGTTATAGCCAGTTGTTGGAGTTTAGAAATAAAGCAACTATAAAAATAAATGAGAAAATCCCCTTAACACCAGCCAGGTCTAAGTTTTAAATAATTCTTATCGGCTCGGCGCCTGTGGCTCAAGCAGCTAAGGCGCCAGCCACATACACCTGAGCTGGCGGGTTCGAATCTAGCCCGGGCCCGCCAAACAACGACAGCTGCAACCAAAAAATAGCCAGGCGTTGAGGCGGGCGCCTGTGGTCCCAGCTACTTGGGAGGTGGAGACAGGTGACTGCCCCGGCCCGCGGGGAATTCAATGGGGACCTGGGAAACAAAGGGGTCAGTCGAATGAGGGGACAAGAGACACGAAAGAATTGAGAGCAAGTCAAGAGTCTGATCAAGCTCCGAAGAGTTTATTTTTCAGCTGGGCTTATAAGCATTCAAACGAGGAAGTAACTAAGGGCTGTTCCTAGCAGGGCGGGGAGGGGGCTAGTTTCTGGAAAATTACTAGGAGAAGGACCCTAAGGCGGGGGGTGCATTTTTGAGGAGATATGCAAGGGGAAAGTACCGTTGCTGTTTACGGTTGAATTCCTGAGAATACTTTGCTCGTAAAATCAAGATAGCAAGGGGCATTTTTGTGATATGTTTTGGCTCCCGGCAGGTGACTCGCTTGAGCCCAGGAGTTGGAGGTTGCTGTGAGCTGTGATGCTATGGCACTCTACACAGGGCAACAGCTTGAGGCTCTGTCTCAAAAAATAATAATAATAATAATAATAATAATTCTTATCAAGAAGGGGGACCCAGAAGCCCCTATGAAACACTGTGGTAGATTAAAAATGGACAAAAATTCTACAACAGCTATCAAGATATGGGGTCTGGGCCAGGCGCAGTGGCTCATGCCTATAATCCTAGCACTCTGGGAGTCTGAGGCCCGTGGATTGCCTGAGCTCACCAGTTCGAGACCAGCCTGAGCAAGAGCGAGACCCCATCTCTAAAAAGCCAGGTATTGGGGGGCACCTGTTGCTCAGTGGTTAAGGCACTGGCCATATGTTCCAGGGATGGTGGGTTCAAACCCAGCCCAGGCCTGCTAAACCAAAAAAAAAAAAAAAGTAGCCAGGCATTGTGGCGGAAACCTGTAGTCCCAACTATGGGAGGCTGAGGCAAGAGAATAGCTTGAGCCCAAGAGTTTGAGGTTGCTGTGAGCTATGCACCATGGCACTACTGAGGGCGACAAAGTGAGACTCTGTCTCAAAAAAAAGATGTGAGGTCTGTGTCGACCACAGGGGCAGACAGAATACAGGTGGATCAGGATCAGGATGGGCTCTGGGACTGCCTTGACCAAAAGAATATTGCGGCAGTGACACTAGGCCAGTTTCTAGGCACAGGCCCTAAGAGGCTGCAATGTCACTGCCCCCTTGGAGCCCAACCACCACACTTCGAGGCAGCCCCATGGAGGAGCCCATGTAGAAGGAAATGGGGGCACATGGCCAAGCTGCAGGCTGACAGCCAGCACCAGTTCACTGCCCTGCAGGGCCCACCTCAGAAGTGGATCTTGCAGCCCAAAAACTTGACTTCTCCCCAAGCTGACATCATGTGACACAAAAATGAGCTGTCACTGCTGAACACTACCTGAATTTCAAGTTTGTGAGAAAACAGGCCGGATATGGTGGGTCACGCCTGTAGTCCTAGTGCTGTGGGAGGCCAAGGCAGGTGGATTGCCTGAGCTATAAAAGGTTCAAGACCATCCTGAGCTGGAGTGAGCCAGAGTGAGACCCGTCTCTATCAAAAAAAAGCCTAGCATTGTGGCGGGTGCCTGTAGCTCCAGCTACTTAGGAGGCTAAGTGCAAAAGAATCGCTAAAGGAAGAAAAGAAAAAAATTTTTTTTAAACTTCAAACTAGGGCGACACCTGTGGCTCAAGGGAGGAAGGCGCTGGCCCCATATGCTGGAGGTGGTGTGTTCAGACCCAGCCCCAGCCAAAAACTGCAAAAAAAAAAAAAAACTTCAAACTAAGGGCACTGGCCCCATATGCCAGAGGTGGTGGGTTCAAACCCAGTCCTGGCCAAAAACAGCAAAAAAAAAAAAAAAAAAAAGTCTCAGCACCCGTGGGTCAAGTGGCTAGGGCACCAGCCACCTACACCTGAGCTGGCGGGTTCAAATCCAGCCTGGGCCTGCCAAACAACAATGACAGCTGCAACCAAAAACAGCCAGGCATTGTGGCGAGCGCCTGTAGTCCCAGCTACTTGGGAGGCGGAGGCAGGAGAATCATTTGAGCCCAAGAGTTGGAGGTTGCTGTGGGAGGCTGAAGCAAGAGAATCACCTAAGCCCAAGAGGTGGAGGTTGCTATGAGCTGTGATGCCATAGCACTCTACCCAGGACAATAGCTTGAGACTCTGTCTCAAAAAAAATAAATAAAAATAAAAATAAGATGAGTGAAAACCAGTTGAAAGCAAATAAAAAAAAAGTTTGTGAGAAAATAAATGACTGCTGTCATTCCAAGTCACTAGGCACCATGGGGCAAAATGTAAAGGTGGCTACAGCGAAAGTAAGAACCAGTCTGACATCTGTATTAGCAATTAGTTGATAATGAAGCATATTACAAACACACCTGTTAAGGAACTCCAAGTAAAATACAGCTATGGTATTGTGTCATTTAGTGTACTCACACTGAGAGATGAATTAAAAAAGCGAAAGGAAAAGAAGCAAGAGCAAAGTCAAAGGGAACAAGCACTTGGAGACGCAGTTGGTGCACGTTACGCAGTTGCCTGAAATTAACTGGTGGAAAGTCTTAGTAGTCTTGTATTTTTTTCTCCATAAAGCCAAAAGTGGCCGGCTAGCTGTCACATACACATACATGTCAGCAAGAGGAATATGTGGAATATATGTCTCTCCTAGAATAAAAACTCTGCATCTGAAAGGGATTTTCACCCAGGTAAAATGATACTGGCCCAGCACAACTTTTACAGATCACAGAACCCTCCTCTGGCATCAAAGACTTCCTACCAGATATCAATTGATTAAGAAGTTATGTAGCAGCTCGGCGCCAGCCACATACACCTGAGCTGGTGGGTTCGAATCCAGCCCAGGCCCGCCAAACAATGACGGCTGCAACCAAAAAATAGCCAGGCTTTGTGGCGGGTACCTGTAGTCCCAGCTACTTGGGAGGCGGAGGCAGGAGAATCACTTGAGCCCAGGAGTTGGAGGTTGCTGTGAGCTGTGATGCCACGGTGATACAGGATTCCACCACTCAGGGCTAGACAGGGAGCCCTCCATTCTCGAGGCCCAGGTGAGCTCAGAAGCCAGACCCCCTTTTCCAGGCACAAGCAGACTGCCTTTTTCGGGACACACCCTCTGGGCTCTGATAAGATCATCAACAAAGCAGCCTGTGATGGTTTTTTGGGTGGTTCCACCTTGGATACGAGCACACACCTTAATCCCTTCTCAGGGACAAAGATTGTAAAGGACCAAATGCCAGCCATGTGTAATCCTCTAGACTTAAGACCCCTAGATAAAGGAGCCCACGTGGAGACTCCCGAGAGAGTTCTTCATTTCTTTACCCCTTCCTGAAGCTCTGGTGCTTTTTGCTTCTTCTGTATTCCTTTCTAGCTTCTAATAAAAGTCCTGTCTTACCACTGATCTGTGGTCCGTGGGTTCATTCTTCGAATCCCCGAAATTCCGGTATCAAGAGCACTCTACCCAGGGCGACAGCTTGAGACTCTGTCTCAAAAAAAAAAGTTATGTAGCAGGCAGCACCTGTAGCTCAGTGAGTAGGGCACCCACCACATAAACCGAGGCTGGTGAGTTTGAGCCTGGCCGGCTAAACTGAAAGACTTGGGGCAGGACCCCCCACTCTGCCCTGAGCTCTGACAACCCCAATCAACCGCAAGAGACGGCGCTTAATGCAAACAGCAAGAGGATTTTATTCCAGCATGCTGGGGCCTGACTCGCAACTCTTTTAGGAGCCGAGGAGTCAAGCCCTGAACAGCAGTTTTTACAAGCTTATAAAGGCAAAAACCAAGTAGGGAGGAGTAGCAGACATAGCAGGGGCTTTAGGGAGGGGTAGCAGACATAGGGGCTTTTCCAGTTAAGAAGAACTCTGGTTCATTACTCATCTATCTTAAGACAAGATCAGCAGCTAACATTTGCTTAGCTTTTTTCTTTCAGAACCAGTTACCGGTTATCTGCTTCAGCTCAGGGCAGGACAGTTACAAAAGGTCACATTCTTATGGTAGGGGGCGAGGGGTGCTGCTACATATCTGGTCCCCCCCCTTTTTGGATTTTGTAGTACTTTCCTTCAAAACAACAATGACAGCTACAACCAAAAAATAGCCAGGCGTTGTGGCGGGCGCCTGTAGTTCCAGCTACTTGGGAGGCTGAGGCAAGAGAATCACTTAAGCCCAAGAGTCTGAGGTTACTGTGAGCTGTGACACCATGGCACTCTACCCAGGGTGACATAGTGAGACTCTGCCTCAAAAAAAAAAAGAAAGAAATTATGTAGCAAATGGAAAGATTATTGGAGGTAAATAAAAGAGCCTTATTATATCCAAGTTTTGTGATCAGCATGTTTCCTTTGAAAGACACTCTCAACTTCCACCCACCACGGGGGCAGACAGGTAATACAGGTGGCCAATTGGTGATTGAGCCAGAGTTGGACATGTGACCCAAGCAGGGCAGTCTTGCCTGAGACTTGGTGTATGGCACTGACAGGAAGAGGACCTTTCCTCTTTGTAGGCTATAAACTCAAAGCTTGTCTTAGGGCTGGAGGCAGTGGCTCACAGCTGTAATCACAGCACTCTGAGAGGCTGAGGTGGGTGCATAGCCTAAACTCAGGAGTTTTAGACCAGCCTGAGCCAGAATGAGACCCCATCTCTAAAATAGCTGTGCATTGTGGCAGGCACCTGTAATCCCAGCTACTTGGAAGGCTGAGGCAAGGATCACTTGAGCCCAGGTGTCTGAGGTTCCTGTGTGCTAGGACTCTACAGCGGGCAATAAAGTGAGACTCTGTCTCAAAAAAAAAAAAAAGTTTGTTTTGACCAGGCATGGTGGCTCACACCTATAATCCCAGAACTCTGGAAGGCCAAGGCCAGTGGATTGCTTGGACTCAGGAATTCGAGACCAGCCTGAGCAAGAGCGAGCCCCACCCTCTCCATCTCTTAAAAAACTAGAGCGCTGTGGTGGGCGCCTGCAGCCCCAGCTACGTGGGGGGCTGAGGAAAGAGGATTACTTGAGCTCAGAAGTTTGAGGTTAGTGTAAGCTATTGCTGTGAGCTATGAGGACACCACAGCACTCTACCGAGGGCTACACAGTAAAACTGTCTCAAAAAAAAAAGTTTGTCTTCCTGTAACTGCCAGCAGCCATCTTTCCCAACAGATAGAGAAGTATATCAACATGCTGAAGAAAAGCAAAGTAAGTGATGGAAAGCCCCACAGAGCTCTGCAACATCATTTGAGCCCCTGGATCCCACCTTGCCTAACCCAGCTGCACCCTTGAACATGTCAGTAGTATGAACTAAGTTCCTTTCATGAGCTGGTCTGAGTTGGCTCCTGACACAATAGAAAGGTCCTGTCTTACACAAGAGACGAAGCCAATAATAAACCTAATATTTTATCTGGGCATTGAGGCAGGCACCTGTAGTCCCAGCTACTTAGAAGGCTGAGGCAATAAGATTGAGCCCAGGAGTTTAAGGTTGCTGTGCGCCATGGCACTCTACCCAGGGTGATAGAGTGAGACCCTGTCTCAAAAAAATAAATAAATAAATAGATAGATAGATCTAATATTAATTTTAAATTGTACCTTTCAAGGAGTTTGTACACCTTAATTTCTAAGCTAGAGTGCAGTGGCACGATCACTACAGCCTTGAACTCCTGGCTCAAGTGACCCTGCTACCTTAGCCTCCTGAGCTTCTAGACTATAGGCACATACCAGTATACCCAGATAATCTTTTTAGATTTGTTTCGTTTTGTTTTTGTAGAAACAGGGTCTCACGGAGTTGTCCAGGCTGGTTTCCAACCCCTGGCCTCAAGCAATCCTCTTGCATCAGCCTCTCACAGTGCTGGGGTAAAGACATCAGGCACTGTGCCCAGTGATGTTTCATTATTATGAAGGTTCCAAACCTTCTGTACAGTTAACGTTGTTTGTGGCATATAGACAAGGAACGGACCAGACAGGTCAATTGACTTGCCCAGTGGGTTAGGGGTAGCGCCCAGTGAGGAAGTAGGTCCAGTTCTGGGTCCAGGGCTCACTTCTCTGCCCCACAGCTGCTTCTGATTTGAGAGAAGTACTATTAAAAGGCAAAGGAAGCAAGATATGGCAAAAAGGAAGGGTCCCTGCCTCCCTCCCCAGCCCCCGGCAGCTGCAGGCTTTGCCCAGAACAGCAGAATCCGAGCCACCAGCCCTAACAGGGCAGGAGTGGGTGAGGAGCCTCACCCCAAGAGCGGACAGGCCTGGTGCCCCAGCCTGAGTGGTCTGTGGAAAGCACTGGCCTCCGGCTGAGGTGGGGAGCGTGGCAGCATACCCGCCTGCCTCACAACTGTGACAGTCAAGGGGACCTTGTGTAACTGTGCTGGAAACATGACAGAACTTGAATCACAACAAAACATGAAACCAGCTTCTTGAATTGCGAAACATAGCTTACAGTTCTAATTGTTCTACAAAAGCTTTAAAAAAAATCATGAAAGGGCCAGTTGTGGTGGCTCATGCCTATAATCCTTGCACTCTGGGAGGCTAAGGTGGGTTGGATCGCCTGAGCTCAGGAGTTCAAAACCAGCCTGAGCAAGAGCAAGACCCCATCTTCACTAAAACAGAAAAACTAGCCGGTCATAGTGGCGGGCACCTGTAGTCCCAGCTCCTCGGGACACTGAAGTAGGAGGAATGCTCAAGCCCCAGAGTTTGAAGTTGCTGTGAGCTATAATGACATAGCACTCTATCCAGAGTGACAAAGTGAGACTCTGTCTCAAAAAAAAAGTATCAAAATAGAACCTGAAAGCATAGGCGCTCTAGGACCATCACCTCTTGCAGAAAAGCTCCAGCCGTTTCGGCAGTGGCCCACCACCCCGTCTGCATTTTTTCCTCCAAGTGCCTCTCTCCATCCAGGATAGCTGGCCATACACATCACTGCCTTGCAGCCCTGTGCCCCAGGATCCAGCCCTGCAAACTGGAGGAGCTGCACCCAGTGCAGTACCTAGCTCCCGCCCTGCTGCAGAGGAGTCGGCAAAGATCACACTGCCATCGTGTGGATGCCTCTGCTTATAGCCACTGCCGAGAACCACCGCTGCCGCCAGCACCCTAGCAGCTTACAGCCCCTTTATTGTCATTTGCCCTCCGTTGGTCTGCACTGGCTATGCTAGGGGCGGGACAACCTCTTTAAGATCCTATTTCCTACTATCTCAGTGACCTGGACACGCTGTTAATTTCTGTGTGCCTCGGCTTCCTCATCTGCAAGAGGAGGCTCTAACAGCACCAGCCTCATGGGGTTGTAGGGTTTAATGAGTTAGTACACACATGGGCCTTAGGACAGGGCCAGGTGTTTTGTAACTCTTCAATATATTAGGAACTCTCAAACTTTCTGGCTGTGACCCACAGTAAAAAAAAGAAAAGAAAGGCAGCACCTGTAGCTCAGTGGGTAGGGTGCTGGCCACATACACTGAGGCTGCAGGGTTTGAACCCGGCTGGGGCCAGCTAAAAAACAACAATGACAGCTGCAACAAAAAATTAACCAGGCATTGTGGCAGGCGCCTGTAGTCCCAGCGACTTGGAAGGCTGAGGCAAGAGAATCGCTTAAGCCCAAGAGTTTGAAGTTGCTGTGAGCTGTGATGCTATGGCACTCTACCCAGGGTGACATAGTGAGACTCTGTCTCAAAAAAAAAAAAAAAACATTTTATGTCACAATCTAGGACACACAGAGAGACATAACAGCAACAGATGTTTTACAAAACAAGGCTTATAACATACAGCATGCTCTGACATTTTCAATTCTATTCTGTTTGTTTTTTTTTTAAAGCTGACCCCAATCCACTAAATTGACTTTGCAAACCTACGAATGGCCACATACTGAAGTCTGAAGAATTCTGCAATACATATTAGTGAGAGGGAACAGATTTACCCAGAACCGGAGCTACCAGTCCTGGCTTCCTTCTGTTCGCCTCACACCTGTGCCCTGGGCCTGCCCCGTGACTGAGCCAGACTCAGGTCAGGTCAGGTGTGGCTGGACAGAGGAACCCCCGAATGGCTGAGGGCCCCTTTGCAACCTGCTGAGAGCTCAGCCTTCTCCAAGTGTCTCACAGGCTCTCTCCCTGCAGGAGTCATCAGCCACCAACAATGTGCACTTGGTCCCTACTGCAACCTTGCTGTCCCTTGTGAAGAAGGCATTATTCTTATTTTTCTCAGATAGAAAACTGACTGAGGTCAAAAGAGGTGAAGTGATATAGAATATGGATAAATAGGACTGGTCCTACTTTGGGATTCAGAATGTGAGTTAAGCAGGGAAATTGGCTCTCTAGAAAATGCTGACTAGGACTGATAAGTGGCTGTGCATGAGCAAGTGCTAGAAACACAGAAAAGCAGATATGAAAATGAGCAGGGCAGGAGCACCCCTACCAATGGCGCCTGGCATTATCAGGAACAGCTGCACTGACAGAGATTGACTTCATAAGGAACCAGGGTGACAGGGGGTGGGGGGTCCCAGTGAGGGCTCCAGGCCCGCGGAGCAAGGGCTCAACAAGAGGTCAAACAGGGTGCAGAAGCCATGCCTGCCCATGCCCTCACCTAGACAAGGGACTCTATCAAGAGGAAGGCTGATATGGTGGGTGGTGACCTGCTCTTAGGATTTTCTCACCCCACCCCAAAGGAACAGCTGTGTACAGTGCTGTGGACCTGCCAATTGAGGTCCATACTGAGGACAAGCACAGTATGATGTGGCCAAGAAGAGCTGGGAAAAGATGCAGCAATGATTTTGGAAGGGCATAATGGGGCCATGTAACGCAATGGGGAAAATGGGATTTGGAGTCAGAAGGTTCCATTTGGGTCACTGCTCTCTGTTCAGGGGACGTTCTGTGATGTGCCAAGCCCTGAGGTTAAGCACTAGGCAGATGGAGCCTCAGGGGTTGACAGTATAGGGAAGAGTGAGGAGAAATAAAAGAATAAAGCCAGGCATTGTGGCTGAGATGGGAGTGGGAGAACAACTTGAGCCCAGGAGTTCAAGACCAGCCTGAACAATCCTGTGAGGAGAACAGAGGAGAAGAGGTGCAGGGAGGGGGAGAGGAGAGGAAAGGAGAAGAGAAGAAAGAAACAAACAATAATGACAGAGTATTGAGTGTGGGGATTGACAGATGCACAGAGGCTGTGGAAGCACAAAGGAGGAGTTGTCAGAGATGATCCCTAATCTGGTATCTACTCGCATTTTCTCAGATGGCAAGTAGAGGAAAAACTTTCCAGTCATAGGGAGGAGCAAATGCAAATGAGAGACGGGGAGTCATTTCCGCAAATTCTAGAAATAAGTAATTCCCATTAGCTAGAGTGCAGGTTAAAATGGAGGTGTAAGATTCTGCCGTCAGGGAAAAGAAGCCACACCCTATAAAACATTTTTTTTTTTTTTGTAGAGACAGAGTCCCACTTTATCGCCCTCAGCAGAGTGTCGTGACATCACAGCTCACAGCAACCTCCAACTCCTGGGCTCACAGCTCACAGCAACCTCCAACTCCTGGGCTCAGGCGATTCTCTTGCCTCAGCCTCTCAAGTAGCTGGGACTATAGGTCCCCGCCAAAACACCCAGCTATTTTTTTGTTGCAATTTGGCTGGGGCCAGGTTTGAACCTGCCACCCTCAGTATATGGGGCCAGCACCCTACCCACTGAACCACAGGCGCCACTCATATAAAACAATTTAAAGAGATTTATTCTGAGACAAATTTGAGGACCATGACCCAGAGCCACACCCAAGAAGCCCTGAGCAAGAGGACTCTCTGTGGTGGGCTTACAGTTTGGTTTCATACATTTCAGGGAGATAGGAATTAAGGAAAGGGGGGGCGTTTAGAGGTGTTACAGGTGGGTTTAAAGATTCTTTTTTTTTTTTTTTAGAGGCAGAGTCTTACTTTGTCATCCTTGGTAGAGTGTCGTGGCGTCACAGCTCACAACAACCTCCAGCTCTTGGGCTTAGGCGATTCTCTTGCCTCTGCCTCCCAAGTAGCTGGGGCTACAGGTGCCCACCACAATGCCCGGCTATTTTTTCTGTTGCAGTTTGGCCAGGGCCAGATTTAAACTTGCCACCCTTGGTATATGGGGCCGGCGCCCTACCCACTGAGCCACAGGCGCCACCCAGGTTTAAAGATTCTTTAGCTGACAACTGGCTGAAAGAGTTAGGCTTTGTATGATAGACCAGGAGTCAGTGAAAAGAAATGCAGAGTTAGGATAAGGGTCTGTTAATCAGAGACAAGTTGTAGGATATATGCACAGACTCAAGTGGGGGGGAGAGGCAAGGGTAGGAAAGCCTTAAGATTTTCTTTTTTTTTGAGACAGAGCCTTAAGCTGTCACCTTGGATAAAGTGCTGTTGCATCACAACTCACAGCAATGATCAACTCCCGGGCTTAAGCAATTCTCTTGCCTCAGCCTCCCAAGTAGCTGGGACTACAGGCACCTGCCACAATGCCCAGCTATGTTTTGGTTGTAGTTGTAATTGTTGTTTGGCAGGCCAGGGCTGGATTCGAATCTGACAGCTCTGGAGTATGTGGCTGGCGCCTTAGCCGTTTGAGCTACAGGTGCTGAGCCAAGATTTTCTTTCTTTCTTTCTTTTTTTTTTTTTTTTTTGAGACAGTCTCACTATGTTGCCCTCTGAAGAGTGCTATAACTTCACAGCTCACAGCAACCTCAAACTCTTGGGCTTAAGCGATTCTCTTGCCTCGGCCTCCGGAGTAGCTGGGACTACAGGCACCTGCCAGAATGCCTGGCTATTCTTTTGTTGCAGTTGTCATTGTTGTTTAGCTGGCCCGGTCAGGGTTTGAACCCGCCAGCCTCGCTGCATGTGCCGTATCTACTGTGCTATGGGCACCAAGCCAAGATTTTCTTTTAGTTCACCTATTTCAGTCAGGAACAACACTGACTGCTCTGCCCTCACTGAAGGCCCAGAGCCCAAGCAGTTCACAGATCATCACACTTTATCTGAGGCTCAGTTACTCAACAGCTCCTAAGTGACAAGCTCCAAGGGCCTAGGGCCAGACCTTCTTGTCACAAAATGGGAAACTAGAGCCCCTAGCGGTAGAGTAATGTCATACACTAGTGCATGGATAAGAAAAATAGCCAGGGGTGGTAGCTCATACCTGTCAACCTCAGCACTTTGAGGGGCCGAGGAGAGGGAATCACTTGGGGCTAGGAGTTCAAGAACAGCCTAGGCAACCTAGGGAGACCTTTTTGCTACAAAATAAATTTAAAAATCAGGTAGGGTGGAATGTCCTTACAGTCCCCGCTACTTGGGAGACTGAGGCAGGATTACTTGAGCCAAGGAATTTGGTTGCAGTGAGGTATGATCTATCCACTTCACTCCTGAGCAAGACCTTGTCTCTAGAAATTAATAAGTAAGAACAAAAGAAAAGAAAAATAGCTCAGAGGAGTCTGAACTATGCAGGCCCTGTAACTATTCAGTCACATCCCCTGTACTGGTGCCCAGGGGAAACTGTTTAAAGTCCTTTTGTTCAAGACTCACTCATCTTCTGTTCCTGGAATTTGTGAAACAAAGAGCAATGTTTAGCCATCCAACAGCTTATGTTATTTTAATGTAAATTATTGGTAAACAATTTAGAAATTGCCCTTTTTCTTAAAAAAAAAATCCTCTTATAAATACTGCTAATCAAAGCATATACAAATCAGTCCTCAAACCTGACCCAAATAAATGCTATACTTAGATCGTTTGCCTTTTCTTTTTTTTTTTGTGCAGTTTTTGTCTGGGGCCAGGTTTGAACCCGCCACCTCCGGTATATGGGGCTGGCCCCCAACTTCTTTGAGCCACAGGCGCTGCCCTGCCTTACTTTTTTTTTTTTTTTCCTTTAGGACCACAAAGATAAGGGCCACACAACGGCCTCTTTAACTCCCAGTTTAGTTCTTTGCCTTTAAAGGGTACTATGATTTTGAAAAGCTTAGCGTTCTCATTTCTTTCTTTTTTTTTTTTTTGAGACAGAGTCTCAAGCTGTCGCCCTAGGTAGAGTGCCGTGACGTCACTGCGCACAGCAACCTCAAACTCTTGGGCTTAAGCGACTCTCTTGCTTCAGCCTCCCAAGTAGCTGGACTACAGGCACCAGGCTATTTATTGTTGTCATTTAGCAGGCCCGGGCCGGGTTCGAACCCTTGAGCACCGGTGCCTGTGGCCAGCGCCTCGACCACTGAGCTACAGGCGCCGAGAAAGAGAACCTTTCGGCTGGGCACGGTGGATGACGCCTATAATCTTAGCACTCTGGGAGGCCGAGGCAATTGGATCGCCTGAGCTTGGTAGTTTGAGACCAGCCTGAGGAGAGTGAAACCTGGTCTCTAAAACATAGCGGGGCATTGTAGCAGGCGCCTGTATTCCCAGGTACTTGGGAGGCTGAGGCAAGAGGACCCCTTGCACCCAAGAGTTTGAAGTTGCTGTAAGCTATGACGTCACGCACTCTACCGAGAGCGACAAAGAGAGACCGTCTCAAAAAAAAAAGAAAAAGAGGCTCGACGCCCGTAGCACAGTAATTAGAGCGCCAGCCACATACACCGATGCTGACGGGTTCGAACCCGGCCTGGGCCAGCTAAACAACGATGACAACTGCAACAACAACAAATAGCCGGGCGTTGTGGCGGGCACCTGTAGCTCCAGCCACTCGGGAGGCTGAGACAAGACTTTGAGGCTGCTGTGAGCTTGACGCCACGGCACTCTACCGAGAACGACACTGCGAGACTCTGTCTCAAACAAAAAAAAAAAAAAGAAAAAGAACCTTGCAGCGCCTTTAGCAGTCCTTGGGAAAGAGGTAAAGGAGACAGCAGTGACAGCTGAGTTACAAAGCACGTGGAGCTTGCAAACTCCCGAACCTCGTCTCCGCCTTTTTCCCTCTTTGTACTCCCCTTGCAGTCCCCTCCTCCTTTCACCTCCTCTCACTGTCTTTCCTGTAGGGCCCACCTCCTCCGGTTCCTCCCCCGAGGGCAAGCCCTCCTCTTCCGGTCTTTCCCCCAAGGGCACGCCCATCTCTTCCGGTACCTACTTGAGGTTCCGCCCCTTAAACGGTGCCTTTACTTACCAACCCATTGGCGAAAAATCCGAGCCGCCCCTCAGGTTGGGTGGAAACGAGCTGCCAGGCGCTTGTCCCCGGAAGTGACGTTAAAGACCCGCCCCTGGGGAAGTGTCGACAAGAGTGCCCTTGACGGGTGGGGAGGGCTGGGCTCCGCATCTTTCCGCTCGCGCTGCAGGGAGGTAGGAGGCCCGTGGGGGTGGCTCGAGGTGGTGTCGTGGCTGAGGCACGCTGCAGGCGCGTTCCTCGAATGCTGGCGGCTGAGCGGGCGAAGGCCCGGGTGGTGAGGACCCAGCTCTCCGAAGAGTCGGGTCCCTAGTGGCGTCCGATTTTCCCAGTTCCCTCCGCACATAAGTCCCTCTGTTTGGGTTCCGTTCATATTCTGTTCCTGTGTTTCTTGATTCCTCTTTAAATTGTTGCTGTTTCCCTTTTCTGACCCTTCCACAACCCTATTTTTCTCCTTCGTAATCTCCAATTAAAATACTTTTGAAGAGCAATCGATGGAGTATGGAGTTTACAGATCAGCGTTAGGTTCCAATGGTGGCTGTTATGGTTGGGTTACTTTGTGCGTGTCACTTAACGTATCTGAGCCTCAGATTCCTTTTTGTAATCTGTAATATGGGCAAGACTATGGCAACTTATTAAACTTGATGTGGGAGGACCAATAATGTACGTAAAGCAATTGTCCACTTACTCGGTAAATATTGGTTCCTTCTTTCCACTATTCTATTACAATTCCACTTAAATCCTGAATTCTCTTTGGTTGTCAACTCGGTTTTTCTGTTATTCTGGCTTGCCTAGCTATTCCTTCTTTCCTTTGATTCACTCTTCCCTCATTCACCTCTGCTCCATAAATCTTATGTATTATTTACATTTTGCTTCCAACTTGAGATTTCCAGTACCCCCAAATCCCTTTTTCCCCCATTGGGAAAACTTATTGTGTGCCCCAGCTCTTCCTGCCTCTTTCCCTTACAGATGGCTCAGCGACTTCTCCTGAGGAGGTTTCTGGCCTCTGTCATCTCCAGGAAGCTCCCTCAGGGTGGATGGCCACCCCTCACCTCTGGGGCCCTGCAGACCCCACAGTGCAGTCTTGGTGGCCTGACAGTAATACCCAGCCCAGCCCGGACAATAGGTACCACCAAGGTCCATTTAACAACCTTTAACATCCAAGATGGACCTGACTTTCAAGACCGAGTTGTCAACAGTGAGACTCCAGTGGTTGTGGATTTCCATGCACAGTGAGTACTGGGGATCAGTGGAAGACTAAGGTCTCACTTGTTCAAGTGTTTGTTGAGTGCCTGTTATGTCCGAATACTATGTTTGGTGCTTCTCACAGGTATACTCATTACAAAGTCTGGTGAGACTCAGTCCTGGCTCCCAACAAGAGTGCAGTCTGGGCCATGTGTGGTGTCTCACATCTGTAATCCTAGCACCCTAGGAGGCCAAGGAAGGTGGATTGCTTGAGCTGAGCATTTGGGACCAGCCTGAGCAGTGAACAGACTCCACCTCCACCAAAAATAGAAGAAACCAGCTCAGCTTCGTGGCAGGCGCTTGTAATTCAGCTACTCAGGAGGCTGAGGCAAGAGGATTGCTTGAGCCCAAGAGTTTGAGGTTAATGTGAGCTGTGATGATGCCACAGCACTCTACCCAGGGCAACAGAGTGAGACTTTGTCTCAAAAAAAAAGAAAGGCCAGGTGTGGTGGCTGACTCCTATAATCCTAGCACTCTGGGAGGCTGAGGCAGGTAGATTGCCTAAGCTCACAAGTTAGAGACCATCCTGAGCAAGAGCAAGACTCCGTCTCAAAAAAAGAAAAAAAGCTGGCTCCACGCCTGTGGCTCAAATAGCTAAGGCACCAGCCATATACACCTGAGCTGGCGGGTTCAAATCCAGCCCAGGCCCGCCAAACAACGACGGCTGCAACCCAAAAAATTGCCAGGCATTGTGGCAGGCGCCTGTAAGCCCAGCTACTTGGGAGGCAGAGGCAGGAGAATCGCTTGAGCCCAGAAGTTGGAGGTTGCTATGAGCTGTGATGCCACGGCACCCTACCCAGGGTGACAGCTTGAGGCTCTGTCTCAAAAAAAAAAAAAAAATAGCTGGGCATTGTGGTGGGTGCCTGTAGTCCCAGCTAGCAACTTTGGAGGCTGAGGCAAGAGGATTGCTTGAGCCCAAGAGTTAGAGGTTGCTGTGAGCCATGATGCCAGGGCACTCTACTGAGGGTGACAAAATAAGACTGTTTCAGAGAAAGAAAGAAAAAAAAAGAAGAAGAGTGCAGTCTGGTAGGAGCCAGGCCAGGGAACAATCTTCAAAGCTGACTGTGATCCCTGTTGTGAAACATTGACCTTCAGTATCTGACTGCCCAAAAACTCAGTCTTTTTTTTTTTTTTTTTTTTTTTTTGCAGTTTTTGGCCGGGGCTGGGTTTGAACCCGCCACCTTCAGTATATGGGTCCGGTGCCCTACTCCTTTGAGCCACAGGCACCGCCAAAAACTCAGAGTCATCTTCAGCATGGACCAAAGTTGGAAAATATGACTCTAGAGTTACCTGGCTTATGGTGTATACTAGTTTCTGGCCCTACCGATTTGATTTGATTGTAACAACTTGCCACCAAATACTATGGGAGGGCTGGCAAAAAAAAGTTATCAATGGGTGGTGCCTGTGGCTCAAAGGAGAGGGGCGCCGGCCCCATATGCCAAAGGTGGCAGGTTCAAGCCCAGCCCTGGCCAAAAAACTGCAAAAAAAAAAAAAAAAGTTATCAGTGCCACCACAGTGCTGCCCAAGCATACAGGGGATGGGCAGGAACTTCTTTTCAATTTTGTATGCGTTTATTTTGGAGATAATTAAATACCTCTGGCCTTCTGGGTTTTATCCTGACCTTCATTTCTAGACCTTTAGGGCCAGGCTATGTACCTAACTACAAAAAAACTGGACAAACCCCTCAGAAGGAGGCATACTGGGAGAAGCCAGTGTAGCCTAAGGAAGAAATTGAGAGACCTGCTAACAGATCTCTGACAGATTGTTTTGCTTTCTTTCTGGTTCTTTCTCTGATTCATTATGTTGCCTTGGGCAGGGTATTTGATATCTTTGTACTCTTTTGTTTGTTTGTTTGTTTTCATTTAAAATAGGAAATAAGGTCTTCCAGACTGGGTGTTTAGATCTCATGAGTTAATTAAGTGAAATCTTACGAAAGGTTTTTGATTGTCATTTTTTGTAGAGATATGGTCTCAATATGTTGTCCAGATGAACTCAGTCCAGAACTCTTGGCCTCAAGTGATCTTCCCCGAGGGCTGAGATTGCAGACATGAACCTTGCCATCCAGAAAATGTTTTAAAATTTGAGAATAATGAAAAAAAATAATAAAAAAAAATCTGAGAATAATGGCTCGGCGCCTGTGGCTCAAGCAGCTTAGGCGTGAGCCATATACACCTGAGCTGGCGGGTTTGAATCCAGCCCAGGGCCCGCCAAACAACAATGATGGCTGTAATCAAAAAAATAGCCGGGCGTTGTGGCAGGCGCCTGTAGTCCCAGCTACTTGGGAGGCTGAGGCAGGAGACTCACTTAAGCCCAGGAGTTGGAGGTTGCGTGAGCTGTGATGCCATAGCACTCTATCCAGGGCGACAGCTTGAGGCTCTGTCTAAAAAAAAAAAAAAATGAGAATAAAATAGGAGTTGTCAGCCAAGGACTTGTGGGAGGTAGAGCTATTCTGTCCTGGTTTGGTGAGCTCTCCAGTTAGGGCTTCCAAAATGAAGGGGCATTCCTCATTTTGTTGTCCAGCAAGGAATCAGGATGTGAGTTTATTTGTTGCCAGGCCCTTTCCTTGCACTTTGTTTGTTGCCACATACATAGAAATGATAGCACTCAACCAAGAGGGGAACAGCTGACTTCAGGGCAGTGATAGCACTTGACGCAGGGGCTGTGAGATCACAGAGTAACTGGGTGGGGCGGGGGAGACACTTTGAACACAGCTTTGGGTTCCTATCTCAGCTGTGCTTCTATAGACTTGCCCAAGTTTCTTAACTCGTTTAGACCTCACTTTCCTCAAAAGATGTTTCCTTTTCCTTTGCAGGGTTGAGAGTTCTATTGATTAAAAGCTCAGAAGGTATTGATACAGCATAGACACTCAGAGTCTTTGGCTTCCCCTCCCTTTAGTTCTGAGTCCACATGGTGTTTGAAATAACTCTGTAGCTCTCAAAACATATGTACCCGCATTGCCTTAGTTGAGTTCTTGTAACATCTTTGAGAGTCATAGTCTCCTTCTTTTCTTTCTGTTTTTTGTAGAGACAGAGTTTCACTTTATGGCCCTCGGTAGGGTGCCGTGGCGTCACACAGCTCACAGCAACCTCCAACTCCTGGGCTTACGCGATTCTCCTGCCTCAGCCTCCCGTGTACCTGGGCCTACAGGCGCCCGCCACAACGCCCGGCTATTTTTTAGTTGCAGTTTGGCTGGGGCTGGGTTTGAACCCGCCACCCTCGGTATATTGGGCCGGCGCCCTGCTCACTGAGCCACAGGCGCCGCCCTCCTTCTTTCCTTTCCTTTCCTTTCCTTTCCCTTTCCCTTTCCTTTCCACAGAGCCTTCCTCTGTTGGCCCAGCTCAAATGCAGTAGCATCATATCATCATAGCTCATGGCAACCTCAAACTCCTGGGCTCAAGCCATCCTCCTTGCCTCACCCTCCTGAGTGACCGGGACTATAGGCACACCCTATTGAGCCTGGCTAATTTTTTCTATTTTTGGTAAAAGCGGGATCTTACTCTTGCTCAGGCGGGTCTGGAACTCCTGATCCTCCTGCCTTACCCTCCCAGAGTGCAAGGATTACAGGTGTGAGCCACTGCATCCTGCCCATGGTCTTTTTCAAATGAAAACACTGAATAGAAGTTCAGGCGCGGTGGCTCACACCTATAATCCTAGCATTCTGGGAGGCCGAGGCAGGTGGATTGCTTGAGCTCAGGAGTTCAAGACAAACCTGAGCAAGAGGGAGACCCTGTCTCTAAAAATAGTGAGGCATTGTGGCGGGCACCTGTAGTCCCAGCTACTTGGGAGGCTGAGGTAAGGGGATCATTTGTCAGCTATGATGGCACAGCACTCTACCAGGGGTGTCAAAGTGAGACTCTTATCTCAAAAACAAAAGAGAGAGAAAAAAGAAAATACTGATTGGGGAGGAGCCTGTCTTTGAATCTAAACCTTTTAACTTCTAATCCCATATTCTTCTATATGACAGTGTATTTCTCTGAGATATATTGAAATAAGTTAGATCATTTAATAATAAAAGTCCTGTAGTCTGGGTGCAGTGGCTCATGCCTGTAATCCTAATACTCTGGGGGGCCAAGGCAAGTGGATTGCTTGGGCTCAGGAGTTTGAGACCCGCCTGAGCAAGAGCAAGACCCCATCTCTGCTAAAAATAGAAAAACTAGCCAAACATGATGGTACGTGCCTGTAGTCCCAGCTACTAGGGAGACTGAGGCAGAAGGATTGTTTGAGCCCAAGAGTTTGAGGTTGCTGTGAGCTATGACATTACAGCACTCTACCGATGGTGACAGTGACTCTCTCTCAAAACAAAAATTGGGTTCCGTGCCTATAGCACAGTGGTTAAGGTGCCATCTACATACACTAACGGTGGCGGGTTCAAACCCCGCTCAGGCCAGCTAAACAACAATGACAACTGTAACAAAAAATAGCCAGGCATTGTGGCAGACGCCAGTAGTCCCAGCTACTTGGGAGGCTAAGGCAAGAGAATCTCTTAAGCCCAAGAGTTGGAGGTTGCTGTGAGCTGTGACACCACCGTACTCTACCAAGGGTGACTATCTCAAAAAAAAAAAATTGTTGGAGTCCTCTGATGAGGCTTATGGTTTAGAAATCTGAGATCTGTAAAAAATTTTCCACTTGCAGCATCTGCTGGCATTACCATTTGGTGTGTTAATTTTTTTTTTTTTTTTTTTTTTTGTAGAGACAGAGTCTCACTTTATGGCCCTCGGTAGAGTGCCGTGGCCTCACCCAGCTCACAGCAACCTCCAACTCCTGGGCCCAAGTGATTCTTTTGCCTCAGCCTCCCGAGTAGCTGGGACTACAGGCACCCGCCACAACGCCCGGCTATGGTGTGTTAATTTTTAAACACTAAACAGAAGTACTAAGGGCAAAAGGTCCCCTAGAGAGATGTGGGTCTGGGAAGGTCCTGGGGAGACAGTTGATGAAATGGTGAGTACTCTTATGACTGGTGCTTCTTTTCTCACCTTCCAAGATGGTGTGGCCCCTGCAAGATCCTGGGGCCAAGGTTAGAGAAGATGGTGGCCAAGCAGCATGGGAAGGTGGTGATGGCCAAGGTGGACATTGATGACCACACAGACCTTGCTATTGAATATGAGGTATGGATTGGTAGAGGCTTATGTCTAGGGCAGCTGGCATGGGGGATGTCATAGGGGTCCAGAGACAGCTGGTGTAGGAGATGTCTTGGGGACTACCAGGTAGCCAGTAAAGGGGATGTCTTGTTTTTCCTAGAGCTTTTAGCAGATATGACTGTTGATTCTCTGAACCACCTGTCTCCTCCCACCACCTGTAGGAAGTAGATTGTATGGCCCAAAACATCCGGCCATTCTCTTACTCTTGATATTGATGTATTCATTATTTATTCATCTATCCACATGTTCAATCAGCAGTCTTCTGTGACCCATGCTATGTGCCAAGTATCCATGATTCTGGCACAAGTGAGATGAGATCCTTGTCCCCAGCTCCTAGTCTAGAGGGTGAGAACAACAGGTAGACAGATCACCATAGGCTGAGATGTGCTGAGAAAGGCACGTGAAGGAAGAAGGGAGTGACTGTTGCTAGGGAGGGCAGAGGGGACTGGGTGCTTCACGTTAGGGGGACCGTCTGAGATTAATCATGTAGGAGACAAAGAGAAGGGAGGGCCCAGGGAGCAGCACACATAGACACAAAGTAGTTTAATATGGCTGATTGCTTTGGGCATTGGCAAATACTTCAGTGTCCCTCAAATGCCTGGTACCATTACTTCGTACCGAGGATATGGCATTGAACAGAACTGGCACAGTCCGTGCCTTTGTAAAACCCACATTTTCCTGTTTTAAAGCAGGGGTCAATCCTAGCACTCTGGGAGGCTGAGGCAGGTGGATCACTTGAGCTCAGGAGTTGGAGACCAGCCTAAGTGAGAATAAGACTCTGTCTCTACTAAAAATGAAAAACTGAGGCTGGTGGCGCCCATGGCACATTCAGCATGGGCACCGTCGCGTACACGTAGGGTGGCGGGTTCAAACCCGGTCCGGGTCTGCTAAGCAACAATGACCAACTGCAATCAAAAAATAGCTTGGCGGGCGGCGCCTGTGGCTCAGTCGGTAAGGCGCCAGCCCCATATACCGAGGGTGGCGGGTTCAAACCCAGCCCCAGCCAAATTGCAACCAAAAAATAGCCAGGCGTTGTGGTAGGCTCCTGTAGTCCCAGCTACTCGGGAGGCTGAGGCAAGAGAATCGCTGAAGCCCAGGAGTTGGAGGTTGCTGTGAGCTGTGTGAGGCCATGGCACTCTACCGAGGGCCATAAAGTGAGACTCTGTCTCTACAAAAAAAGAAAAAAAAAAATAGCTTGGCATTGTGGTGGGCACCTATAGTCCCAGATACTTTAGGAGGCTGAGGCAAGAGAATCACTTAAGCCCAAGAGTTGGAGGTTGCTGTGAGCTGTGACACCATGGCACTCTACCCAGGGCAACAGCTTGAGACTCTGTCTCAAAAAAAAGGAAAAACTGAGGCAAGCGGATCACTTGAGCCCAAGAGTTTGAGGTTGGTATGAGTTTTAACACCTCTACTGAGAGTGAGAAAATGAACTCTGTCTCAAAAATAATAATAATTAAAGCAGGGGTCGGCAAACTTTCTCTCTAGAGGGCCAGTTGGTAAATATTTAAGGCATTGTGGAACAGTGGTCTCTGCTACCAGCCTTCTGCTGTCCTGTGGCAGAAAGCAGCCATAACAGTATGCAACTGAATGAGCGAGGCTATTTCCATAAAGCTTTATTTACAAAAACAGGCAGCACACCTGTTTAGTCTGTGGGCCATTGTCTGCTGACCCCTGTTTTAGATTTAAAAAATGCTATGGAGAAAAATAATTTGAGTGCTGAGCATGGGGGGTAGGGAAAGTTTTTTTGTAAGGGAAGGTCTCTTTAGAAAAGCCGACATTTAAACAAAGACCTGAGGGAGTGGGGAGTGGGGCATGCAGGTCCCTGGAAGAACCATAGCCTGGGGTCAGATGGGCCTGGGTGGCCACAGACCAGTGCGAGTCAAATACTTGGAGGTGTCTGGGGTGTGGGGCACCCTCTGGGCTGTGGAGACCCCTGCAGCTGAGAAGGGGGACAGGTCCATTGTGGCTGGGTGGCCAGAGTGAAGGTCGACCCAGGAGTGGAAGGACAGGCAGCTGGGAAAATCAACTGTGGCCAAATTGGGAGGGATCTCTGGATAGCCATGCTAAGGGCAGCATTATAGAGCCAAGGTCGCTGGCCTGTGGGCCAAATCTGGCTCACAGACACATGTGATCTGGCCCCCAAAGTATTTTAAAGAAATAAGGGAACTAGGTGCTGATATTTAAAACTCAGAAGATTTCATGCGAAAATTCAGATTTCTAGTTTTCATGAGCTTTCACCCCTCCCTCCTCCTTCCTCTGGGTAACTGAGAAGAAGAGGTCTTTTTCATCCTAGAGTTTAAGTCCAGGTTTAACTCTCACTAGACCAGCTCAAATGGAGGTGCCTATCCTTTAACCAGTCTCCCGTGGCAGAAAATGGGTGGGAGTGAGAACAGCCTGGCTGCCCCTTGATCTGGTTGGGGAGGGGGCATGATTACCTAAGGAAAGATCAAGCTCCCTCACCAGAAGCAGAGGAGATGGATGCTGGGCAGACAGATCCCCTGATGCCTACTGCAGATGGTACTAGAGTGGGCCATGTTTGGGACTTGGTGACCAAGTGTTGTTTACAGGGGCTTAGCAGGAGAGGCGAGTCGCTATTTTTTAAAAAGCCCTTCCACTGATTGCTGGGTCAAGGGGGCATTTGGCCATTTGGAGCCTCCCAGATTTCCCTTCCCTTTTTGTCCCTCCCACTGGGACCTGCAGGGTGTAATCTTCAAGTGTGAGCTTCTAGGGCTTCTCATAGGGCTGCCTCAGGCCTCCTTCTGGTCCTACCAGACGCACAGCTCTAGTCTTGGCCAATGTAACTTTTCAGCAGACACCTCCAAGGACCAGTCATGTGCCAGGGACCGTGGGAACTGGTACAAAAGCAAAGATGATCCAGTTCCTGCCAGCATAGGTCTCATGAGGTTGGTGAAAGTGCTTTGAACTGTCCCTAACTACATTCTGGGGAGCCTGTGTAGGGGTAGGCACTGATGTCCTTTTGGGGAGCCTGGGAAGTGAGGAGGGGTCTTCTTTCCCCTCTTCCTTCTGTCCACTGTCCAGATACTCTGCTGGTCACACAGAAAGGCCTCAAGGCTGCTGGGCCCATATCACCTGATCCCAGACTGACCTGGGCCTGTGGGCCGAATCTGGTCACTGCTGGACCCAGGAAGCTCCAATCAGTTACTCCCCGGCCCCCTGCATCCCTTTTGTTCCTGACTTCTGCCACACCCTTTCTTCCTGAAGATACTCTGAGGGAGAAGTTCTGCTGAGGGATCTTTAGTACCCCCAGCACAGCTTCCTGCAGCACCTCAGGTCCTTTTCCAAACATTGGATGAAGTTGTTGGAAAACAACTTTAAATCATATTCAGGACGTTAGGTCCTTCTCCCCGAGCTCTCCTGACACTGTGTCTCACCCTAGCACTCGTCCTCCGGTCAGTCTCCCTCCTCAGGCCAGTTCCTCCCCTTGAGCCACTTCATGCTTCTAACAGCTGCCCACCCTAGAACCTCATCCCTCAAGGGAGAGGGAAGTGAATGTCCCTTGAGGCCTTGGGGATTCAGTACACCACCCCTCACCCGCCAAGTCCTCAGCCTCTGCCCTCCCCAGGTTTAGGGGTATGCAGAGCTCTCTGTTCTCTCCATGTCACTATTTGGACCTTGCCAGCTCCTGAGGGAAGGGGAGGAAGAGAGTGGGCCAGGCATGGACCCTTGAGCCTTTGTGCCCAACTTCTGACCTCACACCCCCACCTGGAAATGGTATCTTATCTATTCTTTTTTTTTTTTTTTTTGTAGAAACAGAGTCTCACTTTATTTCCCTCAGTAGAGTGCCGGGGCATCACACAGCTCATAGCAACCTCCAGCTCCTGGGCTCAGGAGATTCCCTTGCCTCAGCCTCCTGAGTAGCTGGGACTACAGGCACCGCCACAGCACCCGACTGTTTTTTTTTGGTTTTTTTGTTTTTTTTTGCAGTTTTTGGCCGGGGCCGGCTTTGAACCCACCACCTCCAGTATATGGGGCAGGCACCCTACTCCTTGAGCCACAGGCACTGCCCCACACCCGACTGTTTTTTTGTTGCAATTTGACAGGGCCAAGTTTGAACGTGCCACCCTCGGTATTTGGGGCCGGTGCCCTACCCACTGAGCCACATGGAGGTGATATCTTTTTTATTTTTTTGAGACAGAGTCTCACTGTATCACCCTTTGTAGAGCGCCATAGCATCACAGCTCACAGCAACTCAAACTCTTGGGCTCGAATGATTCTCTTGCCTCAGCCTCCCAAGTAGCTGGGACTACAGGTGCCCACAACACCTGGCTTTTTTTTTTTTTTTTTTTAAGATAGAGTCTCAAGCTGTTGCCCCTGGAGAGAGTGCCGTGGCGTCATAGCTCACAACACCATCCAACTCTTGGGCTCAAGTTATCTTCTTGCCTCAATTTTTTTCTATTTTAGTAGAGATGGGGGTCTCACCCTGGCTCAGGCTGGTCTTGAACTCCTGAGCTCAGGCAATCCACCGGCCTCAGCCTCCCAGAGTACTAGGATTACAGACATAAGCCACCTCGCCAGGCCAGAAATGGTATCTTTTTATTTTTTTCATCTTAACAGAAGAAGTGAGTACCCTTTAGGAAGTATTCAAAATACACCCAAGTGACAGAGGGGAAAGTCACCTGTAGTCTGACATCCAAACACCACCACAGTTGCCCTTTGAGGTAACTTACTTGAGTTTGAGTATTTTTTCTTTCTAATAATCTACATAACCTCAGTTTGTTGAATAACGTTTCATAGCTAGAATATATGGTATTTTAATCACTCCCATTTCCCCTATTTTGAAAGTGTTCTAAATAAGTGCTTCTCAAAAATGATTATGACCTGAGATGTTGACATAAAGCAGATTCTGGCTAAAGACATCCAGGAACGGTCCAAGATCCTGGTTTCTAACAAGCTCCCAGGTGATGCTGAGGCTGGGAGTCCTGGGTAAACATGCAGAGTTTTTTTTAGGCAAGGAACAGTGGCTCACACCTGTAATCGTAGCACTCTTGAGAGACCAAGGCAAGTGGATTACCTGAGCTCATGGGTTCAAGACCAGCCTGAGTCAGAGCGAGACCTTGTCTCTAAAAATAGCCAGGCATTGTGGCGGGCACCTATAGTCCCAGCTACTTGGGAGGCCGAGGCAAGAGGATCACTTGAGCCCAAGAGTTTGAGGTTGCTGTGAACTATGTCATGGTATTCTTACCAAAAAAGTTCTTTTTTAATTTATATATTTATTTATCTTTTGAGACAAGGTCTGACCCAGGCTGGAGTGTTGTGGTAAAATCATAGTTCCCTGCAGCCTCGAACTCGTGGCCTTGGCCTCCCAATATGCTAGGATTTCTGGCATGAGCCAGCACACTCAGCCCTTGGTAGAGTGCAATGGTGTCACAGCTCACAGCCACCTCAAACTCTAGGGCTTAAGTGATCCTCTTGCCTCAGCTTCCCAAGTAGCTGGGACTACAGGCATCCGCTATAACACCCGGCTATTTAGGGTCGAGGTCTCACTCTGGCTCAGGCTGGTCTCGAACCCGTGAGCTCAGGCAGTCCACCCACCTTAGCTTCCCAGAGTGCTAGCATTACAGGCGTGAGCCATGGCACCTAGCCCAGAAGCAGAAGTTCTGAAAGTTCTTTGCTCACCTAGGGGGAGGGCCTGCTCTATTATTTTATTTTATTATTTATTATAAATATTCTAAAAAGTATTCTACTTTTGAAATAGGGGAAATGAGAGTGATTGTCTGTGAGGTTATATAGAACATTAGGAGGGAAAAATAAACTCAAATGAGTTACCCCAAAGGGCAATTGTGATGATGTTTGGATGGCTTTATTTTATTTTATTTTATTTTTAAAACCTGGGTCCCAATTATCATCCCCAAATAGCTAAGAGTCAAGGTGAGTAACACACTTGGGCTGCTCTTCTAAGTTCCTAGTCTCACCTACTGTTCTCTTCATGGGCTGCCCATCAGCGACAAGGTTGACTTAGCAAATCATACAGCATCATACAGGGCAGTCTACCAGCCTCACTTCCCTGCACTCCACCAGTCCATCTCTCCTTCCTCTCATTCCCCCTGAACTCCTGGCAACCACTGATCTTTTCTTAAGATTTTTTTTTTTTTTTTTTTTTTTTTTGGTGAGACGGTCTTACTCTGTCACCTTACGTAGAGTTCTGTGGCATCATAGCTCACAGCAACCTCAAACTCTTAGCCTTGAGCAATCCTCTTGCCTCAGCCTCCTGTGTAGCTGGGCCTACAGGGTCCTGCCACAGCACCCAGCTAGTTTTCCTATTTCTGTTTTTAGTAGAGACAGGGTGTCTCTCTTGCTCAGGCTGGTCTCAAACTTCTGAACTCCAGCAATCTACCACCTCAGCCTCCCAGAGTGGGAGGATTACAGGCATGAGCCTCCATGCCCCATCCTAAAGATTTTTTTTTTTTTTTTGACAGAGTCTTACTTTGTTGCCCTCGGTAAAGTGCTATGGCATCACAGCTCACAGCAACCTCAAACTCTTGGGCTCAAGTGATTCTCTTGCCTTAGCCTCCCAGGTAGCTAGGACTACAAGCGCCTGCCACAGGACTTGGCTATTTTTTTTTTTTTTTTTAGAGACAGAGTCTTACTTTACTGCCATCGGTAGAGTGCCATGGCGTCACACAGCTCACAGCAACCTCCAGCTCTTGGGCTTATGTGATTCTCTTGCCTCAGCCTCCCGAGCAGCTGGGACTACAGGCACCCGCCACAACGCCCAGCTATTTTTTTGTTGTTGCAGTTTGGCCGGGGCTGGGTTTGAACCCACCACCCTCGGCATATGGGGCTGGCACCCTACTCACTGAGCCACAGGCGCCGCCCAGGACTTGGCTATTTTTAGAGATCGGATCTTGCTCTTGCTCAGGCAATCCACTCACCTTGGCCTCCCAGAGTATTGGGATTATAGGCATGAGCCACCACACGGGACCCCCTAGACGTTATTTTTGGGTTCGCAGCAAAATTGAAAGGAAGGTATAAAGATTTGTCATATCTCCTCTGACCCCACACATTAATAGCCTTCCCTATTCTCAACATCTCCTACTTTTAACAACTACATTGACAGTCATTATCACCATGGATTACATTAGAGGTTACTCTTGCCAGTGTATGTCCTGTGGATTTGGACATATGTCTGAGAACATGATTTCTTTTTTTTTTTTTTTTTTTTTGCAGTTTTTGGCCAGGGCTGGGTTTGAACCCGCCACCTCCGGCATATGGGGCCGGCGCCCTACCCCTTTGAGCCACAGGTGCCACCCCCGTTACCATATCATATGACTAGTTTCACCACCCTGGAAATCCTCTGCTCTGCCTGTTCATTCCTCCCTCTGACTCCTGGCAGCTGCTAATCTATGTTCTGTCTCCTATTCCCTTGGATTTGATATTTTCAATAATTTTCCTAAAGGCTTGGACAGAACAGCCGGCAGGTCTCATTTAAAGCATAGAGACCTTTTCGTGCTTTCTGGTGTGCTCACCCTGCCGGGACTCCATGTACAGCTCCAGGTCTTTGCTCTGGGCAGCTGCTTGGCGCAGTTTGCTGTCATGGATGGTGAGGCAAACACCTTGTTTCAAATCCCAGTTCCACCACTTGACTTACTCTGGTTTTTTTTTGGGGGGGGGTTTGTTTTGTTTTGTTTTCAAGACAGAGTCTCACTTTGTCACCCTCGGAGTGCTGTGGCGTCACAGCTTAAAGCAACCTTAAATTCTTGGGCTCAAGCAATTCTCTGCTTCAGCCTCCCAACTAGCTGGAACTACAGGTGCCTGCCACAACACTCAGCTATGCTCTGTCATCTTAAAAGAGTCACTCAGCCTTTGAGCCTCAGTCTTCTCATTTCTAAAGCAGCTCTCCCAAGAGGCAGTAACTTGTTTGTTTGTTTGTTCGTTTTTTGAGACAGAACCTCAAGCTGTCGCCCTGGGTAGAGTGCTGTGGCATCATAGCTCACAGCAACCTCCAACTCCTGGGCTCAAGCGATTCTCCTGCCTCCGCCTCCCAAGCAGCTGGGACTATAGGCGCCCGCCACAACGCCCAGCTATTTTTTGGTTGCAGCCGTCATTGTTGTTTGGCGGGCCTGGGTTGGATTTGAACCTACCAGCTCAGGTGTATGTGGCTGGCACCTTAGCCACTTGAGCCACAGGTGCCAAGCTGAGGCAGTAACTTGTCAAATAGCACAGGCAAGTGCTTAATATCATCACTGACACCTAGAGGGCACCCCGCATGTGACAGTGATCAGTCCTTTTTGTTGCCTGCAGCTCACACTGCCTGTCCCTTGGTAGGTCCCTAACTGAGTTAATGAATACATAAAATCAGGGTGAGACTGGAGAAGACCCTGCAGGGCTATTGAGCTCAGTGGCATGGTGGGCAGGCTGTGAGTAGTGGGATGATACTGCACACACATGCGCACACCTGCCCTGAGTCTTCGGGGTCTTCAGTACAGGAGGCCAGCCAGCACATCTTAGCACGTCTTTTCTGCAGCCCCCGGGTTCCCTCAGTCCTGCCAGAATTGAGAAAAACGCTGAATTCTGGGACCATCATTGCCTGTCTCACATTCACATGTATATTTCAAAAGAATGTGCCAACGACCTGTGCACGTCCATTTAAGGCAGTGTTCACAAGATCCCAATTCCTGAGCCAGACTCAGGAGCAGCAAAGCCATAGCTTCCTCCTTTGGGATGTGAGGGGAGTGCTCACAGGCCAGGCATCCCTGCAGTGTCCTGGGAAACCCAGCTTCCTGCATGCCCCTGGAGTATAGTGTGTATGTGTGTGTAAGCTCAGACTTCAGAAAACCCCCTTGATTGGTAATGACTAGATCTCACTTGTCATAAAATATATCTGCAGTGTGTCTGCTGTACACCTGACTCCATTAGGGTTCATGAGTGTATGAGGAAGTGGGGAGGAAGTCCACTCCCCAGTCCACCTCGGTGAGCTTAGAGTCTTGCTTGGAAGAAGTTGACCTACTTCTTATACGGTGTCAGAAATCATTTATTTTAGTTAGGATGATGTTCCCTAAACGCGAGGTTGGAAGCCCACATCTGAGCTCTGCTCAACTTGAGGTTGCTTTGAGGCGCCCAGCTGCCTCCTCCGACCACTAGAGGGTGCAGGAGGACACTCGTGAGGGCCCTGGTGGCTTCAGGAGTATCAAGGAGCAAATCCTGCTGCACCCTGCTGCCTGGATACAGGACGAGCCATGTGCTGAACCTTTGGCGCTTCATGCCACCACCCATGCCAGAGTGTGTGACCAGAACAGGAGCCAGGAGGGAGTAGGGGAGCAGGGACGTGTGTGGGTCCAATGCCCGGTGGTCTAGGAGTCACATCCCTTCTGGGCAGTGTGTCAGTGGCCACTCGTGTCAACCTCAGGTTAGTCCTTGAAAGGGCCTGAGGTACTACAAGGGTAACCAACATCCTACCTGCCGTGTTTGTTCCCAGAGTGTCTGCAGGGAGACAGAGGAGTGGGGTGCAGTCAGTGAGTGAGGACTGAGGTGGGCCGGTCTGACTTGTTCGTTTTTTTCTCTCCTCTGTAACTAACACACACAGGTTTTTGAACATTGTAAATCTTAGCTTTAGCTGTGCCATATGTGATGACCTGGTATACCTGTGTAAATCACTATTGTTACTTTGTACTTATCTCATGTGTTTTATCTTGTTCTGTTTATACTGTTTCTTTCTTTTTTCTTTCTTTTTTTTTTTTTTTGTAGAGACAGAGTCTCACTGTACTCTAACTCTTGGGCTTACGCGATTCTCTTGCCTCAGCCTCCCGAGCAGCTGGGACTACAGGCGCCCGCCACAACGCCCGGCTATTTTTTTGTTGTTGTTGTTGCAGTTTGGCCGGAGCTGGGTTTGAACCCGCCACCCTCAGCATATGGGGCCGGCGCCCTACTCACTGAGCCACAGGCGCCGCCCTGTTTATACTGTTTCTTTTTTTTTTTTTTTTTTTATAGAGACAGAGTCTTACTTTATAGCCCTCGGTAGAGTGCTGTGGCATCACACAGCTCACAGCAACCTCCAACTCCTGGGCTTCAGCGATTCTCTTGCCTCAGCCTCCCCAGTAGCTGGGACTACAGGCGCCCGCCACAACATCCAGCTATTTTTTGGTTTGCAGTTCAGCCGGGGCCGGGTTTGAACCCGCCACCCTCAGTATATGGGGCCAGCGCCCTACCAACTGAGCCACAGGCGCTGCCCTGTTTATACTGTTTCTAATGCCCATGAATGCCAGGCAGCAGAGCCCTCGCCATGCCAGTTCAAGCGTGGCCTTGTCTGCATTCCGAGTAATCTGTCCAGTTCCCCGAGGGAGCCCAGTAAATGGGCCAGGAATGCTCTTTCCCGTCTGCCTCTGACCCCCTAATATAAATGTCAGCTCACACACAGCTGAGCCTGATCCCACACTGTCCAGGGCACAGGCTAGTGTGGCTCTTACAGCCCCCGTTTGTTGAGTACCCCTGTGAACCAGGCACAGTACCAGCTTTCACACTGACTGCTGAGTCTTTCCTTGCACAAGCTCATTCAGCCTTTATACCCTGTCTTGCTTGCCTCAGGCCACCTGGCAGATGGGAGCCAGAACTCCCAAGTACTCAATTTATTCTTGAACCTTTAACCCTCATCCCAAACCTCAAAGTAGGCATTGTCCCCATTTGAAGGAAGAGGACACTGAGGCTCAGGAAGGTGGTATGACCTGGCCAAGCACCCTGGCTAGTGAGTGCAAAGGCTGGATTGGGGCTCTCCCCCATCTCTGCCTGGTGGGGGACTGGGCTGCCCCTTGGCTCCTCCCCCAGCCCCGGCCTGCAGCTACATAGGTTATTTTCATCTCTCCTGTCATTCCAGCCAAACCACCGAGCCAGTGAGTCAGTCTTGCGGTTGAGGGGGGCGGGTACTACCGAGAGCCCTCAGTGGAAGAAGTTTCTCTAGCGGGTGGGCCTCCAGGCCCTGCCATGCCCCCGCACCAAGGGAAGGGCCATTTTCCTTTGGCCCCGCCTATGTGTTTGAGCAGTCACTGCCCTGGATAAGCTAGCAACCTTCCCGCAAAGGCTTGGGAAATGGCCCTTGAGGAGAGTTCACCTCCAAGTGACTTGGATTCCCTTGTCCCCTCCATCTAGGTGTCAGCAGTACCCACCGTGCTAGCCATTAAGAATGGGGATGTCGTGGACAAGTTTGTGGGCATCAAGGATGAGGACCAGCTGGAAGCCTTCCTGAAGAAGCTGATTGGCTGACAAGCAGGGAAGAGTCCTGACCGCCTGAGACCCCCATGGTCCCAGGGAGGGATCCCCATAGAACTCACAGTCCTCTGTGCTGGCCCTTTCTGCCACCTCCCTCTGTCTGGCCCCTGTGGCCCGTGCTTTGGAGACCAGCCTCCAAACACAAGAGCCACTCGTGTTTTTGAGCCGGCTGACTGCCAGGGTGGCCGTCAGAGGAATGGTGCTGCTGCTGGCCTGGGGACAGCGCCTTCCCACCCACCTGCTCTCGTCTGCTTCCAGGGCTTGTTTCAGTTCTCCAGGAAGCTTGGGGAGAGCCCAGGGCCAGCCCACAGCGTTCCTGGTCACACAGCAACACCTTGGTCCCTCCTGATGTGAACATCTGCCTCCTAACGTCTTTCTTTCCTGCTGCAGTTTTGTAAAAAGAAACCAGAACAAGTGAGAGTAATATATAATTCTCTCATTTTTTGTAGGTCTGTAATAAAGAACTTTATGTGATCCCTTCTACCTCCTGCTGTGAAGAACTGGCCTGGGCCCCCCAACCCCTCACTAAAATCCCAGTAGCTGCCCCCTTCCCCCAAGAGCCACCTCCTCCTTTCCTCCCAGGCATGAGGGCAGAGGACAAGCACTGGGCTGGGAAAGCCCTGGAGATCCTTGATTCTGGAAGGTTCAAGACACCACCTTCCCTCACATTAGCTGGCCCTTTGATCCTTGAAGCAGGAGGCTTAACTGTGAACAAATCAGATCAATAAAGTACAGGGGTTTCTACTGTTGACAACTTGTGACCCTTTCCAGGAGGCTCAGTCACTGTCCCTGTTTTCTCCTCTGCCCTTCCACCACCCTCTTCCATTTACCAGCCATATTGTTAGTGACTCGTCAGTGATGGCAGTTGTTCTGGGGACACCGTCACATACATGGTTCTTGTGCCCTCATGAGGCAAAGGCTATTGTCTCCATTACCCAGGTGAAGACACTAAACCTGGCAGGATACAGAACTGGGGTTTCTGCCCAGACGAGGTTCTTCCAGAGCCTGGGCTCTTAACAGTGATCCCCTAAGCCTCCTCCACTGACTGGCTCCTGTGGGGCTCAGGCTGTCCATCTGTATGTGTTGCAGGAACTCCTGGGTCTCAGGACCAAACTACCTTCCCTGCTCCCCAGCTCCCCTTGTCCATGGAGTAGTTTGCCAGGGGAACCTGGCTTGCCAGCCAACAAAGCCTTCCCTCTGCCTCCCTCCCACGGCCTGGCTGCCATTTTGGCTCAGGTCTTTGGGTGAAGTGCCAGCTTCCTGCAAGTCTCAGGGGAGACTTGAATTGGCTCAGAAGAGGGGCCTGTGGCCTCTGGAAGACCACAGGCTCAGGATCTGTCATAGGCACCTAGAGACACCAGCAACTGGTATTAGTGGAGAAGGAAGTTCATGTATGTTCTATGAAGGCCAAGAATGTAATATGACAACAGCCACTGCTTTTGGGCACCAGGCTGTGTTCTGAGTGTCTTACCTCCAACTTCCACAAGGAGGTCCCATCTGAGACCCCCTCAGAAAGGTTAAGGAGCTTGTCCCAGGTCAGGACCTAGTGAGTGGCCAGGCTGGGATTCAGGGACAGCAGGCTGGCCCCCTTCTAAGCATCACCCTCACTACCTGCTGTCATCTGATAAGTGGTGTGGATGATCTTAATCTCACAAGCCAATGAGGCAGCTAGGGCAGGTTACATCAGCTCATTTTACACAAGAGGAGCCATTGGAGGTTGCATAACTTGTGCAGGGCCACCAGTGAGTAAGGGGGGGCAGGACAGAGCAGGCACCTGGCTCTTTTTATTCTGTGCGGCTGCCACTCCTTAAAAGGCTCCATTAGCCAAGCACTTCTTAGACACATTACCTCATTTAATTCCACTCTTGTGAGGCAGCTATTATTTCCATATTGCATATAAGTAAAGAAACTGGTTCAGAGAAGTTGACTTGCCCAGGGTCATATCTAAAAAGTGACGATGCCAAATTTGAACTTGGTGGGGGTCTGACTTCTCTGCCCTGGGTAGGCATGGAAAAGAGCCAAGGCTGTCAGCACTGCCCCAGCTCCCTCTCCTTAAAAGGTGTGCTGTCCTACCAGGTGAGGCTGCAGCAGCTGTCCCAGGTTGGCAGTTCCTGCCCATGAGGCCATCAGTGGCTGTGAGCATAGAATCCTCAGGGTGATCCTGTTTGACCCATTCCATGGCGCTGACCTCCCCGGGATGCTGTTGGCTGTGTGCTGTCACCACCCCTGCCCCAATCTTGTGGGTGCCACAATGGGCTCCAGGGCTGTGGAAGGGTTGGCAGATACCTACTAAAAGCCTTTAGCCACCGGGTTGGGAAGCCTAGGAAAGGGGGCCAGGCCACCTCAGGCCCCCTGAGTCCCAAGACCTGGATGTGGCTTTCAGACATTTATTCTGTTAGCTACTGAGTGTATCCTTTGGCTTGCAGGGAGGAGGCAGGGATAGAAGCTCAGGTCTGTTGGGATGGCTCCAGGGCTTCCCTCTCCTGCGACCCTCACCTCTCCCCTGCTAGGCAGCAGCTCCCAGAGGAGACTTGAGTGAAAGGGACAGCAGTGGGCAGGAATGGCTCCAGCCAAGGGTGTTAGCAAGTCTTGGAAGTGTTAGGAATGAGTGTTTGGTGGTCACCAACTCCAGTCCCTCTGAAAGGTACAGAACACAGAAGAGAAACCAGCTCTGCCTTCCAGAAGCTTATGTAATATGACAACAGCCACTGCTTTGGGGCACCAGGCTGTGTTCTGAGTGTCTTACCTCCAACTTCCACAAGGAGGTCCCAAAGTCACCAGAGCAAGGGGTGCAAGTCACTCCTGAGCTGATGACAGCTTGAAGGGACCTCAGGCTATCCATGAGGCCCCTTATGAAGGCATGGGGAGGCAGACATCCCCAGGGCACAGGATCTTGGGCTACCAATGGCCCTGACTGCAGCCAGCCCTAACGTGAAAATGAAGCTTGGTGTTTTCTTTCCTTGGGTTCAGAAAGGAATGGGAAGGGCAGACCCTGGACAGGACCTGTCAGGTCAAGAGGATGTTGACAGTGTTGCCACCACTGCCCTTCCCAGCAATCCCTGCCCCTACAAGGAGACTAGGGCCAGCTCAGCCCCCACCCCAGTCGCCTGGGGAAAGCAGCTGCGGAAATTGAAAGTAGTTCTGGCCAGGCTGCGGAAATCCCAAATGTGTGAGTCCAGGGCTGGGAAAGGCCCAGAAAACAATGTTGGGGCCGTGTCCACAGAGGGCAGGATGCTGTGCAACAAGAAGAGTTCCAGGCATGCTGCCCGGTTCCTCTCCGCTGCCTGGAACACCCACTGCAGGTGTGACGCTGACCCCTGGCCCCAGGGGGCTCTGCTCTGAGTTGCTGGCTGCTCTAAGGAGCCTCACCTCTCCAGCCACCTCCTGGCAGCACTTTGGAGTCTTGGAGCCACCAGCAGCCACTCCATAGTGATGTTAAGTAGGTCAGGAAGAATCAGATCTGGGTTCAGGTCCTGCCATTGCCACCTACTAGTTGTGTAACTGTGGGCAAGCTGCTTCACCATCCTGAGGCTCAGTTTTCCCAAAGGTAAAATGGGACTGATAAGGGTGGCAGCACTTACTGAGCACAGTCACATGCATGTCCACATGCAGTCTTCCCAGCAAGCAAACGCAAAGGGAGGGACTGTTACTGTCATTTTACAGATGAGGCTCAGAGGACCTAAGTAACTTGGCACAGACAGGTGTCAGAGCTTGAGTTTGAACTCCGCGACGCGTTTGATTCCAGAGTCTCCATGCTTCTGCCCATTAGCTTTCCTTTTGGGGCAGGTTTTTCGCTGTTTGGGGTAGGTCATGGATAGCACAGGGAAGCATTTGCTGCTGTGCTCTCCTCTTTCCCCAGGGTCCTCTTCTCTGAGCTACATCTTAAACAGGAAACGCCAGGCTTCCTGATACAAAGATCCCAGCAGCCACTGTGGGAGGGGCTATCGCCAAGTTGAGGGCCTTATATCCAGCCTGGCATCCACCCTGAGCCCTGCCACCGCCTCCTCCTACTCCAGAGCTGGCTTGGCAGTGTCTGCATCTTGGGCAGCCCTGGGGA
This sequence comes from Nycticebus coucang, assembly GCF_027406575.1. Taxonomy (NCBI): domain Eukaryota; kingdom Metazoa; phylum Chordata; class Mammalia; order Primates; family Lorisidae; genus Nycticebus; species Nycticebus coucang. The sequence continues at coordinate 11,846,759 of NC_069782.1, forward strand.
GCTAGAGGTGTTGACCTCACCCTTGGAGAATGCCCACCGGAATTCACCCTGAACCCGGTCCTCTCTTCTCCAGGCCTCAAGGGTTCTTCTAGTCGCCAACAGAGTATGTCTCGGGAGCTAGAACACCCCTGCTACACAGCTGCTAATTACTAGTTGGTGGCAAGCCAGCTCCCCCCTTCAGCCAGCCCACTGGGCCAGCTTAGACAAGCAGGTATCCGTCTCTGGTCTCCTGCCTTCCTCAGCCTCCCATCAAGGAGGCAATTCGTGCCCACCCCTTTGCGCCCCCCCTGCCAGATGTGCCACCCATGCTTTCTCTGGCCCTCCCAATACCTGCCTGAGGGAGGGATCATTGCTCCCATTTTACACAGGAGGAGACTGAGACGCAGAGAGATGGTGCACTGTGCCAAGGCCACACCTGGGAAATGGTTGCAAGGCAACCTGACCCAGTCTCCTGCTGTTCCCACTTTGCCAGCTGCTGCCCCTAGGAAGGTTGAAGGGTCCCTCTTTGATGCCCAGAGTGGGGACTTGGGACCTCTTTTTATCTCACTCCCCATCCCCAGACCCCAGAAAGAGGCAGGAGATTCCCTTTACTCAGGATCCATTCCTAAGGCTGGAATATTCTCTCTGGTATAAACATGGCAGCTTCAGCCAGCAAGTATCTGGGAGGGTCACTCTGAGCCCCTGCCCCCAGGGTGCTCATAGTAAACACCACCTACAGTATAAACCTGCATCACAGCAGAGACAGCTCTGGACAGCACGATGGTGTAGTACGGACTGCAAGCCCTGGAGGAAAGAGGCTGTCGGGTGGGCCATGGGGAGGAGACCAGGTCGGAGGTGGGTTATGAAGAACCGGATGGGAGTCAGCCTGAGAAGTCAGCAGTGGGAAGCACCTTCCAGGCAGAGGGAACAGCACACGCACAGGCAGGGAGGCAGGAGAGTACACCATCGTCCAAAGAGAGAGGCTTCGATGGGGCCCAGAGTCACACAGACCCAGCTCCAGTCCCAGCTATCTCCCTCACTAACCATGCCTCAGTTTTCTTCATCTCTGAAGTGGGAGGATAGAACCCTCTTCATGGCTGAGGGACTGATATGGGATCATAAATGTAATGTTAGAGCATGATGCAATTATGCAGTAAGCGCCCTGTTAAAATTTCTATTATTGTGCATTAGTCATGGCTACTGATTGGCTAGGGCTGCCGTGACAATATCACAGCCTGGGTGGTTTAAACAACGGAAATGCATCGTTTCACAGCTCTGAGGCCTGGAAGTCCAAGATCAAGGTGCTGGCAGGGCTGGTTTCTCTGGAAGCCTCTCTGCTTGGTTTGCCAATAACCACCTCCTCCCTGGTGGTCATGTAGTTCTTCCTCTGCACAGGTGCATGCCTTGTGTGTCCGTCTGTGTTCAAATGTCCTCTCTTGTAAGGACAAATCAGACTGGATTAGGGCCCACCCTGTGACATCATTTTATCTTATTCCCTTCTTTTAAAGGGCCTGCCTTCAAATACAATCACATTCTGAGGTACTGGGTGTTGGGGCTTCAGTATGTGAATTTGGGAGGATACAATTCAGCTTTTAAGAGCATGTTGCATAGTTTAACCACGTGGCTGACCACACAGGTGCAGGCCCTGTTCTAGACACTCTCCAGTATGTCAGCTCAATGCTGTGACAAGCCAGGGAGGGAGGTCCCAATACCAGGGCCAGTTTATGGATGAGGACATTGAGGCACAGAGAGAGGGCTTTAGGTTATGACCCCAGGGAGGGGACACCCAAGATTTAAACTTTCCCCAGCAACAGCTCCCTGCACCCACACAGCCACCCTTTAGAATGTCAGCACTTCTCAGCCCAATGAAAGGGAAAGTCACTCAGTTCAGGTGACATTGTTTTTGTTTTGTTTTGTTTTTGTTTTTTTTTGCAGTTTTTGGCCAGGGCTGGGCTTGAACCAGCCACCTCCGGCATATGGGGCTGGCGCCCTACTCCTTTGAGCCACAGGCGCCACTCTCAGGTGACATTGTTAACCTTTCCCCCATCCTTGGATATTTAGCTGTTTTTCAGTTACTAGTTTTTCCACTATAAAGTTGGAATAAACTTGTTTGGACATAAAAGCTTACTTCTTCCTTCAGATTTTATAGAAGTGGAATTTCCAGGGCAAAGGGAGCATTTTATTGTCCTGGGAGCTTAGGAGTGTCCCCAGGCCTGAAACCAGAGCTGGGTTCCACCTGCACCTCCCACCTGCAGATTTACTTTGGAGGAGGGGCGGTGGAGCAGCAGGAATGTTCTCCAACGTGGCTTAGCTCCACCCCACCTCCAGCTGCCTTTGTCCCTGCCACTTCTGCCTTAGAAAGCTCTAGGCCCAAATTCTGGCATTTCTGAGACCCCAGGCCCAAAGCCATGGTTTACATAAGGATGTGGTTATGGTTATGGGTCTAGGGTGGGACCTAACAATGTACATTTTCTTTTTCTTTTTTTTGCAGTTTTTGGCCGGGGCTGGGTTTGAACCCACAATCTCTAGCATATGGGGCTGGCGCCCTACTCCTTTGAGCCACAGGTGCCGCCCTTTTTCTTTTTTCTTTAATTTCCTCAAATTCCTTTTTACCAAGAGAATGTGCTTTTTTTTTTTTTTTTTTTTTGGAGACAGAGTCTCGATCTGTCGCCCTGGGTAGAGTGCTGCATCATAGCTCACAGCAACCTCCAACTCTTGGGCTCAAGCGATCCTCTTGCCTTAGTTTTTTATTTTTTTTTTATTTTTTATTTTTTTTGTTTTTTGGCCGGGGCTGGGTTTGAACCTGCCACCTCCGGCATATGGGACCGGCCTACTCCTTGAGCCACAGGCGCCACCCAAGAATGTACATTTTAAAAGCCCTGCCAGGGCTCGGCGCCTGTGGCTCAAGCAGCTAAGGCACCAGTCACATACACCAGAGCTGGTGGATTCAAATCCAGCTCGGGCCGTCAAACAAAAATGACAGCTGCAACCAAAAAATATCCAGGTGTTGTGGCAGGCGCCTGTAGTCACAGCTACTTGGGAGGCAGAAGCAGGAGAATTGCTTGAGCCCAGGAGCTGGAAGTTGCTGTGAGCTGTGATGCCTCGGTTCTCTACCCAGGGTGACAGCTTGAGGCTCTGTCTCAAAAAATAAAAAAATAAATAAATAAATAAAATAAAAGTCCTGCTGGATCTTGGATTGTATGTCCAGAAAACTCAGTTCCTAAGGCTACACACTTCTCACAGCCCAGCCCTGGAGCACAGCAGTCTGTGAGAGAAGGGACAAATGGAATGTGCAGTGTTGCCAAGGAGTTGCTCTGTGTCAGGCCCTGCGCCCTTCTTCTCACCAAGGAGGCCTGGCTGGGCCCGAGTCTCTGCCAATTCCTGTGCTAACTTTGGGCACCTCCTGTGTCTGGGCCAGCGTGTCCTCCTTCCCCTAAACAGACATTGATAGTTCCCATCTCACAGGGTCCCTATGCTGGAATAGGGATGGAAGCTACTAAGTCTGGATCAAGAAAGGGAAATGGAAGCCCAGAGAGGGTGAGGGCCTTGCCTGGGGTCAGCCAGCAAGCAGGAAGCAAGAATCCCAAGGTGGTCCTGAGCTCCCACTCCCCATCCAAGACTGATTGTTCTTCACTGAGGCTGGCAGAAAGGTTGAGGGAGAAAAATTATTTCTTTCTTTTTTTTTTTTTAGAAAAATTATTTCTTTTCTTCCTTTTTTTTAGAGACAGAGTCTCATTTTACCGCCCTCAGTAGAGTGCCGTGGTGTCACACAGCTCACAGCAACCTCCAACTCATGGGCTTAGGTGATCCTCTTGCCTCAGCCTCCCAAGTAGCTGGGACTACAGGCACCTGCCACAACACCCGGCTAGAAAAATTATTTCTTTTTTGGTTTTTTCTTTTTGAGGCAGAGTCTTACTCTGTTGCCCTGGGTAGAGTACCATGGCAGAGTCATCTTAGCTCACAACAACCTCAAACTCTTGGGCTCAAGACATCCTCTTGCCTCAGCCTCCCAAGTAGCTGGGACTATAGGCACCCAACACCACACCCTGCTACTGCTAGTATTTTTCCTTTTTTTTTTTTGAGACAGAGTCTCACTTTGTCACCCTCAGGAGAGTGCTATGGCATCACAGCTCACAGCAACCTCCAACTCTTGGGCTTAAGCGATTCTCCTGCCTCAGCTTCCAAGTAGCTGGGACTACAGGCGCCCGCCACAATGCCCGGCTAGTTTTTGTTGCAATTCTTATTGCTGTTTTAGCTGGCTGGGGCCGGGTTTGAACCTGACACCCTCGGTATATGGGGCCAGCGCCCTACCCACTGAGCCATAGGCACAGCTCTTGTTTTTTCTATTTTTAGTAGAGATGGGGGGTCTCTCTTCTTGCTCAGGCCGATCTTGAACTCCTGACCTCAAGCAATCCCCTGCCCTGCCCTCCCAGAGTGCCAAGATTACAGGTGTGAGCTACCGTACGCACCCAGAGAAATTATTTCTAAAGGGTGGACAGCAGGAACTAATCCTTGGAGGATCCCTTTCCCCATCGCATCCCTGCACCCAGGAAAGGCCTTGTGTTCCCTGCCTGCATTTGCCCGGCTGGGCACTGCAGTCTGTGGTCACTTTAAAGTCATTAAAGTGGCCACAAGTGAGGAACCAGTGTTTGTTCAGCTCTTGGCCCTGACCACTGAGCCACAGGCAGGCCAACTTCAGAGCTGCAGTGCTCAGACCACTCGGGCAGGAACTTCCTCTGCAAAGGAAAAGGGCCCCTGTAGCCTGTGAGGAACAGGCAGAGAAGCCAGTTTCCTGGATGGTGGCCCAGGAGGACGAGGCAGGCGGGAGCTGGGCTTGCTCAGGCCAGGGTAGCCTGGGAAGAAGAAGTTGTTGTCAGTGCTTGTGAGGCCAGGGTGACCCCTCACCTTCTCAGGCGTCCTTGGCCTGGGGTGCTGCCTTTCCAGAGGCTGCATTTCCCAGAATTCTGCTCCAGAGTCAAGAGCCTCAGGGTAGGAATGCCCTCAGAGAGGCTCCAACTCCCAGTTTATGGGGAAGCCAGGCCCCAAGCAGGGAGAGCACAGGGCTGAGGTCAGCTGGTGAGTGGCCAAGTCAGGCGGGGGCTCTTCAGAAGCCCTGGCTTGCCACTCCCTCCTCCAGCTGTCCAAGGACCAGACCACAAATCCCTAGGGATTTCTCAACTCCCTGAAGCCAGGCAGAGGGTCTGATTCAGAAGCCTCTGATGAGTCTAGACCAATGGGAGTAACACTCCTCGCCCCAGCTCACAGTGCCCCTCCAAATGCTGCTGTCCCATCCCCTCTGCCTGGTGAGTCTGACTTTTTTTTTTTTTTTGAGACAGAGCCTCAAGCTGTTGCCCTGGGTAGAGTGCTGTGGCATCACAGGTCATAGCAACCTCCAACTCCTGGGCTCAAGTGATTCTCCTGTCTCCACCTCCCAAGTAGCTGGGACTACAGGCGCCCGCCACAACGCCCAGCTATCTTTTTTTTTTTTTTTTTGGTTGCAGCCGTCATGGTTGTTTGGCAGGCCTGGGCTGGATTCGAACCCGCCAGCTCAGGTGTATGTGGCTGGTGCCTTAGCTGCCTGAGCCACAGGCACCGAGCTGAGTCTGACTTTTTAAAGAATCAGAGAGAGTGTGATTTGTTTCTTTGTTTTTGTTTTGAGATAGGGTTTCACTCTGTCGCCTGGGAAGGACTGCAGCCTCTAACCTCAGGGTTCAAGTGATCCTCCTGCCTCAGCCTCCCAAAGCTTGGGAATTATAGCCATAAGCCACTATGCCCTGCCTAGAAAGTGTAATGTTTTTCATCTCCTAGATTTCTGTCCTCTTCAGGAAACTCAGTAAAAAGGTTGGAAATCAAGGGATGGGTCCAGGCGAGGGTGGAGGGTGGTGGTCTTCAGAGACTAGGGTTTAGAACTGGATGTAGAGTGACCCACCATCTCAGTTTGCCTGAGATAAATGGGATTTCTGGGATATGGGAATTATGGGAATTTCAGTACTAAAAAAAGTACAGGTGGGCAGTGCCTGTGGCTCAAGGAGTAGGGCACCAGCCCCATATACCGGAGGTGGTGGGTTCAAACCCAGCCCTGGACAAAAACTGCAAAAAAAAAAAAAAAAAGAAAAGAAAGGAAAAAAGTACAGTATACATTGGTCACCAACGGCTGACTACCATTCATTGTGTAAGCAGGAAGATGTCACTTAACCTCGCACACCTCATGGGTTTTCTGAAAAATGGGGTCATTATCCCATGTCCCTCCTGGTTGCCGCTGAGCTCTGAGCGATTGAGGACAGAAAATTAGAATGTGCTACATCCCAGAAGATACTAGGGTTGATGGCCGTTGCAGTGAGAGACCTTTTCTCTTCTCACCCCATGCCTGAAATTCATTCATTCCCCAACAAACACTGGTTCAACATATAATGTGGCAGGCACTTGGAATGCACGGTCAGCCCTCACAACTCATGCACGAGTAATGAATTAGAGAACAGTAAGAGGAATTTGTTCATAACAAATTTTTCATAAGCAGCTACTATATACCAAGCACCACTTTAAGCATTTTACAAACATTAACTCATTAGATCCCCACAATAGCATAATGAGATGGGGATTATTTCATCCCTATTTTGCAGATGAGGAAACTGACACTTTGAAAGGTTAAACAAAAATGTCAGGAAGAGGACACTAAGTAGCATCTTTTGGAAGAATGAGGGTGTGTCTGGGTAGGTGCCAAGTTGGGAGCATGGAACAGCATTCTGTGACCAGGGAACCGTAAGCTCTCAGAGGCCTGTGCACTGAGCCCAGGGATGCACTTATCCTGTAGGTGACTGGGCAGTGGAGAAGGGCTTTAGGAAGTGGAGCACTGGTAGTAGAGGAGATTGGGTAGATTTGGGTTTCTTTTTCTTTTTTTGAGACAGACTCTCAATCTGTCACCCTGGGTAGAGTGTAGTGGCTTCATCATAGTTCCCAGCAACCTCAGACTTCTGGGCTCAAGTGATCCTCTTGCCTCAGCCTCCCCAGAAGCTGGAACTACTGGCGCCTTCCACCATGCTTGGCTAGTTTTTCTAGTTTTAGTAGAGACGTGATTTCACTCTTGCTCAGGGCTGGTCTTGAACTCTTAAACTCAAGGAATCCTCCTGCCTCTGCCTTGCAGAGTGTTAGAATTACAGGCGTGAACCACTACATTTGGCCCAGATTTGGGTTTTCAAGGATTCAAGCTTCCAGGAGAGCTTGGAGGGAGGAGGCAGGAAGCGAGGAGACCAGTGGGCTGCCTAGTGCTGGCCGCTTCCTCTTAGGGTTGAAGTTTTGTCCAGCCAAGAAGGGTCCAGTCAGACCAACACTTCTGAGGGCTGGCTCAAGGGCTAAGGTTTAGTGAGAGTTGGGGTCAGCCTGCGGTTACAGGGACTTTGTGCCAAAGAAAAGTGCCCGCCTGGGGCAGCCAGGTCAGGGCAGGCTCAGTAACTGAGTGGTCTTAAGTGGAGGTCACTTAAACGCCCCCTTCCCGGATACGCAGTGAGGACAGCAGTAGCTTGGTGGGGTGAAGGAGAAACGCCCCACAACCACTAGACCAGTCAGTGCCCGGCCTGGCTGGCGAAGGCAGTCCCCAGGATTTTTGCAAGTTGAGCTCCCCTGGGGCGAAGCCCAGCATGATTCTCAGCCAGGGTTAGAGTCCCAGGCCCTGCCCTGGCGGACACGCCCTCCCCAGTAGTTAGGTGTGGTTTAGGGGCGGGTCAGTGAGGTGGGACGCCCCGCCCACATCCGGCCCGGGCCCGCTCATCCCGCGCCTCGCCTGCCCAAATAAGGCAAGCGCCCGCCGCGAGCCCCGGCTGAGTGGTGTCGTCACTTGCGCCCGCCGGCCCAGGGCACCTTTCCAAGGCCACACCCCCTGCGCCTCCCTGCAGGGAAGTGCGGAGCAGCTCCGCAGTCCGCCGGAAGGCTGCCCTGGGGCGCCGGCTCTATCTGGGTGAGCCTGGCCCCAGCCACCCCCGCCCCCGCCCCCGCCCCCGGGCTAGACGCCCACCTGCACCCCTCTGCGTCGGGATGCGCAGGAGCCTGGGGCCTAAGGACGAGCAAAGAGGGTTGGGTCGGCTAGAAATTGTTGGGGTGGGGGGCTAAGGGAGAGAGAGAGTGATGTACCGGGCTACCCAAAAGCCAGGAATTGGGTTGGGAGGAAAGCCAGCCTTCCTCTAGGGCGGCCCGGCCCACTGGGCGCCTAAATGTCCGGCAATGCACTTGCCTTCTAAAAAATTAATCCAAGTGCGCGGAATTGCGGAGTGCGGCTCGGAGTAAAAGCATTCTAGAGCAGCCATTATATGGGTTCGAATGTGACTGGGTTGCTTACTGGCTTTGTGAATTGCAGGCAAGTTGTGTGTTTTTTCAAGCCTTGGTTTCCCCATCTGTAAAGTAGGGAATAATGGCTCCTTCCTGGGAGTTGTGGTGAGCGTTAAATATGTTAATATGTGTATAAATCAGGCCCGCAGTGGTGGCTCACGCCTGTAATCCTAGGACTGTGGGAGGCCTACGCCAGTGAATTGAGTGAGCTCAGGAGTTCAAGACCAGCCTGAGCAAGAGCCAGATCCCAGTCTCTACAAAAAGTAGAAGAAACTAACTGGGCATCATGGAGGTGCCGGTGAGGCTGAGGCAGGAGGATCGCTTGAGCCCAAGAGTTGGAGACTGCTGTGAGCTCTGATGCCATGACACACTACCCAGGGCGACAGAGTGAGACTCTGTCTCAAAAAAAAAGTGTGTATAAATCAACACTTCTCTGAAGATTTTAGTAGTGTTGTTTTGCTAGTCCTTGATAAAGTTGGTCCTGAAAGATCAGCTCTGCAAGGGGCAGAGAGACTAAATCTTGGTGTCTGACTCTAAACACAGCCTTAGTTCCTGGTCTTGTTTCCCAGTGTTAGGGGTAAAGGTGCAGCTTGTTTTTAACAATGAGGACTTACTTTCCACCTTCCAGTAAATCTTGATTAAGGTCAAGGAGAAGGTCTGGTACTAGGATGTCTTATAACTCCATTAACAATCTCCCTTTTTAGTAATAGAAAGGCCTCAGGTCTCCACGCCTATAGCTCAAGCGGCAAAGGCACCAACCAGGTACACCAGAGCTGGCAGGTTTGAATCCAGCCCGGGCCTGCCAAACAACAATGACAACTACAACCAAAAAATAGCCGGGCATTCTGGCGGGTTCCTGTAGTCCCAGCTACTTGGGAGGCTGAGGCAAGAGAATCATTTAAGCCAGGAGTTGGAGGTTGCTGGGAACTGTGATGCCATGGTACTCTACCCAGGGCAACAGCTTGAGACTGTCTTGGAAAAAAAAACAAAGGCCTCAGACTGGGAGCCTTGGGTAGAAAGTAGGAGCTAGGTAAATTTAATAACATGACTTTATTCTGATGATTTTAGCCTTTCCACTGAGCGTTTAGAATTACTATGCTGGGTTGGACATGGTGGCTCACGCCTGTAATGCCTACCACTCTGGGAGGCCAAGGAGGAAGAATAACTTGAGCTTAGGAGTTTGAGACCTGCCTGAGCAAGGGCAAGACACCGTCTCTACTAAAAATAGAAAAAAGAAAAAAACTAGTTGGACGTTGTGGCAGGTGCTTGTAGTCCCAGGTACGTGGGAGGCTGATGCAGGAGGATAGTTGAACCCAGGAGTTTGAGGTTATTGTGAGCTTGGCTATGGCCTTGGGAGTCTGGGCGAGAGAGAGTGAGACTGTGTCTCAAAAAAATAAGGAAAATAGAATTACTATGCTGCATGGTAGTGGCATAATATTCGCTTAATCCTTTTAGTATAAAAAAGTTCAGACGGACACACAAAGGTATTGAGAACATAGCACCATGAATTAGTCCTTGAGATTCACTTGAAAAACATGTAGATGTGTGGGTGGTGCCTGTGGCTCAAGGAGTAGGGTGCCAGTCCCATATGCCGGAGGTGGCAGGTTCAAACCCAGCCCTGGCCAAAAACCACAAAAAAAGAAAAAAAAAAAAAAGAAAGAAAAACATGTAGATGTGTTAAAATGTGAACTGATTCAAAAAAAAAGAAGAAAATAAAAGTACAGGGGGTATAAGGGCAAAACAACACTAGCGACAGTGACAGACTTGACATTACAGCCCCCTGGGCTACACTGGGCTGAGTGAGAGTTGGGGTGGGGGGTGTGAGCCCCTGGCAGCCTGAGAGCCTGGCTCCACCTGGGTGGCACACATCTGTGACACACAAATTCCTTCAGACCAGAGCACTCCAGTTGGCTGCTTCTAGGCTCAACTCTCCCTGCTTGGGTTATTGCCCTGATTTTCTTTCCTTCTTTTTTTTTGGTAAGACAGTCTCACTCTGTCACCCTGGAAAGAATGCCATGGCATCCTAGCTCACAGCAACCTCAAACTCTTGGGCTCAAGCAATCCTCCTGCCTCAGCCTCCCAAATAACTGGACTATAGTCATGTGCTCACACCTGCCTAGTATTTCTAATTTATTTATTTATTTTTGAAACAGTTTCATTATGTCACCCTCAGTAGAGTGCTTTGGCGTCACAGCTCACAGCAACTTCAAACTTCTGGGCTCAAACGATTCTCGTCTCAGCCTCCCAAGTAGGTGGTACTATGGGTTCCCACCCCAACACCGGGCTATTTTCTTTTCTTTTCTTTTTTTTTTTTTTTTTTTTTTTTTGAGACAGAGTCTTAAGCTGTCACCCTGGGTAGAGTGCTGTAACGTCACAGCTCACAGCAACCTCAAATTCTTGGACTCAAGTGATTCTCTTGCCTCAGCCTCCCAAGTAGCTGGGACTATAGGTGCCCGCCACAACACCCAGCTACTTTTTTGCTGCAGTTGTCATTGTTGTTTAGCAGGACCAGGCTGGGTTCAAACCTGTCAGTCTTGGTGTACGGGTGCTGAGCCGTATTTCTATTTTTAGTAGACACAGGGTCTCGCTCTTGCTCAGGCTGGTCAGGAACTCTTGAGCTCAAGCAATTCACCCACCTCTGCCCCCCAAAGTGCTAGGATTACAGGTGGGAGCCACTACTCTGAGCCCTGAGGAATTTTCCAGAGGTCCTCAAACTTTTTAAACAGGGGCCAGTTCACTGTCCCTCAAACCTTTGGAGGGCCTGACTATAGTTTAAAAAAAAACTATGAACAAATTCCTATGCACACTGCACATATCTTATTTTGAAGTAAAAAACAAAACGGGAACAAATACAATCATACCACCTCATGTGGCCCGCAGGCCATAGTTTGAGGACCCCTGAAACCATAAATCTGATTATCTGTCCCATGGAGGCTGCATGCAGGAGAAAAATCAGCCCTTTGCCAGGCCTAGTGCCCTCTGTGGTCTGGAGCCAAGAATTCTAGGTCCCTTCTGCCATTTCCTCTTTACACTTTACTCTCAGGCCAACCTGAACCATTTGCAGTTTCCTGAAGAGTCATTCAGTAAACATTCAGTGTGTGAGAATGCAGCATCAGAGGTGCTGAGCAATCTTGCAGGCGAGGTCTATCCATGCCCTCTCATGGAGTTTACAGTAAACTGGGGGAGTGAAATTTTTTGGTATATATATATTCTCACTATATCCTCTGTCATCCAGACTAAAATATAGTAACATAACGGTAGTTCACTGTAACCTCCAACTCCAGGGCTCAGGCTGTCCTGCCTTAGCCTTCTTAGTAGCTGGGACTACAGGCACGGGACACCACACCTACCTGATTTAAAATTGTTTCGTAGCTACAGGAGCTGAGTAGAAGTGCAGCCCGGCGAAAGGCTCACTTTCCCCTGGTGCTGATGGAGGGCTTAGACACATGGTTCAAGGCAGTGGCTTCTCAAGTTTTCGTGACTGTGATCAGGAGGCAGAAATACATCTCACTGCAACCTGACACAACGCACAAAATTGGAGAGGCCATTTGCTCTTACTACCCAGGATGTGTTCTGACATTTTCTCTTCTGTTTTATCATCATCATCATCAACTTCTGATTACTCAGAGCGCTGACTTAACTCATTTCAAGACCCACTAGTGGGTCATGACCTGCAGTTTGAAAAACATTGATCTCAGCATCCTTCCAGCCCCAGGCCCAACGGTGGCCCAGTGGCCTAGTAGTGGCTGTGGGGATCCTGGCAGAAGCTCTTCCACAGCTTCTTCCATGTGTAAAGCCCCCCACCAGCCTTCTGCCCCACTGTCAGCAGATCCCACAGCTGCAGGGCTGGCTCCTGGGTGGGTCTGAGAGCCAAACAAAAGGGGGAAAGAGCAACCTCAGAATGTTTCCTCTCCCTGTTTCTTCCTCCTCCCACCCCCACCCAACTCCACCCCCAGCTCTGAGAAGTCTACACTTAGCAACCAGTTTGCTTGCCCTGGGACTTCAGATGCTACCAGCCTGGGAGTGGGGGCAGGGGGATGGGAAGGATATTTGGGTCCCCCCAACTGGGTTTGGCCCCTGTCCCCTCACCAATAACTAATCCTCCCCTCCCCTGTATAGGGGGTGGCTCTTGTGTGTGCCAACCACCTTGCCTACAGGCCTGGCATTTTGGCTTAGCAGAGGATGGGTATAAGGATCAGAGTCCCCACTGTCATCTGTTCAAGTTCCCCTTCCATCTGGGCTCTCTGAGGCCTCTGCAGAGACTGGGGGAACCTAGGGTAGGGTGAGGTGCCAACTCATAACCTTTGGCTCAACTCAGAGCATTGGAGATAGAAGGAGCCAGAGAAGAGGAATCCAACCCCCTCGTTCCATCGATGTGGACACTGAGGCCCAGAGAGGGGGAGGAACTCACCCAGGATTACACCGGAGTTAGTCTTAGACGGAATACTGGAGACTCAGGTCTCCTTTCTTTTCACTGCTCCGTGTTGCGGGGCTGCTGGAGAAGGTGGATTAGAGAAATAATCCTGGAGCGGCACCTGTGGCTCAAAGGAGTAAGGCGCCATATATCAGAGGTGGTGGGTTCAAATTTGACCCCGGCCAAAAAAAAAAGACAAATATCCTTTCTGGGAGACCGTGACACTGCCAGCCTCTTTCTGTGGCCCTGCCGCACCCCCTGCACCATCTGGGCTGTGGCCAGGTGGAGGGGCCTGAGCTGGTGCCTCCTCGCCCCTCTTTTTGTGTGTGTGGAGGCAGAGGGCGCTCCCCCCCGGAAGAGGGACAGGAGGAGGATGAAACCCGTGAGAACCTCTTTCCTCCCAGGAGCTTGTTGCTTCCCTGGGGCCTCAGGATTAGGAAAGAGGCTTCTAGTCCTTTCTTTCTGGAGACACAGGATATGGCAGAGGTGGCCTCTCTTCCCCCTCCCCTGAGTCACCCTGGCTTCCTGAGCCTTCACACCACACTTGGCCTTCTCAGCTGATGGTACTGTCCTTGTGGGTGTCTGGTCTCCACTGGACCCACAGTTTCTTGGGGAGGGGACTGAGATCCTAAGTCAGGGCCTCTTACAGCAGTGGGGCAGGAGTGCAGCGTACATCCTGGTTCAGACCTGGGGCTCTCCATGCAAAGTGCCAGAGTTCAAATTCCCCCCTGCTGGCCTGCTGGCGGTCTTGAGAGTGGCTTATTTAGCCTCTTTGAACTCAAAAAACCTCCTCTGTGCGCTGAGGATAATCACGATCACGTGTTACATGGGTATATTCCTCCAGCTCCCCTCCACCCCCACCCCCCACCCCTGCCGCAGCTGCACTGGAAAGGAGAGAAGTCGAGTTGCTGTGCCTGGCTCTGTGCTGAGGGATTTATGACATTATCCCAAAGTGCCGCACAGGGACCCCATAAGGGCAGTGTGTCCATGGCCTCATTTCACAGACAGGACACTAAGAGAGTGAAGGGACTTGCCTTGGTCACACAGCCAGAGGAGAGAGAATCAAATCAAGTCTGGTGGCTACTGGTGAGGGAGAGGAGCGAGGGAGCTGGACACCCACATGGTCTCCTCTCGTGTCCCAGCTAAAGAGATTTTCCAAAGTTGAGCACCTCCATTGTTGGGCTGCTTTTCCTCCCCTTGAGACCATAAAACTCAATATGGGCTCTTCTTTCCAGCTGTGGAAGGAGCTCTGAATATTGAGGCAGAAGGACTCATCGAACACAACCTGCCTGTGGCCTTCAGAGAGCTGCAGTCCTCCCAGGCTATGTGGTTTCTGTGCCTTTGGCTGTTGGTGCTGAAAGAGATGCCTTCAGGGTTAGGAGCATCTGCACTGAGTCTCTGCAGATTCACAGGGTTCTAGCCCTGGCCACACCAGGTCACTGGCTGAGTTTATAGACCACCTGTCCCCAGAATGTGGCCACCAGATGTTGTAACCCTCCATGCCTGTCCCTCCTCCTTAGGTGTCTCTCACCAGGATTCAATTTCTGGAAAAGAGAGTTGGGTTGCTTAGCTTGGGGCCCAGGCCTGCCCCTGGGTAGGAGAAGCAGGACCCTATGATTGGCAGATCTACCATAACCAGATGGAGTAGGGGAGGGGAGGGGAAGGAGGAGTAGGTCCCTGCAAAAGACTGAGTGTTTGTGTCCCCCCTACCTCAAATTTATATGTTGAAATCTTTTTTTAAAATTTTATTTTTTATTTTTAATTTCGGTGTGCTTGTTCATTCTTCTTTGTTTGAAGTACTCCTTTTTTGTTGATTTTCTTCTTTCTCCTGCGGTGCTGGCTGTTTTTGATGTTGTTGGTAGAGACCGGGTCTTACTCTGGCCGACTGCTGCTCATATGGGTCTTGAACCTCTGAGCTCAGGCAATCCACCCGCCTCGGCCTCCCACAGCACTCGAACTACAGGCGTGAGCCACCACGCCCGGCCTATATGTTGAAATCTTTTTTTTTTTTTTTTGGCCGGCGCTGGGTTTAAACCCGCCACCTCCGGCATATGGGACCGGCGCCCTACTCCTTGAGCCACAGGCGCCGCCCTATATGTTGAAATCTTAAACCCCAAAGTAGTGGCATTAGGAGCTGTAGCCTTTGAGAGGTGATTAGGTCATGAGGGTTAAACCCTCATAAGTGGGATTAGTGCCCTTATAAAAGATGCCCAGACCAGGTGCTGTGGCTCACACCTGTAATCTCAGGACTTTGGGGGCAGGTGGAATCTCAGGATCCTCAAGGTGGAAGGATCACTTGAGCCCAGGAGTTTGAGATCAGCCTGAGCAATATAGTGAGACCCTATCTCTATATAAAATAAAAAAATTCACTGGGTGTGGTGGTGCATTCCCAGCTGCTCAAGAGGCTGAGGCAGGAAGATCACTTGGGGATGTTACACTCCAGCTTAGGCAACAGAGTCTCTAAAAACAAAACAAAATAAAATAAAATAGGGTCAAGAGAGCTCCCTCACCCCTTCATCCACGTTAGGACACAGTGAGAAGACTGGCTGCCGTCTATAAAAAAGCTGGCTCTCACCAGATGCTGAATCTGCCAGCACCTTGACCTTGGACTTCCAGCCTCCAGAACCGTGAGCTGTGAGAAATAAATTTCTGTTGTTTATAAGTCACCAAGTCTAAGGTAATTTGTTATAGCAGCCTGAAGAGACCAAGACAATCCCCAAAGGAAGGGGTCGCTATGACCAGAGCAGAGAGTGAGAGATGCCAAGAAGGCAAACCCATCTGCCCTAGTTGTGGCCTCCCTGGAAACAAATCTCTCTTTCCCTGC
Organism: Nycticebus coucang; assembly: GCF_027406575.1. NCBI lineage: Eukaryota > Metazoa > Chordata > Mammalia > Primates > Lorisidae > Nycticebus > Nycticebus coucang. Next base: position 11,862,295 of record NC_069782.1, read on the forward strand.
TTTCCTTCTCCCTTCCTTCTTTCCTCTGTCCTTCCTCAAACATTAACTTCTTGCTCTGTTTCAGGCACACCGCTAGGCCCTGGAAATAAGAGTTAGACCCAGTGCCAGCCTTAGGGGAACTCATCTGATCCAGTTCAGCACACACTGTTCTTCTCCCATGCCAAACCCAGAGCAGGCATTGCCAATAGATCACAGATTACAGCACA